>NC_134913.1:17957083-18596666 GCF_051014615.1 Bombus vancouverensis nearcticus
ACACACACACACACACATATATATATGTATGTACATATCATAATATAATCATCGTTGAACCATCGGTATTGTCATTAAACCATAGTGCTGCCACACGCGCGCGTATAGATCGAGTGACACTCGAGAAATTTTGTCAAAGGAATTTCCTTTGAGCAGCTGGCGCTCATCCAATCGTTTACTCTAGCGAATGCCTGCTAGAAACCGTCCTATTCGCTCGTGTGTACCGCGTATCGCACCACTATTCCCGCCGGTTCCCTCTCGCGATCACGAGAGAGAGAGAAAGCAACGTGTGTACCACATGAGAAAGAGAGGAGACAGGAGTGAGAAGCGAAGAAAGTAAGGAAAGAAGAGGATAAGAGAAAGAAGCTGCGAGTGGGGAGTCTTCACACGGGGCGCACACGGTTCTCTGTTACCTGCGACTCGTGGCCGTGTCCAGCATGGTAATCCAATCCTGCGGATGGGGGGCTACCTCGTCATCCCTGCTGGTCTTTCGTTGACCGATCGCGAAAAGTCGAGGAACTTCACTTAACAGTTATTTCCGTCCTTCGTCAGGCACTACTCGTTGGAAAATAAAATCACTCCACTCGCACGATTGGCCGCGCGGCTCGTCTACGTACGAGAGAACGCGGAAGGACGCCTTTACTGGCGCGAAGACGACGCACTTCTATCCGCCAAGTTTTTCTTTTTCGTCTTTTTTCCTTGCCCTTTTCCCACGGAACGTGGTGTAAATACGTGCACTGCCCGCGGCCAACGAAACGTCGAACACCACACGCTATATCGGTATACGCGCGATCCACGATCCACAACGAAATCACAGATTCGTTTTACGAAGACGAAACGCGCCACCGAGACAGCCAATCGTTATACTCTTACAAACAACCGTACGCAAGCAGAGGCCGCAATATACTGAACGAACACATGATTCCGAAGGGGTCTAGTGTCGCCGTACGGCGTGCAGGTGGCAGCACCGGAGCGGCGCTCCGATCGAGATCGGCAGTACGCCGAATCTTCGAAAAACTCGCCGACAATTTTCGCTTTTCTCATAAAAATTACCGCGAAATCGACGCGAATGTGGGTGAATGAGTGTGATACGTGTCTTGGAATTTTATAGCCTTCGAACGGAAGTCAATGGTACTCGCTCGAGCCACCGGTGTCAAACAACTATCAAGGCCGAGCATGATCCGACTGAACGCGAATTAATGTAAGTGCATGTTTACTATAGCCGATAATTTGTACGTATTTGGAAATCACAACGACCTACTAAATATTAATATCGTTTTCATCGAATTCGTGGGATTCGAATGTGTTCACGTTGTTAGATCTTGGCTACGTTATCGGAACACTTTTTAGGCTAATCAAAGCTCGCTGATTATGGCGGGAGAAAATATTCCCCCTAAATAGATGTCTCTATCGAAAGTGTACTTTTTTGTGCATGTAGAAGGCGCTGTAACTGTCTTAAAATTCTTCGTTTCCATTAATCGAATCTAATCCTTAAAGTTTGAATTATCACTTGTCTTATGATATCATAATTTTTTATTAACGAAAATTGAAATTTCCTCAAAATTTCCATATAAAATTTTTACAACTGTATTTCAATAAAATTATACGTGTATGATCCGTAAGAAACAAGATACGTACTTTATAACTCTAGCGTTGGCAAAAATCGAGCGCCGAGTTTCATCAACGATATCTAGTTAGCAAATAAAATGCCACACCGGGTCAAATGAATTATATCACAGGCGAGTTTAGGTGACGACACGAGGTACAGAGGAGTAGATGTTTCGTCATTAGTTTACAATGAGCTAAGGATATTTTTAGAAAGCCAAAAGTTTGCCGTTATCGCGACCACGCGGTTATCACATTCGTCTTGCTATTCTGCACTTTTATGTATTTATGTGTCTTTCTTTCCTTCCAGTCGTAAAATGCTTTCGAATGAAATAAAACTGATAAATCAAAGATCGCACAAGGAGGGGACTATAATTTACGCACAGCTTTACGACTCGCACAGTTCTTAACCATCTCGAAAATATAATTTCTTTGTTCGAACAAATGCTACGTTTCGAATTAGCATTTCTTTGCTTATGACCATCAGTTTTTTAATAAAATAGCCGTATAAAATTTCGAGGCTCGTGGCGTGCAACAGGTTGCGAGAAATAACGCATCGAAGATGTAGTTTACACTCTAATTGTTTGCAAATCTGTAGTCGGCTGGAAGTAATCTTGTTTATAAGACGAAGTTAAGAGGCCTAGTGGTATTTACTTATTTCCTCCGACACTTTGGTTTCTGGTTACGTACTGTAACCGCGATTGATAGTGAAAGCTGCGCGTTTTATCAGCACGGAATGCATACCTACCATATTTTCTCGCTACTGTAATCGTTCTACCATACGAATTTCCTTTCTTTCCTCTCTTTTCCTTTTTTTTTCTACCAGACAAGGAATGTCAACGTTTTTCAACAGCTAATTGACTGGTCGCAAGTTAATTGCCATAATTTTCTAGTACTTATTATTATGTATCAGTATGCAAAATTTCCAACGAGCGCAAGTGCATACCGTGAACATGCTAACTTACGATTGTTCGTACATTAACGTAGGATGTAATAGCGTAGCGCACGAATGCCTTTATTACGCGCGTACACTGTTAATGCACGTGCTCTGCTGTATGCGCGTAAATACGAACGATAATGCAATGCGTTACGTTGCAGAGAAAGTAGCGTCCGATAAACGAGATATCAAAACATAAAAGTTTCGATAGATAGCTTCTTGTCTCCAATTTAACTAGATTTTCTATCTTTCCCTTTTCCCACTAAATTTATACCAATTGAAAATTCTCTCGTAGAGTTCTCCTGTGTTTATCTAATTTATGGTAATAAATGTTTCTCTGTACGACTTAGTTTGTGTTCGAAGTCGGACTATAGTGGTCAAAGTAAAAGATTCTCGCGCGAAAGATGGTCATGCCTCCTTCTTGAAGCAACAGACCGTCCCCCTATCTCGTTCAATTAATTTCTCGGCCGAGTTCGTTTGTACCTCTCTTCCTCCCGCTATCTTCCTATAAATTTTCCAATGTTGCAGCGTCACTTTCTGCACTCGCGATAAAATTCTTTCCGCCCTGTGCCGCGAGGTAACACGATTTTGGATTTCACCGTTCGGGCCGATCGTTTATGGTCGGTCGGTGGAATTCTTCTTTCAACGAGTGTTTGTCCGATGCGCCTTGTTTTCGCGACGTTTTCAGCCGGAGATCGCACTATTCGGAAAGCAGAAATCTCAATTGAATACAGACCTGTGTACTTGTGTACACAACCACAGTTAGCAACAGTGACGTAGACGACGACGCACAGAAGCGGCGATTGGCTGGTAAAACAGTTGCTATCTTATCTTTTTCCCCGTGAGTGTCAACACTCGCCGCTCGGCGCGTACAATCTAGCGTGCACAGGGAGCGTGTAACTTTTGCGGCCTCCGTCGCCAGCAGCAACATTTTTTTCTCCCACGTTGTCTCAGGCTTATTTCCTGACATTTCATCGCTCTTGTACTTTTAAGTCGCGTTCGAACTGTTCAAGTTAGTCGAGTTCAAGTCGATTAAGTTCAAACAACCTGATTTCAGAAGGATTCTTTTCATGGATAGTAAAAAGGATGCTGTTATGGTCGTTATGAATGTATGTAAAATGTTTATACTAATTATATATACATATATATATATATATATATATTCAAATACATAATTTACGAGCATCTGAATGTGCTTAACTCAGAAATCCATCCGAACATTCACTCTGTTTGGGTTTTTATCGAAAATAGTTAGTTGATCGATGACGTGTGTGAGTCAGTAAGGGAACACGGCTGCCTAATTACAAGTACATTATCAAGGTAAGAACCTGCCCACTATCTGCTCCGCGTTACTTTTCGCGGATTCGTCTCCGTTGTTCCGTTAAACGCGATTCTCGTTTGGGATTAATTCGACGATAATTAAAAAGCAAATTGACGAAAGGTCGTACGTTTTACACGATTATAGACGTTGTCGTGTTTTGATTAAAATATCGAACAATTTGTTAGCGGGAGATGTTCGTCGAGTATACTTTGAAGTATATTAGAAAAGATCGGATATGATTTCTTTTCCCTGTTGTTGAAACGTGAGTTTGTTTTGATCTCGTTGTACCAGTTTCGTTGACTTGTCGGATAATTTCGCGATCATAGGGAAGAGATTTATCGCGGAAAAGGCACGCGAGGCATTCGAGCTGGCTTGGTCGGCGAGTCGCGAATCGTGCCGATGGAAATCAGGTTAAATGACAACGAACGTAGCCTCACGATCGAACGTGTCGAATCGCGACGAGTTTATTTTCAGCTCGGTCTAAGCTTGCGCATATCTTATGTAAAGTAACCGCGTGTGCGTGGACAACAGGTCGTTTGAGCCACAGGTGCGGTACCTTGTAGAAAGATGCAACACGCTACATCGATTGTGAGTAACCCGTTGGCAGGAGAACTTCCATCAAGAAAATGCGATAGATTTCATTCAATAAAATAGTCCGTCCTTCTTCCGCTATAACGAAATTTTATTTAGTGCAAAGTTGTGAAAAGATACGACAACGACGATGGGATAAGTGCCAATCTATAGAAACAAAAGAACGTGGTACAGTAAGGATGCGTATAATGAGAGTTCATTGATTTACCCCATTAGCTATTTTTCGTTTGTGTAATAAATGACGTTGTATAAGAGAAGAGTTGTAGCGGGAGATTCGATCAACGAATATTAATCGGACAGTAAAGTCAAAAATTGTGCTCGAGTAAACGAAGTTCCTACGAACGAAGTTGTTATTTTCCTTCTGACTTCTTCGTTTCGCACCAAAATGGAATTTTATTCTATCGCAAATCTCTCCTCCCCTTCTGTGTCGTTTCTAATCGCGTATGTCTGTACGCGCAACAACGATGATCTAATTGCTGGTAATCGAGCCGCTCCTTTTCATTCGAGAACGACAACGATGAACCGCGTAGATTAGCATTCTCCTATCAAAATTTTTTACCACTCTGAACGTATTGTTCTACGGCGGATGAAGATAATTCCGTGTCTATAAATAGAAACACAGGCTGGCAGAAGGAGAACCTAATAAAAGTACGCTCTACGGAGAGACCGTTCGCGTTCGACCGAGCGTGAAGTCGAAATAATACAGCGTCGCCGACGCGATTAATATTTAAGCGAATGAATACGAGGTTACAGAATAATTTGGAATTATACGTGCGTGGGATTTGCATGAATTTGTACGACGAGCATGGTTCATCGATGTACAAAGGGGCGAAGAGACGAGCTGAAGAGAGGAGGGGGAGGGTACGAGGCAATGAATTCTTTTTCTCTTCTTCGGTTTGCTCGCCTATTAGCAGTAAATGGTTGAAGAGTAATTGTACTCGTCACTTGTGTCCGCCGCTAATGACGGATCATTTTGCAACATCGCTCCGTCCGACAACGTTCAACAACATCTCGTTCTCAGGAGGCAGATACACCATTTGAAAATTGCGGCGCCGCTTGCAACCTGTATAAACAATCGGCCATTACGCACCGTTATACGATAATCGTGCTTGACGTCAAATATTAAATGATTTCGCTGCGTGAATCAGGCTGTTTAAATTGTCCGGCTTGATTGAATGATGGCCGCTCCTCTAAGTTGGCCGACAACCACTTCACCGTAAATAAGATAGTACCCTATTCTGTGTATAAGAGTCGCCTCGTTATACAGGGTGTTCGATTCCTACGTCGTATGTATTATACCAAACGTTCGTCCTTTGGTCTCTTTGGTAAGCTTTGTAAGTATAAGGATCGGCTTGGAGCTCGTTACCGGTAAACGAGAATAGAAATAGCGTTTTGAGGAATACGAAGGTTGAAACGTTGTCGTTTACACGTTTGCCTTCAAGGGGAACACGGGGAAACGACTGGAAGAATTTTCTCCACGAGCTTACTATTCATTTGCTCTATCGGGTTTGCGAAAGACGCCGAATAGTAAATGGCGCAATAAATTCAGAAGTCATTCTAGTATTTGCACGAGCGTTTCACACTTAAGCAGAGAGTGAGAACCGTGGCGTATCGCGATCACGTGTTACGAAGACGCACGTAACGAGACGTGCAAATTAAAGTAACGAAGAGTTTAGTTAGCTGACGAGCCACTAACGGCATTAGTTATAGTTTTCGCGATCGGGAGGCACGACTGATCCTCGAGTTCGACTTGCTCGATATATAAATAAACGTAACAGTACCCATTAGATTATTAAAAAGGAATGGAACGTCGCTGGTATGCATATTCAAACGTACTGGCCTCCCCTATCGTTGTCCCATTCGAGCGGAACTTTCTAACATCAACCTGTTAACTGTAAATCGAAACGAATCTCTATCGACGATGTTCTCCGCGTAAATGAATCACGCGCATGTACGCGAGCGATTAATGTCCCTGAAAGACCGCAACTGGACTTTCATCGGCGCGATCGTTACCGCGCGACTACGAACTTTTCCCTCGCGGTGAAACGCTTCACTGATGCAATTGGTAAACCGCGTGTCGTCGGTTAATTTTATAATCGCGGATGTTACTTGGTTCATTCGTTGTAGTCACAGACGTGGTCGACTTTGATCGATATTTTCCAATTTTTCACGACAAATCCGCGAGCCGCGCAGCGGCAGATAAAACAGCAGCAGATGCAAGAGAACGCGTGCAATCACCGTTTTGCCTTCAATTAATTTCTTCGATGCTAATAATTTAATGGATCTTGGTGCGTTATCGGCGCCGTTTCATCACGCATCGTGCTCGTGCGCCCGCTCGCTCGTACACGCTTCATGCCATTGCACTTACGTGCAACAACCAGATCTCAGTCAATACCGCGAAATTATCTCGAATCACTGTGTGTTTGCTCGATATCCATTGTGTTTATAAGGAAATTCGTGTACTTCGGCTTTGACAACAATCTAAGTACTATCGTCAGACAAACGATTTATTCATGATTTCTTTATTTCAAGAAGAATAATAAACTTACACATGTTGTTCGTACCGTGCTTACGATAGATCGATTCCTTAATTACACGATACGCATTATCGAAAGAACTTGAAGCAGCGAGTCTCTTCGGTCGTTTATGATATATATGTATATATATTATGTATGTATATATTACTCCATAAATAATCGTCTTAAGTACTACGTGCCGGCAGTAAAGAACATAGCTCGCGTTGTTATCGTACGATTTCATCGAATTTCCACTGTCTCGTGGATAACTTCGTGTAGAAACGTTTTTTTTTTTTATTGCAAACGCCGCATGAATATTCGATTGGTCGCGTCGTAAGAACTGAACGGTGCGTAAAATTAAAATAAATTGACTAGAGGACACTTATATAGAATAAAAAGCACGAGCCTTCTTGATTGTCTAAGCTAATGCGTGGAATATACCGTTATGGCGCGTTGATTTCCGTGCACGAGTTACGTATGCTATAAATAATGTATAAATACATCTGTTGGGTATCTCGTTTGTACGTACGGTGTGCTTTGGTACATCGTGTACTGCGAGCCAGGGGGAAATCATATTGGAAAACGAATGGTCGCTCGACGAGTGAACTCGTTAATCGACCAATTGCAGTCTGTGTGTAATCGTTAGGTTAAAATTATCGATTAATAACAACGGAACGTGATTGTCGAATCGTTAGAACCAGAACTTGGCCTAGTTATCGAATACTATGATAAATCGAAGAAAATTCCAATCAATTCCTACCTCCTTATCCTTCGAGTTTCCGCAATTATCGAAGCATCGCGCTGTTCAGCCATTCGAGCTTCGCACGACGACTTTCATTCATCGAAAACAACCATGGTTCCCCATTAAATTAATCGCACCAATCAAACTTTACTCTCACTTGAACTCTTCACCTTAACTCTTCGATCTTTCATCGCTCCCGTCTCTCAACACGAACAATCAAAACTTCGATATACATATAATCGAGCACTGATTCGATCCTCGACGACTAAATCACCTCGATGTTGCGTTGACATCGCGCGCTCCAAACCGACTCGAGATAGGAGCTGCACTCGTGGCCAGGCAGGCAGCTCCTTAATCCAATCGTCCTCCCGGATAATAAATCAGTGGCGTGGTAGCGTCCCATCCGTCTATCTCCTCGTTCGACTGCGCCGCTCGTTTCTGACAATTTAAGATCAGAGTACTGTGCCTCGGGCTGCTGGGCGCGGATCTGCAGGTTGTCTGCGCGATCCCGACCGGCCCAAGCCGAAAGTTCTTGACCCCTGCACGCGGGAAATAAGGCTCGTTACCGATCGTCCAGTTCGATCGTAGCGACGAATTGTTCGCGTCAGATCGATGCCGCGTTAGATCTTTCACGTCGATTTGCGTTTCTTGTTCGCACAATTTCTCCACGCACGGACACGAGTTGCTGGAGGATCTCCAGTTATCCACGCACGAAGGCCTCGTCGAGCAAGACCTTTTCGGCTTGCACGGACTGTTGTCGACGATAGACTCTAGCTGACTGTTCGCTCCAGAACACTTCTGGTTCAGTTGATCCGAGCTGGCAAAGCGTAATCGTTTCGGTGATTCGCTCGAGCACCTCATGAAGGTTGATCTTACGAGAGATTTGTTTTTAAGAGAGCTTCGTGGTATCAGAGGGTTGGAATTGTTTCTGGCGTAACCGTTTCTTCGATTCTCCCGTTCCCTGCTTCGTTCTTCTCGCAGGTTCGGGTCTTCGCCGATCAGCCAGTAGGTTAAACGCTCGCCCTTGCCCTTCATGGAGACCAACCCTCTTTCTACTATTTTGAAACCTCCAACTTGGTCCAGAAGTTCCTTCGTTTCTCTGCTGCAGTGGATTTTTAAAGCTGAAAAGCAGAGGATATCGAACGTGTGATGCAATGATACCAATATTCAGCAATGTGAAGCGTCAAAGTTTACATATATCACAGAAAATTCACGAGATACTAATGTAAGGGTGTCGGGCGAATTATAAACAAGCGGTTGCGGATCATGTGCGTGGTGGGGCTAAGACAAAAGACACGAGGCTAAGACAAAAAGCAAGGGGTTGCCAAGGGACGAAAACGAATTAACTGTCTATCTAATATCTAGTTGTCTTAATTATAATATTGTGATTTGTTAATAATTGTGATTAGTTCACGTTAAACAACCCTCGTTTCCTGTTTAATTAACATCTGTTTGATCCATTTATTGTAAATAAACGTAATAAAGATCCTACATTAATATAACATATTCACTGCAAACCTCGAAGTTGTATTTCTTTTTTCATAAGAATGCGATCGACGTAACAGTAGGGAATATGTAAAATGGAAGAATCATTTCGAAGTCCTAATATCGAGCAGACGCATCAGGAAATTATATCCAAAGCTACGACCTTCTTTCTTTCTCTCTCGATGCAAATTAATAATTACTTACCAGATCCAGTGGATTCCATGCGGCTAGCAGTGTTCACGGTATCACCAAATAGACAATAACGTGGCATTTTTAGGCCGACCACACCGGCGCACACGGGACCTGGGTGAGAAATAAAAGTGGATTAGTTGTATTTGACACGATCTAAAATCGTACATCGATGTTTTCTCACTGAACTAACCGGAATGTATGCCAATTCGTAGTTGCAGCTTATCCAGCGGCCTGTGTCGAATTGTAAATTGTTTTACGGCTTCTAGGAGGCACAAGGACATACTAGCTATTTCTCCTGCGTGTTGAATACCGTTTCGAATTGGTAAACCGCTTACCTGTCGAAAGGAGTATAATTCAGGATCCTGTATCACGTTTAGATACTTTGTTTACTTACCACCATGTAAGCATCACCGATAGTTTCCACTTTGTAGACGTCGTAATTTTCTATCGTCGAATCGAAACAGGTGTACAAATCGTTCAGAAAATCTACCACCTGCGAGTGAAATAAATTCGTTTGAAATTGATATGCTAATATTTACGTTGATATTGATATTTAACGTTGCAAATGTTCCTCAGTACCGGTATAATTATTTTAATATCGATATCATACGATACAAAAATGCAAGTAGTTCGTAAATTTCGAAATATTCCGGTAGAAATTACCTGCAATGGTGTGCTTTCGGCAGACATGGCGGTGAAGCCGACAATGTCGCTGAAGTAAATTGTAACGCTATCGAAGCTTTCAGCTTCAACTTTGTGTCCCCGTTTCAATTGCTCTGCCACGTAACGCGGTAGCATTTCGTACAGCAACGCGTCTGAAAGATAAAATTTCGTGTAATATAATTTGAAGGAAACGTGATAGCGTTTTAATTGAGTGGCATTTTATGGAACGTCGAGCAACCTGTCTTTTTCTTCTCCTCCGTTAATTGGTCCGTTCGTTCGTCGACCAGCGCTTCCAGATTATTCGCGTATTTCTCCATCATGGCCATCATGTTGTCAAATATGTTTGGCTTCCTGAGAAAAGCATATCTTTAAGTTATTCCAACTTTTACTCTCTTTCATTTATTTATCTTGCTTTATTTTAACAATTGGAATTAAATAAAAATACATTTATTTTATCAAGTGAAATTAAAATGGCAAACGCTGGGTATATTCTCACTCGTGCAGATATTTCGCCTTTGTTGCTTTCTAATTTACGCTTATTAATCCTCGCTTATCGATATTAACTTCAAATACTTATATTTCTAGGATCTTTCAGCGATTTAACAAGGATATCGGCGAATTTAAATTTCAGAGAATTTATATTCTCAAGTCACTTAAGTAAATGTAATTATCACGTAGAATCGACTCTTCGCTTTATCGCTATAAAATAAGGGTTAAGATATTCAAACTTACATGCCCTTTCTCAAAGGTCTCAGTTTGTTTCTAACGATCTTGAAGTCTGGTCGAGTCTCAGGATCCTCGGCCCAGCACTCCATCAGACAAGCGCGCACGAAATGGAAACAGTTCTCCAACTGGTTCAACGGTGGTCTGAGATAATTCAAGGAAAACAGAGTAGCTGACAGGGTGAAAACAAAAGCACATAAAATTTAAGTATCTTCTGCCGTCGACAGACCGCGACTATAACGATAATACCTGAACGGTTCTGTATCCGGTTCTCTCGCGATTACTTTCTTCAATATCTCCGAAGGGGTTAATTCCGTGATTCCGAAAGGGCCGTGTCTCCCTTGAAGTTCGTACAACACTATAGCGAAAGAATAAACGTCTCCTCTTTGATAATCTCGCACGACTGGCTCTTGGCTTTTCGTCGATCGTAATAGTTCGGGTGCTCGATATAGCAAACCTGCGGAATTTGAACTTTAATTGTATCGTTATCCAAGACAAATGCGATTCATAAATGAAAGAACTTTGTAAAGAAAGGCCCACGACATAAAATTCATTGAGCAAATTGCAGAAGTTTTACATAGTTCTAGTTGAAGTCAATCTTTTCGAAAATTTGTCCATGTTACCGTAGATATATGTTTGTCCTTGTCATAGATACATCGCGTCTTTTTTCAAAAAATTCATAAATTATCTGTTCGACGAATTACCGTGATACTTCTTCATGACGTCACACGGCTCACACTCGGCGTCCTTCTTGAATTCGTGCAATCCAAAGTCCGCCAGCTTTACAACCCATCGAGAATCCACCAAGCAGTTCGACGTACTCAGCGAACCGTGAAATTTTATGACGGACTCGTGCAGATAGATCATCCCCTGGAAAGCGTACAAGCAGTAGCAAACTTGTGGACGGTGAATTCTATCAAAGGCGACGATTCTGGGATCAATTGCACTCGTCTGGTTGAATACGCGAAATTCTCAGAAGATATAACCCGAAACTCTCGATAACATCGTACGAGTACGAAGTTTCAACGGGTTTTCGCGAGGATAGGGAAAGTTTCAACGATCGATTGGGATTTCGATATGAAAAATTATATTCCACTGTCTCGACTACTTCTCTGTGCGAACCGTCGTAACACAAAACGTTATTCGAAGGTTTCTCGCGACAAAATTTCCTTTCTCGTTGATCCTTTTTGGACAAAAGAGTTTGTCGATTCTCGAACGATACGTACCCTGATTATATCTCCGACTAAGGACGCCATGAACATATTATCCAGCTTCATGTCCTCGTTCTCCAAGATATCCTGTGAGAAAAAAAAAAAGACGAGAAAATTATACCGAGGAATTGCGAACGTTTCGTCTACTTAATTATAAACTGTCCAAGTAATTACCTTGAGACTGCCACGAGCACAATACTCCACGACGATACATATGTTCGGTGGATCGGTACAGGCTCCGATGAAAGCGTTCAAATTATCGTGTCGCAAGTCTCGCATCTAGAGAAACGATCATTAATTTGTACATGGATCGGCATATTGGGTTTCGATGTTCTCGAGGCCACAGGTTAAATAACTTTTGGTCGACTGAATCGTAGTATGTATCCTGTTTATGATCTAATTGAATATATTTAAGATATATATCTGGCATTATAGATTCGTGCACGCGAGACTAATTTTCCAGTATTGACACGAACTATAGTTAAAACCACAAGCTTCTACCGCAGCTCTAACAATATTAGCTCAGTTATTCGAGAAGGTCCTCATCCGCCTAATAAACTAACATTGTTAGCGAAAGTTTACGAGTTACAAGTTTCCAATATTAGGTTGTCCGAAAAGTTTCTTTCGCTTTACAAGAAAGCAATAGATGCACAACATATTTTGTTTTATATTATTTTATTGAATCACGTCTGATCCATTTTGTTCTATTAAGACATTTGACAGATTAGGTTTTAAAGACACTTTTGGGACAACCTGATGTAATCGGTAATGAAACAAGGAGAATTTTGCAAATTAATTTTATAAATTGTAACTAAGAAACGATAAACTTATACGCGATCTACAACTTATAATTTGTCGATTTACCAATCGTTGTTACTGTTGGTTGCTAAATTATCGCACGAGGGCTCGATAACAGACGAACGGACAATTTCTTATCGAACGATCAGAAATCGTTCGATCGAAAGACAGAGTTTGATTGATGTTACGTATACGCTGGATGTCGATCGACCCAGTCAGCCGACCAATAGTTGGCTAATGTAAACGCGATTTAAGCGATCCATTCGAGCTCGTCCTATACTTACCACTTTCAGCTCTTTCTTCATCTCCCGTGTAATTTCGATCGATTTCTTCCGAACTTTCTTTACGGCGAATATCCGCCCCTTATAAACACCAATTTGCGTGTAAATCATCGAGTAACGAAAATCAGCATCTGGGTTCGAGCTGAGAGAAACTTGGCTGGTTCTCACAATAGGCTGCGTCGTTGTCTATCCGGGAAAATTATTTCTCTCGTTAAAAAAAGACGTTGCTAGGTATTGTTTAAACGTTTATTAAAAAAAAAAAACAGAAACTTCACTACATTGTAAGGTATTATAGTTATCTAATCTTACCACGTATGTAATTTTTAATTTATAATAGAATAAGCAGATTGCTAAGATCTCACAGTCGGTCTCATTGTATAAGAAGCGCAAGAGTATTATGCGGGATTTGATAGCGGAATAACGTGGAGCTTCGAAAGTCCCAGGATCAATTGGATCGAGGGAAATGACGGGAATAACAGAGAATTGGTATAAGACGACACAGAGAACGAAGCCAGGCATTTACCTTGGAATTGCATTTGGTAGGCGCCTCATTGGCTCCCGACGACTCGTCTTTCTTCTCTTTGATCTGAATGTCTTTGTAGTTCACCTTCCAGAGTAGGGAATCCAGTTCCTGCTCGTACTTCCAGTTTCTGTATAGCACCAGTAGCACCGCCATGATAATCAACAGAAATCCGCCGGCTATACCGCCCATGATTTCTCCCGTGTGAGCTAAACGATTTGATCGTAAGTGGCCAATCTGTTCCAGATATTTTTCCATTGTTATCGTAACCGATTGTTCTATGCAATATCTCTGTACTTTCAAAGTTCTGCAATTTATAGTTCTATACATAGCTCTACGGTTCCACGTTTCTACAGTTCTATAGTTTTATAGTGTCCACGATATTCTAGTCTATAGTCACGATATTCTGGTCTACGGCGATCTTATCCGTGGCTTCCTTTTCATTATTATTATTGATTCTTTTTTAAATAAACGAACCATCGATTCGATCGTTTCGAATATTCGGGTCAGAGATGCTCGCTCCATTCGATTCTTTTTTAATTGTACTCCCTCGTTCAACGTCTCGTGTTCAGCAGCGTTTAAATCGGTCACGACCGTGCCGACTGTGTTTCGTTGCATAATCCGTAATCGCAGTTACGTGGTCGAGATATGTATTCGATCTCAATTAAAGGAAACGAAAAAGATATCGGCGGGTAGGAAGGGCAAAAGCTGCCCTCCCCCTCCTTCTTCCCTCTCGGACAGATTTACATATGTAAATTTGAAGATCGGACCGGCGAACTTTATGATGTATTTTCGAACGATCGGCCTTAAAGGTACCGGAGAAAGCTGACGAATGGTAATTCGAAGGAGAACCAAGACCCTCTAGCCTGATCGCATTTTCACGAGCTCAAAAGTTTCGATTATCGAAGGGAAACATTATGTCTTACCGCTTGAAACCGAACACGTTGTTCGTTACCTCTTTGCTTTCACTTTATTTCCCTCTTTTTTCTCGATCAAATGTCACGAAAAATTGATTTATCGCTACCGTTGACGAAACCAGAAACGATAAAAAAGATGGTCGTATACGTACAAGTGCATTTTTCACCGTGGTAACCGCAATGAGGCTCGGCGATGGGCGGCCCGTCACCGATCCACGAAATATCCCTTGTCAATCGAAGTTTCTGTAAGTGAAACGTGAATCGATAAACGAAACCAATGGAACGTGGCCGGTAAGAAAAAGGCATGGTTAAAAAATCAGTTAACGTCTTACTGGCAGATTCGTGCCGTTCTCTTTTCCCACAAAGTAAGCTATAGGGTATAAACCGTGTCCCTTTGTCGGTCGATTGTCCAGAGCAATCAGAGTGTAATTGCCTTCAGCGTCTCCGTTTTCGTCCATGTAGACCATGTATCTGTACAGACGATATATCATGCAACAGGCAGGCGTCGTAACGCGCGCTTTACGCGCGCTAAAAGTCCTCGTAAATTGCGCAAAGAAACCCGTGAAGCGTTATTTCCCGTCAATTTTTATATCGTCGTTTCTCTTTCGCTCGTTATTAATTTTGCAGTTCGTTACTCGTCAAACGGTATAACGAAATATTATGCAAGCAATTATTCCACGATATTGGATAGCGGAGATACGAGCATCGATTATTTTAAGAGAGGAGGAAAATTACGAGAATCCGAGAGCAAGGATAGCCGCGTGAAAGCCTTAATTATTTCGTAGTGTCAATTATCATTCTAGACGCTTGCGTCATCGTAATAACCGCCGTCTCTGCTTTATTTGCCTCGTGTACTTTAAACCGTCTTACGCACAGACGTAAATATTTCCACGGTGATTCAGGTGATCTCGTATCCCCTTCTCGAATTCCACGATTAATATCACCACGATCTGTCGGATAAATCGCCGTTACAAATAACAGCTGCTCTAACTTTCCAACTTTATCGAACTCGATTAAATTTTATAGAACGCGCAACGATCAAAATTTTAGTAGAAAATCGATAGAACGTTTTTACTAGGAAGGATCGTAAAATATTTCTGTAAGTTTCGAAAACAATTGGTAACTTTGTTACAAGTAGCGTTCACGAGAATATCGTAGAATCGTCGTAAAATATTTCTTATGGGCGCTATTTACGGCTATGTTTATCGACGCATTCGTATTTCTGCATAACAAATAAATTACTTTACGTCATCTAGAAACAAGATAAACGTCGTTCTAATCTCTAGTTTTATCCTCAAAAGTCGCAGAATCTGCATAATTATTTCTTTGATCGTTAAACGGCTAGGTTTTCGTCGAAACGTGCAAAGAACGACGAATTGCCTCGTTTTCATCTTCGCCCACCCGATTACGATATGCAAACGGTAATCACTTCGTCGAAGATACATCGTCCAAGTACGAGTCGGCCATTTTCGGCGTACTTTTCGCGCCGCGAGATCGTCCCGCCACGAAACTGATTTACATATCGTAAACCGGCGCGATAAACAGCCGATTCCTGATCCACCTCGTCTTTTCTCTTTTTCTTGTACGTACCCCATGGCGCTTCGATAGTGAACGCCGTAAAGAGTCGCCACCATTTCACGGCCGTTTCGAGGGTCTCGATTCTCGTCCAGAGCTTTTAGCAGCGATCTTTCGTACAGATGCACCGCGTCGTACAGATACGCCGTTTCTGGCACGATCTGCCTTATAACACAAACAAACGATTACGTTTAAGAGTGGAAGATGCTTTTCCATTTGCGTCGAATGGCGAAGAAATTGTATAAATGTCATGGATCGATGGGAATTATTTTTATCCGTGGCTTATTGCGTTATGAAAATTATAATACGAGAAAGATGAGGCAGAATTTCATATGTTTCAAGAAGAAAGATAGGAATGTGATATCTTCGGACATAGAAACTAAATAATCGACGTCATGGATTTCATAGTGTTCGACGTCGAATAATAGATCGTGGGTCTTTATGTCTTTATGGAAATTTCAACATATTAGGTTGTCCGAAAATAGACGCACGACGTTTTTTATTTTATATTGTTTTGTCGAATTACGTACCATCCATTTTGTTCTGTTCAGATAAACACCGCGACATTTCACTCACTTGGTTTCACGTTTGTACGAAGGTGCACTGTTGTAAAAAACACGTTTACGAAAGAAAGATACTTTTCGGACAACCTAATAAAACATCGCGGAGAACACGCACGATATGCAACAAATATATAAAATATCGAAAGTATAATGTTCCTTGCAATCCTCGGAGAACGAAACTTTCTATTATCTCAGTTTTATTTGGTTAGTTGCGTCCGTAAAAATTCGAATCTCCATAAATATCCACAATTAGTAACGTCGAGGCGTTTCCATTATCGAAATGACAATTTCTCGAGGTATGTGATTATGATAGTCACCTGAATAATTCCACCCATGTTCGCCAGTGGATTGGTGAAATAAAATGGATGCTTTTGCCTGTACTGATTCACCATTCGTGTAAAATTCTTCGAGTAAATTGGAGCGCTAGCTACCACGCTGAAGTAGCTGCGATACGCTTTCAGGATCGACGAGTTGGTCTTCTTCTGCCATAAACCACGGAAGTACTTGTCCGGTCGTTTCTCGTCGTATTGCTCGATATCGACACCGACCACCCAGTACTCGCCTGCGGCACGAATTCACGCGATATGCTTTTTTTCTCCGCGGACGAGCATTTAATGAGAAATCTATACAGGATCGTTAGAATGACTCGCGTGGAAAATACGGATAGAAAAGAAAAACGTATGAATTCTTTTTCCTCGAAGGTCTGAATCGCTTGCGCGACAAATAAGAATAATTGTATTTTTGAGATGATCAAGCAGGATGGTTTTAGTAAAGCTTCGAAGACGAATATTAGACTACGATCTAATGACACTGCTCTCTAGTATATGTACCTGATTATGTTACAGCGGATTTATACCTTTTTCCAAGAGCTTCCTTTCGTCCAGAGCCATCAGCAGTCCCATGTGTTCATAGTAATTCCCTAGAATCACGTAAACTGGAACAAAAGCGTCGTACTGTCTCAACGATCGAATTTCAGGGATTATTTTCCTTCCTTTACTTGAAATTTTAATGATCCAAGAATTACTTTTTGCCTTCGAGTAATCAACTTTCTCCGTAGCTGCTTTTAATAGCCAAAGCAGGTCAATTTACGACTATTTTTAATAGAAAATTAAATGTATATCGAGTTATCAGGCAATTTACGCGCCGTATCTATTCACCGCGCGAAATTTCTGCAATCGTAACATGCGGGCTACCGTTCGTGTTCCAAATGTGCTCTTACACAAACTCGATGAAAAATCAAACTGCGGGTACTATATTTTAGACGGTACGCCGTTTGTGATTTGAAAAAAAAAGGGAACGTTAAAGATCATTTCACCGTTACGACGATCGTCGCAAAGTAAAAAAGCAGATTTTGTCGAACTTGGATAGGCAACACCATTTTTACGTCCTTTCTTCTCTTACGAATTACTAAGTCGTTTTATACTCACTTCGCGTTTCCCGATATGTTTCACTGACGTGTTTGTGGAACGGATTAGTCATATGCGTGACGTGATATGGTTCTTCCCAACAACGAAGAAAGTTCACTGTCACACCTGCAGAGTCGAACGACGATAGAATCGTCTCCGCGATCGTTGACATCTTGTTAAATTCGAACAGGGTCGAGTTCATGTACATGAACGTCACCTAAACGTTACAAACGAAGCTACAGGGATGTTGCCAATTTATAATTTTCGAGCGTTCCACGTTACTAGCAACAGTATTTCAAGACATAGGAATTCCAAGCCAATATTCTTCGAAATTCTTATGTTCCGTGAAACGCGTAGCGACGATTCCAAACTTTGCTCGATATTCGGACGAATTAAAAAAAGGAAAAAAGAAAAATCGTAACCTATGGTAACTTGGAAGCAAACCTATAGAATCGAGTATAGACTCTAAAATGAAATCTGTTAAAATTTACGGATCGGTCTGACGACTCCTTGCGTCGCGGCTTATTCTACTTACTTTCGTCCAGTTAAATGCCATCAGCACGGAAACGACGGACTTGGAGATTTGCGTATCGGGTGGTCTGGTTCTCGCGAACGTGGGGAATTCCTTTTTGTCGGACGATTCGCGATGAGTACAAAACTGAAACAAAGTTTGCAAATTGATGAACGTAATCGTCGTGATACACCTAATATCGTCTAATATTTCAAACGGAACCACGCGGAAAGATAAATTGCGTGGCTAGTTCCACGTGCGGCAAGCCAGTTTCGAATCTGCATTGAGTTTCTAGGTTGGTCTATTACTAGGTTGGAAAGCGAGGGACACGTAATGCGAGTGATTAGTGTGTCAGCTGGACTCGCAATATAACGGACCAGCGGAAAATCGAACAACAGAGCGAACGAAATCGTATACGTACGATGATTCACGGTTGTCTCGTTTGATACCTGAACTGGATTAATTAATGCTATAGGATATTAAATTTGATAATAACGATAAGGATCGCGAGATCCGATCCAGCTGAAAACGTACGACAAATACAGCACTGTTCAAAGGTAGTTGGATATTTTGTTCTTTATAATCGCTATAGTTACGTGTAATTATTTCTATTCTTAATAAAACTTTTTTCAAACATTTAAAAGCTAGAACTGACACTCACGAAAACTCGCCAATTGTCGAACCTTGACAAACGATAACATTTATAAATGGGATAGTAAAATATAATATTTCTATTTCGTTTAATAGGAAATTAAAATTTATATTCCTTCAGATCCCATAAAAAGGTAGTAAATGTTGCCTCTAGTTAGTAATTCACCATTATTCGATAATTATACTTAACGTTATTACAAATTGACAAAAGTGTTCATATACTTATGAACGTTAATGTACGTTAAACATGTAAAATTGATCGGGATAGATAAAGTCGATTAGTTTCTTTCGTTCGACAATGGGGCGAATTATTAAACGCATTTTTATCGTCGGGTCGATTAATTTCGCGCGAGTTCAATCGAAGGCAGTAGCTCGCGTTAAACGATTCGTGAAACAGCGTTCGTATATTTTTCGACACCGCGTCGCAGCCTCGAGGAGGAAAGTAAGTATTCAATGATCTGGATAATTTGCAGGGAAGACGAATGGTTTCTTTTCTCGATTTCCTCGCCCTGCCAGGACAGTCGCGAGACTAAAAAGAATTTAACGAATCGCCGCCAGAAATAGTTTCATCTTTCTTCCCCTTGGCGCGCTTTATCGTCTCTATCTTCCATCCTCTGTTTTTCTTTTCTGCAAAACTTCATTTCTCCAATCGCAGCTTGGCTATAAAACCCATTAGTCATAGTACGCAAAATATACAAACCCGTAATATACAAAAATACATATGACATTTCTAATATAAATTTCTCGTCGCGTGATATTTAGAGAGTGAGACAAATCTCTATTTACTTTATTCATAGAAGCATGAATTCGCATAAATGGATCGGTACGATGACATTTCGAATGTGAAACTTCTAGTACGATATTCGTATATTATATATCGTATTTTGTCAGCGTAACCTAAACATTTTGCCAAAGACAGTATACGTCCAGAATAAACAAGAATAGTATTATATAGCGTTATATGCTTCTCGTTTTCTCCTTCGAAACCTATCCTTTTTTATCGTCAAGAGGCTGGAGAATATTTCTGGAATAAAATCACTACCCTTCCACAAGAATAACAATGCGAACTCTTGATTTACTGCGATTTAAGCAACCATTACTGTATCTCGTACGATTCGTAATTCTTCCACGTATCGTTCATCGCTTACCTCGTACGAAACGTCAAACAAGTCGATTAAATTCGAATATCGTGCAAAATGTTTGGGGCTAACGAGCCTGGAACCCCGGCAGAAGCAACTGGCGAAATATAGAGATAGATAAAAAAACCGAGCTGACCATTCCGTGGCGCTGAATGGGTTAAACGTGTCGTAATCTCAGCTTCGCACATTCGTATTCCTCGGTGGTCGACGAATAATTTATTTCCTCGGTCGGCCCGCCAGCTGCTGGAAGCTTAAACCGCGCATTGCACCGCCAGATCACGTCGATACAAACGAAAAAACGATCGAACGAAACACTTCGGAGACCGTTCGTGCCATTACATAGGGTCACGGTTCTCGATTTAAATGGAACGCAACGTTCGATAAGCTACAGTCGAAACATATACGGTGGAGTTTCGATTAACCAGATAATAGATCTTGATTAATCGGCATACTGCTTTTACCCGGCATAGAAATCATATCGCACGGTAGATACAATTTTTTTAGTTAGTTCTCGATTTAGTTGGGCTACTACTTGGGGCCAAATTAGAAGATTAATCAACGTCCAACCGTACTTTCGGTATTACAAGCCGTGCAACGTTTGTTTTCGGTCGCGTGCTGCGGTCCTTACGATTGTATCTTTCCACGCGAGTAACTTACGATATTGCGAGAAATATAAGAGATCCGAACGAACCAGAAAGGTTTAATGGAAAGGAAAGACGTTAGGAGTGTCCAAGACTCTCAGTGGTACTTGATCTTGTCGATATACGAAGAAACCGCGATAAAAGTAGCATCGAGCTGAAAGCATGCACACAGCAAACTTGCTACTCGACCAAAGTGCTCCTAAAGCTTAGGGCACGCGTTCCGTTAAAAGAAGAGGAGCCTCGTGTCGAGGGAAGCTTTTCCTAGATTTCTGTTCGACTGCATTCGTACTACGAACTTTTCGTGGCGATACATTCGTCGTTACGCAACCGAGAAAGCATTTCGTACTAAAGAGCACGCGAGCGAGAGCATTCTTCAACGTTTCCATATTCGTTTCCCCTCTTTCTCCAGCTTTTAATTCGTCGCGTTACCAGTTTTGCGGACGATAAGCATATCGAAGAAAGAGGTTGATTCTCTATAGTTTCTCTTATAACAGGGCTTCTCTTTCGTATAAGTAGATTCAGTCGGTAGAGTTCATTTAATCAAACGCGAACTAATATTTCGTTACGAAATTCTATCCTACTTTTTCCATTTGTTAGAAATAATACGAGAAATTTTATCGACGAAAGGAATAACTATTTTTTATTCAATTAGTAAAGTAAATAGAACTATTTAATCAGAAATTAAATAGTTCGTTATTGAATTCTTCATCGTCGGATTACATCGCCGAAGGGTTAATAGAGAACAAAGTGGAAACGTTTCAGTTGACTCACGAACACACAGATTCGCGAGATAGACACGCGCATACACGCACCGGAATTCTTTGTCAAGGCTAAGAAAGAAAGAAAAAGCTACTTACGTAAGATATCATTGGAAGGTTGAACGCCGCCGCCATTCTGCCCTCGTGGATGCAAGTTTCCTGGGGTCCTATGTAAACGCTGATATTCTTCGTCCAGAGATCGGCGGTCATCAGGATGCTGGTCTCCTCTTCGCCATAAGTTTCCGCGACCAGGAAGTCGAGCTTGTGTCCGCGTCGACCGAGCTCACCTGCGTTTACCTACCAACCCAAGCAATATATATATATCCTACATTCTTCTCGTGGAATTAATTAAATTCAATCCCATCCTCGCGGCTCTACTTCTCCGTGTCGTTCAAAGTGAATTCTACTTTCGCGCTAGCTATCTCAGAATTTCCTTCCAGCTAAAAACGAGAAGATTATTCCAAGCTAATTTTCTCGATAAGGCATTCAGGCGTTCGCGACGAAACTTTTTTCTCGAGAAGAGAGATTTGTCTGGATTTTACCAAGAATATGTTGCGATAAGTGGAACAGAGGGATTCCAAAGTTGTATCGTTGTTAATTAGGTACTTCCGTGCTAATTGTGGTCAGTCTGGAAGCATTCGGGGAAAAATATGCGGTTCGGTTACCTCTTCCACGGCGAGCGATATGGCGCCGGATATCCGGTAACCAGGACGCTGATACTCCAAGTCGCCTGGACGTCTTTTCGAACCGGTGATGTAGCCGAGGGTGAATGTCTCGGCGTAGGCGCCCTTATCGAGTAAAATGTGGATCGCCGTTAGTAACAGACAAGCCCTCTCCACGTTTGCCAGTAGCATGCCCAGTTGCCGAACCTTTGCAAATTGATTTCATTTATTTGTCATTACAGTCTTGTACTAATCTGATCCGTTATAATTTCCATCCTGCAACCTTCCTTATGTCTTTGTATAAAATATATAAAGACAAAATTACAGCTCGTTTCGAATTTAATTTATCATAATTTTCGTTCTATTCAATTTTCATGTCTTTTTTTTTCTCTTTAAAGGATGTTGTACGCAATAATCAAAAAACTCTGCCTTTAAAGTGTACCGTTTGCACTTAACGGAAGCGAATCTTTCGTACATGCACTACAAGCGATCGACTGCATCGAGCTTCTGTTTGCAAGTGGTATCCGATAAAAGCACAAGCTCGCCGGCGAAAGATATAGAGAAGGTAATGAACGAATCCAGTAAGCTCGACGGGGTTGCAATAAACACCATCGATCTCCAACGGTGTGCCATACTTCCTCTTCCTACTATTTCGCTTTTCGTTCACCGCTAACTACCTGCTACCAATGTCCTTCTTCCGCCTAAACTATTGTGTTACCGAGCGGTGGACCTCGACACCTTACAAAAGAGATACGTTTCTCGTGATCGATCGAACCGCGTTTCATCGACGTACGAAGGTTTCAAATCGAATTTGACTTCGCCTTTCCGATATTGCAGCATCGAGCACGCCTTTACGATGTTCCCTCGCTCGCCCAATTTTCTTACATTTCCTTCGTTCGACGATCGAAACGCATCAAGCCGTTCTTTGTACAAATATTTCACAAATGAAAACTGCGGAGTATTTCCTATTTCTTATAGGAGAATAAAAAATACTATTCGCCGTATATATATATATAAAACGCTAACGTTAAAACGCTATTTTTTAAGCATAAAATTAGAAAATTAATAAAATTAATTTCTCCTGTGATCTTCAAACGTAATGGAAACGACGTTCTCACGAACAGGAAAACGATGCCTCGCTTGTGATTCAGATGGAGGCAAAGCCGACGTTGTTAATCAATGGCGGTGACTCAACGCATCGCTGTCATTCCTTTCTTTTTCTACACTGTCGTATCGTCGCGACGTACGATCGCGAAATCCTTTCGTCTTCTTCTAAGTACCGACAATCTACTGTCTTACGTAACTGCAACTTGCGAACACATTTAAAATTCTGTCCAACGACCTCGTCGGTTTTTGACGCGTTATTAAAATAGAGCACTCATAATAGATCGAAGCGAGGACCGATGTTCATCGACGCAATTCCTACGTCCACGATGGACATTGAAACGCGACTAAGAGAATGGTAACAAAATTAGAACGCGACTTGTGCACGTCAGCCACACACGGATTTCCTATTAATCCTCATGCCGTTCGACCAGAAAACTTTCGACGAAATTTCAAGTTGAAACACTCGAGAAACAAAATACACCAACGTAGGATTATTTGAGTCATCCGAGCTTCAACGTCTTGGGATTTAATCTCCAACCTGGAAATAGACAGCGAAATAGCCTATAGAAATAAAATAGTGTAGACGAGCTACTGGATTACGATAGTTACAAATTGAGAATATTAACATCGATCGAGGAAACGTAAAAAAGCTATCGAGTTGTCGATGTTTCGCAGCTTACCACGCCATTAATAACGAGTCAACAGCTTGTTTTCGAACGTAGATCGCTTAAAAATCGTTCATAACCGAATTCGGCAAATTGATTAGCTTCGCTCGAATAATCTTGTTTCACCCTGCAAGAAATTGCGAACGAAAATCGATGGCGTTGTACTCTTTCTCCTTCGGGTTCGACTTCGACATGGTGATAAATGCGCCGTAACTTTCAGCTGCCCCAATGGTAATTAACGAGGTGTGCGGGGTTATTAAGCGCACGCGAAAACGGGGGCGGCTAAGAAATTAATTTTCCGCGGGTGGACTGTCACAGTCGGATCGATAATTTCGTACGTGGCAAGGAATAAATCGGTTAAGCGTTTCCATCGGTCGAATATACCTTTTAATGGCTGCCGACAATTAAACAGATAAAAATCTTGACAGGGTATCTCGTTTGGACTCTGGCTATGAAGACTTCGTTCTCTTATCGAGAGATTTATCTCCCAGTCTGGTTGTATTGTTCGTGATTTTTTCTTTTTTTTTTTTTTTTTTTTTAGTCAGCTTAAAAGCAATCGGGCCGCGAAATCGACTTTGACTACCGTTTTTCATTCGATATTTTATATTTCGTTTCATCTGCATGATAAGCGAGAATCAATTAATCACGCGATATCGTTCCATTGAATTC
The DNA here is from genome assembly GCF_051014615.1 of Bombus vancouverensis nearcticus. NCBI lineage: Eukaryota > Metazoa > Arthropoda > Insecta > Hymenoptera > Apidae > Bombus > Bombus vancouverensis. The sequence goes on from NC_134913.1 coordinate 17,981,933, forward strand.
ACAGGCTAGTTTTATTAAATTTACTCCGATTGTTTCGGTTCGAATAATTTACGAAATGGTAGATTCAACGGTGTGAAATTTCCAACCAGCGACCCTATTCGCGGCGACGCGAAACGACGAAACACGAGCCGCAAATCTTCCATCGTGTTACATTGACGGAACGTTTACTTACCACCGAGACTCTAATTAACTTTGAAACTGATTCGTACAAATTTCCGTTTGACGCGTTGCAAGGCACGTGGCTCAATTAAGTCGGATACATGACGTCTTACTAAGAATATCTCGGTACTCGTTTACCGCTACCCACGTTCATTTATGCGTCGCGATGCTCCAACGTTACGTGTCCTTAATTAGTAAAGAATTATCGCCCGGTTGCAACTATCGCCAAGGCGAAATCGAATCTGCTGTTGCGACGAATCGTAATCTCTTCATTATATTCCCTTGGTGGCTGGAACAAACGACGGGCATTAAATTCGAGGTAGAAGACGTATCGAGCGTGCCTATACGTTACGCTTGTGTCGTGAGAGACTGGCGTGAATCTTGCGTAGCTGGCTGACTTTTGCGCCTTCTTTTACTCGGTGAATGCTTGTACTTTTTATTTTTCCTCTTCGCTTTATTTCACTCCCTTTTCTTTTTTCTTCTCTTCTTCTTCGTTTTCTTTTTTGTCCTTTCCCTGTTTTCATAATAGCGTTTAAATACACATGTTCTCTTTCTCTCACCGCGCGAAAGAAATCGTGAGAGCCGTATCGAGATGGAGGTCGTAAACAGACGCGATATTAAAAGGCCGCAGAAACAGATTTATGGCGTCGTGAACAATCGTCGATATAGTTACGCTCATGGTGGCGAGCTTCACAGCCAACGCTAAGAGCCGGATCTTTAACACATTCTTAACGAAGCTCGCGTTTTACTCCACCGGCAACAGGTTAATCGTTCCTTTTAACGCGTTTCAAGCCTATCGAACGAGGGTGTGGAAAGAAGCTTCTTTCTTTCAAAATATTTTTCCGCCCTCTACTTCTTCTCCTCTGTTATTTTATTTTTTAACTCTGTTTCCCTCGCTTCCTCTTTAGACCGCTTCTTTTTTTTTTTTTTCTTGGAATATTTCATTCGTAAAATGTATGGAACACGTGAAAATATAATGCAAGAAATGGTAGATTTTTAGAGGCGAGATCAAGGAATTTTGGTGGACGATTGTTCTTTCGAATGCAATTGCGCGAAATGATAGAGGTCGTTTTAACAAGCGACAGGTGCTGGTTCGAAGCGACGGACATGGAAACCTGTACGGGAACTTCGTAATGTGGTATTCACCGCGCGTATTTCCGCTTGTCCCGGATAAATTTCCCGCCCTTATCTCGCGCCGTGCTAAATAAATATTCCACCTAACGCGTGCTTTATCGCGGAAGATCGCGAGTCGTAACGTACGTGCCGTGCAATATCGTCAGAATTATATTCCTTCCGTTCCGTTTCTTTTTCATCGTCTCTGTTCGAACAGCGGATAATAGGCAAATTTTCCGGAAACAGCGGCAACTTCCGTCATTTTCGATAAACTTCGAGGAACGATAACGTACGGATCGAACGAGTATGAGAAACTTTGTGATTCGTGAGCGAAATACCGCGCAAGAATAAGGACGATATTCAATAAAAACATATACGGGCTATGCCGTGTATAAAAATCCATGTGACTGAAAAAAATACTTAGTAGCCAGTTCTTATATTAGGTTGGTGCATATGAAATTTCGTTTCTTTGAAGTTTAAATTTGACGAAAATATCGCGCGTTAAATTCCGTCCTATCTTCAATCACCAACCACATTAAAGTAAACTCGATGTCACGTATAACGTAATTCGAAATCACATAAATTCGATGTTGAGAAGATTTACAGATAATAAAGATATCAAAACCTCATTATCGATGCTAAAAGTGTCGTGAAAGTCGCAGGAAACATAAATTTTCGGCAGGGTGAAGGAGTCCCCTGTTCTACATAAATAATTTTTTAATCGAAAGAAACCGCGATACTTTCTTTTTAAGAATTTTCGGATTCTCCAATCGACTTTACAAATTCGCACCATTGTTCTTCGATCTTCGTTCTCGTTTCTTAATTTTTATTTTAGAACAAATCGTTCGAAATTGTTCAGCTCTGGACGGTTCGAACGATCCAAATTTCCTGCGACTCCGTAACAAATTTTCAGCCTCGAGACCATCGTCATTTTCCTTCGTCAAAGCCAACAGGAAGAGTCACCGTTTTCACATTTGGCATTCGTTTTCATTCGCGATCGCCGGTGAAAAGTTAGAGGAAAGGCGTTTTCGAAATCCGCGGCCGACTCGCCAGCTGACGAAGGTCAGCGAGAGAAAGTAAATGTACCTGGTTGTAGCACGTTTTTATTACTATTTCCTTGAGGAGTCGCGGTATCGAGCGCCTCGGGTATTCTTCGAGCACGTTACAATTCGCCATGGTCTCGCGCCAATGTGCCTTCTACGCGTCTACACGCGTGTGTCCGCTTAAGCTATTACATATGTGGAACACGTTTGTTCATACTGCTGACTATATTTAGAAGTTTCTCGAAAGCGAACGTTACACGGTGAACCGTGCATAAGGAAAAGCCCCGCGAAATCTGGAGTAACGCTCTGGGTGTGTATACGCAAACTGTAAACGTTCGTTCGCGCGTTTATGACGGCGACGCGCGTCGTCGTTTTGTTGACTAGATCAATATTGAGATTTAACGCGTAACAAATACATATTTTGCTCCGACTGTTGCAAAAGATTGCAACGTACCTACGCGATGACATTTCATTTGTAATGAAATATCGCGCGAAATATTACGTCGGTGATTTTTTACTTCTTGAGATTTATCCTATTTTAATGATTCTAAGAGATTAGGTAAAAAGAAATTTAACGAGTCAGCGATGCCAGTGAACGCGTTAAAACGGATATCATGCGATTTCCGTGTGGAATGGAAATTATTTAACGCAGTAGCGAACGCATTGATCGATTAAATCTCGATTATCAACCTCGAAAGGTATGGTCCGATCAAAAGAAATAAACGATACGGGATAGAGGGATCGTAGAAAGAAGAAAAGGAGAAAAATATACGACGAAGGTTAAATCGTAAGGTTCGCGGAGCATGTTGCGTGTCAGGGACCTTGTCATGCTGCAACTCGATGGAATCTGATAAAGTCCATCGAGCGGGATAGGACACTCTCTTTTGTCGGCTCCTTTTTTATAACAATTTTTTACGAGAACAAGCAGCCCAGCTTCTGCGAATGCTATTGGATAGGGACTCGCATGACCCACGGTTGGCCGTGGTTTCATACAACTACGAATGACAAAAGAACGGTCTCATAACCCGTAAAATACGAGAGCAGCCGCGTCCTTTCTCCGCCAATTTGCAAACGATGTATCCTTGAATTCTCCGAATTAATTTCTTCGAATTACCGGAGCAGCGCAAGAAATAGAAACCAAGCGTCGAGAAATACGACTCGGCGGTTGATCGCGTTCGATTCGAAGGTAAAAGTAATCACGAAGAATGATTTGCGACGGGGAATCTCGACTACAGACCGGCAGAAAGTGACTCGATGCGATCATGGGGGCCGACTTTCGAAAAAGGTGATCTCGGTATCTGTGTCACATGGTGTTACATAGAGAATTTTAGGCACGCCTCGATTCGGTTGCGTCAACGGGTTATACGAAGCCACGAGTCTCGAGCTGCCCGATTCAATTTCTATTCGTTCACTGTTCGACGATCATTTTCTAATTAGACGAGCTCGTCAAGTAGGAATGGCGGATGATCGACGCGCGCATAATCGTTGGATAAACTCGACAACCGTCTGACGAATAATTTATGAGACTACATTAATCATACCGTGAGTTACAAGTGTCATCGACGAGTTAAAGATAGCTTTGAAGAGTGTCGCGAGACCATCCTTGCTGCCAGACAACAATAAATCCTGCCGCAGTAAGATCGGCCGTGATGGCGAGATCTAGAGCAAACAGCGAAGGCGTTGCTCGATTGTGTGCAAATCGAAATAGCGGTCGCCGATACGCGAGATACACGCTCTATTTTCGTGTTATTGGACCTTCCGTTTATTTTCGTAGACAGGCTAGGGCAAATCACCGAAACGCTGTTTGTTTCTATTCCGCGTCGAAAAGTCACGCCGAGTGCCACCTCGTGTATTTTCCGAACTTCTTCACGCCCGCTGCTCGCAACTTTCAAAAAACTGCAATCTCTTTTCATCACCTTGGCTGAGTGTATTCCTCTGTACGCGAAATTTTTTATCTCGCGCTATTTGTCTTCCTGCGTTGGTCGTTGACTCGTTGTCGTCCTTTCGTTTACCTTCTCCTCGTTTCGACGATGAACCGACCGATCAGAGACGAGAACGAGGTATCGCCGGTAACTAGACTGAAACTTCTCCGATTTCTGTCCTATGTTTACGCGCGGTATTGCCAAGCACCCACGCGGATACCGTGGATTTAACGCTCGACTTCTCTTTGTTAGATGTTTCCTCGTTTCAATTCTAAAACAATTTATTACTCTGTCAGAGATATGATATGTAATATCTACTCTTGCGCTGTTGCACTTAAACGACGATTTTCAAATTGCCATCGTAACTTCTTCGCGTTGAAACTCGTTTCTATTGTATATTCATAAATCCTAAATTCCGCGTATCGCATAAATTCCAGAATTTGTTCCTATCGAAACTTGTTTCTAGCGTGCCTACTCGTAACAGACCTATCGCACGGCAATGCGATCGTTCTAGCTAGTCGCGAATTTCTTTGCGCGTTCGATACATAGGACAAACGTTTCACAGCACAATTTCACATTTAGCCCGCGTATCGGCACGGGATCTCGGCAAACGAATAATAAGAAAACATCACGAACGTATTTCTCGATATATCCAATGAAAGCAAATTAAAGCGAGTATCACGGTATGTAATTTCCATTAAAATTCGATGTGTCCGAAAATTCGATATCATTCGGACGGATCGAAAGAATTTCGCTCATTAACGATAAAGACGAAAGTATCTCAATTAAAGAGCGAAAACGTTGCGGAATCAAAGCAGGTAGAGCCTTTACTTTGAGAGCACCGCTTCGCACCGGCTCCGGCTAAGCGCCTCGGTTTCTCGGAACGCTTACATCCTCGTAAATATCTGCACGTCGAAGTTGGTTAATACACTTTCGAACGAGTCGGCGGAAAGGGACGCAGGTGACGGTAAGTGGTTTCCTCCGACTTCTGACACCGTTCGCGTTAAAAGGTTCAATCGTTCGCGGTTGTCGACGTTCGATTTTCGAAATTTCGACCGCCCCGTCAGAAACAAGATTGGCTACACACTCACGAGACCCTATTCATGATTTATCGGGCCAAGTTTTCGTCGGCACGTGGCAACACTTGCCCGCCGCCAGTCATTCAGAACTGGCTAGAGTCCTTTCCACGTTGTCCCGATCACCTTTCCCCCCTTTCGATCACCTACCACCGTCCCATTCCAATCGCCTTCTTTTCTATTCTTCTTTTTTCGCCAGCCTACGCTCCTCCGAACATCGCGGACCTTGCCTCTCTATTTTCTCTAACCTGTCTCTGGTATCGTGTTTGTGCGCGTTGTTTTTTGGCCTACTTCAAACGGTACGTAGAAGCTCGACATGGAATTTTAGGGAGTCGCAATGCAAACGAACGTTCGTACGCAGACACGTGTATGCTGATATTTGATAGAGATAGAAATGCGTGAATTAAAAATCGTGGAGACAGATTTTGTAACAATGCGTATACTGATAGAAACGAACGCGTTCTTTATAGACGAACGCGTGCGTTTTAGTATCCAATGCAGATTAAAGTACGCGGATTAACCATTTTCCGAGTACATGTTCTATTAGCGTATTGTTCGAGTGGGTGTTGCGATTTGTCACGCGTTAGAAAAACAGAGGCAATTTCAAGGAGTTGCAGTAGAAACGGACGTCAATTCACAGACACGTATGTATTTCAATATTATGCGAAGATAGTAGCGCGTTGATGAAAAATTGTATCTGCGCACGTTGTATTAGCTCATATATTACAGTTATGACTTTCGAGCGAAAGAAAAAGAAACACTTTGCTACGAAGAAAATCGAACGATACGCCTGTTAGCTTATTTTACATTGATCGAAATGTTTCATTAAAATCTTCGTTATAATCTTCTTCTTTCTCAATGAATTATCACGCTTACCTGTGTCGTCGTATTCCCGTGTAATTATACTTTGTCAGAGACAGACGATTCTCAGCGGAACACCAGAAGTCGTACGGACACGCGAAATTGCATTCCTGGAAAAGAAAGAGCGCGCAATGGACACCAGTGGCACCACGTCGATCGCGATACCGACACCGTGGAAGATAATTAAAGCATTCCAAGCGATGGCGAACTAGAATCTCCGTAATTTAAATTCGTGACTGTCGCGTGGTCCACGTGAGACAGCGTGCAAGAACGCAGCCCGTAATCGTTACGGTGTATCAAAGAAATAAAAAGCACCGGTTACGGCTATTTTCCTATCTATTTCACAGATTCGTTCGCTATATCCCATTGAAGAAGCTTCATGGGAAGAATAACAAACAAACAGACAGGAGGAAAAAAACCAGAAGTTAGGAAAGTAGAGAATGATTTTTCTAAATTACCAAAGATAAGAAACAGCGCAAGGAATGATGTAACGCGCGATGAAATCGTGATGGAAAAAGACACTCGACGGAACGATCGAGAACTATATTTGTCGAAGACGGTAGAGAATTTAAATTAAAACGACCGTCCCGCCGGTACGAAGAGAACGACGTGAGACCGGCGGTCGACAGTGATCGTAGGCGCGCGCGGCCAGACTGACTTCTCTCTGCTCGTCCTCTTTCCCTCGTAGCTCGTACGTCGAGCGTCGTCGCCGTCGGCGTCGTCGTCCCATTCACAGTCCCCGACGCTACTTCGACGCGGTGATATGTTGCCCAGGCGCATGAGCACTAGCCGCGAAAACGATTCGAAAAAGGGGGAGGCGCGCGGAACTCGACCGACTGGACTGTTCCTTTCGATTGCCGGCAATCGTCGTCTTTTTAAGGATCTTTCGCGTTACGTTCGATATCCATTCCCTCGCGATCTCGTCGTTAGGACATCGATCCGGCATTGATATATTTGGATACTGTTTATAGTTATAGTTAATATTCAAGGCTAGAACTTTTTAGAAGTAATCGAAACGAAAAGCATAGAGAAAAACGTGTAACGCAACGAGAGATACAAACTTTAATCAAAAGCTTTTAAAAATCTGACCTATCCGCAGTTGTTCGTTCTAACAACTCTGGTAGTTGTAACTCGAACATACGCGACAAACAACGTTTGCAACTGAAAATTAAATTAAATTCTCTTGGCCCATTGCACAACGCAAAGTCGAGAATCCTAACGCGCCCGAAAGGAGATGAAGATTTAAGACGTTCCATTCGTGCCGATTTTCTGGGAGCGAGCTACCAACCGGATGGAAATAAAAATTCATGTTCCGTCGCGACGATCCGCGAGAGCTCGCTTCTCCGAAATTTTCCCCTCAAATTTCCCCGATCCTCGAAGCCTCGTGGATGACACCGTAGCACCAGGATTTTGTCAACCGCAAATAAAACCATGCCTTATCCGATGGTAGAGGGATTACGGAAGAAAGTCGGCCCATTTTTGGCCACCGTCCGACGTTTGAGAGAACGAGGCAGCATAGAGCGAAAGAGCTGCTCCCTGGTGAAACAGCGCATCGTGTTCCCTTCGAGTATCTAATCCAGCGTCGACGAGTATTCAACCTCGCGTTTGCATCGACGAGGCTGAAACTTTCGACTCTCGTTTCATGCTACGTCCGAAAGTCAACGAGCGCGTACATACGATCTCGTTTTCTGTGTCTGCGTCTATACAAGTTGATCTTCACGCATGTACGTGTCAGTGGATCTATGCATGACAAGAGATTATTAACATCAAGTTATACCGGTGCAAGTGATATTGTCCCGGTTTGACGTCGAACGATATCGACATTCCTGTCGGAATGAATTTATACTCGATGGAGTCTGTTTCTGGTATTATTCCATGCCACGATTATGCGTTTTGTACGAAACGTTTTGAAATTTCATCCGCACTGGAATAGGATCGGACTATCGCGATTATGTCGGTAAAATTTGAAGCCGATTTAAAAATGTATATAGAAGTTGGAAGATCGTAACAATAGGGCGTATCGTTACAAAGCTAACGAAATTTCAAAATGCTTCCTACGATATATACGAGATGCTCCGTGATAAGCGCACAAATATTTCCATGACCCACTGTATCTTCTTGATACGTTCCAGATTCTAGTCTATTCTTTCGTTCTTCTCTAATGCTCTTGAGAAAACGTGGGAACCCAACGCTCCTACCAGGCACAAACAAATCTTCGCGCGCTCAGATTACAGATGAAATATTTGCCAGGCAGCTGTCGTATATTTTAAAACTACAAGAAGTCTAGAGCACCAAAGGCGTGCAAAATATGAAATTATGGTTCATCCGGCTTTACCGTCTTCTTCGCTGCTCCATTAAACATCGCCGATCTTGGGAAAGAAGGGCAAAAAAGTTCGCTGACAGCAACGGCCGAAACTTCGAATTTTTACGCTCCGCAGATAAATCTTGCCGGCCATATTTTTCCACGCGAGAGCGTTCTCCTTTTTGAAAGCGAAGCCGAAAAAGCGCGATTGATCGATGGTGTTCGGTGGATCGGCTCGTGAAATTTTTCAGGTCCTGGTCGATCGAATTCGCCCACGAAATACTCGCTGTCACGTTGATCTCACGCGAAGTTTCGTCGCGATAGATCGACGAGGAAGGGGAGAAAGGAGGCGGAGTACGGTACTGCAGGCGGATAACCCTCTTTTTTCGCATCGTCCACCGATTATGCATTACGCAAGTGCGTAAGAACGCGCGGAACTCGCGCGTGACTTGCTTTGGAGAAAGGTGCTTCTACGTACTCGCGGGGACAAACCGTGCCCCTCGCCGCGAAACACATCGTGAATCCACTTCTTTTTCCAACTGTATTTCTGTCTACTTTCACGTAACACACGGCCCTTGTCCTATCGTAACTAAAATCCGAAATTTCCTGAAAACTCGTAGCTCGTGCGTAGTTCGACCCGAAATCGGACCGGCACCGCGAGTCGAAATTTATCGCCGGTTGAAATTTATCGCGAATGTCTTTCGAAGGCTCGTGGTTCTTTGGCTCCGAGCTCTTTTAAACGCCCGACCGGTGAAATTTACTGTAAGGACCCGTCTCGTTCGTTGCCCCAAGACAAATAATACCTTCTTTCGTAATTAACTTAACAAAGCATCTTTATTTCGCTTGGCCTCGTTCGTTTCTAATTTTTCAACGGTAATGGCCGAAGGAACGGAAGAATGGCAAATGAAAGAGGAAAGGGAGAAAACGATTTCGAATTCAGCCCAGTGACGCGATTAAAATATCGCCAAGCCCAACGGTGAAACGAAGAAAAAGTCAATCATCCGGCGGGCGTGAAAGTTCTTCTCGAGATTAGCCATACGCCCTTTCACGCTCGATCGAGGTAAATCACGCAGTTAGCATGGTAATCGCGTCTCCATCGTCGAGGAACGCGTCGTGAGTAAGACCTCGTGCGCACAACCTCATCCGCGATTTTTCTACCGAGCCAAGCGAGAAGAGGAGCGGCTCGTCCTCGGGATCATTGTCGCGCGACCTAGTTTTCCACACGGTTAATTAAATCTTTTTTTTACCCGGACGGCTCCAATCGAAATCGGGCCACATGGGGTGGGACCGGCCATTAAACGCTCGTTACGCCTCGTTTTCATGCCGATAGCACCGTCGAAAGTGTATAAAAAAGAGCAAATTCCGTGTAATTGCCATCCCCATCTCAGGCAATCGTCGATCTTGTTACACGAACGACAAAGCGACACGACCACCACGACGATCTTTCATCTCCTTCTGCGCTGCTTGTTTGTTTTTCCATCTCATTAAATTGCTTTTTCTTTTCCTCTCGTTTACCCTTTTTCATCGTTCATTTTTATTTTCTTTTTCGATCGAGGTTGCACCTAGTCTACTCACGAACGTCGAGAGGCTTTGAGAGGTTCTATTTGTTTCGATTTTACGATTTTCGTTTCTTTTTGTCTGCTTCATAGGTGTTTCTCTAATGTGTTCGTTTTATTTGTCGAGTTTACAAGATCGTATCGGCAGCGATACAGAATTTAGTTATTTTTACGTTTGCCGAGTTATATAGGTCAAGATACGCCATAAATTTCGTGTATTCTTTTTCTTTTCTTTTTCTTATGGGACGATCACCGTATCGTATTTTAAAATCAATTTATCGATACTCGTTGCACTAAAACTACACGCGACGAATTATCGGGAAAAAAATCTGCGAAATAACCTAGTTATATTTAACGACGAAAGAGAGCAGCAGGTGGAGCGGAGCAAAGTAGCCAGTTAAGAGTGGCAAATTAAAAGACAAGTGAGCCTTCGGGACAAAATTCAACTTTGTGACAAGTATAACGACACAAAGATTCATCGATCATCATACGTGATCGGCTTGTTAAACAAAGCTGCTATCGTAGTCATCGATCTGGTTTCCGTATGTAGAATGAAGTTGTTGTTGATCGAACGAGACGAAGAAGACGACGAAGAAGGAGAGGAAGAAGCAAGAAAGGAACGATCAGCGGTTCAGAAGCGTTCTCACGTAAAAATACTCGCGTTAATTTCATTGCACGCGTTAATACATGCTCCGAAATGGTTCGCTTTCCGATCCTTCGTAATTACACCGATTATCCGTGGTGAGCGTGCATGTCCAGCCATTTTGAACATAAATTACTCGCGATCACCGATACGTCCCTGCATCGGTAGAGAAATAAAAGAAATCGCGATGGAGTACGTGACCATCGAAAGGTTCTGCCCTTTTTACCGATACTTTCTCGACGTTTGCAACTGTTCCCGAGTTGGCTCGGGGCCAACAATCATTTTATTATCGCAGTTTGCACCGCACGGGACTGGCTAACCACGTTGGTCGTTAGTATTTTGTTAGAGGTTTTCCCGGCTTAATAAATTGGATAGCATGGGACAAGTTCGAATTCACGATGTCGTTTCGCCTATTCGTTAGAAAAATGGAGCAACGAGATGGTCGCGACCGAAAATTCCACCGGTCTCGTTGCTCTTCCCTTTGTAACTCGTATAAAACTGGCCGCAATTTAAAAACTACTTTACGAAACAACGTTTTAATTTCGGAATAATAGTTTCCGCTTAACGGTATCAATTTTTATCGCCGCATTAACCCGATAAGAAATTTCTGGCGAAGCGTAATTCTTGCGGTCGTAGCTTTACGACCGTGAAACCACAGACCCATTCAGGTTCTCAGAACCTACGCAATTATGTCTAATTCGCGATACATTCGTCTTATTTTTTCCTTCTTCGAGGATTTATCGGGATACACTGGGAAGTTTGGCGTTGAGCGTTCTTCACGGCAAAGTGGCTCGACTTTGTATGAAATTATCGATGTGGTTAAAGCTGTGAAAGACTATTAAAGGTGCTCGAACGACACCTGTTGCTCCACACCGAGTCTCCAACAGAAATTTCGTCGGGTCCGCTTTTCCATGGATTTCGATGTCGCTGCCAATATTTCACCTGGATAATTGTAACCTGCCCGCGGTCCTCGTAAACGTCGTTTCGTGAGAATTACGCTTGCACGTATATTGATAATAACACCGCTGCCACGTAATAACTTGGCAATACGTTTAATTTTCGCGATACTTGCCCCACCATCTCTTTACCCCGTGTACGTTTTACCTTACGTTTGGATTCTCGTTGTACGTCAAGACACGGATTCCACGAATAAAACGCCTGGAGCTTCGTCGCGATCCTGTATCTTTCGTATCCGTGCTTCGCGTAGTTTCAAAAGTTATTTAATAAGGACCGTTCGACGGCTGATGGCTAGGCGAAACTTCTGCCCGTTTTGCTGTCGACCTTCGCTCACGAACGTCTCTTCTTTATGTTTTCTCACGATGAAAATGCTTCCCCGGGAACGGAAGTCACGGACGAGCTTGATTAAAACTCCTTCCATAGCCTCCTTTTTTTTTCCTTCTAGAAAACGTCTTTTCCTGTTTTTTCATTAGACTCGGACGATATCGAAGCGGTGCGCAATAAGAAATTGAATTCCAGATGGAAACATCGCGATAGATGAGTTTTTCTAGAGCTTCTGGCAATTTGAATTTCTGCTTCTTAAAAAAAAAAAAGAAAAAAATTGAACGAGGATCGAATATTCATATCACTGTAGAGCTTCATTTGTTGGAACGAAACTTCAGAGTCTGACGAAATGAACTCCTGGTGACTGAATCTACTTATATGGACGCGAACTCATTGCGCACGAAGCACCGTGCTAGATGCGTTTTTCCGAACTTTCTACTAATTTAAACTTCTCCTTCTCGACCAAATTTAGACTTATCGTAGATCAATAAGGAAGAATCTCAGATTTCTTAAACTTATTCTCTAATATAATTAGTATCGAGACCGAATAATTTTATGAAATCGACGATGCTACTACTACTACTATGTTACCATGCTACTAATGCTACTATCGCGACATAAAATCCAAGATTCCAATTGTCGTTAATAATTACTCGATGTCAATTAACGGCAAAAACGATCAAAGAGCCACAATGAAAGGATCGAGACGCTTTCTGAGCACAATAGCAAAGTCGACGGCATATTTAATTTCCTGTCGCCGGAAACTCGGCAAAGCAAACAAGGATCGTTTCAGGCTAACTGAACGTCCCACTAATTCAAGCCAAGCGAACGGATAGATTTTGTCCACAAGGGATAGATCGACGCGGAATCGATGAATTCGACGCTGCAATTTAGCCACAGCCCTACCGACTACTGGTAATGCTATTTGCAAACGATGTTTAATTACTGACGAATAAGGATCGATTAGTCTCGACGATATTCAATTCACGAACCGACCAAAACTGTTCGATTAGTCAAAGAACGCGCAGATTAATTAGCTTCTCGCGAGTATCTTGTTTGAAATTGTTAATCCTACGATATTAACGTCTTGTTATTGGTATAATAAACGTTCGTTCGATTGCTGGGAGTTGATACAGACAGCGGAGATTCATTAGAAAAGTTTATATGCCTCTGAGTGAGTACTAATAATATTGGAAATATTTCGAAACTTATTATTAACGTGGATATTCTTGGAACTGTTGGCTATCTATCTATATGCGGTTATTCGTACCTTAGATAGGTACGAGTGGAGCATGTTAGGTGAAAATTAAATAAAAATGAGATACGCAGCGATATTTCTGAAAAATAATGAAATATTGGGCGCTCGTTAGAAAAAAGAAACAACGAAAAAAAGAAGATCGATGTAACAAGGTCTGTTTGATAAATTGATAATAGAAGGACGTTTAAGAGGCGAGAGAAAGATGGCGCCACTAGTTCAACGCCGAGCCACCGAGTTCGCAACGCTTTCCTCATTTTTCTTTATCTATAACGGATTCTAATAAAGAGAAATTTGAAAAATTGCGCTAATTGCAGTATCGTTTATTGCCACAAAGTGTAATACACGATCACGTAGTAAAATTAAAATGCAACGTAAAAGTATCAATTAATTGCAATGATACTTTGTTATCACATCCTCTTCTGTTGGTCGGCTTTTAATTCTCTCGACGACTCGTTCGCGAATCGATCGACAAAGCTCCGGGATTTCATGTCGAATCAGATATGAATAATTAAAACGTATCGCTGTTTCGATCTGGACGAAAAACTTTGTAACACTGGCGACTTAATTTCCTCGGAATTACGTATGGTTCGTTAGCGGCATGCGTTATCTAGCAATTCGAACGATAAATAATCGTCGATCTACGTGTAAACGCGAGATGCCCGCCTCTTTCCTTATCTCGATTCGATCGTTTATCGTTTAATGCACGAACAGAATCGAAATGGGTGCAGTGTGGTGAAAGAGGAGCGCTGGCTGCCGCGGAAAACACGATAAGAGTTAATTTGCATAACGCGATGCACGCTCTTGCGTTATTGGCCAGCGCGACTGTAGAAAATCGATCGAATTCCTTTTCGCGAAACCAGTCAGCGATCGAAAAAGTCGCAACTACTTCGTGCAAGCTATCGGTACATATGTATATTTGTATTCGTTTCAACTGTGCTATTTCAACACGGCAGATATTTGAAAACAGAGGGAAGATAAGCGAAGAAAAGCAAGCGAACGTGTTTGAACGATAAATAACGTTTTCAGGAAATTAGTATTACAGAGACGGTTATTCGGTACGTCTGGTGTAATGAAAAATCATCATTACCCTGTTCTGCCCTACTTCCCTCATCGTGCCATTTCTTCCGTTTCTCTCTGTTCTTTTCAACGTTCGCCGTAACTTCGAAAACTATTCGACAATCGCAAACACGCGGAAATCTAATCTGTCGCGCTCAACGTCTAAATAAAATCGTGTTATTCCAATGGTTAGTCAATTTGTCGCGTAAATCGCAATTCGGTAAAATTGCGAGGAAGCGAATTCTTTAAATTTAAATGGATCAAGATATCGCGAAACGACGATACCATCATCGAGGAGCCTTCTTCTCCATATCGCATGGAAAAGAACGTTAACGTATCGCCGAAGCTTAAACGAAACGCGCGATTAAGAATAAGGGTTGGCGGCTGTGGCAAATTACCAGCACCGAGACGAGACTGGTTAATTAATTATGCATACCTTCTTTTCTTTTGCGACTTGCCGCTCGCATCTCTCGCCGTTCCATCCGTTAACTCACCCCATGACGCCTCCGCGTCCTGGAACAGAGCGGTGCGGCGGGTAATTGGAAATCAATACTCGTATCCAACCCTCGAAACATTCTTGCCTTGACGAAAAAGCGATCGTGACCCCTCTTCAACCACGAAAGAAGCTGCCTCTTGCTCCGACCAGCTGAGTCTCGCCTTACGTACGAGCCCTCATTATCACTTTTTGCAACCGCGATATCCGATTTGGCCTGTTTCGCGCCACCCCCAACCGCGTTTCGCTTCCTCCTGCCGGTTTCTTCCGGGAAATACCAACGGGCTTTTAGGAAGATTCCAAGGAGATAGATGATACCGCGTATAAGTAAGGAAATATAATCTTTTCTTATCGACCTGGTTCTTTAGAGGGGCTTTTGACGATTCGTTCGCCATGAAGATAGGAAGCCATACGATTTCTTCCGAAAGGAATAAAAACTGTTGAAACTCTACATAAAAATGCAGGATTCATTTTTACCCTTCATGATGGAGGTTAACGTTTTCGTAGAAAGGTTACGTTCGATTTTTACGCGATTCGATTTCCTGGATGCGGCCAATATCGTTCGTTTAGTGGCCGTTTTCCTTTCGGGGAGAAAGTTGAATCGGGCCACAGGAAACTTGGCCCCTCGACGGTATCGCCGTGACGGGTTCCCTATTTCTTTACGATCTTCCGTTCTTATTGTGCCCGAAAAGAATTTACGCCGTAAAAAATTAATATGAATAAGTTCCACAGATTTTTAAAAGCTTGAGATCTTTATGGTCCATTACTTTGCCGCTTTTACGAGCTACCTACCCCCTTCACCGTCAATAATGTACCTTTATCGTTCCGGTTTAGGGGACCATTGTACCGTTTCTATACGAGGACCCTTTATCGTAATACTTTTTCAAAATTAATAATCACATTCGCAACGCGATCCATGCCAAGGGATATCGAATTTAAAAGATGATCTTTTTCAATTTTGAATGTAAAATTTCGACCTTCGTTATTCGTTCGGTCCTTTACGAACCATTTATCTTCTTCAACGCGAATCGCGTACTTTTATCGTTCGAGTTTAATGGATCGTTTCTACAGTCTTTGTAGGAAAAAGATCTCTATCTTGATATCTTTCTAAAATTGTCTCGTAATCGTCAATCTAATTCGTAACTCGATTCGCGAGAAGAGAGTGCAAAATTTAAAAGGTTATCTTTTTGAAATTTGCAGCGTCGAATTATAAATTCCATTACCCGTTCGTAACGAAACGACGAAACGCGTGATTTTAAAACGTGAGCGATAAAAAGCCGTGGGTATTCGTCGATACATTCAGTGGAGGAGAAATTCGACGTGGTTCGAATGCACGGCGTGTCGCGTCGCGTCGCGACGTCCTCGATCGAAAGTCGATCCAACTGTCAGAGGCCGGCTTTCCTCTCGTCTAATAGAATGAAAATTATGGCTCGAGGAGTGTCGTCACGTCGCCACGAATCTCCTCTACCTAACGACGCTAGATTACGCAGCAATATGCGTGCACGAAGATGCATTATCGCCGATAGAAACCGCTCGACGCGTTAATCCGTACGTGAATCGCATTCACACCGTTTGCCATATTTGACGCGTATCAATTTGCGTCGTTGCATTGAATTACGAACGACGTAATTTGCGTGCATCATAAGAGGTACATCGACCGATTATCTCGATAATAATGTTACCAAAATATTTGAAATTCCCAGTCTGTATACGTATTATTATCGCTTTTACAGCGCGAACGATTAAGAAAGTTTCTTCGCTTTTTCTGACTTTTATAGTCGAGAAAAAGCTTACGGAGATTGAATGGAAAAGTTTCATGAATTATGGAATATTCCGAATGAATTCCATCCAACGTGTTAAACTAATTTACAGGAATCACACTTTCAATTAGATTATTAATGTGGCAGGAAACTGTTATCGATTATTCCATGGTAATTTATTCAGCGTCAAATAAATTTCATAGCTTTTCAAAGAGGAAAAGCAACATCCTCTTCGCTGCCACGCTTTAAGCACTCAAATACGTGTGAGTTTCGTATATTCGTGTGGGTTTTATCGTTACAGTGCTAGCACGACCACGGTTCTTCGATATTGTCCCTCATCGAATTATGCGCATAAGCTTGAAACTTACCAACCTTCGCCGAACTCGCCGCTCGTTTAATTGCGTTCGAGGCAGCTTGGATTCCCAGTTATTTCATCGAATTACGCGGCGCTGTTCACGCAAACATAAGTTTCACGCGACGCATGCTGCCAGCTTTTCCCAAGCAAAATCCTGTCTTAACGATAATTGGATGGATAACGATGTTAAGTTACTTAGTGTTAATAACGTTTTTCTTTTCCGCGCGAACGAGAAGATACCATTAACAGGTAATTAGAAAATTGCTTTGTGGTTGAAGTTGAGAAGGTTTGTAGGGAAAAGGGTGGATGGTATAGACACCGAGCTCAGATTGAATATATATTTCCTGTTAATCGAAAGCGAAACGACGTTACAACTTTCTCACTCGCAGTATTTAACCCCTTGATTCGCACGAATCTTTTCCTGGTTTATCAACGGAGATATAGCATTAGTTTTACATCAGTTATCAATTTTTATTGTTAGAATCGTTAACGGAAATGCGAGCTAATGAAAATGCAAATTATCGTTAACTGAAGGAAAAATTTTTTTGTCACGACGAAGTTTAATCGAACGAATGTATAATATATTCTTTATGAGGTACGAACTATAAATTTCTTCGTAATTTTCACTTTAACAACGGGTCTCTTTAGTCGTTCGACTCGAAGACCAAGTTCCACGATTTAATAACGAAGCGCGAGGATACTGGCGCGAACTTTCATAGTACCCAGTGACGAAATTTGATGGCCGTCAGTTAGGTGGCTTCGTAATTAAAGTTATTAAAGACTGGAGGTACACACAGAAGCAGGGGTGTGTCATTGGCGCCGGTGGATTTGGAAAGGCGTAATGAGAAACGAGGTCGTCGAACGCGTCGCCCGACGACGAATTTAATTATCAGCGCGAAAATATTTTAATTCGTCTTTCCTGACCGTTACGATATATCGAAATTTTTCAGCCGTGGAAAGAGAATGGATTGAAAATCGTTGCGATTCTACAATGCGATTTCACCACGCACACGCTCGTAATTAAGTTTAAAAGCGTGCTTCGGCTGATTACGCTGCCGATGCTTCGCATGTGATACACACACGACGACAAGCCAATTAATTATAGGTGTCGAAAAAGCGACTCATTTCTGTTGACATTGCCAGACCCTGTTTTTTCGTGTTACTATACGGTACTGATTGAGCGCAAAAATTGGATATTCGCTTCTGAAATATTTCGCTATCACTTTGAGAAAGTATCGCCGATATTAACTGTACAGAGAAGAAAAAATTTTACGTCGGATAGGGTAATCGGATACGACTTGTAATTTGTAGAATTTCGTTCTACGATAGCTTTACAGTATCGAAAATTGTTTAGTTAAATATACGAACGTTTAGCCAGTTATCGACGCAAATAAAGACGCGACAGTGACGAAATCATGACCGTAGGTCAGGTATTTCTTAAAAGCAAGGCGTGGCGAATTTTCATCTTGGAAAGTATTGTACGTTGTCCTCTTGCTCTCTCACCGTCGTTATTCACTGCCCTGGGAATTTTCTCGTCTACTCGGTTGCCTGGCAAATGGACTGGCAAATAGGCTTAAAAGCGAGCGACGCAGTGGGAACAAAGGGATCAACTTCGATATTTCCGCCATTCTCGGCTCATCTGAAGATTCATATCGAGAAACATACTGACTCGCGAAAGTATTCGACACTTACCATAGGAACCTTTCGTGTTCGTGTTATACGAAACATTTTGCAATTTCATTGGCATCCTAACGAGACACGACTGAATCGTGAGATTTAAAAATGTTTCGTACAATACACCTAATATATTTGTTTGTAAAAGGTGACGTCGATTGTTCGAATACCTCGACGTGCCTTCGTTTTTAGCTTCCCTCTTCGGTTGTTGTTTAGCGAAAAAGCTGTTTGAAATTCAACAAATTGAATAAAGCAGGAAGAGAATCGAAAGAATGGCGTCGGACGAAGAAGTTGCTGGTAGTCTCGAATTCAATTATGTCCTTGGTAATCCCAAGAGAAGAAAAGGAAACGTTGCTATCTTCCTTCCGCCGCTAATTGACACTAATTCAATGAAAAAAAATTTCCTTTCGAAGGTTAACCATGCGACACTAAGGGCAGCTAAAAGGGGTGGATCGCTTGGTCGTGTTTTGTCCCTGCTCCATCGATCTTTCTTCGTATCGGCTTCCTGGTTCTAACGTTATTTGAATATCGTAGCTACAGGACAATTGTATTTGCTTCTCAAGGAAACCGAGAATCCTATTGCGTAAAACCGGTGAACTGTATTGGCTTTTACATAAATATAAGTAGCCAAGAAACTGCCAGAGGAATATTGCATCGTTGCGGAAATGCTGCGTCATTCTTTATACCAAAGAGGGAAAAGAGAAGCGAGGCAGGAGAGAAAAAAAAAGGAAGTTCAATGAAAGTGATCAATATTTCTCACCCTATCAGCTCCCGAGGAAGACCTTCGCTGACTCTTCGTCTCTACCCGACGAGATTCTGTTCGCTTCACTGGCTGTGATATTTTGTTTCGCAATTTTTATGTACTTTTTGTTATTTGCTGGTTGTGTATGTAATTTCACAATGTCGTTCCTGCTATCTATCTTTCCAATTTGTTCGTAAAAAAAAATAAAACTGAAGTTGAACGAGGCAAACGTTTATTTTTCTTGTTCGGGATCGAATTAATTCGAGCCAGATATTATGTAACAAGTATTTCATCGTGTCGAAGCAGAGTTGCAGATAATTAAAGTTACCGTTATATGAATCTTCATTCACTGGAAAGCCAATGGTCTTGAGAAGAAAACTTGCCTCGTTTACGCTCAGCCTCTTCCATTCTGTTTCGCTCTATTCAATTTTATTGAGATGCACGTGACTTTTTCGATGATGTTATCTTTCATTCTAAACACGTCTTTGTCATCTCGTTGGAAAGCAAAAGTATCCATCGAAACCGTCGAATTATCCTATTAACATATACGCAGCATTGTATCTTAGTAAGTTACTTTATGATTAATTAAACGATAAGTATCCTTGTTCTCGATCAGATACACTGAAATTTTAGTTTCTATTATGCAGAATGTTTGAAAAATAATTTCTCTGGTCAAAGTAAAGAAGAAACGAATTTTCCAATGAATCGACGAATAAAATGCATCGTGAGTGAGGGAACAAGTAGAACAGATTAAGTCAGGATAAACTTTGTAATTTACATATGGAAGTAAGATTTATCTCACACAGGGAACACACACACATCGAGATATATTTACAATCGTTTATATTAGGTCATTTCCCATTGCTAACCATCGCAGTTACACATTCATTCTTTCATTTTCTTTCTTCGATTTTCCTTTTGAAATATCGAGTCTTATCTTGGTTCTGTGTTTCCATCGATGTAATTAAACACGTATGATCCATTGCTAGATGCTGTACAAGGTACGATTAAATTTATATTAAACTCAACTTAAACTTCGACTCACATAGTTTGGTTATTACGCTTATACGATTAATCGGTCTATGATTCATACAGCGATGTATGTATCTTAATGTACACTTGCGCTGATTCTGATTTTACAAGTACAACATACTTTCGAGTAAATCGAGAAAAGCGACGAAGGTGACATTGAGTGTTATACAATAGAGATTTATCGAGAGTCACGTTCAGAATAAACGTTATAGATTCAGTGAGTCACTCTTTAATTTAAATCAGACGTAATAATCGCTCGCTCCTTCGCACACAATTTACATAGTCGTGACATTCGTTCGATGCGCTATGAAGGTTACACGGTCGTCGATACGAACGGAAGCCGATACAATCTTTCAACGATTTTATCAAAGTTATTAAAAAAGAGTCGCATAACAAAACTAGTCTCTTTTAGGTCGCTAGGTAATTGAAAAATACCAAAATTGGCGTATTTCGTATAAATATCTACGTTAGAGTAACTTCTGTTTGGTATAAAAATGATAAAAATACGCGTGAACCTGTGAATTTTTGAAAGAAGTATCGTGATCTTTCTTTAAAAAAAAAAAAAAAAAAACGAGAAAAAATGTGTTTTAGAAAAAGAACAGAAGAAATTTCAGACATTTACCTTACGCTTACTTTAATCAGTTATACTATACTTTCTGCACCTGACATTAAATGATACGAGAAACCTTGACGGTAAATAAATACTTATTCTCTAAGTTTGTTGCGATTTTTTGTTCGTTGCGCACAACACTGACAGATAACAAGTGACGACGAATAGAATGGAAACATTCCAGACGACTATACGCGTCTAAACATAGATCGTTGAATGGAGCAACCTGACTCGTCTGATGCGAAAAGCACGTTTCAAACGAATCGATCGTTTCAAGAAATCTCGACTCGTCGCGTGTCTGCGGTTCTCCGCAAAAGCTCGCGTTTGTGAACCGACTGCGGTTCACGCCACGGAATTTCGAGCATCCGTGGCACAGCTTCGCCGTGGTGCATTCACATTCCTTCTAGAAAATTCCGAGAGTCGGTCATGGCAGAAACGTGGCTAGAATCCGGGCGAACCGCGAGAACTGGAAAATACCACGGGTTGTACTGTTTCCGCTACCAACCGCGATTCACTGGACCGTGCGATCTGATCGTTCGCGCGTTCGACCGCGAATTAATTATACCCTGGGCCGCATTACGATTAATTGTTTAATTGGCGTGCCCGAAGCGATCGAGTTAGCCCTGGACAAAATTATTCGCGCGGAAGGATCGCGTTTTGTCATGAATTGGTCACGTTTCGCTGCGGTGCAAGTTGTTGTCGCAGTGCGAAAATTGAAGGCCGGAAGTGATAATTAAATTGCGGTCGAGTTAGAGCAAGTTCTCCTCGAATTTCTAACCTGCCTTCGGGTACACAGTTTGTCACGGAATTTTTCTTATTGTTACCGAACATGTTCTATTTCATCGACGATTCACAAAAGACGAGATATTCCGTCGTTTGTGTATTTGCAATAAGTACAAATGGATGCTGCAAAGATGGATGGATTGCAAAGTTAAATCTAAATATCTATTAATCGCGTATATTACGAGGAAAATTGGTATTCGATAGCGAAGCAACTTGGTATCGAAGATCTTTAGACAATTAACCTCCTTATTTTTCCATTTCTTTATGAAAGATATAGAAACACTCGTACGAAGAGGGATTTATCTGCCGTCAATGTTACGAACGAGGATCTTTACTGCCACATAGAATATTTATTTCTGTTTGGTCGGTGGCATCGTAAAATTCGTTCTCGTATCATCGACGAACCAGTATTCCCGATATGGAGCGTGTTTTCTCGGCTGTCGAATAGACTGTATCCGGCTCTGAAGGGTACTTTGTCATACAAAGTAGCTGCGGTTTACTCGTGACCTATAAAAATCGCTGGGAAGAGGAAGAAAGAAAGAGCGGACACGTTCTCGAGCCCGCAAATCCTCAGCTTCTTACGTAAAGCTCGCATTCGAAAATTCAGGTGAAACTGCTCTCCGCCTGCCTCTCGAAGGAAATTCTCATTTGCATTGGCACAGCCCGGTGAGAATATCACAGCGAGGAACTCACCATGCCGAAAACAAATAACGCTCTCGTCGGTTTACCAACTACCCACACCATGGGATAAATAATTTCGAACGCGACAACTTCTTCAATTAGTTGCAGAAGCCGTCTTATCTCTCGCTCGACGATCCGTGCTGCAATTGTTTCGCTTAATAGTTTCCATGAATGCATTCTCCAATTTGGGTTAATTATTCGTGCAAAAAGAGCCACTTATTGTTTCACATGACTCCATTGTTCCTCTTAAACGCAAATACTTTTGGTAAAACCTTCTGTGTGTATAGATATATATATGTTGTTCTATTTCCACAAATAGGTCGAAGACGTAGAATAAAATCTAATCGTCGGAAGCTTCGTTTTCTAGAATCTTCGTTGCGATTTCTGAAACTTTAGAAAATTGTCAATTTCATACGACTAGAAAAATTTGTCAGCGTGGAAATGCTTCGTTGGAAAGTTAGCTAAAGTTCTGTGTCGCTGCTCAAGTTCGAAGAGAATATCGAAACGATCGTAACGAAAATTAATTAAATTCCACGATTATTCAACGCTTTAAACTCGAACAACTATCGCGTATAAATCGTTTGACTCGTTCAAGGTTGCCAATTAATATCAGAAGCAACCTTGTGACACATTTCTTCGTTCGCGTCAGCCAGGTGCTGTTCTCTCGATGCAACCTTGTTCCAAGTTTTATCAGGAACTCGCTTCTTGACGGATGTTCATCGAAGATCGATCGTTCGTCGTGAGAACGAAGCTGGTGTTTTGTAATTCATTAAAACAGTTGTGGATTGATAGCTTCACTCGGCCATTTGCCATCGAGCTTGTACACACCGACACGGATGGAACGAATTCCACGCAGGAAGGTATCTGTTATTCACAGATCGTTACTTCCGTCATTCAAGTGGCACTCGATGCACCGTTACGAGCGCTCAAGCTTCCTTGAAATTTGTTTTCCATCGATTTACTCGAAGAAAAAGCAACTTTTAAAAGGGACCGATAACGAGGCGAGCACATTGTTTCACGGTAAACGAAGTAGAAACAGAACATAGCGTAACCTACTCTTGAAATATTCTTAGCGGATTTTTACGTAAATTCATGTTCTTACGGGTGCGACTATGTACAAAAATTTGCTTCATCCGTCAAATATTATATCGTAATCGAAGATGTTCCATTTAAGGTCACAGGTAGTTCCATTTAAGCTCGGACGAACGTTCTATCGATAGAAGCTTCGATGTTCTAATAAAGATAAATGAAGGGGAAAGATCGCTGCTAAGTGGAAGTTAGGAGCGTGCAGCGCACAATGTTACAACAACATGATCTCGTTACACCAGTAAATCTGACGAGTTTAACAGATCAACGTCACGGTTGATCATTGAATACGCAATGAGCTCGATAATTACCGCGTGTACAACTATCTCGCGACCGTGCGATTAAATTTTCGATTAAACGGTGACGATAGATTTCTGCGAATTGCTCGATCGTTTAAACATTGTTTCAACGCTGTTTCGACATTAACGTTGGCTCAACGTTAGCTCAACTTCGACGTTCCGTCGTCGCCTCTGTTTTATTTCTTGCATCTATCTCGTGGAATGAATTCGATCGAGCGTGGATAAAGTTCGATATATCGTAATAGGCATTATCGTTAACCGATAACAGGTAAAATTCGATTTTCAATTTCCCTTAATTTTCCAACTTGTTTGCGCGGCCACGAAGCCGTCATCGATCCATTCACTCGTCGTTCAAATGCGTGCGATCGAGAATTACAAGGTCGTCGTTGGAAAATTGTCGGAATACCTCGTTGTCGAGTAATAATTGCGCGAAAATTCGCGCCAAAAGATCGTCAACGAACAGAAATTAAAGGGTAGGTCGTCGAACGAAGTCGAATAGGGCGGTTAACGACCCATTAGCGGGTCTTGAGTGCATTTCACGTTAATTAGTTTCTGAATTGGGAAAATGCTGACAAGGAAAGTACGATCGAGTTGCTAGCGCTTGACGCGTTTTTAGAAAATGGCTACATACTTTCGTGGAGAAACGAATGGTCAAAGAAACGAGTCGAGTCGAGTGAACTCGAGATTGCGAATATTTATACGTTTATGAGAAATTTGACGACAAAAATTGAACATTATATGTGAAAATGTAGATAACAAATTTGTGGAAAGCGATCGTCCACGATTTACATCGTTGTTTATCGTGGCACGATCTGTAATTTAAAGTAGATCTTTGTTCGAGGCAGACACTGGCGTTATCGCGCAGTAAAATCGATTTTCACGAGGAATTTTTGGTGAAAACGCGACAGGAACGTACCAGCTCGACCGTTAGAGGTTCGAAGGTAATGTAATATCCGTTGTTTAAAGATTCTCGTTTTCATGGCACGGTGGACGTGTTAACGACATTCCATTTAGAAACTTCCGATGGAACGGAATAACAAGTGGCAAGCAAATTCACGCGAGTGATAACCGGAAGACGAGTCTGATTACCGTAATCAGCATATGTATGTATGATCCGAATCCCATTTACTCGATAATCGAGTTTCGAAAAAAAAAGTCAATAACACTGGATTAATCAAGCGAATCGTTGACATTTTTGTCCTTGTATCTGTGTAACGTTCCTCCTCTCTGTTCTGATTTCAACTTAGTCGTCGAATCGATTTTCGAAACCGGAGAATTCGCTTCTATACGCTGGACAAACTTGGGCTGAAATTTTCTGGCGAATAACTTGGATCTTGAATTTTACGACAAACAGAGACTTTGCGATCCATGGGATCTCTATGTGTTTTCGCATGTAGCTTCTGCTATAACGTTTCCCTCGTTTCACAAGTTAGCGACAGTCCGTACAGTTTGCTGAACACTCGAGCTCACGAAGCGGTCACACGATCTGGTTGCGTAACATAGCCACGACTTCGTATCCTTCCGGTCTCGCTATGTCAACCATTGTTACGAGAAAACCGTAAGCAGAGTACGCTATTTCCATAGGTTTGTCATCGACGATTCGATTTTACGTTCGATTAAATAAATCGACTTCGATTAAAATAAGTCGAAGGAGACTCAGAGCCAAAATAGAATCAAAACAAAGATTATACGATCGAAGTGGTTAGAAATCAATGAAATGGTAATTTGATTCTGAAAGTTCTTCTTTCGAAAGAGAAAAAGAAACACTGTTTTATGTTCGAATCTCTCGCGTTCCTCGTTTGCCATTATCTTCCGACGGAATTTCAGCCAATCGTTGATCAAAGAAGCGAAAACGCGCGGTGAACCGTATGCGAAACAGTGTAGGTGGCGAATTAATCGTCGACGAACCGTATCTATTTGCTCGTCTTCCCATTCGTTGCTCCTTGAACCGTACGAATCGAGACGCGCCACGTGTTTTCCGAATGCGAACGTCGAAGTAAATACGGACCAAAAACAACCACGTGATCTCTTTTCTCTTTATCGTGCCCTCTTTTCGTATCCCTGGAGAATTCTCGGCTAATTTCTCAGAGTTTTCCCAAAGTACGTAGCTTGTAGCCGAAAACGTGATCGAAAAGGAAGATAAATGAAAAAAGTTTAACGGGACAAAACTGAAAAATTCAAACTTATTTATTTGTCTGAGAACTGTTACGAATCGTAAGGGAAAATAATTATTTAAAAATCTACAGTCGCGTGCGCGTTCCTCACTTTTGATCTACGTGACTTTTGAATTTTATGCACCATCAAATTCTCAAATAGCGAAATATAGATGAAACAGTGAAAAGGAGCCATACGGATTTCACGATAAGCATCGTATCTCGAAAATCATCTCGAATCCATCTTGTCGATTCCCATACGAGCATTTATTACTTTTCCGGAAATTTACGAGGCAATTTCATATCGATGAGATATCTAATCGGAAGCGGTGATGATTCTTTGTGATTGATTCACGCGAGAGCAACGGTTCTCTGATCTGGACCAAGTCCTTGATTTCTCAGAAATCGTGTAAGAATATTCCGGAAACGTTTCCTCGCACTTGCTGTTAATCAACGTCGAGAACCTTGGAATATTCCGTTTGACTTCCTTGATTTTCCCTACGACTTTCCTATTTCTGTGGAAAAATTTTGGTTCATAAACAAAGATATCGTCATCAGCCGATATTATCGCGTCATTTGCTCCTGCGTTTCGATTCTACCTGCCAGGAATCAACCGCGTCTTCATTAACCGATGTTCTGATAATCAACGTTCCCCTACATAGAATCGCTTCGAATCCATTGTTTGTTTCAAAATCTCGAATAAGAGGATCGCGGTGAATGAGCATCCTTGTATTCGCGTTACGACCGTCCTCGAGTCTCTGTGAAAGCAATGGTGATCGTAACATCGCGTTTCATTGGTAATGCCGTGGCGTTAAATCCGACGCGTAAAGCTGGAGGATTTTAATTATCGTCGAGAAGGCGAGGATCGTCAACGCCTACGTTCATCTGCCATTCTACAATTTCTGCATTTCAACGCCAACGAATTTCAATCTCGCTGCGATGTACGATAAAACAATTTCAAAAATAAAAAAGAAGAATAACATCCACTCAACCTTCTTCATTTTTAGAAACTAATTAAACGATTTAAAAGCATCGGCGTTAATACGTCCTTAATGCGAAAAGTTTACGATAGAAAGAGCGCGATAATGAGAATAAATAGAAGGAAACTATTCTTTCGCGTTTTCTGACTATTAGCGTTCAGCGTGAACGAGACTTTGTTTTAATCTGTAGTACCGTTCGACTAGCAAATTACGGTCGTTTTCCGTCTCGCTTTTAACCGTATAAAAGCATCGCGATTAAACGTTCCGCCCTCGTAGTATACCGTGTAACGCCGGACATTAAAATTTAAATGTGATTGCAGTTTCGTTTAACGATATTAAATAGGAATTCCGCGGGCCAGCCACCGCTTAACGACCGTAACGACCGACCGGCACCAAAGTTACGCCTCCTTTCGCGTTATTTTAGCGTTCGTAACGTGATAGCGCCGCGACGGAAGCGAACCCATTGGCCGTACTTCTCTTCTCCCTGGTAAGAGGGTTCCTTGTAATGTAATTACCCGTGACCGCTACATACCTTCGATAGCTCCGATGCACGTCATCTCGACGACATGATTCTGGAAAACGCACACTGCCTGGAAATGGTACAACACGGTACAACATTTGTACATTCAAGTTTTTCAAGTCTGTTTATCCGTTATACCAATCTATGAATTTTTCTCTCGTTGTCGCCTTTCCGTGAATCAGCGAAGGGACTTTGGAGTTTTTAAGAAAATTTTCCTACACGAGGGGTGATTCTTTCGCAAATTTCTTTTTTCTCGAGTTCGAGGAACACGTTAAGAGTAGAAAAACACAATTCGATAGCCGCGAATTGAAACTTTGACGATCCTTCGATTTTTCTAATCTCTAGAAAAATCTCTGGTAAGATGACTATTTGCGTCTCCGATTCACGCGATGTAAACTTCTGCCTGTTTCTAATTTCACGAGTAGACTACGTTTAATTATTACGATATATCGCAAATTCTCGTACGGAAAGAGCGAATTCGCGACAACGAGTATTTTACGTAATTTTACGATAAAAACTGCATGCGCCAAAACGATTATTTCGTTTGCCTCCTTCGAAAAATTTAACGAAAACACCTTTTTTTTTTACAATGGTTCTTATTTTTCGAAACTTCCTTGTACTTTCGAGCGATGTACTCGTGTTCCATAGAATTCATTTGTTTGTTCGTAACGAAAGAAATTCCACTTGTCTTACGATGATCGACTTCGTCGTTTAAATTTCAGGAGCAGGGTAAACTCTTTCAGTCGGCGTGCTTAAGTTTCATAAGAAGTTTCTTCGCCCTTCGTTTTGGAGATCCGAAAAGAGACATCGCTCGCGTACACAGAACTATAAATTTAGACGCCCGAGTACTTCGAAAGTGGCGCGTTATTGCTTGCGAACCGAAGTAGCGGTATTTTCCAACCGGATGTCTCCAAAGGACGAACATCTAGAATTCTCTCGAAGAAACAACCTCCGCTATGGTGCATCGTGCCACGAAATCGTTGAAAATTACAAGCATCTCTTGCATTCTGTAAAGAAATTGCTCTAAACATTTACAGCCATTAGTTTTCTTTTTAACGTTATTACTTTTTCTATCTTCGGCAAACTATCATATTCACCTTGCCTTAGTTTATAACAGCGTAACGCAATCATTTTAGAAAAAATGAAATTTCTGTTATTAGAATTCTTTTGCACGATAATTTAACAGATAGTAATTAGACTGCGAATATTCGTGCAAATTTAAGATTTTACAGGTAGAGTTAAAAGAACGAATTTCGAATAAAGATTTGTACCTCTGCGCATCTAAATTTCCACCCGTAAACATCTATATTCTATCGATTAATATCGTTCGTTCGTTCGAAATTCATTCGTTCGTGAGAACCCAGGAAATACGTTCGGTGATACAGTTACGCGTTTCATCTGGAAATCTGTCGAACGACGGTGATACTTGGCGTGGAGAAGTTATAAAAATCAACAGCGGGTAACACGTTCCCTTGAAAAATCGTGTAATACGTGTCGTGTACTGCTTTAGAGGGCTATTAGAAACATTATCGAGCTGATATACGAAGGTATTATCGGGCTTATCGAGCAAGTTATGAGATCAGGATACGGTATTACCACGCCTCGTGTGGAAGGAACCCTGTCGAAGCCACGGCGGCAATAATAAATAAACAGCGTAAAAGAAATGGGAAACTGCGGACATACGTTCGACCGAGGATACTCTCGAAGGATACTAAAGCGAATTCTTCGTGAAAGCGTTTCGTTGTTTTTCTCGCCGTTCTTCCCTACCTAATTTCTAACCCCTGCGACATTAAGCTTGTTATTTTACGACTGACCATTTTGTCATTCGAATACGGTTAGGTAATTCGTAAAGAGTTATCCGTTTTACGCGGCAGAAATGATAAAACGAAACGCGGATGGTACAATCGGCAGAAAGTGTAGCATTTCGGAGAAAATCACCGTGGTTCGCTTGTGATTTATGGGTGGTTCTCGACGGGCAAAGAAACACCGTTGACGTGTCGGTTTCCAGTGGCAGCTATGTTCGTGAAAATAAAAGGCCATAGAGAATCGTACGATAGGACGATATTTACATTCGTACGAGATGTCATGAAATACATTTTTCGGTACGATGAAATTTTCCTCTTTTATTGCCCGATTCACACTCCTTTAGCGTACGCTAATTGCTCATACGCGATTAACGTTAATTCGTCGGCGAGCTTCTCATCTCATTTTCCGAACCGTCCGTTTTCCGAGTAGAACCTAATCGTTCGTCTCTTGCGAAACTGTACTTCATCATATCGAACGTTCCGTGTCTTAGCGATAATAGTAAAAAGCAACGTGGAATAATTCGATTATTTTCTTAAGGAAGTATAGCACCCTGAGACGTCTAAAAACATAAAGTTTAGCGATTTTTCGCATAAATAGTTATGGAACGAAAGACTCAGATTTTTTAGGAATAATATCGATTATAAAGATACGAATATTCCGCTATTTTTTAAATCGTTAGGCTCGCGAAACAGATCCTTTTTTTTATTATTCTATCATAAGGACAAACTGTGCGGCGTCGGACAAACAGAAGTTAGCTAATCTCTCAAAGATTTCGCGTAATGATTTAAGCAGGGAACTTCATCTCGTTATGGACGACGGATTCTAATTGTTACAGATAGGTATTCAACTACTGTAATCCGTTAAGCGCGGCTGTATTTACCTGGATTCTGCAACCTGAATTACCGTTTTGCGTTTACCTGTTGTTTGCTGTACGCTGGAAATTCCGATGATCGCGCGGGAATATTCAGAGGGAGTTGGTAAAATGAGATTATCTTCCGCGGCGTATTGTATGTCCTTTGCAACGGATCGTGTCAAATATTTAGATTTTACTTTGGCGGAAATTAAGATATTTGGTAATTGATCAAGTTAACCTACAGTGTTTAACGAATATCCCGTGCAGTTGACTGTTCGATCAGAGTTCGTATTCCTATCGCAAAATCGATTATGGAACCCGTAGGCAGAAGCGATAGCTTTTTAAGCAAATCTTCGAAAATTCCCAGCTCGTGTTTCCAGTGCTTCCGATATTTAACTTACGCTCTTCGAAGATCCTCGCAGTATCGCGCCGGCTTATATCGTCAAATAAAGACCATCCGTAGTATAAAGTTGCCAATGTTGACTGCAAGAAATTACTATCAGTTGGCGAACTCATGAGAATCGACTACACACTTTTCAATAAGTTCGCCACGGTATATCGTTTAACCTGTTCGTATCGACGATCCGATAATCGACGTTTGTTTGACATTTAATTAAGAAACGGAAATTTCTCACCGCTAGATCGCAATCTCGTTCATCCAACTGTTCTCGCTGGACGAGAACGCCGCGATGTTCTCGTTCGTTCTCGCAATTTCGAGTAAGTATTTTTACAACGACGTTTACGTTGCTCCTATTCATTTTTTAAATGCATCCCCGCTGGGACTATCTAGGAGTAGGTCACATAATGATCCGCACTCGTGCTCGTTTCTTGGCTTTTACGAGCACGTGTGTAGACTGAAATTAACGAGCTGAAACGAACTGTGCTCGCATGTGATACGTTGAAGCTTGTTTCACGACTGGCCCCGTTCGAAACTGTGTGCGTATCTTCGATGTGGCTGTTGTAGCTACTATGCTTTCTAAACAGAATGAGTTTCGTTGTTAGCTTGATCAGATCTTATACTCGAGCTGGTTTCGACGACGAATCTATTCTCTTTTAATAGTTGAACTACGATAGCGTTTCGGTAATTTATTGTTAATTTAAGCGGGAACATGAGGATAATTGGAATAAAGTAAAATTCGATATTGGCTGTAAAATTTAAAAAATTGTAAAATTTCTGAATCGCGAGAAGCGACGAATCGATTCTGTTTCGTCGAGTATACTGGAAATTAGAATACATTGAAATTCAAATTTCAGTGTGATTTTATGAATCTCCCAGTCGGCGAAATTTAGTTTTTCTTGGGTAAAATTTCATCCCTCGCGAGGTAGATACATTCAGAAGAAGAATAACTCGAGGTTCAAAAGCATCGTACTTTTAAATTTGCGAAACAGAATAATTGCGTGCCATAGAACGACGCGTAGTAATGAAAACCTCTTCGCAGTTCAAAAGATATGCTGATTGAAAGGCAAACGTAGGACAATCAGCGCGACTATTCGCTACTTATATCGCTAGTTTATTGAAGACCAACGTTCCTTAAACAGGATTCCATCCTTTCATCGCCATCTCGATTCTTCAACGTGTTACTTGCGAAGGCAGCTTTTGATCTTTATGATCAGCTCTCGAAACTTTATACATTCACGCGTTAACTTTTACTTTACTTTACACAACTTGATAAGTAGAGAAAATTGATAGCGACTGACAATTTTCTTCCTCTTCCCGTCTTTTCTTTTTTATACGACAATTGACGGTCATAACGTCGATTTATTTGTTGCTCGACTTCATTGAACATTTTTCGAATTACTATCGAGTATATAGTGTTGTTGAAATACACGTTTTTGTCTCGAAGGTTCGATCAAGTCGAGCAAAAATCGTGATCCACGAACACAGTGTCCATCATCGGATGACGAAACGATGTTCTCTTCGTATTCTCCTCATCGTGCGCGTATACAAGAATTTTTCAAACTCGAACTACAACGACAGTTTTTTTTTCTTTTTAGTTTTAAGACTAATGAAAGCGGTAAATTCCCATAACTACGCAACACGCTGTCAAACGTTCGCTATTAGTCTCCGTCCACGATGTATTTTTCAATTTGAACGTTCTGAAAGAACGTTTAACTTTCTAAATGATCGACACGTTGTTTTCACAAAGTAAACCGATCCGAAATACAGCGATAAATCACGAAAGTACTCGACGACTTCTTGCGATAGTCCTTGGAACAATTTTATCCCGATCTTCGCCACGATTTCTCTTCCACACAATGTGCGCCTTGTCACGAGTAAGAAAAGAGGGTGAATAAAAATCGAAATAATGGAACGAGGCATCGAGGAAGCAAGAAAACACGAAAGAAAGCTGTTCCAACCGCGAGTCTCCGGGGCAACTTGTTGTTCTTTTCTTCGAGACATGCTGTATCGATCTTTCTCAGCCATAGATCGAATAGACTCGTTCGTAGAGACGTTGAAGCACTATCGTCGTGCTTCTTACCAGGCAGAAACGTGTCGCTGAAATACTCTGTCTTTGGCACGGAAACCATTCGCTTTTTCCTTTCGTTGAACCATTCACGTTAATCGATAAATACATCGATCGACTACGGTATATGTATATAATATGTACAAATTTGACTTGCTTTTCTTCTCGTTTAATTTATTTACCAATGGAATTTCATTAAATTTTATACGATCTCTCGAGCGATGGTATTCTGTAGAGAAATAAGACTCGCCTCTTCAACAGCGATTTTATCAAAGGGTTTCTGTTCTTTGATAGCGCTTCTGTTCCCGCGCTTGGCAAACTCATCGACGATTCGTTTATTCTCCCGGTTGCTGTGCGTGCGTGTAGAGTTAACTAAACGGAATGACCGCGCTCTTGACCCGTTCTCCAAGAGGAGTAATGGCGGCACGTGCGTCACGGGTCAAGCAATGCTCGGCCTCCTTCCTCGGCCGATTTCCAGTAATATTCCAGCCTTTTTGCGGCTATTGTTCGAAACCAGCTACTACAACGAAGGAATTGAACGAGACGACTGTACAGAAATGGGCGTTTACATTCGGTTGACACACGAACGTGATTTTGGAGCAAATCCATCGGTACCAGGATCGCGAGGGAAAGTAGCAAAAATTCGATGAACGATCTTATCGAGTCGCTGTTTCGACGATTCTAACGTCATCTGAAAATTCGTTCCACGACATCGATCTTCTTCGTTCCTTAAAATCAGTTCTCTTCTTGCACGATGATCCTAGGCTCATCTGGTCATCGTGACAAGGAAAAGAAAAAAATAAGAGGCCGTCGTTAGCCCGTCGTTCGCATTTCGTTGAATCGTTATCTTCGTTTTCTTCGTTTATTCTTTACACCTGCGTCAATAATGTCAATTGCGTTCCATTTTTCATCGCGTCTTTCTCTCTCTGCGTTTGATCTCTCGGCTCGTTGCCTATGGTAATATTCGATCGTGACGTCATGGTCACCGTCGTCGTGGAAGTTTTGCTGATCAGTAATCCTCTCTCGGCGTCTTCGTCTTCCAGCTCCATCCTCGATTGACCGGATGTAGCTTGTCGATTCGACTGAAGCCTTTCAGCGTTCGCCTTGTTCCTCCGTGGAAATACACTGTTCTCGATATGCAACGTGGCATTCACGTCCTTCCCAGCGGCGCAAGTGCACGCTTTCAAGAAACTTTTCTTGAAATTGTCGCTGAGGAAAGCGTATAAGATAGGATTCATCGCGCTGTTGCTATAACTGAGGAAGCCAGCCAGTAAGAAACTGGTAATCGTGATCTTGCTCTGACACTGTTTGGGTGGAGTGTAGATCAACGCCACTTGCATGAGCCAGTAGGGCAGCCAGCACAAAACGTACACCGTGATCACCGTCAGCACTAACTTGGTCACTTTACGATGCGATCGTTTCTTCTCCTTGGACTTGTTCTTTGGTCCGACCGTTTGAAGCTTCCTGATTACGAGGAAATAAAAGATCAGAATGAGAATCAGTGGAATGGCGAAGCCTAGGATGAACGTGTACAAAGTAAAGGTAGTGTGGCCTCCGCGATCGTTCGGCCAGTAGATGTTACAGTTGATTCCTTTCTCAGACTCCATCGCGTTGGCGTACAGAAATATAGGGATCATAAAGAGAGCGCTCGTGGCCCAGGCTGTTAGAGAGACCACTTTGGAGATGAATGGCGTACGAATCTTCGGCGAAGATATCGGATGACACACGGCGATGTAACGATCGGCGCTCATGATGAAAAGGAAGATGCTGCTGGTAAACTGATTGATGCTGGTTGTAGTCATATACGCTTTGCACATGATCTTCCCGAAGATCCAGCTACGTAGGCTCATCGTGGTCACCAAGAAAGGTATTCCTATCAAGAAACACTCGTCCGCTATAGCCAGGTTCACGATGTACATGTTGGTCACTGTTTGCATCTTCGAGAACCGTAACACCACGTAAATCACCAGAGTATTTCCGAGAAGACCAACGATGCAGACGATAGAGTAGAGAATCTGATTGACCAGCGAGACGATCGGCAGATCAGCCTCGCAATTCTGGATCATCGACTCCTCCTGATTCATCTTGCGAGCGTAGTCGATCATGCTCGGCGTCGTCTCGTAGCTTATTATCGTGGCGTTCATTTTGCTCCAGCCGTCTTAGATTCTTCGTCCAACGAACGATCCTCGTCCCCTTCGTAAATTTACTTTTTTCTCCAACGATCTTCTCCCGGAGATTATTCACACGACGGCTTTCGATCGATGGTTCAAGAGATCTAACTGCGATTACTCGGCACGAAGAAAGATTACCGAGACAGTCTTTACTTTCTCTTTTTCACGGGATTTGTTCGTCTTTAGGGGAGATACGAATGTATGAACCGCCTTTTAGGAATTAAACGTGTGTTCGTCGTATTCCGTCGAGGATCAGAGGGTAGACGAAGGATCGCTGCGCCGACAACGACGATACGAGAGATGGATCCGACGTCATTCCGTCAGCTGTGAAACGATTGCGCTTCCGGACACCCGATCGCTCGGAAGTCAACGCTGCACGCTCGCCTTCTCCCGTTTCCTCCCGAGCACGCGAGTCTGAAACAAAAGAAAGCACCGTTTTTCAAATTTGATTTCACCATGTTCAGGCGTAAATTAACGCCTCTTCGGATGAATCCGACATTTTTTCTTTATACATGTGGTAACTTATATGGGTCTTAGAGTAAGGACAAGTAATGATGTTTTATTTAGAGTTTAGTTTAGTTTAATAAGCGATGCTCAATACAAAGGAACCGATTACAATTTCGTCGTACGTCTTATTATCATACTCTCCGGCTTCTCTGTTTACATTCTCTGACTTCTCGATTCACACTGCCCATTCTCAAACTGACACACTGCGTCCTCTCAACTAACATTCTGGCCGTTCTAGCATCCCTTTGTCTTTTCCTAGGCCCACCACACGCGTGTTCCGCAGTCGCTCGTTGCCAGGGTCACGTAGGCTTTTTCTACAAAACTATACACTTGAAAAGACCGACGACACATTGATGGACCCGACGGCGCCTCGGCTCTCGCGACGTTGTTCATGGTTAACTCGATGTTTCTTAGGCCCTTTTCCCCGATACTACATACAGATCAAATTGAAATTTGTCTTTAAGCGGTTTCGATACGGACAGCGAGTGAGCTAAGCTATTGAAAACTTTCTGATTGAATTCCTGAGGATTTTTTAGATCTGCAGTACAAAGATTTCGTTGGCAAGGGTTCGACGAGCAGTTTCAACCCCATTATTGGCAACAATAGACTCAATTTGTGTGGTGTATAGCACCAGTTGCTTTCATCAGATGAATCGATGGAGGGTGTATCTCAAAGAGAAGGTGATCGAGAAGTTTGAACCATCTGAAATTCTTATTGCTTTTGTAATACGAGTTTGATCTTACGATTATAAGTTCTAAGTGTTTTCAATAGTTATACCTGATAAAATAATTATAGTCTCTTATATTGTTTATGAACGAGTATAATTTTTTATTTCGGTTGTGAAATTACAGTTGAATTATCGTTGTAGTTGAATTAATCTTCGATAGCTCGCGATATCAAATTCTTCATATTTCATCAATTAAATATGCAATATTATGCACGCTTGCAAACATTAATCGTTTGAATGTTCTACATAATTAATAATAGATAATTAATTAAACATACATCTAAATGTAAATATGTATGAATTTGTAAATAATTATCACTTTTTGTTGCCCTATATTATATATATATATATAACGATCCTTTTACGGTCAAAGCTTCGAAAGCATTCGCAACACGTTTGTTATACAATTGGCACGAAACGTTAAATTAAACAAATGTGCGCAAGTAAACTGCAACACCCAAAACACCGCCGTATTCCATTCTAATTAAATTCCACTCCAATTAAACGGAAACAGACTGCTATATCATATTATACTTAACTCTAGTTCTCCAAGACAGTTCTCTATCCAAACAACCCTAACAGCGCAACTGTTGATTTAGATACTAGAACTTGGTGGAATTTACTTAAACCTCTTGCAACGTTTGAAACACTTAAAACGTCGCTCTGTGTCACTTTAATTAAACAAACTATGACTACACTACGATTGTTGTCGTTCCGCAAACTCTTTGATAGTAGTCGATTCGAAATATTTCACACAGCTCTCGTTCGGATTCTATTTTTGAGTTTGCTTTTCTTCTACTGACCTTGTTTCACAATTTCGTTAATAATTAATTAATTTCGTTGTATTATATGGTAAATCATTCATCGACGTCATAAATTAAGTACTAACCTCTCCAAGATCATTCTCTTTCCAAAATAAACCTAGCAACGCGATTGTTGATCAAATGAAACGTAAATCTTTGGGAACAGGGTAGCTCCGAAAACCGAGAATCCTGTTGACAACTCTGCAACAAGCAGGGAAGGTTAGATTGCGAGGAACATTACGGTGATCCGAGTTGACTCGTGACTTGAGAGTTCAACGTTTCGGGCAACCACAGCTTGTGGCTTTCGCCACGCTGGTAAGCCGAACAAGCGGCTCGAGAAACTCGAGAACTCGACGCGAAACTGTACCGGATGTTCTTCGTTGCCCCAATGTTTAAGGATGATTTTCAATGCAGCGAAAGCGACTACGCACGATCCGTTGGTAAAAGCGTTGAAACACTGGCGTTGATCGCTCTGCACGATCGTTTCGCCAATCCTTCGCTGCTTCCCGAGACTCTGATGCTTTTAGAAGTCGCGAGATTCAGATTTGCAAATTTTTTAGAACGAGGCAGCGACGCAATCAATTTTGACAGATTTCTGCTGGAGAACTCGGAGAACATGTAAGAGCTCATGGTGAAAAATTGCGAAGACTCAGGGTAAGGTGAAGTTCGTTTGATTCAGAAGTTGTTTTTCGATAAAGGTACGAGTGGCTGAGAATCGTAATGGTAAAATTCAATAAAATAACAAGACCGTAGCAAGTCTAACATGCAAAAAACTAACGTTACTTTTCCAGTTGATACTTTCGAATGCTTTACAAGGTTGGCGCGCCTCGATTATCCATCGATTTTATCTGAAATAATTCAATGAAACTGTTAGGGAAGTGATACATTTACACTGTACATGAGAGTGTGTGTGTAAGGGTTAGAGGGCGTCAAGG
Organism: Bombus vancouverensis nearcticus; assembly: GCF_051014615.1. NCBI lineage: Eukaryota > Metazoa > Arthropoda > Insecta > Hymenoptera > Apidae > Bombus > Bombus vancouverensis. Next base: position 18,019,638 of record NC_134913.1, read on the forward strand.
TCTTAGTGGAGACAAAAGACTGTTGCCAGATGTTAGAAGAATCTAGGATAGTCGGTTGGCGACAAGCGTGCGTGCAAGACGTTCTTCAGAGAGTAATATAGATGTATAACTGTTGTGTGGGAAATATAGTCAATTATTTGTATTCCCAAATCCTCGAATTTCCTTAATAGAAACGATGATCGTCGATGTTTCACATCGGTAGCACGAATTCCTTGCTTTGATTACTCTCGCAAATTAGATCGCACGTCTCGTTTGAAAATCACGATGGTTCGTTCATGAAAGATCGTCATTATCGTTTCGGGCGCGAGTATTATTAGCAGGAAAGTTCGCGTTGTTCATGGAAAAGAGAGAACCTCGTTCTCGTTTAACTCGCTTCGCGTTTTCTCCAGTTTCATTAAACGCGAGTCATTATCGGTATCCAATGGAAAGAGTTATCTGTGTTTTCATCGGGTCGCTGCGTTGAAATATTATTCGTTGGTGGCCTCTTGGACGTAAAGTTCGCCGAAATCCTCGTTAAAGCGTCGAACTACGAGATAATCGGCAGCCAAAAAAGGATCTCCTTCTCGTCCGACTCGATCGTGAAAATGTTCAAGGAGCATTCAGGACGATCGTTCGATTCGTTTTCTATTAAACTCCGTTGAAGTGGAATTAAGTCGACGCGCGATCGCAGCACGGGAAACATATTGTTTTAGAAGCACTCATTAGTCTCTGGTATTAGACGATGCGAAATGAATGGCGATATGACGAACGCTTAAACCGTGAGAAAATTCGCGGTGCGTCGTGTTGCTCCGCAAGCTAATGAGCGCCGATCGATCGCCATTATCGGGCCATCCTTCCTATAGCCTTGCAATTACCCGTAAAACGATCGTCTTAACGTTTCAGCAATTTACTTTCCGCCCCTTTTTACCCTGGCAAATTTATTTCCGCATTGTTTGAACAACGAGTAGAGCAAACGAAGATTAACCGTACGAGTGATCGCTTCACTGATCGAACGTTTTAATTAAACATTCACGACTATCTTTATTATAAAAACATTAAGCGCCATTAAATACAAATACCGTTGTTTAAATTGTAGAAGAAGAAGAAATTGTTGCACACTAAATAGTTTAGTTAGTAATTTTTTATTTCGAGCTAATTCTCTGAAAGATGTATTTTCCTCGGTTGTATGGATCTTCTATTTCTCCAAGTCATTTATCACGAACGATCACGAGCAGACTCTCCAGCGAATAATGACGCTTGTTCTGGCCAGGAAACAAAGTAGCAGTTGCGACAAGATATTATTAGAATATTTGCTTGCAACGTTCCGAATAACCGCGGTACATCAATTTTGGCAGAAATCCAGATCTCAACAGCAACACGTGGAATTTTCGTATTAAACGTCGAATTTCATTCGAACTGCTTTCCAAATGAAACCTCCCTCTTATTGCGATTTTTTCTTCCTCCGTGTTATTCTTCCTCCGTGTTATTCTTCCTTCGTGCTAGAAAATATATCCTCGAGAAAAACACGACGAAACGTCTCATTACGTATACATCGTTTTCGTATTATTACATAGCCTCCTTCTGTCCCTGGGTAATATCGCATAAAAGATGAATAGCATAAGTCCAAGGAGAAACTAATATTCTACATTGTATTCGCTTGCCCCATTCTTTATCAACGTTCTTTATTTTCGCCGAGAAAAAAGAACCACAATTCTGTCCAGTATACAATTAACCATTGTGCACTTGCTACAAAAAGAAGAAAAAAAAAACAAAAAAGAAAAAAAAAAGAATATCACGGTAATAACCTTCTTCCGTGCAGTTGCCGAGTACTTTTAATGAAGTGCATACAGTTGTAGAAACGTATCAACATTTTATCCAATAAACTCGTGGTCCTCGTATTAATTTGATATATTCATCTAGCTACAAAAGACGAAGAAAAAAAGAACAATTAAGCGCAGATTTCCTAACAAACTTTCAACAGACTTACGATAAAACAAACGCTTAACAACACGCCAGCCTATTTGCAAGGTCAGATCTTATTCTGATAAATTTGTCACCGTATTACTGCTCGTCTGGCTTATGAACGACTCATATCACTGATATAGTCTGTGTTTATTCTTGTATAAAATTGAGAGTCGTGCAGCTTACGAATTTAAATATACGTCGATCTACATACAAAAGTGGAACTTCCACTTGACAACGAGCTTCCAAGGTTAAGCTAATTTTTCACTCAAGTTCTCTCTCTCTCTCTCTCTCAAAAAAAAAAAAAAAAAAAAAGAAACGAGAAAAGAGACAAAAAGAAGGAAACGACAGATTTCAAGAGTTTATCTTGAAATATACGTAAGATAGTATAAGATTACATTAACGATGTAAAATGTGCAAAAATATCAAAGACGATATTCGAAACTTTTTCGTTTGGATATTGTTTATATTAAAAGAATTCTCTATACATAATAGAATTACACAGCAGTACGTTAGTCGCGTTAATATCGACTTAAATGATAAATAACTCGCTATCCATAAATATTAAGCTCGTGGCTTGTTATCCGGCAATGTTTGCGAACGGAACAGAGAGTAGAGCGAAAGCATAGATACGATCTCTAATATATGAAGAAACCAGGGGAATTCGTATTTCATGAATTCAGCACGATACAGTGGTATCGATACTTGTTGAGCAAAAGTCGTCCGTTTCGCCACAGAGGCCATTTATTTCAATATCGTTGTCGTAGAACATAGTCCACCGAGTTCGATAATTCTCGTGTGCCAGTGGTTGCAATATCGTAAAGCTTAGTTAGTCTTCGCGTGCAGTTTTGGAAGTGAAAAAAGAAAAACAGTCGGGTCAAATCGACGATGGTTCGTTAATAAACTCGACCTGATTCGTCGGATAAACCATCGATTAAAGGCGGAACAATTTTCGAGTGGAAACGATCGCGCTTGATACTTCAGCGAGGGGAACACGTAGCGAAACTCCATCTATGGACCGTGTAACATCGGTTTACGACCACCGGAGAAGATGTGCTGGTTACATCGGCAGTCGGTTCACACACAGCGTCGATCAATACCTATAGCTTGGAATTAAATTCAGAAATTCACGTAATTTACGTGGAACCAATAATATAGGGTTTCGCTACGTCGAACTGGTATTCTTGGAATTTTGAATTATGTGACAGCTATTGCTAGTTGCTCGACCCTATTTTACATCACAACTACCGACGAATGATGTATGAAACTGGTACCAAGAAATCAAAATGAAATGTGTGTGAGAAAATACATAATGTTACGTAATACAAGAGGAAAACAAGCTTGCACGTGTTTGCACGTTTAACGAGGAATTGTTCAAATTTCTAAATATTCACCCTGGTACTAATCTATAAAATTTCTATCCAAATTTTTCAACTGATCGTTTTCTATTTTTAAGAATAAACACTCCAACCGATCGATTTTCTACTTTTATCAGTGTGATTAGTTAGCTTGAATTTTGTATTTAACTTTAAAAATAGCGGTAGAATCAGGTCTATATTCCGACGTAACCTTAGTAATTCTTAATACGCTGGTTTCTCATTTCGACGATGCTTCTTATGCGAATTTTCATTAATAATCGGATGAACTGACTTTTGAATGTTCAATTATTTAGTCGACACGAACAGAAATGTGGCTGATAAATTATTAAATTTAATTCATATTCCTAGCGTGCTAATCTTTCCCTCCACAGGCAGATGAAATATTACGCCAGATTTCATTCCTACAAAGGATAGATCCGCAAAATTTAGGTACAGTTCTTTCATTCCGATCGTCAAAGGAATTTTCGGATCCGAGTGTAGGTGGGTTTCACGTAGAATATTTAACGAAGCAACCCAAGATCCGTGTGATAAGAGAATTCAAAAAGAGCTCGGCAGACTACGACCTCAAAGTTAAAATGTTGACGACCAACGTCACGAACGCACGTATTAAAGAACCTAAAAAATGTAGGCTCCCCATAAAGTGTTCCAGCACGTACAAAGAACTCCCCCGGTGTTTTACTTATGGTAATCACACTCGCTGGAAATTCTTCGCCATATAATTTATTCCTGCAACTTGTTTCAATTGTTCCAGTCTAAACAATTGAAAATTGTAAACGCAACCTAGAGTTTCTATTCACCTCTATTCGTCCTGATTAATGCGCACTTTTAATTTCTCTCGTTCTATTAATTCTATTACCTCGTGTGATGTACAGCCGTGACCCAAACAAAGACGTATTATTACTCCACCATAATAGCAAGGCCGCGAGTGCTCAGTTGTTACCGTCGTCTACGACGAAACAATGCCTGCATTTCCGTATATGAGGTGAACAGAACCCGTGAATAACGAGGCGACGTAGCACGCGTAAATAAACCATCGCGTCGCCGGTTAAACCGGAAGTAATGACCATTCCCTCTGCAGTCGAACGAGGTAGCGGCGAGTCTCGTAACCGATACAAATGAATCGATTACGCGACCAGCAACGCGAATGCACAAGCTCTGCGAACAAATCGAAGAAGAAATCAAACGAAGATATACGCCAACGTGAAAGATCTGCTTTCCCGCTGGCTTTCAGATTCATTGTTCTCCCTCATCCTCTATTCTGTCTAGCAACTTGGCTTCTCATATAGAAGGCTGTTCTGCGCGCTTTGATCTTCCACTTTGCTTTATTTAAAGTTGGAAACACGGTATTAAACGGGAAATCCTAGGATTCTAATTTAGTCGTATTCTTGGAAGTGGTCGATCGAGTGCAAACGTATTAACTCGTCCTTTGTAAAAGATACGTTTTACGCATGGTCAAAAGTACGCGAACATTCGCTTATTTTTGGTGAAATTCAATGAAATTATGGATAAACTGGAAGTGGAGGAGAATATGGAACATTTGAATATAATTGTAGAATAAAGCGCAAGTTTCACGGGGAAAAGGGTCTCGATGTTAAATTTATCAAGAGAGGATTACGTGTATCAACGTTAAGAGAGGATTTAGATCATACGATGTCATATACATATTTTAATAACGTATACTGTTAATAGGAATCGACTAAAATAGCCAGTTGATACTTGCAAACGTGACATTGCACGCGATAAAAAGAGATATTGTGCAAATTATTTCGGACAGCACGTTGAAAATTCGTGACTTTATGAAAAAAAAAAACCGAGACTCCCGCTACCTAATATAACTCGATGTTTCGCGTGGAAGCAAAAGTGGGAGAGGGTGTTGTGTACGTGAAATCGATAACTCGGCAAGATGGGTGGACGCGTTAAATCGGATGCCCGCGAAAAGAACGAAACTGTAGCAGCGATCGTCGGGAAAAGCAGGCTGCAATGAAATTCGAAATTCGTAACAGTCTACCAGGAAAATTAAATTCCAGCGCGAAGACGCAACATATTGAATGTGCTCGCGTTTAGGATGCTTTAATCGTTACGTTGTAAATCGTAAACCATGAACAACTGTCGCGCCCATTTAACGCTGCGACTCTCTCGATTTTTAATCACACGCTGAACACCGAAGTATAAGAGGTCAATGAATCATTTTTTATCACATTCATCTTCATAATATCGCTCGTAGTATCGTTTTATTTTATGGTATCAAATTTTTGTAGCCATATGGAAGTATTAGGTTACTATGTACGTAACTTCTTCGAGATATAATATTTTCGTTATTGGAGGAACGCGAAATAGGAATCTGGAAAGTTCAACGAATCTCAGAGTCGTAAATCTCACCCACTGGCACAGATTTCTTTGGAGCGGGATTATCGGTTGGCGACGTCGATAATAATCATGTCGAACTCGCGATTACCGTTTCCCATTCACCAAGCCCTTCTCTTATAGTGGCAACTCTCCAAAATGGAAACGTTGTTTTCGTTTCTCGCCCGATATTTGGCCAAGAATCAAATCCAACGATTTCGGTTATCGCTTATTGTTCCTGCTAATTCTTTTTGTTTTCAATAGGCACGCCATTGTCTAGAATTTACATTTACATATTTCGAATCGTTCTCCTCAACCTATAATTCTCATCGATCAATCCTTCCTTCGACGGTTTAGCCCAATTATCACGTTTTATATTACGCCAGGTGTTCCAATATTCACGAACGTGAGAGTATGTGTTGTTAAAAACGGTAGACCTCGAGGAAGAACGAAATTCGAAAAGGCCAATGACTGGAAAACCATTTTCGTTCGGATATTCCTGGCTGGAATAACAGCACCCTCACGGATCGCTTGCTCAATCGGATTATTCGAAATAACCTGGGATATTCTGGCAATTATGTAAAAGTCGATTTCGTCTGCAACGAAGAGCCAGATCCTTGAAATTTGTTAGATTTCTAGAGTACATCGGGAACTCGTGTCGTTTCGTGTTTGATTCTCATCGACGGTCTTCCCGCCAGTCCAGTTCGTGCCACTTTCTTTGGAAATTGTTTTAAATGGTACTATACAAACAGCCGTGATAGTTGGCGGATTAAACGAGAGGTTCTATTAAACGGTTTAATTAATTTTTGCGAGGAGGTTCCATCGTAAAGAATTGGAAAAACGGTTGCGACTTTGAGAGAATCCTTGGTAAATTGAAGAAGGTATGCTGATAGCGCCGAAAAGATGGCGAATGGCAGAGGAAATTGTGAATTTCCGTGTCCGGGTTTTCCATAAGCCGGCCATTTCAAACGATAAGTAGATCAAAGGTCCGCTTTTTCGTAAAATTTCGGATCTACCCCTTTAAGTAGGTTAATCTATTCGGTGAAAAAGTTCAAAAGAAAAGCTCCTTGTGGCCAAAAGAGTTTTACAGCCGATCTGAGATCTTTGAATGTCAGTATACTCGTACGTAACCGTGTTATTAAACTGACTAGATTCAAGGCTTTTATACGATTATGCGAAGTTTAAAGATGCAAACATGCACAGAACGCACGTAATATGCAAAGTGGGTATATGAAGAAATAGCAAATATATGGCGATGCATCTTCTTTTCTAAGAATATACGTCGATCAAGCTGCAAACATTTACGGTGTTTTTCATCGATCGCATTCCTTCCACCTTGGAACGTGACGTCCCTAAAGGGTTAATATCCGTTGGTGACTGATACGATGAAAAGTTGACACTGCAATTCATCATGTACTCGCTCGACGCTTGCGGAACCGAGAATAACATTTTATCAACTTGTGGCAATAAGCCGTGTATTTCAGTAGACCGAGAACCTTGGCTCTAACATACACGCAATTTTCGGTAAAATTACCTACATCTGTCGACTTGTATCTTAGGCGACGAACCACGTTATGCTTCTTTTGGCACAAAAACCTATATGTACTTAGCTACTCCATCATCGTCAACGAGACGGGTTACAGCGGTGTAATGCAAAAGTTTACGATGTTCGTTAATGCACGCAAGAAGCTGCCTCTTTGACACGGCTCGGACGATCGATGGAAAATGCCACAGACGCGATGATTAATGGAACGATGTACATTCGGTTTTATCTGTATGTTCCTAAAGGTCGAACCAAGCTTTTTCGACATCTGTCGAACTTTAATTAAATTAATTCGCGGCCCAGATTCTTCTCGCCTTTTTTACGATAACGTTTTATAAATATCAAACTAAAGAGCCACGATGTTCAAACGGGTAATTTACTTTTTACCTCCCGATGTAAAGTGGAAACTACGTAGTTTATCCGCGTTTCATCGGCAGATACAAAGTTTTTAAACCACTCGTACGAGTTTACAGGCTGGCTTCGTGAAAAACAGGCTTCGTACAGTTTACGACTCCAACTCGCTTTAACAGGCCAGCTCGCGGCACACCGCTCCTGATACTTCCTCATTTTCTTTCATATTTATTTTTGCTTGGAATTAGAGCGCTCGTGGGAAGGAAACGAGGAGAGGGTTTTGGAAAAAATAAAGGTTTTGGTTTGATTTAAGTACCTTAAAGAGTACCACAGTATGTTATTATACTATTATTACAGTTACACAAAGTACAAGATATTTTTGATTTTCTCTTCGGTTCCCTCAATCAAGAAATTCAACATTTCTACATATGTATATATACAATACCTATCTAGAATTCATCGTTTGAAGACGGTCAATAGAAGTTTTTATATTCATCCGAAGATCGCCCTCTGCCAAAGTGGCTCTTTGATACGAACGCATAACCCCAGGTATAAAATCGGTTTCCGACAAAGTTTCCAACAAACTTAGACACTGAATTTATCCAAGCACATACATCAAAGGCATTATAAAGTGGGAGAAAAATGGGGGATCGTTTTGCGAGTGTCTCGAAAGAAACCCGTGCCCTTTTCATTCAACGTTTCCCAATTCCCTTATATATCGAGCTATCTACGACGATCCCTTTACGAAACTACGTTCTCGACGTTTTTATAGACTCGAAGAAATATTCGAAGCCGTAAAGATGACCGACTTGGAATTGGCCAACTTCTTTTCCCGCGGGGTTGACAAACTTTCCGGCCGTGTCTCGAAAATTACCCGCGAGTATCGAACACGCGTTTACATCGAGCGCGCCTGTAGAAACAGCGAAACAATCGTTTCGCGAATGTTGCATCCGCGGGTGTGTCGTGTTTCGTAGAGGTTTCCTTGAAATGGAGAAAATTTGTCAGCAAGCGAAGCATCTCGAAATATTCGTCGGAGTCGTCGCTAAGTTCCATTCGTACCACGACTCTGTATATCTCGCGTATTGTTCGTAACAAGATGATCGTTTCGATATCACTGTGCGACGCGGAGAGTTTCAACGTCACGTACTTGTTCAACTTCGATCGATTCCATCGGGACGATAGCGACTCTTTTCCAGCTGTTTCGAGAATCGCAACGAGAGTTGACGTACGTGTCGCACGGAGATCGACCCACGCGAATATCAACGTGATAACGCTATAATACCGCATTGTGCTTGCAGTCAACTGATTTAAAAGTTCTCCGACGATATCCCGTGAGACGGACCAATTACCGAAACTAGCAGCTTCTGATGGAACTGCTGCTACGTGGACGACAATCTCCTCTGGAGATCTGGACTGCGTCTCATTTGGCCTAACTTCGACTCGTTCCGTGGTAGCAGAGTTGGACGATTTGGTGTTTGAGCGACGATTACTTGGTGGAAGTTCCTCGTAGATCTTTAATGGAACAAACTTTAAGAAAAGAGTGACGAGTATAGGAAAAAAAAAAGAATGGAACTGGGACTGTAAGATAATATTTTGACATCGTGTTCGTATATAAAAATATTATTCAGAAAGAATAATAGAGAGAAACTAACGTAAAAATATACGATCCACGTATATACGACTATCGAGCCATTCAAAGCTTCAAATTCAATATTTACAGAACTGTATTTTTGCGAAATATTTATTTCAATATCTTTTTTAACACGTTAGCTGCCACGCGAATTCTCTATAATTTGTTTAGGAGCTACGTCGAAATATACTACAGCGTAACATTTAATTCTTGCAAAATATTATATTTTATTTGCACACTTCTTTCTCGCAACATTATCTGAATCATTAACATTGTTGACAATTTGGTGGTTCATAAAATGTATCGTATTTAGAAGAAGAATTAGTAACACGAGTCACCCACGACTATCGATGATAATCAACGTGTTAATAACATCGACAAACGTACGTATCGCAAAGAGATAGTATAAATAATCACCAGTCTCGAGATAAATTTTCACATATAATGTCTGTGATTCTAACTTTTCTTTTCGTTTTAATCCATTCATTTTTCACGTATACAGGGTGGTTGGTAACTGGTGGTACAAGCGGAAAGCGGGTGATTCTACGCGAAAAAAGAAGTCGAAAATATGGAATAAAAATTTTTCGTTCGAGGCTTTGTTTTCGAGAAAATCGACTTGAATTTTCGCTCGGTACGCGTGCGGTACGTTATGACGGATCTCACAGTAGATCGTTGTCTCGATGGAAAAATTAAAAAAAGTAAAAATAAAAAAAGTTTTTATTCCATATTTTCGACTTCTTTTTTCGCGTAGAATCACCCCCTTTCCGTTTGTACCACCAGTTACCAACCACCCTGTATATCGTAGATTCGTGGTCACAGACTATGCCACGAAACGTTTAGCAATTAGTACGTGAATGGGTTAATCATTCAGTTTCTAACGTAACGCCAATCAGAGAGATGGAGACGCGGTTTCATCCGACGCTTGGTCGGACAACGTTCGTTCTGAATTTCCTGGAAGCTTTGATGGACATATCGGCGCCCGATTCCATCGATTCGAAATTTCTCACGGGCGCGCCGCCGGCTGTCGCGCGAGCAGTCTTCCTTTGCGGAATTTATGCGACACAGCTTTAGGGCCGTCGTAAACTCGCGACGAAACGACGAATCTCGGTCGAGGGACGATTTGCCGACGCTGAAACGGGGCCGCGATGAAACAACTTCTGGAAACGCGACACGATTCTAGCGTACAATGCCGAGGAGATGATACGAAACGCGATAGAAGAATTTACGAGGAATTGTTCGAGAAGAATGCGTGCATCGACGATGATCGCGGTCTAACGATATCACCGAGACGTTTTATGTTTCCAGACGAAATAACGTTAATTAAAGAAATCGCATGAATCGAATAGTTGGAAAAATATCTTATTCGTGGAATTTAATCGAAACTTCGTAGGATGAAATGGCAGATGAAAGTGGAATATTTTTATTCCAGCAAGAGCCAGGCTAATTCGAGATGACAGTAAGTTTGAAAGTAAGTCTTGCTTCTTTTACTGCGTCTCGTACAATGATATTAATTTGCAGTGTATAACGTTTGTCGACATACACGTGCTCCATTTATAATTTTGTGTATCGATAACACGAAGAGATGTGCATTCACTGCGAATGCAATACGCAAAATGAACAATTGAATAAATGATGAGCAGCAATAATATTAAATTACGATTTGAAGCATAATTCAATAACAAATTAGTCAGTTATAAATTAATTTCCGCGTTATATTGGGAAATAATAATAAAAAAAAAACGTGAGTTAATTCGGCACACGGATAAAGTTTTGTAAAAATTATCTCGTATTGTAAAATTTCTATCTAAATTGATACGGACCCGCTCGTATTTTCTTCGACCCATGAATTTCCTAGTATAACGTTGCTCGAAGAAACATTGATCCCGATATTCGCCACAGACTAGATTTCTTCTAAAATTCTGAACCATTTCGCGCAAGTACTTGTCATTTTTCTCGTGCATAAAGTCGATGTATCCTTAACGGATTTCCTCTGTTAAGAGGATCGTTGGGGAAGTAGAAATTTCACAAAGGACCCTCCGAACAGACGTACGAATTTACGCTTCGCTTGGAAGCATTCCGCTGAGAAGTCACGTTCTAAGAAAGAAAAAGTGCCTGCTCAAAATGCGATGTTTAAAGACGTGTATCGCGTGCTGCGCGGCATTCTCGTTCTAACTTCGCGCCGTTACGTCGGTGGAACTCCTGTGAAATTTTCATGAATCGTTAATGTATTTCACTGTCGCGGCGATAAAGGGGCGATTCGAAACACGAGCCAGATCCCCCCGTTGGAAGACCGAAACACGAGGAATTGCAGTGGTCGCGCGATGCCTTGACACCCTGCGAAGAAACGCGAGCTTTCCGAATGTATAATTCGCACATCGCACGATTTCTCGGGAGAAATTTTCATGTACGAAAAAATGTCTCGAGCTAATTCTTCCAATCTATCAGAAGCATTTGAGATTTAACAGATTTAACGATTTCCCAGAGCCATAATATCTAAGGAACGTTTTTACCAAGTTTTCTTCCTTCGTTTCGTTCTACGAATTCGATCGTTCCATTTTCCGCGATTAACTTCGCTGGAAGAAATACAGCGAGCATCATACGGCAAAAACAGAAAGAGAAATATCGAGACAACGGTAGATCGTTGGTATTTACTCTCTGTCGGAGCGCGTCTAAAATAACAAGTAACATCAGCGACGAATCGTGCAGGCAACATGCGTTTCGTCGCGATACCGTTTGTTCAAACATCGAAATTGGAAATCGCCGACAAGCAAAGTCAGATAAACTCGTGCATTGAAAAACGGTTGCTCGCGAGGCAGCGAATGATTATTTCGAAAAGCGAGCCTCGCGAACGGCAATATCAGCAATGAAACACGAACGATCGAAAGAGCAACGATCGATGGAAAATAGTAACCAAAAAGTTTACTACGCGCCAATAAAAGATCCTCGCGATTGTTCAAGCGGATTCAGCTCGAATTAACCGGTTCTGTGTTGCTGTACTGATAACCAACCAAACGTTTCGCTGCTTCCTGACAGTTTGTATGCTCGTTCACGCGATTTCATGTGATTTTGAGATTATAGGACGAAATACGATTTACGAATTTCAAATAAGTATAGTAGAATTTATATTTATAGACACTTCGTTTATACGAGCAAGATAATTTTCAATTTTAGGTGTGTGTGTGTGTGTGTGTCTATACCTGTGATTTGAAAGCCGAGCTTTTATTATCCGAACTATCTTTTATCGCGCAATAAAATGGAATCTTAGCTATATACGAGAGTGTTTTTATAATTACAATGTGGATTTATTTACGCATATTCGAGCTTTTACGAAGCTATGGAAATGGAATTTTAAAGCAGAGATTTGTTTCGCTTATTAAATATTACGACGAGTATCGGACTTTGGATATTTTGCATTTGTATATTTTTGTATATTACGTGCAATCTGTGCACAACTAAAGTTTCCATAAATCCATATATGTATGTTATATGCATAATCTACTTACGACATTTACATGTACGCAAGCATTTGTTTGTGTAGAATAATTTACCTGTATCGCCTGCTAATTCTATTATTGCCAAAATAATATAGAGATTAATAAGATATCTAAAATTAATGCTACAAATATCAATAATAATGTTCTCAACTTGCACCAAATTTTGTTACTAAACAGTTTGCTAAGACACCGCGATTCAAACCGAATTTTCTCTTAAATTCATGCTTTGTATAAAATATATCGCGTTGTATAAAATACGTGGCTCTAACTTTTGACTAGTATTATATGTGAACACGACACAAAAATAGTTTAACAAAACACACTTTGGTATTCCGAACGCCAGTTGTACGTGGTAGTTAGCAACTCCTACTATGGCAATTATTCGTTCATCGAATCTTGTCCATTGACATGTTCGAGTAAATATTATTGAGATTTGTATAATTTTGTGTGCTAGACTAGATTAGACGCGTAGTAGTGACACACGTATGTGAATACGTGTCTGAATACGTGAGTACGTGAATACGAGTGTATGGAAGTATGTGTGTGCACAGCGTCTCGAAAGACAGATGAATGTGACTGTTTCGTTGGCAGTGTGGTACGGAAGACGGTGAGACAAAGTGCTGAGACGCGTGCAAATGTAAATCGACGAAGATCCTGGAAATCGTTAATTAAATAAATCTAAAACAATTTTAATATGAATTCTAAGAGTAACCTTAGTGTTGCTTTAATTTTATTTCGACAATTAAGATCCACAATTCTCAACAAATATAAAAGAGGATTATAATTGCACAGACAGAATTGATATTCGCACAATTGATCGTAAGATTCGAAGATCGACTGTTGCTCTAATTATTATGAATCTTCTACCAGGTAAATGTTACGTGCTGCTTTTCGAAGAGCGACGGTTTATAACGCTATTACGTAACGAAGGGATTCCTAGCTGGCGTAATCCTCATTTCGTTTGGTTAATTTGCCAGCTAGCTTGGGACGAGTACAATGTTCCGTATCAGACGAATCGGATTAATAATATAGAAGTTTCCATGGTGGCACCTGCATGATTCCAAAATTTTCATACGATCAGTTTCTAAAAATGGTTTTGCAAGAAATTCCTTTTGTTAAAAAGATTGGTGGACTATAAACGTGTTCGATAATCCTTCGCGTTCTTTAAATCGTTTCGTGAAGCGTTTTTCAAAGCAGTGCTTGTCTTCGATAAACCTTGCTAAAAGTGAGATTACATTGAACGAGCTTTTATTCTCTCATTTCCAAATTTTCCCTTTCCATCCGAGTGCATTTCATAAATTAATTATTCCGTTGAATCGTTTAACCAGTTCACCGAGGGCTACCCCTTCTCTCTCTCTCTCTCTCTCTCTCTCTCTCTGTATGCTTCCATCGATCGATAAATCCTGGCCAAGCAAATTATGGATGAATAATTCACACATACATAGGTACGCGCTGATGCCGGTGGCTGTTCGCAAATTACACGACTATTTTTATTTGTCTCGAGTTTTACGGTGCATGGGCAATGGGCATTCTGCGTTATTTAGCAACGCGTTTCGCCCGGGGAATAGAAGAGTTCAATCTCAACGTGCACGATGTATCCAATTGCCGAGATTAAATAACCCGTTAAACAAATTATCGAGAACGTGCGTTTATCTGCAAGGTGTATAAAATACGTACAAAATATATGGAGGATTTTACAAACAAGTATCTTTCCATAAAAGGTGAGGAACGTTTGATTGTATTTTTTACTTATAATCATTTATATATTTCAAAATAGAAATTTCGTCACACCATAGCATAAATAATTGTGAATTTCAAAGAAAATTTAGAAAAGCGATATTCGTAGTCCTACGCTCTTCCATGTATTTTAATTTATGTAGTTGATCAGCATGGCTTCTGAACGACGCCCTGTAGATAGTCGTAGGTATGGAATAATTGCGTGGATTAATCTGACACGATAAAAATTTTGTACTATTTTTCGGCGAGCTTCCACATGCAAATGTTTTGCTTTGGTTCGGGTCGATAATAGATAAAAGTTTCTGTGAGGTGTACGCAGTGCGCACGCGTCCGCCAGGTAATCTGCAACTTAAACAAAACGACAAATGGAAAGTTGACGAGATTGAAAACATACTTTCGTGCCTTTTAGTGTCCGGCAACGTAGGAAAACGCGACGTTTTAGCATTGTAATTAAGCGAGGAAGTCGTCGTATCCGACACATTAATTAAATCGGGAAAAAGCTGTAGCACGGGCAAAAGCTGTTGTGTTAATCACGCCAAGCGAGCGTCGGAACGGAGCGTCGCACGGAAATAAATCTTATTGCGAATCGATACGTCTGTAGAGACATTGGAATTTCTCATTGCGCGTGATTTTTCCTTTGTTACCAACCCGTTTAATCTTTTAATTCGAAACGCTTTAATCGTAGATACGATGAAATCTATTCGGAACCTTTCAATTTGTTTGCTAATCTATTGCGTTGCGAATACTCGCGCGAGTATCTCTCGATAACCTTCAAAATAAAAAAAAAGAGGATGGATCGTGTAATTACGACGATCAGAAAGTAAACTGCGATCGATAAAGTCGATGGATGTTATATTTTCACGAATATGGAGAACAATTTTCGAGAGCGAATACGTCGCGTTTTCCTTATCACCGGAGAGTGGCGAATATTTGAACAGATTTGAACGATCGTGACAAACTATCCGCGAAGCTCTTTAGCTGCGATTTCTCACGAATCATCTCATAATTCATATCGAGATCCTTAGAATGATCGACAGTCGCGAGCGTGGAATAGAAATACATTAGACGCGCATTTCCATTAGGTTACTCGCGAACGAATTTCTTGAGTGTTTTGACGAGATAATCGCTGGTTGGAACAAATCTGCTCGTTTCTTCGAACAAAGTTGTTGAAATTCCTGGTCGAACGTTGAACAACGAAAATGATAAAACGACGCATATTTCGAGAAATTTGTTTTCAGCAGAATAAATACATTTCTAAAGCGAGCAGCTTGTGGAATTTTCAATTTATTAAATTAACAATCTTATTTTTTAATTCCTGAAAATTGTAACATTTACTTTTAACTTTTTACAATTTTCAATCGAATTCCGGTCGAATTTGGCCATATTCGTCAATAAAATTTTCTTTAACCCCTGAATGCCTGAATATTATAAGCCAATAGGTTAAAGATATTTCATAACGTTTGCATCGCAAAGTTTCCAAATGCTATCAATTCTGTAATTCCGTTGGTCGTGTAAGATGGACACCACGTGAAATTCAGATGGTGTGATATATAGATATCCGGTTAAACCTAGCTTGCCTAGTCCAATACAACAAAGCTTGTTACAGCAGGCTTATGTGCGCAACGTTTGGACTGTCTCGAGCTTAGATATCCTGCTAAATTTGTACCTACTGGTCTCTGATTACCTCGCGTGGCTGGGTCTTGGAAAATGATCGTTACTTCCATTCTGATCCTTTTCAATCTCCGCAGCCAAGTCTCCGAGTTTTCGCGAATAAGCTCGAAACCGGCTACCCATTCCGTTAAAGCGAATCGTTGCTTGTTTTCCACGTTACGTGACAAACTGTGAATGAATCATTCGAATGATTCTCGAGCGTTCCTATTGTGTCGCAGCAATTGTGCTGCCATGCAGAGGCGTTGCTCCTTCTGCCGTGTAACGAGCTCTTTGCACGATAAATTTTCCGCTACAGAGTTTACAGACTCGCTTCTTCGCCAATGCGTTGGCCGGATTACGTGGCACTGACAGATAAACCACGCGGGAGCTCGCCGTGCTTCAAGCAAGTTCGATGTTTTCATCGTACGGACATTGGCAAAAGTAATTTCATTTCCCTTGAAAAATGATCCTTCTAAAAATTAATCCAAAAAAAAGGTAAGATCTATTTTTTGTCGTTTTATACGTAACAAACGTTATAAAGTATCAAGTTTATTAACACGTGTCTCCATTCTCGGACCTCGTCCTATTTTATCACTGAACAGATTGCTCATTAAGACATTGCGTTCTCTACGTCGCGCTTCGTAATACGTTTCTCTCCGAAACGCTCTCCCTTCACCAAATACGATACTAGTCCATTCACGTATGTGGTAAGCTTTTCGTATTACCCTGTTTTTTTCTTTTTTTTTTTTTACCCACCTAATAACCCGGATCGCAAAGATAGACAGGTTGGCGGAACGACGTATAACGAGATGATTGATAATCGACGAGACTGACCGATTACTTTGATATTGGCAACAACGTCCAACGATGCGGAGTAGGATTGACGTTAATGCCATGGTTTGTTAGCCGACAAAGCGTCCCTTTAACCGAATCGTCTATCTGAAGCTTCGTGATTGTTCAAATCCTTTGTATCCAACACCGATTGACGACCATCGGTCGCGAATCAACTGCGTCTCAACTAACGCAAATTTAATTTTAATTAGAAACATTACGCAATTCGCAGGAAAGCGTCGATAAAGTTGCAATTACAAACAATTTCGATCGGGGACAAAATCCGCGACTATCGATCGCGTCTATGATTTTATTGAGAAGCGATTACTATTTTTACGATGTTTGTTGCTTTCGTTATTACCTTTCATTCCCACTGTCCACGTAGATTTTTTTTATTATTATTTAATTTTCTACTTTACAATTTGTTCAGCTGCACATTCGGTAGTTTTCGGTTCTCCAGCTTAATCGCTAAATAACATGTGGATGATTAGCTCCAGCGAGATATCATCGTCCACGCAGATGTTCGAAGAAAATGGAAAGTACGAAGCAATTGAATTTTTGTTAATCGATCTTCCTGAATGACGCGTTCAATTTAATCTGGACGCGATTGTTATCGAACTGCTTCGCTTAATTAATTCGAACAAGTCGATTTATAGTATTCCTGAGTTTTTACTCTTGCTCGATTAACCGTGCTCTCGTTACAGACTAATTAACATTTCTGTCCCACGATAGCGAACCTTGCAAAATTGACGGAAAATCCATCATCGAGCATTCACTTCCAATTCTATCTTCAGTGGTTCGTTACTGCACGTTAAACGTTTCCAATAAGCTCTTACAATATCAATATTACTTCTACAATTCCATTAACGACCCTTCACGTACCATTGGTACTACAAATACATATTTCAAACTAAAACTTTTCAACGTATTTAAATTTCCACAACATTCATCGAATTCATCTACCTTTCACTCGTTCTGTTTTCGACTATATGAAATTCGAATTCTACCAATAAAAGAACGGAGATTCGCGTGAAACGAATTCTCGATTCTTCTCGAGATTCGATAAGGTTTTCGTTTCTTTCGTCCTCCAACTGTCATCATTTTTAAACGAATTGAAAGCAGAACTTTCAGTATCCATGAAATCACGGATTTGAAGTCAGAGGATTTTCATTTCTTTTGCTTCGAATCGTTGCAACTTTAAATTCCAGGAACGTGAGACATAGAGCTTTCGGCATTCAGTGAAACCTAGACTCGAGAACTTGTACAACTTTTAGTCCCTTTTCCTTTTAACTGTTGCAATATTCAGTTTTAAGGGACGTTAGGAGCTAAATTTTCGATAAATAACGTATCTCTGTGATCGTGCTCGCAGGTGTTTCCTAGCTTTTATTTCCAACAGTTTCACATTTGAACATTGAAGCCATTGAAAACCGAGCTTGCGGAATTCAATGAATTGTATACCGGAACTCGCAAACTTTTATTCTTTTTTTCCTTTCGCGTCGCCGCATTCAAATTCTGCAGCCTTTAAAACCAGTTTCTCGCAGGATTCGATCATTTTCAAACTCGATGTTACTGCTTTCTACGATATTCCTGAATTTGTGGATTCGCTGCCGAGCAAATAATTCTCATATATATCTTCCGTAGGTTTTATGGGTTTTCGTGATTTATAGAAGTCGATCATATTAGGTCGTCCGGAAAGTTTCCTTCGTTTTATAAGAAAGTAACGGATGCGCAACATTTTTCGTTTTATATTATTTTATCGAATCACGTATGATTCATTTTGTTTTATCGAGATAAAAATCACAACGTTCGACAGATTAGGTTTCATGTTTGTATAAAAATGCGTTGTTGCAAAAGACGTGTTCGAAAGAAAGATACTTTTCGGAAAACTTAATATATTCTTCCTCGTTTTCCACTGTATCTTTCTATTTACCGTTCTTTCGTCGCTTTATCGATATTCTTAAAACGTATTAAATATTAAATACTGACTAAAACGATAGGCGAACTAAAATATAGGATTTTTATCGAAAATCGAAAATGAAAAATGAGAGGCCTTGTACGTATTAGGTTGTCCGAAAAGTTTATTTCGTTTTATAAAGAAATAATAGACGCGCGATGTTTTCTGTTTTATATTAGTTTATTGAATTATGCACGAACATAATAATAGAGATACAACAAAATAGATCATACTTAATTCAATAAAATAATATAAAATAGAAATTGTCCATCTAAGATCACCTTACGAAACGAAAGAAACTTTTCGGACAACCTAATACATTTTTACATTTTCCAGTAGCTTTGAGACATTTTTAATAAACCCTCGATGTTTGATACAGATTGCATTTTAATCAAATTCCTTATGAAAACCAGATTGAAGTCTCGTCAGTAGTCGATTGTATCAAAAATGAAACTCGCATTCGGCTCACGAAAATATCATTCACTTGGACGAAATGCGTCGATGTAGAGCATCGTAGAACTGTTGTAAGAAATCGTCGCTGAGGCTGACGACAATCCGGAATGACAAGAACGAGTGGCGAAGCTCGAGGAATTCTAACTGCTTCGAATCGAGTGGACTAAACTTTCCAAACTAAATTACACGATCGTCGCTCCTTTTTCTGCAGCGCGTGTTACTCGCGAATGCCCCGAGCGAAACGGGTCTTTGAATAAAATCGACGAGAAAATTCGCGTCGCGTATGACGGAGTATAATTGAAGCAAACGTTC
The DNA here is from genome assembly GCF_051014615.1 of Bombus vancouverensis nearcticus. NCBI lineage: Eukaryota > Metazoa > Arthropoda > Insecta > Hymenoptera > Apidae > Bombus > Bombus vancouverensis. The sequence continues at coordinate 18,039,256 of NC_134913.1, forward strand.
GCGACAGAACTGAAATAGAAATTTGATCGTTTCCGTGCAACTCGATTAATCGAATCACTGAAACGAAGTTGACTTGCCAGCGTTGATTTTCAATTCCTGGCCATATTTAGCCGTGGCGTATTTAGAAACGAATACGACATAGACACAATCTCCTTCGAAGCGGTGCTGTTTTTTAAAGAACCGATCAAAAGCTGCACTAATTTACTGTGAAATTTAGGCATAGAGAAATGTGACAATCGTTCAAACTTTACTTCCAGCTTTGTTATTATTTGTGCTACTTTTGTTTGCAAAAATTTATTTGTGAAAAGCGACTGTACACGATTTTTTAAAATATGCGACAAAGGAAGAAATAATTCTGGATATGCGTAATTTTCAACTAATTCTTTGGCTGCTTATATTTCGTCGTGTGCCGCGAATTACACGAAACACGTAAACTTTAACCTTTTGTAGCGCCATACGCATTCCATCAATAATAAATCATTCATTCTTCCAGTATTGAACATTAATCCCTTTAATTGATATTAAAATCGAAGTTATCAGATTAGTCGAATCATCACATTAGTTCGTAGAATGCTCGCATAGATTGATTTGTTCATTCGTGCACGAACGTTGACATTCATTAAATTCCAAATGCCAGAAATCCGACAAAGATAACAAAGCGCATTTTAATCGTCAATGGCATGTAAGCTGTGCGCATCGACCAAATGGTCCAAGTTTTGCGAATATTCACTCGCATACGCGTGTACCAAGTTACGAATAAACTGTCAAATTTTTGCATCACCAACTCGATCCTCCCATCGAGGAAATAGTTGGGCGAGATCGCTAATCGCAACATCGAGAGCCATCCAGATCTATCATCGAAAGCAAAATCACTTGTTTTTACGCAATATCGCAAGTCCGATAGGAGGAAAATTCGAGCTATTTCCTTCGCTCGGAAACAAAAACCAAAAATCGCTGAATCGCTCGATAGTCTGGTGGTTCAGTTACAAAAGTGAAGCTCGTTGCACGGCAATCGCGTTTCCAACTGGAAATTCCGTTCGTCGTAAATCTTGTTATATTTAATCGCGTCACTGCCACTGTATCGATCGAAATCTGCGCAACTTTCAAACGATTACCGCTACGATGGATTAATTTTTCGATCACTGTTTTCAAGGTTGCCCTCCTGCACACGATTCAATTAATATCGTTAGTGAAATTTTACAAGCCACGAGTCAAATTACTAATGCTAATAAATTTCTTCCTATAATAGCAACAGACAAAATGAAACTTTTTCTACCGTAAAAGAAAGAATAATAAATACCAATGAACTTTTCGCCCTGTTCTCTTGGAATCTTGCAGAGAAATCGACGAAACTTTCAACGTTAACACTTCACCCTACGGGGGAATTCGGCAGGACTACAACGATTCAAACTTTCTTTACCTCGTACCTTGTATTTGCAACGAAATTCGAGCGCAACAGCTCCCACCTTGCGTTGATCGACGAATAGGAGAAAAGAAACCGAGGCCAGGAGTTTCCACTTTCGAACTATTCTTCTTCTGGAAAAAACAACGACTCTTCGAATGCTACAACGAGGGAGCTGCGATTATTTTCGGTGAAATTTTTGAAAGCTCGATCGCAGGATATCCGCGTCTCAGCTCCTCGTTTGACAATAGACCGCGATACGCTCCAACTGTGAAATCTTCCAGTTCCGTCAAAGGAGTTGACTATTAGAAGGCAATTCGTACGATACTGGTTGCATGCGATATATACGTTTCCGGGGAGCTTTAATTACGGTACTGCAGGTCGTACAATGTGTGATATTCGAAAGTGGACTTGGAATAATCAGTGTGGAACAGTCTGAGACACGGTTTGCAGGCTTCGAGCGTTCTATTCTGTGTGCTCTAGGTGACCTGACACACTTGTGAATTTTATTTCGCCAACTGTTTGTTCTCCAGGGATACGGTCGATAATAGAGGAAAAAAGGGAAGCTCATGTAATATTTGCGTAGCTGTTTTAAGGTTCAGCCGTGGCTCGATATTTGCTAACGTTTAGCTTGTCTCTTTCTATTCTTGTATTCCATCCTGGATATACTGCGAGTTATCAGGTTTACTCCGTTCATTATTTTCAAAACTGAATTTCTTCTTAACCTGTGAGAAAATATGCTTATTAAAATACTGAAAGAAGAAGGGTCGATCATCACTCACAACCGTTCGTTATTTGTCTACAGAGAAGATTCAGAAAATTGACCTGCAGAAGCACGGAAGATAACTAGGATTATATTAAGAAGAATGGTTGCTGCAACCTCGCTACAGGATTAGATACGAGTTAGTTTGTTAAAATACCGTGGTGCTGAGAATTCGTGTGAGTTTGCCCCGTGAAAGGATCAATCTTTTAAAGCGAACGATAAAAAGACAAGCTTGCTATCCAAAATATCACCGATTTCGCGACATCCGTTATATTTCTCAGACTTTCGTACGTCTCGACGTTACGTTGCTTCCTACGATAAAGATAGCAGCAGTTATCTAAAGAACAGGCGAGGGAATGGAATGAAACTATTAATCAAAGGTAATTTCGTAGACGATCGGCGATGCCGGACGATAATAATCGACGCTGTCGCAAATTCCAGCAGGAAACACGTGAATCTCCGTGGCAGGGCTTGCTTCGTCGTTTCGTACCGATAGAACCGACCTTCGACCTCATTACAACTACATCCGACCGTATTATCTTCACTGGAGCATAAATGAAGTGTACATTAAGGTGAACGAGCAGGCATCGAGCAGGTGTTTGAGATCGCTCTGGTTTGATCTTTCACAAAGGAATTGAATAGATGCGCGAGTTAAGCGACGTATCGATCGATACGCGATCTATTCATACGCGTTCAACCGATTCGTTTCTTTGGCTCGCGTTTCTTTCCATTCGACGTATCTAACCCATTCGTGTGGAATAACGAGCTAGATCGTCGTACATAACCGAGAATGCGACCAAAACTCGTTTACGAGTCGCAATTCTTATTCTTATCAGTAAATCACGGACGTTTATTCGTTTGTGGGAAATGTATTGTGATATTTATCCAAACGAAGTAATTCGAAATGAAATCAAAATAAAAATAGACAGGGTACGATTATAATAGAGAAAAATAATAGACAGGGTACGATTATCCTTTTCAAAGTGTAAATAAATATGTTTGAAGTAATTTTAGCAGCGTTTGAATCGATAGCTACGGTGATTCTCAAAGAATCTTCCACTTTTTATATTAGTAGAATAAATAAAAACTTCGTAATGATTGAATTACACTTCTCGTCAAAGAGACGCGTGTAAAGTTTTTCGTCTGCAACGTATAATATCACAATATTATGAGCTCAGGATATGCGGTTCGTTGAAAATAATTAAAAATATTATGAGGTTTAGTGTGTGGCAAAAAAATTGTTTTATTTTAAGAACAAAATGATAGCACACTCTGTTAATACGTTTAGAAATTGCTGATTTATCAACGAGTAAAGATTACAGTACAATATTATATAAATTTGTAAGTATGTAGGACGCGGAAAAAGATTAAACGAGTCTGAAAAGAAGCAAATTCTTGAACTGAATCAGCAACAGCAAAAATATCGAAAGTAATAAGATGAAGTCGTAAAGACACAATTTCTTCAAAAATGTTGAAGATTATGGCAAAAAGAAACGTACTGGTCGGCCGTCATCGTTATCCGATGGTGATAAGCGAGCAATTTTGAGTGTAACTTCCAACTCGCAGTTAACAACGAAACCAATAATGGAAAAATCTAGCGTTATTGCCAATGTGTCAAATGTTCGTCGAGTTCTACTTGATTGGAAAGTATATTCGATACATGTATGTTTATCGTAGATCTATAGACTATTTTCTTTTTTTCACGAAGTTTCTCAATTAAGTATCATTAAATCTCTTGAAGTTGGAGACGCGGGATACAAAGGGAAGGAGACGAGATAAACGTATTTATATCCCGCAGCGAATGTGAGATAAAATGGCGAAAAGAAAGGTAGATACCTCACTGATAACTCGATTTTCTAGGTTTTTCTCTTTTGGTATGGCTCGACCTCTTGCCTTTTCTCGTCCCCGAAAATGCATCCTGTCACCTACCAAGCGATAATGTATTTTATGATAGGGCTACAGGGAACGTTTTAAATCTGATTGAAACGACAACGCTTTCGTTTAATGCATGCTGGAAACCGAGCTTGCCTGCTGGCATCCTGTGTTCTGAACCTTTTAACTTTATCTTATATCGCAATTCCACATAATCTTGTAAATTTTTGCCTATGTCCTTTCCCGCTTTATCAGAATCTTCTATAAGACGTTCGCGGAAATTTTCTGAAAAATCGTTGTCCCGGAAAATTAGGTTGCATTCGGTGATTCGGTTCTCTCGCGCATTTTACCAAATATTATTTCAACAGTGGCTATTCATTGGAGTATCAGCAGGATTTACGATATCCTAACTTGTCCGGGAAGGGTTGTCCGGAAAAGGAAAGGAAGAATTTCTTTCGAGGGTTGCGCGTGACAGCGGGTTCCGGTTCTTGCGAGGCAGTTCCGTCGGGACAAAAAGCCCATTACTCGTGGACGAATATTTTTGACGCAATAACTTGCTTTCCGCCATCGTGGGCTATTTAGTAAAACTTCACCGTTGGTTACCTTCTTCCGTATAAATTCCACGAAGAAAAATCGATGTTGAACGGTTCTTAGAATTCTGCATGTTCAGTACTTCTGCAAGTTTTTTTTTTTTTTTTTAAGGCGAAATCGAGATTTAACGAATTATTCGAAGAACAGAATTATTATTATTTTCGACGAAATATAATTTTCTCGTTTCGACGTAATTTAGCATACTTTTGCTCGCATGCAACGGAGTGTGAGAATCGAACTCCGAAGTACTTTGATTTTACTCGACCACGTTTAACGAATTGCTCAACCTATCGAAGAGCGCATTTCATTGCCAGGTTAGATCGTCCCTGTCTCAATTAAGCAGCAGTAAATGGTAGAAACTAATTTATAGGCTGACTTGGCGAGAATTGCAGACTTTGATTATCTCGCGGAACGATCGAATCTCCTTTTTCGCCTTAAATTTTACCACGGCATCGGCTACGATCGATTCTAGGATTCGCTCGATAAGATCGCAACACGTTCCTCTAGACAACTGATCAATTTCTCCAAGAGTGGTCCGTTATTGCTGATAAATTTCGTTGTTGTAACGTCATCGAGAATGAGCTCGTCATTCGATATATTTGGAAAATTTCTTCGCTAAATATCTCACGCGTACAACTCATTGCCGACATATGCAACTAAATTTCCATGCTCGTTTCTACGAATCGCTAAATTTCTACGAATCGCTCTACATTCTGCAACGATAATTTAGCACGAACGTTCGTTCGATTCTCAATCTTTCGTCGTCGCGCGAAATCTCACTGCCGCGATATCTCAAAAAATAACTTTTATCTAATCCTGTAGCCAGTTTGCTGCAGACGAGGAATTCTCGTAATCCCGTAGAATCTCAATCGTTCTGCGCCACTCTTCAAATAAAGTTTTCATAAGTTTTCTTCTAGCCAAACGGTGAAAGAATCGCAGGAAATCTTTTGCCATTGGAAGTAACGAATCACGCTTTTTCTAACTTTTCAATCGCGTAGTAAGATAACATCGGTGTTGCGCAAGCTGCCATTGCGAGAAGAAGACAAAGAGTGTTAGAAGAAAAGAAGAGCGTAGCGACGATGACAGCGCTGATAACGATGCAGTGACAAACACGGTACGAAGGATTTTTCGTTTGCCTATGTATCGCTCATCCGTACCGATAACATCTTATTAATATTGCACGACGAGGTTTCCACGATGATTCGTCGACGATGCGTCCTTTTTGAATACGTTATCGATTCGAACTTTCTTCATATTCTAGCGATACACTATGGATATTATAACGGTAATCGGAGGAACTTATAATAAATAATAATAAAAATAATAAAAGGACTTGTAATAATCTCTGATGAATTAAGTACGTGTACTTTCATTCGTAATCTTCTTTCAACCAAATTAACAGCATTTTGTAACTAATTGTAATTCTAATTAGTGTCGATATTCTATGATTGCCATTACTTTCAGGAAGCGAACTTCTGCGATAAAAGGGACGCAAGAAGTATCAGAAATATGGAAGAAATAAAATGAAGGAGAAAGCTTAATAATTAAAGCGTCCTCTCGCAACACGATTTTACTTTTTCGTTTGATTAAATGAGACAACCTGTTCCCGGTTCGATACACGTCGTACGTTGCACATGCACAATGTATTATATCAATAACTACCGTGAAGCGTCGGCAAAGTTGATTACAACAGCTTAACGAAAGCCGTTGATGAGTTTTCCATTTCACGATGGCCTCGACTGCAACGTATCTCTCGGCAAGAATTTTTTAATCCGATATCCGTACACCGTCGAGTATTTTTGTAATTTTCCTTCGTAACGCATCTGTTCTTCTTTCGCGTCTTTGAATAGACGTGTGCTTGTTCGAATGGCATGACGAATTCCGACTGTTTTTCGTGTTCAAGATTGATTATACTCGAACGACGCGTTAGGGAGACAATGTGAAAAATGTCAGGCTGTTAGATATGTACATCAACATGGATGGATGGATGGTTGAACCTAACGGTTGAATTTATTATCGTCAAACTCGAATTTCGAAATCTTCTCCGACGAGAAAATTGTAATAACTCCGTTTTTAAAAATCATCCCTGTTCGTCTGAAAGGAAAAAGTATTTCCGCAATTTTGAAATATGAATATCAAACGCAATTACGACAACCATGATACCTGATGAACTTCGGTGGAGATAACTGCGTCTTTGCGTTCGTTTGTTACGGTATAATGTCCGACAGCTTCGTTCCCTTTCTACTTTCGGAAGCGACATGGTGAATATGCTATGCGATGGAGTATGTCACCATGTCGAGTGTTTCAGAAGCCAACATCGATTCCGCTTTGTGTATAGTTGTCACTTTTGTTATCCAGTTACGAGATTAATATTCAATTCTTAAAAAAATGATCTACCTGCATAAGTTCATTGTTGGAATACAACGATATCAATCGCATGCAGATAAGGTGATTGATCGTACGGATTCTTCCGTTCGTTGCCCAGCGCCATCCCCACTAGCGTGCGTTCGTGAGATGCACCACGGCAGTTAGCACGTGCATGCTTTTTTAAAAAACGCCGGAAGAAACGTGAGGATATGGATGGAACATTCTAGATGGGCACGTCGAGAAGCTACTAGAAGGTTCTGTGCCACATGTGACGCCACACAGACACCCACACAGGTCACACTCATTACTGCATAGAGAGTGGGGCTCTAAACCTTTTCAAGGGCCATGGGTCACTAAGCCAGTTAGTCTGTGAATAACTAGCCAACTGTCTACATTCCAGAACGCACATTTATAATTCGTGTAACAATTGTTTAATAAATATCACATTATATTATTTCAAACACAAACATTGTGTTTTCCACAGATTATTAATCTTAATCCCAAGATTAAATTCTAACATTCATACATCAGAAAACGCGATACAAATAACAATGAGTACGATTCTTCTTTACTCTGATGTAGTACACGTAACTGTATAATATGTCGTCCGATTAATCCTAAAATCATGCTGAATGTGATGAAATGTGCGTTTAATTACAGAGAAAATTTCATATATTACTTGAAATTAAATCCAAAGTATACACTTTCGTTGAATCAAATCGCGATAAACGTTATAAGCGACGCAAGCGATACGGAAGCGATATCTGTGAATGAAAATGCGATCGGTCGAAGTTCGAGCGGATAGACGCAAGCTTAATATAAATAAATGTAAAATATATTCGGAAAATTTCATTGATTTATAAAACAGAGCTAGCGAATAATTCCATTTCGATGCGCTTCGGTGGTTTTAACAGAGGAGAAACGTCGATATTTTATTTAAATAATGCAGGTGAAATCAACCGGTACATATTGTGCAAGGCTTTAGAGTGCAAAAATGAAACTCGATTACGTGGAATTTTCGGGCGAAACAGCGCCAATTCCGAAATTCATCCGCTATCTCGTTAACCAACTGATACGCATACACAAACACACCGACCATATGTTAAAAATATAACGATCTACAGCGGATCAAAAAGTTGGGCGAAAGAAATTCCAACTTAATGAACGTGATCGTCACGCGCGTTTAATAGCAGTCGGTTCGATACGGAATAACAACTGGACCGAGGTCGATTTCTCGCCACATCGGAAATAAACGTGATTCGGTTTTAGGTGGATGAGGAATATTCGTTAACTCGACGATACGCTGTATTACAGATTGCGGTTGTTCTGTGTACTTTTATAATTACCAAGCGAATAATGTCTTCCAATAAACGCTGTTTGATTGGAACTGATCCGTAAAAATGATGTATTACGTTTTACCGTGTTGCGAACGATATGTCGAACAACTCGGTCGAAGGTTTTCTAAAAGCTGAATCTGAATAATGCTTGCAAAATTAACCTTGCTGCGATCCTCGTATTTCCGCGTTTCAAGCTTACTCTCGTTTTAACGAACAAACAGGATTTTCCATGTTTTAAGGAATTGCTAACGTAAAATCGAAACGAAAAATTACTCGTATCGATAACGATAAACGTGGAATTCTACTACGTTTACGTTGTATCGCAAATTTTACGGTAAGATGTAAAATTTAGTAACATTGATATTTGCAGTAAAATAAGATTCAGTCGTGTAACTACCGTGTGGCCATTTTTTCGCTACCGGTGAAGTTATTTTAGGAGCGAGATACTCACGACTGTGTTGCTGTTCGATACGGTGGTCTTGGAAGTAACCGTGTCTCCCCAAGAATACACCGAAACACGCGAGAACCATTTATCTTTCGCGAACACTCGTTGCTGGACGGCTTCTAGAGAACAGGAACAACTGTTGTATGTAATTATTTCGACAGATATGTACGGCTCGGGTATTTGCCCGCATCTACGAAACACGGAGTTACATAATACACGCTAACGTTGAGGAATTTATTAAAGGAAGGATGAAGCGAAAGGTGGAATAAAAAGCGCGAGCGGAAGTTTCGAAGGTTTTCGTCTTCGCGAGGAGCGAATGCGCGAAGCAGGTGCACGATTATCCTGGCTATTCTTCATTTTGAAAATTCGTTGCGATTTCCGGATGAACGCGAGCTTTCGGAAAGTTTCAAGAGCGGAAAGCTGTCTTGAGCGAGTCTTGAAAAACGAGAGAATCTTTAAAATATGAGCGAGATGTTTGAAACGGCGAGATTTTAGGATAAATTGAACGCTCTTAAAATCGCGGAGGGAATTGGATTTATCGGAACGTCCGATTCAAGCACCTCTTTTCTAGTTCTGAAATTCGAACGCGGAATCGGAAGCACGTGAATCTCGCCAGGATTTCAAGGACCAAGAGGCTAAAAGAACCTCTTTAATTATCTTGCTGCTTTTTCGACTTTCGCGTAATCCCCAGAACTACATGGCGATCGAGAGAGAAGAAAAGAAGAAAAAGAACGAAGATCATGCTGGAAGTAGGGCGCTCGTCAGTTTAAAACCTCAATTTAGGTGTCCCCGTTCAAACTGTAATTTCTCCGGTTGAGTAACGCAAAATACTGTTACACGAATGAATTTAGCGTCTCGGTGCGAGCCGATCGTTTGTAATTCGATTTCCACGAATCGACGAATTAAAAGAAGTACGTTGGTTCGTTTTCTGTTTCGTTTCACGGCAGGTAACGTTGAGTTTTCAGGTCAACGGATGGGCTTTTATGACGTTTTACAACCGTGCATAATTTCCACCGTATCGTATATAGAGTCTTGCGATGTTCTTATTTACGAATTAGTCAACGAGCCACGAGCCTGCAGTGGTTTTTATGACGAACGATAAAAGTGACATCGACCGATTCTTGAAACAAGCCGTCTTTCATCACACCACCTTCGCCGAATAATTGACAATAAACCCACTTTTACAGAAGCTTCTTATATCGAGCTCGATAGCTTCGCGTTGGTAACGTTCGTGGCCGGTCACGTGTTCTCTTCTGTGATTAGTCTTCTTTTAACTCGCTCCTCTATTGGAAATTTCCGCCGGAAGTTATACGAAGAAGGAAGGAGTGGGATAATTTTTGTTAATCTCCTTATGAAAGTGATCGATCTTGCAAGTTGGTCGAATATTTACTACCTGCAACGCCTTGTACGATAATTTACTAATTAACAACGTTGGTCGAAATTCTAAAATTTAATTACCAAGAGTAGCAACGAAAAGGCATGAATTCTTGGAAAGGCGGATTCTTAGAACGACTTTTCATAGTCGTCACGTGAAAAGATAGAATTCGATAATGTAAATTGGCCAAAAAAAAAAAAAAAAAATTGCAAATGAAATTTTGTATTAACGCAACGTTGGTCGTAAAGAGTTAAGAGATAAAAGCGTAGAGTTCATAAATATTTCAAGATAGCAATCATGACACTGGTAAAAATTCTTATTCAGTTAAAATATCGCCTGGCTTTTTCTTTTTTAATCGCCAGGATAATGGAAGAATAGAAGGGTTAAATTTCGGGGAACCTCTTCCCTGTTGTAACGAAGCCAGTGTTAAATTGATCGCTTTGTCTTTGCCTGGCGTGAAGACAGCAGGCTAAGAAAAGTCGCTGTTTTTGTTTATCGAAATGGTTACACTTGAAATCTCGCTAATCCATTACGCTTCTCCATTAGTAGCATACCCGATATAACAAAGACTCGCTTCTTTTTAGCCTCTTTCTTGTCAGCCCTCATAAAGGGGATCTCTTTTTACCAACTTCGAGGAAGTTCGAATTCTCTGATGGGCGTTTCGTTCCCAGCAGCCCGATTGAGTTTCATGAAAATGGAAACGTTGTTTATGAAACGTGGTTCTCCATAGGTGTATTTGTTGAGTTGTCAACGGACGCGACAGCCTGTGACGTAATAAGAGGCATCGGTGTTGGTAATTTGACTACCTTCGGTTTAAACGACTCGACGTATCAAAGTTCAAGATAATTCTGCATGTCGATTCTGATCGATATCGTAGAATAATCCTAATTTCTTTGATGCAGCGGTACATTGTCAATTTGTTGGTATCGTTAATCGATAAATCGTTGTAAGGAAAAAAAAGATCTATTCGTAAAAGATCAGTCACGTTGCAGAAGATCGCGAATTCACCCTTTCGTTAAATTCCTTCAGGACATTGTTTCCACTGTGTTCTTACACAATTAACAACGCGCCACTCTTGGAAAGGCACGAAGACGAGATAATTACCAGATTAAATGTACCGTAGCAAGGAGAAAAGTCAGCGAGGCGTGTTGATAAATCGCAGTGATAAATCGCTATTCGCGCAATAGCGCGAGTTCGACTACGATCGCTCGATCGATCGTCTACATCGAGCGTTTCGGCATCCCAGTCGAGGCGTTTCTCGTTTCTTCCGGGAACTCGCGCCGTTTCTCTTTTTCTTTCTCTTCGCGAAACGTTTACCTCGCGAACGCCTACGTCGGATCCACGAGCATTCGAGCGCCAATGATCACGGAAAATCAATTAGAACGTCGGACGTGCAACACCATGACGGATCTAGCTATAATTATTCACAGTCTCGTACATCATCCGATCGATCCGTCAACTTTTTTACGGATGTTCTTTCGACACGGCTGAACCTCGATCGCCCTACCCGATATGCAAATGCGCAGAAATTTAATGGCCGGCGGATGTTTCGTAACTAAATACGAGATTATGAAGCGCTGCTTTTTCGCCAGGCGACTAAGGGAACATTACTCTATGGCGAAGTTTAAATCGCTTAAACAGGAAGCTTAACGAAGAAAGCACGCTCTTTTAAAGCGCGATGCTTCTCTCGCTGAAATTTTTCTCGTTGACAGTGAAAATAGAATATTCTGCAGACTCGTCTAAGATATTCGCCCTAAATACGTGACGTTTCGGAAAGTTTGCGCCAGAAGAAAGGTTCTGCAAGCAGTTGACGAGAATTCCGAATAAACTGTCGAAACAAACGTTAGCCGTGTTATCGTGCGAGAATTGCGCATGACCAATCGTTTCTTTACCATGTAACATCTGCAAGTAGGAAATGCTTCGTTGAATGTCTCGTAACTCTGAAATGAATAACGATATTTAGACCCAGCTTTATTAAGACTTTTTCCGTTTGTTTCGATGAGTACTACGTGTTGTTGAAGTTCGACGCCAACTTGCCAAAACGTCCTTTACAATAGAAGTTGCAACTGAATTCAGAGTTGCCTTCGAGCGACGCAATAATGTGGACCGTTAAAAAGTTCTCAACTTGAAGAGGTCTTGCAGCCAACTTGGAGAGGATCTTCGAGGCATTTACGGTTCCCCGAACTTGTTTGTAATAAATCGCGAATTTTATAGCTTCAATAAGACATCTCTCTGTTCGAGGACGCTTTACATCGGCAATTTCGCGTCCCGTTGTCTCCACAGCTATGATTTCCGGGGTGGCGAGCGGCAGCTTTATATTCCATCAACGTGTCCGCGTGAAAGCAGATTGATATGATTTTTAATCCGTCATTCTCCAGTCGATGTTTGGCGGTAACAAATAAAATGCCAGGAAATTTATAGGAAACACGCGAAACTGTACCGGTTCCATGGGAAAATTCATCGTTATTCGGCGAATTTGGAACGTGTCGCGTTCATAAGTCGGTTAATAAAATTATCGTCACTCGAATCCCTCCGCTCTTCCCGTTGTTCATGTTGTCGCTCAATTATTCTCAATGAAATATTCGCGAGTATCGTTACGTTCCATTAATAATATTTATTTGTTTGCCTGGTCACGGTGTTTGCATGAAAAATGCAATGAATCAGAATTATCGTGTCACGATGTTTAGCGGTCTGTATTTTATATTATACTTCTAATTTAGTGGTTTCGATACACCAGCGTAGAAACAAAGAATACATAGAATATTTTTAGTCCGTTGAATTTCTCTTATTCTTCCTAATGGAAGAATCTCTCGAAAAGAAATAACGCAGAGATCGTATAATGGTTATTTCGTCCTAAGATTCGATAAACTACAACATACCGTAGAAATCCATTTATCCGAACTTGTCGAAGGATAAACGACTTATAACGACTGAAGGAGGGCGGCAACACAAAGTAAGAAACGTACGTTTTTCCGGAAACCAGGTTGAAATAGAGCGCTAATAAATAGATCGAAACCTCGCCGATTCTCTCTACCTATTTTCTGATTCGATCTCTGATTCGAATAAAAATATCCGTGAAAACAGGCGGATTCATGGAGAAAACTTCAGTTAATCAAGCACTAATTAAAAGTTCGTTCCAATGGAAAATTCCACTGTACATTTAATCTCCGTTTTTAATCACCCTGCTCTCTCCTCGCATAGCTCGCTATTCATTTTCCTACTATATTTACGAAAATCCTCTTTACAGGCACGGTTATCAGCATCGAAACTTTCCGTGCAAAATATACAAAGGCTCTAGTTACGTTCTTTTCATCGTGCGATTCACGTTCAGGCTGGATGGGAGCAGATGGCGGTCGCGTAATTGCCATACGCTGATCCAACGTTTTAGACGCGGCACGGTGAACCAATTAGACCTACTCGACACCGATGAAACGCGACACCAGCCAAATAGGGGACTAACGATTGGACAAAGGACGAAAATCGAATAGAACGAACGATAAGTAGGTCGATATCGCTAAGGCGATTAAGGTTCCAATGAAATTTCCATAATATCTTATCGCGTTTCGTCGCTCGTTAAAGCGTTTAATGCGCGTCAATTACATGGCAAGCTTGTTAAACGATTACGCTTTTGTCGGCGCTGGCTTGTCCGATTAAAAGCAACGTGGTTCCGTAAAATTTCGAAAACAGCCGCGAAATGGTTCCAACCCTCGTTGACCCGTATGCTCGTCGAACGGGATAATGAACAATCGCGCGTTCTGTCGTCCACGTCGTTTCACGATCGACTCGTGAAATTTTCGATGTTCTTTCTGTTGAGGTTATTCGATGTGTGAACAGAGAAAAATCGTGGATAAATTGTAAGGCAGAAAATATATTTAAATAGAAGTGTAATTATAAGTAAGAATACAATTTGAGCTGGTGCAGATCCGCACGCTAGCTGTGTTACCCAATAACTGAAAACCCCGAAGCCAACGTCGCCTGTCTACCGTTTATGGTCTGACTTCGTCGCAGTCTCTCGTCTACGCGCTGTCGATGGCTTCAGTGTTTGAGAAAACTAAAAAGACCAGATGTAGAGTTTTCTTAGAAGCGGTGACCACTTCGACACTTTCGATTAGAAAATGGAACGGTTAAGTCGACCTTTGATTTCCGAAAATCGAACGAGAAACGCCCGAGGTCTTTCCCGCGATGGGATCAAGTGATCGAAGAAATACGTGTTGTTCGAGATGAATAAAACATCATCTATCGTTTCGCTTCGTCCAATTTCGTACGAATATTCCGTATAAAAGTTTGCCAATTCGCGAAGAAACGTCTGATAGTGGATCGATCAAGTATTACGGGAAGATATACGAAGGAACGAAGGATATAGCTGTGGAGAAGAAAATTCACGTTAAGAGATGCATTTAGATTTGAAATTAGAAGAATAAAAGATCGAGATTCAACGTCAGAAACATCTGCGACGAAGTTCGATCATCGAGCGTAAAAGTGAGTCGCGCTGGCGTGGAACGTCATCGGTAAATGTACATAGAGGAAAGAGACGACCGATAACGCCACTCGATTGGGAATATTTCACGTGACGAATGATAAGCAGACGGTGGGTATTACGCCAGACAACTATTTCCTCGCGCTGGCATATCGTTTGGAATGATGACCATGTGGCGTGTCAACGCGTTACCGTATAATAAGAGTAATAATTTAACGCCAACGTTCGTGGCCATGTTGGCGTTAAATTATTATTACCGTTGTATATAACAACCATCGTTGCTTCGTTATTTACCGATCGTGAGAATGAAAATCTGTGATCGACGTCGTTTCGATATAATCGACGGATGATCGTTACTTTTAACGTTAACGTATGTGCACACACACGCATTAATAGATCCATATTTAATCCCTACATGTTCGCATTTCTTCGATTTAATTACAGATTTAGCAATATTTTATTTCTTTCTACGAGGGTTTAATCGCTAGAGTGGCAATCAGAGCTACGAACAATAAAGATCATCAAAGTGGTGGAATGTACCAATATATTTATATCAGAAATTCTAAAGTACCTTTGATCATCAAAATTCATTATGAGAGTAAATAAATTTAGTAAATATATATAAATTGCTATCCATATAGGACACGAACTTGGGGGTTAAGGGGTTAAACGACATCAACGCCCGATAATTCCAATTTTACGACTCCATTTTTACACGTTTCTTTCTTTTATTACTCGTTTTATTGCTCTACTCCTTAAACGACTGTCATTGACCCGTTAACTCGCTATGTAGGTTTCTGTGACTTCAATCCCCCTTCCCCTTCCAGCTTTTAGGCTCCGTAATTTGAACTCAGTACGGTTGGACCCTTCTTCAACTTGTCATTATCATACCACAGAATCGTACCAACGTTTGTACACGACCGAAATTTCCATGACGGTTCTCCCAACTTCATTTCCATCCTCGCAAAATGGTCACGCGGATCGCTTTCCACCATCGAACAAATGCCCGATCCGTGACACGCTTTCAACGTACGTTCCAAAGTTTCCCTGTTCGAAAATCACGCGCAAGAAATACGATTTATAGCGTGTAACTCGTCGCTTTCGTCGATTCGCTGATAATTATCAATCGGTAATTTATCGCGAATATTCCAAAATCGATCGTCCATCGGTGTTTATATTGGGTTGGCAACTAAGTGATTGCGAATTTTGTCATTGCCACTTAATGACACAATCCAATAGTACATGGAAATGCTACTGGAATTGGAAGCTCCTAAACAATAAAGAAATAAATGGCACGAACTTATTAGAGCTGGTAGAAGCTTGAAGAGAAATCAGGCCACGAAAATGATAAATAGTATTAGCAGGTAACAGCGTGAGCGCGAACAAAGGGTGGGAAATAACGCGAAATAAATATTGTTCCGTGTCCCAGGGCAAATATAGGCAACCGGAGTGGCAGTCATCGGTTGGTTGTCGGTAATCTAGTCGTGCATGTGTCGCTTGGATCGCTGATATTTGGCGTCTCTGTTGGCGGTCACGGCCACTTGGCCGTGTGCACGTCTCCTCTAACCAGGGATTTAACCTTTGCGGCGTGATACGAATTGCGAAGGGTGGTCGCGCGGAGAAGGGTGGCTCACAGCTGGAAAACTGCCGCCATTCGTGCTCCGTTGAATGCAAATATCAAACTGGCGCGCGCGCGTGATCTCGCTTTCCATCCTTTCCTCTTTCCTCTCTGGTTCTTCCCTTTCTATTTTTTACTCCCCTGCCGGGCATCGTCGAAGCAACAAACATTTTCGCACGTACTTCAGCCAATTAACGGGATCTTTAATTAATCGACGTACACAACGAACGTGTATGCACAGGTTGCACGAAACAGGTAATCGAGTGGTGTGCGATGTTTTTTTTACGTTTTTTTCTCGTGTAATTCTTTTTCACCCTCTTTGGCGTTGTCATCGTTCGTTTTTCAACGCTCCGCTTTGCCGTCAGCCTCGTCACGAAAGTGTCGGACGAAATAATTGAATATAACAGGGTACAGCCATGGTATTAGCCGACGTAAACGAGAATACGCGCGAGCAAAAGCTCGCATAAACAGCGAGAGGTTGTTTCAAAAGGATACAAAGGATCGGGGACACGGGTTTCGAAGGTTGTACGTTTCTATGTTAAGTTTCTAAGTCTACGCCACGGGGCTAGTGAAATTCGATTGAAACGTGGTAATGAAACTAATAGTCGAACACCAGGCACCACCTTTCTACGTGGCCGTCACTCTGACGGCCGCGGTGAAACGTGGCGTAAAGTCGGTCAGCGCCGCATCAAAGTGCGAACACGCCTGGCTTTATCGGCTGACCGTCGACTAATTCCACCTACGACTTTGGCCTTCGGTCTTGCGTTTCCATTGGCCACACCCAGAAAGGACCTGTTGATGTCGATATGCCTGGCCACGCAGTTAGCAGTGGCCGCCTTGTGACTGTCATCGTCACCCGTGAAAATCTTCCATTTGCTCGGTGATTTGCTGCCTTGAACGCGTTCCTCGAGGCGAAAGGTTTCGGTGCTGTTTGCCTGCGTTTGACGTCTCTTGACAGATATTAAATGCGATGTATCTCCGATTGCACCCTCTTTCGCGCGTATATTTATCACGATCGACGATGGCTTTTACTCGTATGTTTTGTATTCGCGGAGGAAGTAGACAAAATTCTATGGAAAACTTTCCTCGAAATCCCTTGCCAATCTATCGACACCTACACGAATTGGTCAGAGTATTCGGTAGAATTTCTGTGAAGAGAATCGACAGAGATATAGAACGATACCACACGTTCTAAATCCGATGTCACGTTTTTTGTCGATAACAAATTCGTTAACTTTCTGCAACGTGCATTGAATAATTGTTGTACGTTTCGCTTTGCACTCCTGTACTTTTACCGTCGAACGTATCAATCTAAACTGCAGGAATCGTTTGCACGAAACGAATATCGATGTCTCACGCCAATCCTCCAGGAAATGTCGCTCGAGATTAAACTGTTCTTCGGCATCTTTCGAAACCTATGGGATTACAGAGGGGCAGAAGAGAGACTCGATTTGTATTCCGGTTGTCGCTTCACCAACTGACGGAATTAATTTCGCCAGGTGTCAATCCCTGCGTGCACATCTGTCCGCAGATCTCTTAAAATCACGTTAGTCGTGCGTGGAAAAGATGCAAAATCTACGAAGATAAAAAGTACGAAAAGAAAAAGTGTAGTACTCGTTTAATTGCGAACTGAAATGTTGAAGCGAGATGCAGAATCTTTTACAAACCGTCTACGAACTCTACAATGCTCCTCGTGGATCGCAAGCTTGTCCCTACTGCCAGACTTTCGGACAAAGAGCTGATGAAAAGTCGATTTGATGAATATTCGAACGAGCTACGTACACGGATACCAAATGGAAACGAAGAATAAATTATTTCCAGGCTGCAGTAGTATTGGTCGTCGTTAGTTCGGCCAGATTTTACGTAAGTAGAGCATCCTACTTCCTTGTTGCTTTATAGCTTCCGCTATGGTACTTCTCCTTCTCGTTCTTCCCACCATATTTGTCTCCAATCGGACATAAAGAAGCGAGAAATGAAACGTGGGGGTTGGAAAAAGGGTCGGACAAACGATAGCGGCAGGAAAGCAAATATGGGCAGCAAAGCACATTTGAAATGACCTTCGTCCGAGTATACTCAAACTTGATTTCTCCATTCTTTCTTTCTCTATTAATCGCGAATTTCATCTCTCAAACGATTTGTGTCACACAGTACTCGTTATTTCCTTTGTTCCAAGATAAACTTCTCTTATAATCGTCTTCGCGCTGGAAAAATATCTGTTGCCTCGTTCAATTTATCGTTTATACGCATTCTTCTAGTTCACGAAAATATTTTTTCTATACGAATATGATCCTGTGATTTTACGAACTAGTAATAAGCGAAACGAAATATCAATTATGCCTTTGTCAAAGTTTTCCCTGACGGAGTGGAACTGACAAATTTGTAGAAACAGGATAGAGGCAGGCATGTTTAATCGTTCCAACACGATTCCACGAGACATCGTTGCCTCCACTCAAAGGACCAGACGTTCTCTGTTCTTCCGGCGGATACATAATTTTCTGTGTCGTGGATTCACGACAAGCCAGCCGCTCTGGGTCACCACCGTTCCGTTTCTCCAGCACGGGTAGCGTTATTTTCGTACATGGACGAGCAAAGTACTTTTCTTACAATGGTGGTACGGCTACGTGACGCCGCCGGCAACGACCTCCTGGAAACTCTGTTATCTGAAAGTGCTGCTGTACCGGCGCATGCTGACAATAAAGCCAGCGTGCGCATTTTCTACCATGGTGTACTGATCGTGACTCCAGGGAGAAATGGAAGACGGGGATCCTACCGCGAGATAATCGACGACAACGCCAGAAAATTACCTCGATTAGCGATTGAACCTCCGCGTAAATGGTATATAGTAATGGTAATAGTTAATTGCGTCGTTGACTAAAGAAATTTCTAAGTGAAAAGGGTCCTCGAGATTCTAGTTTGTTCGATGCTCGTGGGTTGGGATGCGTCGATACTATCGTCGAGGAAGAATGTCAAAGTGTGGTCTATCGATATGAAAGCAGCATGGAGAAATTACACGTAGGAGAGTTCCTGGCACGTGCACTTGTAACTCACTGCATTTTTATTAGCCAATACGCCGAGTATGAAAAGACCTGGAAATCGATTGCACTTATTACCAGGATTGCGAATAAAGAATTATGCTCGACGGTTTGTATCGAATTTCGCGTTGATTTGGTCGCGTGGAAAATGTCACTCGATGTAAAAGAAACAATGACGCGCAGCAGACGCTTGGGAAAATTTGCCGGACACGAGAGGGACGCTTGACGAAGGTTAGCTCGCTCGTCTCTGACGTGAAGTAGAGCCTAGGCTTTTCGAACAGGCCTAAGCGGCCCTTTCTCATCCTCCAGCCCTACAAATTTCGGGTTTTGTCCGAGACGAGAGTAAAGCGACTGAAACAAAGGACGGTCTGATAAGATAGATATCCCGAGGGTATGAGGACAAAGCGTTGCGAGATAAACCGACAGAAGTGTCTTGCTCGTCTCGCGAGGTTAAAGGTACCGTGGCGCGCCACGCTGCCAGAGAAAATTACAAAAATAATTGCTTTATGTACCCGAGACTATGTATCTCGCGCAAATTTTCTTTTCTACCACGTAATTTAATTCTTGCATTCGTCGTCACATTTTTAATCGGGGTGAAGTGATATTTGCACGAGTTTCAATTTCTTCGCCGTGCTTCTCCCGAGTAAACTTATCTCGAAAGCTACGAGCAGTCTTCGAGGACTACTGCACGCTGCCTCGTCATTAAAACAAACTAGTATTCTTTGTGCAACTGGCGGGTTAAAGCTCGCCTGGTTTCGCAATAAAACGGTAAATTAAAATCTCTTTGCGGAATTTCTCCTTTGCAGTTTGTTTCGGCGGCAAAGTTTCGACAAAATTTGCTCCAACGAGTCCCTAGCAGGCACTCGCCTCAGGTACAGGATATTCAAAGGTGTAATGTTGTTCGTTTTACGTAGCGTTGTCCTCTGGTTACTGCGTTTGCGTTTCCATGATTTTAGCGTATTCGTCTGAACGATGACTATAAAAATTCCTAACAGAGAAATATTATACGATTGTCTTGCTCGGTTCGCTCGAAACCAATTTTCAAGAACGATTTCGAAGTTCCGATGTGGGTTCCGGTCGTGAATTGTTCATCAAATTGATTCTTCCTTTATATAGGAACATATAATACTTTGTAATAATATAACGTAATGTTTTCTGCCATACTTTTACGCTATTTTATTTTCCTGATTGATAACGATAACGCGAATTTCTTGACCTAACGTCTATGGCATGGATGAGAAACGATATGAACGTATACGATAGGTCATCGATTCCGAACGAGTCGAACGATCTCCATCTTCTTCAAATTACTCGCTATAAAAGATTTACAAACCATAACGATTCTATTCAAGAGCTTCGGCTCTTTACTGAAAAATTACATATCAAATAGAAAATTTACAAATCACAGTCGTTTCTATACATTAACTTCCAAGGAGAATATCGTACAAATAAATTTATCAGCATGATTCATCGAAGCAATCATCCATCAACCCCGTTTGCATCCTGAAGAATAAAATATTCAAGATTCTTTGCCTGGAAGGCGAACACGTCGAAATTACATCTCATGTTGCATCTTTGCAGTATATTGCCAGTGGCGAGGGACAAGATAGAACGTCTGCTTGGGAGGTAACAAACTTTGAGGAGTTCCTTCTAGATAAAGAAACGTCGGCAGTGGGTGTGTTTGAAAGCGGACGCCGTCATCGATCAAGGGAAACCAGACGACGCGACGAGTAGAAAACGAAGTCCAAGCGCATCTCATTCAGCTCGCGATATTTCTTCCTTTATTTTCCTCCCTTCGATCGTAACAGTCGGCTCGATATCGTAACGGAGAATAATGTCGGATACCGTTATTGCGTTCCCCGTCCACAGAAAAAACTTGGAAATTTTTTAATAATCGCTCCGCAATGCCGACATTTTCATCAAGCCATTTTATCTTCTTTTTCTTTTTTTATCTCTCGACGAAATGTGTTTCCACCTTTCTGCAACCTTTGTATTATTTTGCTCTTCTTAGACCAGGTTTTCGTTCGTACCTCCTCGGCGGTTCGTTATTTTGCTATTTTGAGAGAATAATTTTCTTCTATCTAACACGAACGGAAGAAGTCACGTACGATAAAGATGTGGGAAATTTATGTAGAAATGTGTTGCATGTTATTTTATGGTAATGGTTCATGAAGGTTCAAGGAACGTGCAGTATGAGAAGAGTTTTTAAAAGGATTCTTATGTTGGATCCTCTGTCGCGTGTTGACGTGGCTGAGTGATGGTCGCGAGTATACTTTTATTTGCGTGAGGCAAACCAAAGCGTAAAAAGATGAAAGGGTTAAAAAACGAGCCAAGCTTGTACGAAGAGTTTTGACGTATATTTATCACCATTAACTCGTTATAAGCTGACGCCGCGTTAATGCGATATCTCGTTTGCAATCTTCTCCGATCGATCGATCGACATTATCAAGTTCGATGAACATTTCTTCTTCCTTGTTATTTCTTCCCACAATTTTATGAAATTTCAAAAACTTGATGTACCGTTAACGGATAATAAACGAACGCTCTGTGCTTAACATTATACGTAAAATTAATAAACTTCGTCTGGTAAAAAACCCACTTTCTTAGATTCTTCTTTGCAAGTTCGGCCTTTGTATACAACGAAAGACCCTTCTTAAGGAAACGGGCGAAGAACGGTCTTAAATATCGTTTTATTATTCACCGCGTACTTTTAACTTTCCATCCCTCTCGATGTTGCTCATATTTATTCGGAAAATATCGTTGCCAGCCTCGGCTCACCGCACCCGTGTCCCTTCGCGCCATTAATAAATCATCGTGCATCGTAGAGGGTCACCCTGTCGCTTCCGTATTCTTCTCGACAAGCTGCCTTGGCCTCGTGAACTTGCTGTTAACTGGAAAAAATATCGGTGACTACTCGTCGAACTGATCGCGACACCGAATAAAGCGATGGATCGGGCTTTGGGACGAAAGATAACGCGGTTGGTTTATCATCCGAGAACTCCGTTTCCGTGAGTAGGTCGTGAATTTAGAGATTTGAGCGAGTCGAAGAAAAATGCGAGGTCCAATGAGACGCGATGTTGAGGGATTACTCGGCGATCTCGCCGGTTTCGCAGAAGATTGACTGACCTAGAACGAAGTACGAGGATAACTGTATTATCCGCTAGCGCATCTTGTTTGTCAGTCGACGAAATAATATTTCGTCGTATGTTTCCAAGTTTTTGATGTCGAATTTGCGCTGCGGTAAAGAGCAGATTCTTGAAAAGAACGGAAAACCTGGAGCTTTCAAAGGATAGCGAAGTCTGTGAATTTTTATATCTGTTACGACCGTTCGCGGAGAGACGCGGTCGCGAGGAAAACGCGTCAGCGAGAGGCGTAAATTCTCGCTACGATTCGGTGAATCGACGCCGCGAAGTAGTCGTTCCCCTGTTTCGGTTAAGATAACAGAGGTGGTTGAATGAATATGACACAGTAGTAAGTTATATTTCACCGTTTATTCCAACAACTTACAACGAAGGCAGTTACGCTGGTGCGTATGTACGAGATGAATGAGTGACTGATCTGCGGGTGTGTATCCCCGGTTAAAGGATGTTGACCGTTCGAAGGATGTAAAATCAGTACTCTCTTGGGAGACGATGCTGTCTCGGAGGAAAGCTAAGGATGGGTGTGTCTAGCGCACGGGACCATCGGATTTGTTGGTGACGATTTTAGTCAGGAGAGTGAGGGAATAGGCTTCGTTGTTAATTGGTTAAACGAAGGGTCTTAACCGCCCTCGAGAGAAAGTGGTTAGTGGGAGGAAAGTTGCATCATACGTGAGAAAAACTAACTTTCCCTTGTCCAGTCGTGGTAGACAATAGTCTTTAGAAATTCTTCGGAAATAGACGTTTGTTTGGTTTGAAGGACCTTTACTAGGAAATCTATGAGATTTATGGAAGGTACTTGAGGCTATTGAGGGTACGCAGTGAGTATCCGAAGACATCTGGTTGCCATCTTGCCCGCGGTGTGTGGCCTGGGCTAGGTAGAGTGTTAGGCGACGTAACAATATCCGAGTATCGTTTGTGTTAGTAGCTGGTCAAAACATAAATATGAATGAAGCATAAAGTACTCTACTGTCGTTAACATATTAATGATCTTATTTTAGCTTCGCTTTAGGTCTCGCACATTTAATCTCGAATATATTACCCGACGCTCAATTATTCGCAATATTGAACAAGCGAATACAAACAACGCATAATGTTCCGTAGAAATCATCATGAATGTACCATAAAAGTATTGAAACAACTAACAACGGTCTAGGGTACTTATCAGAAGCATACTTATCCTTATTCAACGACTCTCTTCTCCTTTAAAACACTCGAAAAGGTAATTCACCTCACCCACTGTCCCCGAATAACACACGTTACACCTACGCGCTGGCTGCCCACGTTCTAACTTCTAATTTTCCACAGTCGATAGGCGAGATACAAGGGATTTCGCGGCAAGTTTCGTAAGCGTGAAGGTCTCGGCTCACTCGCGATCCGCTGGAATCTCTCTTAAGTTGTTCTCCGTCACGTAGACGCTCGTATAAACAGGGAGAGATTAAGGGAAACCAGTAACGTTCTGAGATAGACAGAAGAGATTGAGGATAGCGTGGAGGAATTAAGCCAGTACGCTTTAATTTTCAAAGCGAAATTTACGAGACGACCTTATGATCATCGTCGCCATCTTCAGCATCGTTGAGTCATCAGTCGTACTCGCTATTCTCGGCCGCTCATGCTTTTCGGATGATTACATCCGTGACATTAGACGACGCCATTACCATATTGCTGTTCGTTTTTCCGTTCTTGTCGCTCTTGGCTGAATGAAAAGCCGAGTCGAATGTTTTTGCTGTAGAGTTCTAGGAGATCAGACCGAGCAACTTCTTAACTAGAGAAGATTGAAAAATAGTGGCAGACTAAGAGAAGTCACGAAGCGGAAATACGATGGAAATTAGAGAAATTTTTTTTAGGAATCAACGAGTAGTTTACTAAGAATAAGATCTCGATCTTAGCTTGATTTGCCTTAATGAATAAAAAGTAATATCGCGCCACAATGGCAACTGTGCTTCGAGTTTAATAGAAGCTGTAGCTCAGTAGAAAATAAAAGACGATGTCAGTCCAGAGAGAGAGAGAGAGAGATATGTACTTCGTTCTCCGCAGAGACAAAAAATAAAACAGTATTTCTTATTAGATGCCCTAATAGTTTCACTTTGCAGAGTGGTAGATTCTTCTTTTCACCTTTTCTTCATTGACTTTTCACGCTATCTGTGTCAGTTCGCACGCGACAAGCGGGACAAAAGAGGCGAAAAAAAAAAATACTACGCCTGTTTCCATTCGACTCGGGTAGAGTGAATTCCCGAAATAGCATCGCCGTTAAAAATAATTACCCGACGTCGACTCCGTTTTTACGTTCGCGACGTTAAGGATCCTCGAGAAGGTTCAGCCGAGAAAAACCAGCCTCCCTTTCTTTATCGTTCAGAACTGTTGCTCCGAAGAACGAGGGGGCGGATTTATGACACGGGAGAAGCGTAAGAAAATCTAACAGCAAGTGGTGGATCGTTGAAAGTTTAGTGTTTGGAAAAATGGATTTTACAACAAATGCAGTTGAAGACTACACAGGAAGAACATGACAAGTAACGCGATAAATTCCTTACTTTTGCGAGGAAACCGATTCGTTTGACTACCACGAAACTTTGTCCCTTCATCGGCAACTTTTTATAAAACTTACTATCTTTTTTATCTTTGAATCTAACAGCGAATTACGCCATATTAAAATCCATCTGTCATCAAATCCTTTGATCACAGAATATCGCTGATATCGGGAAGTCGAGAAAAGTATATGTACTTACGCTGTATTCTTCCGCGGTCTTCAATTTTAATTTAAACCCGTGGTAAAGATTACTTGTTTGCATCTAGATTGAATCGAACGATTCTACCGACAACGGTGGAAACGAATCGTGTTTGCGATTCTTGGGAAAGTGGGTGGAATCACATAACAGCGAACGACAATTTTTATCATTAATATGCTAGCTGTCAGCGACAAGCTTTCTGTCAAGGTAGTTATCCGGCATGCGTAATCAGCGTGCAAAAAGTTCGATGGTTTCGAGTTTAAGGGTATTCAAATAAAGCACCCACGAGGGGCTTAAAAATTCTTGTATTCGCTCAGGATTTTGCTGCATAATGGATTAGCCTGTAATTTCTGAAGTTGGCTCTTTCTAATTACTTTTAATCTATTTATTTTTAATTACACGTCTAAATGAAAATTTAGATTTGAATGCAATTTACATTCATCGAGATCGATCCTTTCAAATCATCGTGTCTGATTTTATTCAAGTTCCAAACGTTACCAGAATATTTTAGATATTACGAAGCTTTTAGAAATTCGGAATTTGTGCTGTTTGCTAGATTTCGGGACAAAATAAACATTCCACCGAGGATGAAGACAAACGACGCGCAGTTGTTCTGGAAACTGGAGAAGGAGAACCGGATTGTATAATGAGTTTTCCCTGTGCTGATCACTTTTTTCGTTTTTTCAGGAAGTTCGCTTTCCAGTTTTAATCGCGTTACCGAGAAATCCAAATTGCATTGTCTTTGCCACGGAGTAGATAACACAGGCGGAACACGATTTTACTTTTTTCCCTCGCAGAAGTTCTACGGGACGTTGAATACGAAACAGTCTTCTGTAGAAGAACACGTTGTGGAATTACAATGTAACGCTTGAAAGGGAATTCACGTCACTTCCAACTGACTTGGAAAGTAGCTACAATAAAATCGAACGATTATATTTCTCTTTTTATAACTGGAACAGAGAGAAGGTCCCAAGGCAGCGACTAAGAGCAAAACTGTAATTTCGGGAAATATGTAGTTCTATTGATTTTCAGAAGTGACCAAAGACACGATTAATACGCCAAATATTTCATTGTAGTGCAAGAAATATATGCAACGTAAATACTTCTCTTATGCTTACATAGATCAACGAATCTGCTATTTACTCGAAATACTTTCCTCTATGTTGCAAACATCGACTTTGTATTCTTGCGGTGCAGAGGCTTCGATCGAAAAATGAAACTTCGAACATCGATAGGATAATAACAGATGCTTGACGCGTTCAGTGAAAACACAATGGCCCTTGGATTGTAGTGCTTCTCGCGCGATTCGATATCCGTATTTATCGCCTGACGAAAAGCTGACAGTACGAACAAATAGCAGGCAAGCTTTGAAAAATTCGGTTATTCCTTCGATCGAGAGAAAGGCCAATATCTGCCGACGATCGAACGTACGCGACAAAGGATAACATTCGGTCGACCGATTTTCCGGATGTCTATTCTTTATGGCTCGCTAAAAGTTGCGTAAACTGTCAGAGCCATAGCAGTTCGTGTCTGTTGTCGATATGCACGCTATTCTTTACACGTTTCTTTCTCACAAAGTCTAGTTGATGCTGCGTAAATAAAATTATAAAATCTATATTAAGTAATAAAAAATAATTAAAAGTTCGAGAAAGAAAATTCTCTCTATGAACTACGAACTTCAATTTTCTCTCGACTCTTTAAACTTACTCGATATTATAGAAAATTTCATTATCACGGTATCGTAGAAGACTATACATCGCGTTTCAAGAAACTTTACGACGATAAAAAAAGTCCTTGAATCCGTAGAACGTAAATCCTCCATAACGATCTGTGTTTGCAAACTTCGAATTAAATTGCCAAGCAATTATTATCATAAAAAACTTTAAATCGCCTGACATTTTCACTCGCCAGGACCAAAGGATGACAAGTAGTTATGAGATAGGTCATCGAAAAGCATCCAGCGATGCCTATCGATTGTTGTTTCGTGAGACGCCAGTCGATATCCTGATCGTAACCATCGACGAATAGCCGCTTCTCCTTGGCCGTTCTATCCGTCTTGTAATTCATCGAATGTCGTCCGTTTCGCCATTCTGTTTACAGCGGCTGTTTTATTACACGGTTGCGTAACGCTGATAAGTCGAGTAAGTAGCGAACGAGGATCATTCACGGAACGAGCCAAGTCCATATAGTTACACGGCTCGTAAAATACATCGTTGAAATAACGATTTGATTGTTAGAATGGGCAGGCCATGGCGAAGGCTGCTTTCACGCGCTACGTCCTCGTACAGTCTTATACCTGTTCGATCCGATGCATTATCCTCGGATCCGTACTTAAACCACGGCTATCGCCTTTGCACAGATCTACCGATCAAATTACGTAATTTGTATTGCGGGCCACGCAGGTTTGGACATTATTCATTGTGTCCACCTACGCACGCTGTTGGAGGGGTACACAGCGAAGAACACGTCCTCGAAAGCATTCGTTCTACTAATCTGACGTCTACTATCTCGGCGTTTAATACCGGAAACGACCAGAATAGTCAGAAGGATTAATTCGTTATTTTTCATAAAAAATTTTATAACTTTACGAAGATGCGTTATTGCGAACTCGAATGATTTTTGGGAAAGCGTAAGTGCCTGTTGTTTCTGTAGCGGTACATGAGTCATAGGACGATTCGAATCGAGAGTGACTCATGTTGTTGTTTTGCCTCGGAGGATTAACACCGTTTCGATGTACAAGATTTAAAAGTAAACAAACTCCAGACAAAATAATATCGCCGCTACGTGCAACCGTCAACCGGAGTCGAGTTCAAACTTTCCGGTACTCCCCTGATCGGTATAAATAAACGAACACGCTCTCTAGGACAGTTAGTATCGAGCATTCAGTAAGCATTACCTAGTAATACGAGCAGCATTGAGCAAACGACGGTTTACTCTGTACTCTGTACTTGGAACAATTTTAAATTTATTGGACCATCACAAGTATTCACCCGCATCGTCGTTTAAAGTAACACATTGAATCATCCACCATATTCCCTTGTGCTACGAGTAAATATACTTCTTCATGAACTTCACAGTCGGATTCAGCAGTACAGACTTTATATTTTAGTTGTCAGTGGATATAACGTTTAATCATAGACCTGATGAGCGCGCTTTAACAAACTTCGGGCAGAGCTCTTCTCTTTTTTCTTTTTCGAACTATTTTCGAACTATTTCGAATACTACTATTGGTTCGTTCGGGTACGTCTCGTATGTTTGTCTTGGCCAGCATCGATCAGGAGCAGAATTACGAATAGTTGGCGCACTGTTTGCGAGCAAAAGTAGCATTGTGTCCACACACACTGAAACTCGCGAACAGAAACTTACGTTTCCGGTGAATTTTGCACGTTGCTCCAGTTACTCCACTTACTCCAATTTCGTACGTACCCTTAGGAAGATTATTAATTATTAATTTCGGTTTTCTTCGTTCTATCGAGTTAAAACTCAGCACGATCTACGATGCATCGGTTTCTGAAAGAACAGCGCTCGCCATTCTCTGGAAAATTCGCTGCTTGTGAAAATATCTGTACTACGAACAGTTTCGTTTCGCTTCTTATTCGCAAATTTCAGTGTGAACGCGGCATTACGATGTTCGAGTAACTTTCACGGCGGAGCAAGATGAAACACACAGGTTTACAACAGGATCATTGTCGCGCAACTGATTCTTCGAGGGACGATGGAGCGGCTAAAACGCTCGTGAAAACGTAGCGAACACCGCGATCCAATATTTTCCGTCTCATTGTTTTCGACCTCGTCGGATCGCAGAATGTTGATCCAAAGTGGCTGTTCGCTTGATATTTCTTCGGGCGCAATCGAGATCAACCTCGGTGGATCATCGAACAGCTCAGGTATCTCGAGTGGCTCCGAGTGGCCGAATAATAGAGACAGAAGCAGCGGTATGGACTATTCTACTTGAAATCCAGGGAATCGAACAGGAGAGGCAGCTGCAACTACGGCGCGCCGCTAGGAATCGTACTCGAGAGTACGCTGGTTTGACGCTGGAATCACCCAGATTACTCTCTATTGAACTTTGACCTCGTCTACGCGATTCACTCGTAGCTTGGATGAACTACTTCGCGTTCAACTCTGCTCATTAGAAAGGCGTGGTCGACTAACGAGCGAGTATGCGACGATTCAATGAGGAAATTGCGGGAAGCGATTCTTGTTAAACGAAAGTTCGTATTTAAGGGTATCATATTGATAACTTTCGTATTGTAGTTCAACTACGTCTCGGATCTTAGACACATGTCCAGCAGAATTTTACTTAGGACATCTCAGGGACTTAAAAGTCGTTCTGGTTCGATGACATATCCATTGTATTTTCACTTGTAGAAGTTTACTTTTCTTTCTTTCTTTTGAATTTTGTTTTTTCTCTTTTTTGCTTCGTTGCAATTTCTTTTTTGATACCTGTCCAAATGGTGCTTGTTTTATCGTTGCAGCTCTCTTTTCAGTATCCCGACGATTCTTTCTTAAATTCTGGAATTTTTTTCGATATTCTTATATTACTTTTTATTACTCCGGAATTGCTCCTTGCCAAGTTTGATTTCTCCCGTTGCCAGAGGATTCCCCCTAGAAATGAGGAAATTTTTCGAACTTCCAATTTCATTTCGTTATAGAATGCACTCCACGAAGATACCGTTGGATGGAAGTCCCTGGTGTAGTGAATTATTTTCAACTATTATTCAGACAGGATATTGTCCGCGGAAGTGATCGGAATCGGAAGTGAATGTTTAGGAACAACATTGCGGTAATCGGTACCGGAAGAATTTTGGACAAAATGACCGTTAGAGACCACTGATCGGCCACGAAATGGCTGTTATTCGTGACAGATACTCGGTCAGGAGATAATTTGTAACGCGAAGCAATTATTGATAATGTGGACGCTCGTGGAAATGGAAGAAATAGGAATGGAATTAAAATCGTCTACTGAAAATACGCGGTCACCCAACTTTCTGTGAAGGATGCTTAACCTGGAATTGCACCTACCTGTAGACAAGTACTTGCAATAACTTTGCACTTGAGTTGATTATGCTTTAACGAAGCAGATGAAAATACATAACGATGCAACTTGATTGTGTCGTATCTCGCGACGAATTATCATTATTTTATCGTAATTTTTAGTATTAGAAACGTTAAATAGGGGTGTTACATACATAGACTAACATTCGAAGTAAATTTTCTCAAAAATAATGCCTCGTAGTGTTGGAATACAACGATATTAATAGCATACAGATGAGGTGATTGATCGAAAGGATTCTTCCCTTCGTTGCCCAGCGATATCCTCACTAGCGTGCGTTCGTGAGATGTACCACGGCGGATAGCAGGTGAATGCTCTTTCGAGAATTCGGCGGAAGAAGCGTAAGTGTTACGACCGTTCGCGGAGAGACGCGGTCGCGAGGAAAACGCGTCAGCGAGAGGCGTAAATTCTCGCTACGATTCGGTGAATCGACGCCGCGAAGTAGTCGTTCCCCTGTTTCGGTTAAGATAACAGAGGTGGTTAAATGAATATGACACAGTATAGTAAGTTATATTTCACCGTTTATTCCAACAACTTATAACGAAGGCAGTTACGCTGGTGCGTATATACGAGATGAATGAGTGACTGATCTGCGGGTGTGTATCCCCGGTTAAAGGATGTTGACCGTTCGAAGGATGTAAAATCAGTACTCTCTTGGGAGACGATGCTGTCTCGGAGGAAAGCTAAGGATGGGTGTGTCTAGCGCACGGAACCATCGGATTTGTTGGTGACGATTTTAGTCAGGAGAGTGAGGGAATAGGCTTCGTTGTTAATTGGTTAAACGAAGGGTCTTAACCGCCCTCGAGAGAAAGTGGTTAGTGGGAGGAAAGTTGCATCATACGTGAGAAAAACTAACTTTCCCTTGTCCAGCCGTGGTAGACAATAGTCTTTAGAAATTCTTCGGAAATAGACGTTTGTTTGGTTTGAAGGACCTTTACTAGGAAATCTATGAGATTTATGGAAGGTACTTGAGGCTATTGAGGGTACGCAGTGAGTATCCGAAGACATCTAGTTGCCATCTTGCCCGCGGTGTGTGGCCTGGGCTAGGTAGAGTATTACGCGACGTAACAGTAAGGATAGGGATGGAACATTGGGCACGTCGAGAAGCTACTAGAAGGTTCCGTGGCACATGTGACGCCACACAGACATCTACTCGGGTCACACTCATTACTCCATAGAGAGTGGGGGTTCAAAACTTTCTCAAGGGCCATGGGTCACTAAGTCAGTCAGTCTGAGAATAATTAGCCAACTGTCTACATTCCACAACACACTTGCATTTCCTGTAATAATTGTTTAATAAATATCACATAATATTATTTCAACACAAACATTGTGTCTTCCACAGATTATTAATCTTAATTGCGAGATTAAATTCTAACACGTAGAAACAAACTTAGAATTTTTCTTTTTTTCATATAGGATTACCCCTATGTTGATCGTATCACACGGTGTACAAATATACGTCAACGAATAACGATATCTTTAGCATTTCATTCGTGTACAAAGTTCCATTAAATTTTATTTACTACGTGTCTGACCATAAACGGACATTATCTACTTCGCGTAACCGCAGCCAGTCAGTCTGTATTTGGGTTTGCGCGCTATAAATTTATTCTACGCGAAACTTAGTCGTCCATAGAGAAATGAAATTTACTTTATACGAAATTCTAGCATCCGTGCGCAAAGCTAACGTAAGGGTCTGGTTCGAGCGCGGCTGACAATATCGCGACCGTAACTACGTGAAACCGCGTTCGAACGCACGCAAAGTCGCGATGAATTTAAACTCAACTAAGCCTGCTGTCCAATGCGCCGAGATTAAATCATACTCTTGTGATAGATAATGCAATCACGACTAATATGCATCGAATTTGTACGCACACATTTGGCAAACAGTCACGTATGTCTCGAATTAAACGCGACCCTGGGCTGTTCAACCATCGACCGAAATTACTCCGTTTCAAAGCTGCTACAACTGTTTCAGCCACCATTAATTTATGCCGAATTTCAATGCGATCATCAAACACTACTGAAATTACTTTACCCTGATACCATCGAACGAGAAACAACTAAAGCCTCTTTGCTCTAAACTCCGATCTAGTTACTAGTATTTGAACTTCGACTGACATCCGCGCGTGTATGTGAATTTCCACAGTTGAAATAGTAAGACACGCTATTTTCATGCTCTTAGGAAATAACGATAATGTCTTACACAGTACGTACTTTTATGGCGTTTCTATGGAAAATCTTTCGAAATCTACGTTCACGCAACGCATCAAATTTGATCTGTAGATTTTTTCGGGACAGATATTTTTCAAGCTTCTGTCAGGAATTTTGAATTTTTCGATAGAGGATAATGGATGCTTTATAGTCGCCGAACGTACGTAGCATTCATTGGATCTTCGAATACGTAGACGTTGTAAAAGGGGCTGATTCGAACGTCGATGGGATGTTTGCGATAGATGGAAGGAAGTTTTGAAGCGAAATGGATTTGAACGCGTTAACAAGAAGAATGCGCGTTAATATCTAGCTTCGAAAGAACTCATCCGTGTGTGAATCAGTTCGATCGATAGGGACGCTTCTAGACTGTTAACCTTTTTGAACGCGCGTTGAATCGTCAAAATACATATCGGGTTCTACTAATCGATCGCATTGTCTCGAACGTTCAGCGAGATGTCGCTTTTTTCTATTGCTGTGTTCGGTGTGGTTAAGCGGAAAATTTAACGGAAGGGTCCGTGTAACAAGCCATCCCACGTGGGCTATCGCTCTCTTTTTCTTTTCGTTATGCCGTTTTTTTTATTTTCGCGCGAATGCTCGAGAGAAGACCGTAGTCGATTCTTTCTTTGTGCTTCGTTCAATCGTATCATTATTTTTGCTCGTTTTGTCGCCAAACGGACGGACATATGTCGCGTTTTACGAGATACGAAGGAAACGTAGGAGTCTGTGGGGAATAAAAGTCTATATTTTTTCATTTACCTAAAGCACGATATCATAACGCATAAAATGTTTCAATTCCTCCTAGAACGTGGCATATCGGTCTCTTTGTGTAAAGAAACAAACACCAATGGGAATAAAACGGGAAACATAAATATATCTATCGCAGAAAGGTTTTTTTCTCGCGAAAACAACGTCGAAACTATTCATCAGAATTCCAATAAACTTTTATTTTCGTCCCACCGGCGGACATTTACTTCTTCCCTTTGAATTTCCTCCTGTAAGGTTGTACAACCGATGGCAACGATGCGGCTCGACCCTAATTTTTCACATTTTCCTTCGTTAAAGACCGTACAGATTGAGCCGGCCGAGTAATTCGTTCGTTGCTTCATACAGCCCATGAGAACAGATAGGATGATTCTATTGGCCTCGTCGTTGCGAGAAAATTCGAAATTACCATTATACTCGCCGACACGCCTGTAATCTTTTTATTGCGTGTTACACCTCCGAGCACGAACACGATTCTCGACAATTACGGGCGTGAATCGCGAAGATGAAAAGGGAGAAATAGAGCGATCGAACGATTCGCCGGAACCGTTCGTTTTTGCCGTAATGGCGAATGGTTTCGTTCGATGCTACCGCGAATAACGGTGTAATTACATTCAAATGTAACATTAAACATTAACAATTTTCAAACTGTGAATGTTCAGAAGAAACTGTAAAAGATAGATGTATTCGTATTCTTGCACTATTTATTTTTTAAAAAATTCATATACTCTCGTTTCTGTGCGCCACGCTTTTTAGTTAGGACAGTAAATATTTATATTTATATTTTGGAACGCGCTTTCGCCAGATTATTCGAAAAGTTATTCCAAGCGGTGACAGAAGTAATCTGCATTTTCTGTTCCATAAATGAACCGAGGTACTTTGAAGTTGCCTCTGTAACTCGAGAAACAAGCGACGGTAACAAATTAAAATTCACGACGCAAGACCACCTTGTTTTATTCGACGAGCAAGATGAGAAATCGTGACTGCAGCGAAATAATTAATCGTCGCGTCTTACTCTTCTTCGTCTGATCGGTGGATAACTGGTCGCTTTGGGACCGATGTTTCCAGCCGTCGAGAATAATTTAATACGTCAATTTATATAAACTTAATGATCGCCGTCGATGGATGACAAATAAATCCAGGAAGCCAGCTAGGGAACATTTTTGTTCGGGGACGAGGTTATTATCAGCTCTGTCAAGCTGTAACGTGACAGCTGGATTATGCCAGCGAAGACGCGGACAATCGCACGAAATTCTCGTGACCTGTCATGATTATTCCTGTGGCAAGCTATTCGGATAATAGAAGCACAGTTGTACTAAACGTAGTTTAGAAACGTAGTACTAAACGTAGTGTTTAGAAAAGTTTAGAGAAACAGCAAGCGGACAAACTACGTTGGAAATAATCTCGCTAGAAAGACAAAGTCGCGGAGTAAAAAAGACAAAGGGCCATTTGATGGAAGAACTCCGAAATTCGAGACTAAATACAGTTTCAATAATTCCACTCTGCGATAATCTAGTTATGATAGAAGTTTCCAACGTACTATATCCAAGTTTCCTGCATTTACACCTCTAATTCGATAACGAAACACGCAACGCGATTCACGAAAGGAATATTCGTGGCAGAGTTCGGAGAGAAGCTTTACAGATTTGAAAGCGGTCCCCACGGCGTTGCTGGAAACGGAAAATAACCGGGTAATATTCCATCGATGTAGCACGGCGTGCTCGCGCGCTCTTCCTTTCCACCCTTTCTTTCTCTCTCTTTTTTCTCTTTTTTTTTACATTTCCCACGCTTGAAACTATCGGCGAGGATAAAGGCGAATGAAATCCGGCGTTCTATCTGAAAAAGGAAAGGGGAAATATGATTCGTAAGAAGGCGAGATGTTATCTGCCAAGCAGACCGCGTTAACCCTTTTATCGATCGGTCAGCCAACGTCTGCTAACAATGTTTGCTTAACGCCAATTCAACGGCAACGCAGTTCGTTAAGGACATTTGCTCTCCTTTCAATCGTGCGAGCAAATATCTTTTGAACGCAAGCTGCCTGCGTGCACTCTGTTCAAAGAACAGCGCACTGCAAACGTATTTTATCGTTTTCTCTTCTCCTTTTTTATGATTTCACGGCGACACTGCTGCTTTGAACGCGCGCGTTCGTTATACCATGCCGGAATCGCACGCGTTTTATTTGAAACACGAAGCTTTGAGGTTGGGCTACTTGTCTGGAAAATAAATCACGAAACGCGATTCGTTTTACCCTCCGCTAAATGCATTTTCAACCCTTTCATCCATTCGCTTGTACGTAATTTTGTAAACGAACCTGTTTTCAGTAAAATCAGTTTGAAATTTTAATGTTTTGTGTATTTTAATGTAATGTAATGTATTGTGTGTAATGTATCCTTTGCAGAAGCATCAGGCAATATGTACGCATTTCTATTATTTATAACCGACAAGGACGACATTTTCTTAAAGTCTAGAGGAGTATTGGTCGTAGAAGGTTTAATCGCGACCCTTGCAATTCGTTTAACTGCGTCTTTGTTCAATTTGACTGTGTCCAAGAATTTAATCGATTACGTTCATGCTCGAAATTGTTTGTCGAAGAAATGAAATACACTGTAACATTTTTCAGACGATACTCCGTATCGTTCTCGTGATAGAGACCACTATATTCTTCCTGAAGTAACATTTAGTAGAACAGTAAAGTAAACTCGTATATTTCTAGCCAAATTTTCTACCGGACATTAATTTGTCGTAAGATAAGCAACAAGTTCGCCTAATCGGTATAAATTCTACTTCTTTCTTCCATTTTATTTTTCGTACCAGGCAGTATTCAATTAACTGGTTTTTATTACTTAAGCAATTAACCTCGTTTAGCGATGAACGCGAGGGTTGGTTCTCGCAAAAGCGTACGTGAGTAGTTATAGACTATATTTCGTTCTAACACCTTTTTCGTAAGCTGGCGAGTAGAGAACTCGGAGAGAAGCTAATTTTCGCTGTGGGATTTTTCGTTTCCGAAGTGTATTTGGCTACGACTCTAGGAAAACTCTGAGAGCGCGATTAGAAAAAGGGAAAAAAATAATTTCTCTTACATGATATTTTTTCTACTAATTTTTGCGTATATTATACCTTCCTTTCTGAAGTTTCAAATAAAACATACAAAAATCGATATCATATAATTTTGTGGCGCATAAAATGATAATTCGAAAGTGACTTTAATGTTTTGTGAAAGTGTTAACGCTTTGACTGCCGTGCCGAAATCACATGTTTCGCTCAGGACGCCACGGCAGTATTTTTATTATTCAAAGCATATAACGGCAAAATAATAATAAATCGATGATGTAAGACATTCTTTCCCGATGGACCGTTTATCTTATTGGTGACCACCGTGGCTCCTTGGTAACAGTCGAAAGCGACATATTATAACAAGGCTTTGTTTATTTCAACAAACCATTCGCGTTCGTTGTTTCGTCGTAAGCAAAACGTGCAGAGTATATCGTTGAAACGCGTAGAAGATATCAGTAAACGGTATTTGCTGATTCTATATATAATAGTTAGGTATGTTCACACTTCTAACTTCAATTATATGATCATAAAGCAGCATTTACGATTATTTCCTAAGCTGTGTTTATAATAATATTCGTAGATTACTCCACAAAGATATGGATACAAAACACAGTGCACCTTTAGATGCAAGATTTGTTCTCATTTTTTTTTTTTTTATCGATGTTCTAATAAAAATGTTTAATCGTTCAATGGGGCACTTTTTATTTCAAAGTATCTTCTATTTATCGGTTATATTCAAAATGCCCTAACTGTCAATTTTCATTCAATTTTTACAATTGTAAGAAGTTCGACCACTTCGGTCACCAATGACCATTGTGACGTCACAGGAGAAACCGTGACCAACGTGGCAGTCAAAGTGTTAATATACATATGAAAATGACGTTCCTAAGATTCGATTCTTTGTCAGTTCTCCAATATTACCTTTGATCCTGCTACTTTGCAAGTTATTGTAATTTCTTAATATTATCTCCGATATCGCCGACTTAACAATTAAACGTAACACAATTTAAAAATTCTCTATCAAGCGTCGAAGATTCCATCGTTCAGACAAATGACAGAAAATTGCAACTAACAAGCTGTCTAAAACGCCGCAGCAGAATCTCCAGCAGCGTTCGGCCTAGTGGTCGATTAAGTTGGTCGATGAATTCACGGAGTTTCGTCGGTGTTTGTTGCGTAATATGTTCTACGAGCGAGTAACACGCGTACTGAACGCGATCCGAATTTCGCTGTAGGGGGTGGTGCCGTGTAACGCACGGTGAAATCGCGTGAGAGTCAGAAATTCGCATCGTCCATTGCTTTCGGCCTCCAGGCGAATTTGCCCGGCAATTTTACGATCGTGAAAAAGGACTTTAACCATCGCCGGCAATATTACCGTAAAGTAGACCCATTCAATTTACCGGCGGCATCGTGTTAATGCCGGTTGGTTTGTAAATTTCTGGGCAACCACGTTTATTAGCCCCTCGATGCCATGCAACGTCTTGTTTCAACCAGCCGAGGTTAAGGGAATTTCGTTCTAACAGTGAAAACTGGAAACTGATGCACGAAATGGAAATTCGAAGCTGAAAACGTATTTCAAAGTCGAATGAAAATTCGTTTCGAATTGATTTCTGATAATTTGCTATTTTCTTGGATTATGGCTAATGGAAACGTATCTTTCCGGATATTTTTTTTCAAAACTGGTATAACATACTAAAATTTGTAGGCGATCAGTTTTATAAAAAAAAAATGTACTTATAGTTGTTAATTAACAACTGATTAAAGCAAATTGTAGCAGCGTATACCGATGAAAAATTTCGTTAAAATGAATTTGAAATATCAATAATAATTATAATTGTAATCGTGTCCATAAAATCAAGCTCCCGTTAAGGTCTTCAGTTTTTACAACCCTCCTTGGAAAATCGTTCTCAACAGGTTGTCAAGTTATATGGCGACCTATGAATTTTAGAATTACTATCGTGTATATCCAGATGAGAGGCATCAGCAGACAAACGTGAACGAAGGTTGTAGGGCTGGCTCGAATCGAATGCGCGAGTGTGTTTGAAACGTACCCACCCGTCTGATGGCTTTTGTTGGACGAGTTCTATACAATGCCGCGGTAAGTGCATAAGTGAGATAATTTCGATTGTCCGCGTCAGCCGTTGGACACGCTGTAAAAGTCGACTCCTTTCATTCTTCGTTATTCGTCTCCTCGTTTTCTATTTTCCACTGTACCTTCAATCCCTCTACCAACTGCGCGCTCTTTGTGTAATATTCGTTTTTCTCTTTGCTCCTCTCTAGCGTACGCGTTCTCTTTTTCCTGTAATCCTTTCGCGTCCACCCTTTTTCCCCCTTTTTTTCTACATCTATTCACCCTGCTTCTCTTTTTGCTCATCCTTTATCCACTTTGCATACTCGACTCCTCTTTTTCCAACGATTCCAGATTATACGGAATCGTATTTGAAAGGCGAGAAAAGAAGCGACGAGTTTCTGGCCCCGATTCGACCCTAAATGACGACAAGAGTGGAAAAAAGTGATCCAAATTCGATAAATCTGTCTGGCGAGTGGTACGATTTGCACAAGTATATTCTTGGACGTTCTGACAAGCGGTAGGAGGCGAAAAATCGATCCGACCGCGTTCGATTTACATCACAAAAGGGTGTGACCTCCGGTTTCCAGGAGATAAAGAACTGTGCGTGTCAAGTCGTTTAATCCCAGGCTGCGATATTTACCAGAAAAATGCGTTCTTCGATTTTTATAAATATTCCCCGAACCCGGACTACTTTTAATCCTTGGGTTTTCCTTTCCATTTACGTTGAAATAGAACGTTCGTCTCGCAACGTAAATTGCGTGTCTAGAAAGCTCGAATCGGAAACGCGTTGCGTGAATTTAGACAGATTGAGAAGAAGTAGAACGATTGAAAACACGTGTTATCATCGCGAAGAAAGAAGAAGAGCGAGGTCTATTTTTATTTCCATAAATCAACGTAGGCGACGTTCTATCTTGAAGTGTTAGACAGAAGATTAAATACCTCGGGAGAATGAAATGTTATAATCAACCTCATTGTCGCAGACCGATTGCATTCTACTCTTCGACCTTCTCAGAATTGAATTTTCCTTTTGCCTATGGGAAAAATTTTTTTTTCAGCGTACAGTTAATGCTACAAACTTTTTGCTATGTTACGTTCAATTAACGATTCGTTAAAGCACAATATTGCGTTTACCACGTATGCAATACGAAACGTGAAATGGTGAAAACTTTGTCCCAAACGTATCGAATCCAGAAAGACCCAAACACGTATCTTTCCTACGACAACTCAATAGCAAACGCGTTATCAAAAACACATGTCGCCTGCAACATCTCACACTCTATTCCGGTATTACAATTCTCGTCGCGGCAATATACAGACCAGGAAACCAGACGCCATAGGAAATCGATCCGAAATCGATCTTGGATACAAAAGGCGCGAGCGTCACGTCGTTCGTTTGTGACGCTGCGCCATGGCAAAATTTAATATACCTGCTGGAGAGCGAGGCTCGTCCACACTCGAGCGACCTGTTCTTTTCATCAACAAATTCCAAGTAGATTTATCGTGGCTGGAAAGGGTTGGGTAGCGCGAGCAATGGATCCTGACTGGCCCATCCCTTGTGCTACCGACGGTAACCGGTGGCTAATAAGAGAGGGGAGGTTAGAAGATGACGCTGTTGGTATCTTCCGCGTGTGTCCGCGTGGACGCGCGTCCGTTCTGTCGACGAAACGAGAGGAGAGGGAGAACGAAAGCAAGCGGAGAGACGTCGGAGAGCTACCTATGGATACCTATATGCGGGTCATGGCGCATGTCAGGCCCGAGAGGGTGCGGCAGAGAGTGGTACACCTCGAGGACCAAACCGCGCCAGGGCGGATCCGTCTTTTTCTATGCTCGATCGTGTTTTCGCTTGTACTCGACCGCCGCAAATCCTCTGGACGCGAACGTTCTCTTCAGCGGTGGCCGCGTCTCGCTTCAACGTGTACCAGCTCGGCTAAATCTCGCTGTGCTCTCGTTTCCACGCTCGACACACTTTCTTTGTTGCCGGCCGCCGATCCCTGGCAATTCGGCCATCGACGATTTTCCACCTCTCGTTTCCACGCGACTCTAGTTTTTTTCTCTTCTCTTCTCTTCCGCTGCTTTCGCTCTGCAATTTCTACATACACGCGTCCAACTCTCAAACGCTTTGGCCCTTTGCAAAACAGAGAAATTTCCCTCTGTTTCGCCGATCGACTTGCCTTTTTTCTGCAACATCGTATTCCGCTTGCTTCGATCTTCTCGTCTTCGTATCGTTACGCTGAATCGCAGAGAAATCGACGACTTCTATCGAGTGTCCATCGACTTATCGAGTTTAACGTGCTACGTTTTATCTCCGACGTATGGTTCCTCGCTCAATTTCTTCAATTTCCGCTGGATTCTATAGTCATAGTCTTTTTCGGGTGAGAATGGATACGGTTAAGATACAACGTTCTGATAAGGACCGGTTCCTGGTGCATTTTCTAGCAGAAATCCTGGTGTCACAGGTACCCTCATCGGCTTATCCTTCGATTTCATCGACTACGTGGAATCGCTTAGGAAACCAGTATCGCAGGTTTCCTTCTCTTCGGTTCTTCCCCTGTTTTAATTGGCACTTCGCTTTAATTTCTTCTTTAGAGATACGTGTTATTCCTTGCTGAGTTTCTAATCGAGCTCTTCCGCCAATTGCTTTTAATTCCATCCAAGTATTCCTATAGTCAGTTCTTTTAGTTTGGATTTTGATTTTAGAACGGACAGTGAATTCCCTCCGAGTTCCGACCGAAGCTTTTGTGACTCGAATTTCGATTAGTGGCTGCTCGATTTACCACTTACAGTCCTGAGAGAAACAAAGCATCAAATCCCGGTTTATCCGCGATTCGTTGCCAGGGTCACGCGGGAAGCCGACTTGTCGAAGACGCACGGATCCGACCACCCTAATCTCGAAACGCGAGCGAAATTTTTACGTAACGTTCGCGACAAAGTTTTTAAACTTCTCTTATTTAGAGCGATTGGTTTCTTGCTTCAGCAAGACGTTGACAGTAGGAAGTTGTCTTTTACGTCATTCGCGTGATTAAAGCTGCCAAAGTTTTGCCATTATTTGCCAATCTAACAAGGAAAACATCTTTTACATTTCCATTGTCATCTACTGAAACAAACGACGAAATTTACAAAGTGCGATCGACTGTAAGGAGGGAAATGTAACGCCTGAGGGCGCCGTATCGTCAACCTCGCAAGTTCAGCTAAGAAATGTGCAATCAAAGAGCACCTCGCTTGGATATTTCTCCGAAGATCGAACAGAGTTGTATAATAGTTAATGTGGCGAATTCGCAAATGATCTTCCTCGATGAACGAACAGATCGAACAGATGAATTAATATGGTTTCTTTAAGCAGCCGGATCTCTGTGAAATCAAAGGTAAAGGAAGTTTCATTAATGTTAGAAGTTTGACCTCGTTTCCTGCTTGCAGTCGATCTTTTGTTTGATCGAAGCAATCTTCCTGACCGATGCAAATCTACAGGTATATAATCGTAGAACCTTGACTGTTTTAGAGCGAGGCAATTTGCTGGCAATTGTAGATAGAACGACGGTTGATAGCATTCAAATATTCCAGCAATATGTCAATTTCGATGGGCTGCATTATTGGGCGTGTGCAGAACTACAGCGAGACGAAAGATGGCCATTTTGTGCGATTGTTGAAATAATATACGCGTTCGAAGCGAAGACAAATAGAGGCAGCTATACGACAAAGGAATTTCTCGTAAACGAAAAATACGAGGATAAGAATTAGAAGATAAAAGTTCGAAGGATGTAACAACTGTGTTTTTGGTATCGCGAAATCAATCGAGAACGTAACAAAAAACGCTTTTTTTATTTGTACTGTATCGCGAAATAGTGGCGGGTGATGATATTTTCGAATCAATCCGAGTGACGAGAATATTAAATGGCGTTATTCGAATAAAAACGGGCTTCTGTCTATCCGATATATCCAATTTAATATTTGGACAATTCTTTTTGTTCCGCATAAAGCGCGAATATTCTGTCGGTGTTCCATCTATGGCCAGCGGAAAAAAATTTCGACTATTCAATAAAGAAACGACGTACATGAAACCGCGATATCCCCCGAATGAATCTCCAGCTTTTCAAGCGCGAAGGAAACGATTTTACGAACGAAAAGACCACTGGTGATATTAATTCGAACGAAATGCTACCGTTCGGGAAAGTATTACGCTTGTGTGTTCGAGCTTCTGGGTTAATTGCAGTTTCAAATTATCCGAAGCATTTAAGTGACTATTAAAATCTCTGAATCTAAATTTGCCGCTTAACTGTCGTTTAATCATTCGTCGAGTCCGGCAGTAAAAATAATATCCATTTCTGGAATATCGAAGCCAATGAAATTCCAGTGTCAGTTTACTCGCTAGCTTCCTTTCTATAACACAGACCAGCAGTTCAAAAACGTCATTTCCCTAAACAAATCTATGAATAATCCTAAACCTTTAGATTTCTTGCGTTTAAATCAACTCATCCTACCAAAAGAGTTTGATAATTATTTATTTATTTTTATCGCATTTTATTTATTCTAATTATTTATTTTTATTGTTTCTCTCATTCAATGAAATTTATAACAGATCTGCCAACTAGGAACTGTAACTAATTAACCTGTAATTTAATACAGCTCTCAAATATCATTTTAATTGGTCTCTGCCACGCGTATATACATATTCTATATTATAGAATTTCAGTACTTGCATTGTACACTGGAATATATTAATAATCACAAAAGAGAAATATTGAAATTAACGATAGCCATAAAGATAGCATTGATATCTCTCCATATAGCGAAAGTTATTGGTAATAATCAACATGGCTCCATTTCTAGTCGAGCCCCTTGACCCATGACACAGTAGTATCAAGGGCCAAATTTATGGCACCCTCAAGAATTTATCGCCTTTTCTTCCTAAGTTCCATGATAACAGAAAACCGAACGACTATTGCAAAAGCTCGAAGCTTCACGTTCCCTAACGATACTTTGACAACCTATTTTCCTAATGAACAGTTTGCTCGGGAGAAGAAACCTCGTTACGATCGTCTCTTTAATCATAGATCAAGCAAACCTTCACATTCTCTGACAATTCCACAAACAACCTATCTTCCTTATGAAAAAATCGCCAGAGAGAAGAAACTATCTACTTTTTCTATTAGTTTTTTCTACGGACGCAACCAAGCGAACAAACTTTAATTCTCAGACGCGTAACGACATTTATAGGTATAATTATGATATTTCGAACGCGACAGGATCGATCGAAAGTTACGCAACATATGTCGGATCGTTCGACGCATATTTATCTAAGCGTATTCGAGTTCATAGGCGGATCAGAGCTGTTGCTCGAACGAACACGTATCCTGGTCTGTGATCTCGATTTTCACGCGTTATCGTTCGCGTGAGAATGAGAGCAAAGAAACGAAGAGGATGGAAAGTTGTAACGCGAAGGTTCGATGCTTGCCTGGAAAATAGTTAGGAACCTGCTGCCGTTGACGTGAGGTTATTAAACATTGAGCGAGTTATGTAAGACGCGTGACAGCATCCTGACAGCGGACGTACTTCTCACGAGTTTCCGCATATGCATAGTAGTACTCCTGAGGTTTAGTGGAAAGTAACTAACTAGATAAAGTTTTTATACTATTTTTTCGTATTTCTGTTCCTGTGCTGCGAAACCACACACGATGCGATCAAATTGAACCTTACTTGACAATTTGAATATCTCACGACTCTAATTATCACGTTCTGGGATCAATTTTATCTCTCTGGAATTTAGCTTAGTAACTTCAACACGTGAC
The DNA here is from genome assembly GCF_051014615.1 of Bombus vancouverensis nearcticus. Taxonomy (NCBI): domain Eukaryota; kingdom Metazoa; phylum Arthropoda; class Insecta; order Hymenoptera; family Apidae; genus Bombus; species Bombus vancouverensis. The sequence goes on from NC_134913.1 coordinate 18,083,338, forward strand.
AAATTCGTAATTATTATATGCTAAAATCAATTCTATTTCCGCAATGATACGACCAAAACAGTAGAAAAATAAATAGAAATTTATTTTTGTCGCTCATTAATTAAGTAATTAATTACAACGATTTCATTACTTTGATTATTTTTTGCCACACTTTCGTTATTTCATACTTTTAAGGGTTTCCCGGAGGTTAATTTTCCGGAGATGCGTAAATCCCTGCAATCTGCTTATACGTATAGCAAAAGAGAAGTTAATGAAAGTTCGTAGAATTGAAGTGTAAACTAAGTTTCTAATTTAATCGTTTCCAAGTATTGTAGCAATTAGTCTCATCATCGATTCGTCCCGTTATAACACCATAGATAGAGCTTGATATAGTGTTACGTAATTTATAGATTCTTTTTCCAATCGATCCAAGTCCCGTACATACGCATCACTCTTGGCTAATTGGAAGCAACTATACGTTAAATTTGATGGATATTTACTTAATCGTGACGAAGCATCGACGAAGGGACACGTCCATTCGCCCCTCGGGTTATTCGTCGTCGTATATGCCATGATGTTGAAAATTTCATACATTGTGTTAAGGATGCTTTTATCTGAAAAAACGACGTCCATTTTCGATCGTCCAATTTCGAAACAACGCACTCTCTACGACTATCTCGAACAACGGTATATTTTAATCTCTCTATTCTTAAGATTTATTCTTTCATCTACTCTTCTCTGCTCTACTCAACTTCTCATGAAGTTGAACTATTCGCCCTGGAACAATCGCAGGAATAAGATTATCTGTGCAGTAGAGTTCTAGAGAATAGTGAAACGGTATCTCTGAAATGAATATCTTACAATCGTTTAAGTTGTTTCAGGTATGTCTCACTTGGATAATAATTTCTCGATTTTCAATGCAAACAGCCTAATTAATATCAAAATTAATAGCATACTCGACATTGCAAATTAGCAATAGTTATAAATAGTATCTGAAAATTCCTTCAATTATCAGAATTTCATCTAAAATTCCATTATAATATCCTCTATCCTTTCATTTTCTATTCCCACCGAAAAAAAACTGCTTTAATCAACCTACACGTGAAACATGAAACATATTCTGCGAGCATCGTACTAGCGATAAGAAAAACGAGCGAACAAGCTAATTTTTTCAAGCTAAGGGCAAACACATCTATCATAATGTAACCTGTTTATGCAGTGTTCTCGCGGCAAGCCAGCATCCAGCGACAACGTTGAATCGTGCGGCATTTTACAGAGGTTGATCTACTTCGCAGCGGTGACACGAACCGAACGTGGCCAGTGCATATTTCCCATGGCTTGGGGAAGTTTGTGCCAGTACGCGACAAATATTGGGAGAAAAAATGAAGGAAAAATGGCAACACAGTGGTACTCGAAGCTAGAGTACAATAAAAAATGACCCAGAAAACGATAGGAAAGAAGGGTTAAGCGGAATGACTGAGCATCGTGATGTGAACAACGAACATGCACAAAGTGTATGATGAAAAAACGTATCGAGGTATGGAACAAGGTCAGTCAATTATTTTCCATCTCCGCGTACATTTGTGTCTCGAACGAGGCGTGAAATGTCGCTTTGATAATTTTTCACCCTGTATCGTGCATTCAAAAATGTTTCAACCGTTCGAAAAAATGTCAAACACAACGAAATGTTAACGTGGATTTGTTTCACAAATAGTTTGCTTTGATATTTATTGTAATGTTGAAATTATAACTGTTGGAAAAGTTTAAAGTAGAGCGTAGAGCAAATTGTTTACGTCGAATATGATCAATCTCGTAAACAGTACGCCCTGACATTTTTCATAATGGAATTCTTCGTCATATATCATGCATTTACAAACAATTTATCTACTCGAATAAATGCTAAATGGAGTGAAACGTGTACGTCATATTCATTCAGCCTTGTAAACAATTTGTCTTCATATTTTTACATCACAAGTATATTCGTTATAGACTAAAAATGTAACGTGAACGTTATTTATCGTGGTTGATCTATCCCTCCAATCTGATGCTCTGATATTTCGTAGTAAATGCTAAACTTTCTCGAAAAACGCGCTCGAGCTTTGTAGCGCTGCGCGTTCGAACGATAACACTTTATCGGGTCACGTCAAAAGGAAACGTCGATGGAAGTTTCCAGTGTTGTCTCGGCTTTCCACCTCGGTGGACAGCCCGTCGAAATTTCAGTTTTCGCCGAGTAAATAGAAGTGGAAAACACCGACGTGGCCACGGTACACGTGGAGCCTCAGTCAATACACCCCCTATGGAATGGTCGAGGCTAATAAGAACGGACTGTCTTTTACAAGCTTCTTCCGACGATCAGTTTACGGAAAATGGCAACGTTTTCGCGGTTAATTTTTTAATTTCCTTATCGATCGTCCGATGTTAAAAGAATTCTGAGTTTTCTCGCAAATAAATTCCGGACGACGAAGCAGCGACGTCCAGCGGAATCATCGTGCATGCAACATTTATGTCACGAATGCTCCGAAACGTTCGTTCATAACCATATGAATTATTCAGCTCCGTGTTTCTTTCCTGCCACTGAAGTACAATTTCCGCGCGACGCTGAGCGTCGCATAAATAAACGTGTCACCTCACCGCGTGTCTTCCAGTCTTCGTGCTTCACGATATTATTTTTGAACCGCGGATGGCCGACCAGGCAAAAAAGAATCGATGTCACGGCTCGCGTGAAGCGTCCGTACTCGTGTTCCGTCCCTTCACGCGTTTTACGAGACGGCGGCGTCTGTCAACGACCTGTTGAAGCGGGAACGTTAACTAGCTCGCGAAAAATTATTGGCCCGTCGGGATTCTTCAAAATATACGATTCAACCTCGATCCTTCGAAACGTGATAGCCTCGTGGTCCATCCCCGCGCTCCGAAGTTGCCCGCTAAATTTAAGTTTCCTGACCCGTTCTTAACGTCTTCGACCTTAACATTCGGTCCATTTAACTTCGACGTCGCGTGACTATTAACGATACCGCTATTATCGTCGTTTCTCTTACCTTCTCTGTTCCCTTAAATCCTGTGCGGCAAGATGGATCGAACCATTTGCCACATCGCGTCCTTCGTCGTTGAATCGAAACGGAATGCTTTATGGGGAGCAGAATCACGAAGAGTAGGCGAAGAAAATAGTCCCGGAACTGCCCGAATCTCGTGCTGACAACAGAGTCACGTGCACAAAGGGTAGTTAGGATGGCGTACGACAGCAGCCGAAATTCGTGAGCACTGGAGAATTGGAGCGACGAGTAGAGAGGAGCCGTGTCGTCGCGACGTGTGGACGCGCACTGCTCGAGAGACGCGGACGGCACGGTGTCTGGGCGTCGCGACGACGGCAACGAACACCACCACGACAACCACGACGTCGACGTCGGCGGGTGCTACTAGCGGTCGGTGGTCCAGGGACGTACGGCGGCTGCGCAGGCGCACCAACAATTCTTCAACTCTGCCTGTCCGATTAAATTAAAGCTAGACTTTTCTTTTCTCTTTCTTCTCCTCTGTTCTTTCCTTTTCCCTTCGTTTTCTTCCTCGGCTTGCTCTTCCATAGTTCCTTCTTTCCTGCTCGCCTGGACTTTTCTTCTTCTCTTCCTTCTCCTTCGCCTACCCTCGGTGATTTCCAAAGGTTGCTACCTTCAAACACCTCTTCTCGTCACGCGATGGAGATTACCGGTTTTGGGGTTGCTTCCGGTGACGCCGGGACAATAATCTCAGGGGAACAGTGCTTTCGACGGGGAGTAGTTACCTCGCCTCTTTCCCCGTGATCCCATTGCTTGATCTCTCGGATTTGTCCCCGCGTTAATGATAACGCGTTAATTGTAACGCGCTTTTGGCACGAGAAGAGAGAATAACGGCGAAGTAAATAAATTAGAAGGGCAATGACGAGTTGTAGAGAATATGAGGAAAGTTTCTTTTATTTACACAGATAGCCACGCATCCCGGATCAATTCCCTCGTGTTAAATCAAGAAACATCGCGTCCTGCGTCATATAGATCTGGAAATACTGTGGTAGTTGTCCAGAGAACCTTCTCAAGTATCGAATAACGTGTTGTAAATCTGTTGAACGAGTCAGTGACGTGCTATTAATTTTGAGTAACAGATTTTACTGACTAAGAAGAATGGTTCTCGTTTATTGAAAAACACTGTTGTTTTGAATTACAAGCGAATGTAAGTAGCGGAATATTGACAGTGAGGAAATTCAGAAAATTGCCTATCATTGTGTATTAAATTAAGACGATAATCTTACCTTAAATCTTATCTTAAAATGATTATCAACCTGAAAAGTATCTCTACTCCTATGCACTACACCTGAAGAAAACCAAACTTCTGCAACAACATATCTGTCCTCCATAACACCTATCCGCAATGCCTATCTTGCCAAACGCAGCGCATAAGAGAGCTTCAACGACGATATCCAATGTATCGTTCCTCGCACACTGTTCCAGCTGAAATTCACGAAGCGAAGATTTTTGCAGACGCGAAAGTCGTGCGACACATACCGGACGCTTTTGTCATAAAAATTCGACTCGGTGAACTTGGACGTCTCGACAAGCAGCTTTATCTTCGACCGCCGTTTTACCGACGTCGTTCAGGACGACTTATCGATCCCCTCCGGCAGTGATCGTGAAGAGAGTCAACTTGCAAGAGTGGTATCGCGCGATCACGTGGCCGCAGATAAAGACCATGGATGTGCCGTTGCACGTTGCATTATTCTTATGATTTCCATAAAATCCAGTCAGCACACACACACACACACACACGTGCGATGTTCAAGAAGCAATCGTGGGTTATGAAGAATTGAACCTGAATTATAGAGTACTTTTTCAAAGTAACCCATTGAGAAAATACGCCGTGTTAGACGCAGAAAGAGACACTTTGCATTCGTGAAATTTTTAGTGTTCAGCGAAGTTACGCGAATACCTCGGGAATGCACTTTGCCAAAGTGACGCAGTTTATTGCTAGCTTGAACGTGTTTTGCTTAAAAATACCATATAACGATGTATTGAGGAAATTCTCAGTTACGTGAATAAATAGTTACGTTCGGAAAGTTCTCGGTGACAAAGATTTGCAGTAGATAGTTGAAGAGGAATTCCATTTGAATATGTACTCTTTGGGAAAATCAGAAAAAGTCTTTCGTTTTTATGGCTGTTTATTCAACCCTATGAAGGGGTTGGTTTTAAAAATTTTATATGAAAGGATTAGGATAATTTGCTTCTCGGAGTAATTGTAGGAAATCGACGTAATATTTTACCGATTATTCTTGGCATTAGTTTTAATCCTTCGCTTGCCTGCGAGCGTTTTAACATGCGAAAACATCGGAGGGCAATTCTTTAATGGGAAGTTCAGCAGCTCTTTCAGAGGGAACATCTCGATCAAACTTTTTCAAGATTATCATTCAAGCCTTTTATCATGGAGAAACTTGCAGGATCGCAATTCGTCTTTGTAAACTAAATTTTCTTTAAAATGTAAGACCATTAAAGCGTCGGAATTGAGTTATGAGATCGTTAACTGACTACTTCCTTGGGGGACGTGTGCGGTAGATGTCAATTTCCTGTAAATCTCGGAGAAATATTGCCTGAAGCAACGTCGATACGAGCAACAGTGCTTTTTTAGCACGCATTTTTGTCGGTGAAGCAGCTCGTCGCGTCCAATATCGAGCTGGACTACTGTAAATCTCGTTGCAAAGTCTCGTTGTATTCTTTTCGAGTTTCATCCAGTTACTGAATTCGCGAGTCATAAACGCCGTTTCTTTTTACTTTTCTTAATAAACGTGTTTCCTAAACGAACTTTGTGCGAGAATACCAATCGAGCGTTGATCGTGATATCTCTTTAATAAACTGACACGAAACGAGAGAACCCTGCTAATATCTAGATGTGTAAATATGATTTCCAAGCTCTCCAATCGCTAGGATACGTTCCATTTGTTAATTAGATTTTTACGGTCAAAGTCGCGGACTATTTTTAACGATGACTCCGCGGCTTCGCTATCGATTTATTCGACTTTTTGCGCGTCGAATGTCGAATGTCTCTCCAGGAATAAGGTCATCCCTAAAAGAAGCTTTCGCCGGACGAGAAAAAGAACACGAGGAGGGACTGTCGAAGCGTCAAAACGTTCTGAACTCGCTTCAATGTCGTGTTTTTCTCGCCGTTTATCGAAATAGGGGGAGGACTTATGGATAAGCATCATTCGTGAACATAAGTACGACACGAGTCGTATCGAAAACATTTTACAGTAATATTCGCTTCAATTTACAACGTGCTCAGCAGCGTCTTTATCCCGCTTTTCAGCGTGAACTTTCGCTTACCTCCCATCCATAAGCGCAAACATTCGTCGTTAAAATTTATAATGGCCAATCTCCGGTATCAGTGCTTCTCGAGTAACAGAGATATTAAGATCTGGATCACAATCCTAACGAGTGGTGTGGAGAGACACTAGTTTATTCAAAATTTAGTCCACCCTGCTGAGGTAGGTACAGACGCACGATATCGTGGCGTTGTGATTTCGCAACCGGTGACGCAGGATTATATTTTTAATAATGCGATGCATGCAGACGTAAGATTATACTACTAGCAATATTATATATTACACGAAGGTGCATAATCGCGCAATATTATTATCATACAATCATAAGGATGAATTTTATAAGAGATAGTGCGTACTTAAATTTTGTAAAAGAAAAATTAGAAAAATAGATGTACTCAGTAATAACTAATTTTTAAATGTACGTAATTTGTGTTCTTTTTTTTTATTTTGAAACTATACGGTACAGATTGGTCAAAATTTCATCGCTATCTCGTCGTAGCGTTTATTTTTACAAAAATCAAGTGTTACCTTTGTAACTCTTCTTACAATTTAATTTAGGGGATTGCGAGATCTTTATAGACTGTTTCAATAACTACGTTATATTTTATCTGTTAGTACGCACTCTTGTGCCATATCGATCGTTCGCACCTGGTTTCTAACACCAAGAAATAATCTCTTCTCCAAAAGCTTTTTCAAAAACTCCGATAAATTACCATCTCTCCCCGTAAGAATCCTGGAACACCGTTCAGTTACGTGCGTAGAGGTACTCGCGTGAGAATATGCGGTTGCTTCAGCCAGGGTAATGGGATGAAATTTCCACGAAAGGTTACCCGGACAAGCTGGAAGCCTCCAATCTGGTTGGCTTCCTGCTCGCGCGACGTGCTCTCGTATCAACTCACGGATATGGATGCAATCATCTCGCTCACCACTGTCGAACAATTGGCTGTTTTATCGGGAATCAGGCGAATTTACACGAGAGATCCTTATTGCGTTGTAATTCGTAGAAAGCGATCGAATCGTCTCGGTACTTACGGAAAGCTGCTTACTCGTAAAATCCTCGTTGTGTGGCACGTGGTTTCGCGAAAGGAGGATTAAACTTAAAGGAACGCGGTCTCTAGCAAGGTAAGCGTTTAGATCTTCTCTGTGTGTAACGACGAAGGGAAGCTTTCAACTTGGGACTAACAATTTAGGGAAAGTTCCTTCCACTTTCTAATGCGGAGGCACGTGATATTAACAGGAAGAAGATCGTTAAGGAGCCGGGATCGTCCGAACTTTATGAGCTACATTCTTCATGAGCGACGAGTCCCTGTCAGAATGTTCTTTAGCCGTAAACTTAGTCAATACTCTCCCTAGTTGCTCGTCTCCGGTGCTCGTAATTTTCTTCGCGTGTTCTTGGGGAAATCGAACACCTCGTTACAGGTGACACGGAAAGTTTGCTCGTAAAACGTTTGACACTCCCGAAAGCAACGTGAACAAGTTCTTGGCTGGCTGACTTTGCGGAATTAACTTTGAACACCGCCACAGAAAGTCGCTTTTCGTAAGAGTATTCTCTCTGTTCGTGATTTATCGTTCAAACGGAAGACAACGCTTGCTTGTTACGAGAAAATCGCGAAGTACGTAAAACGTAATCGGGTTGAATTTAAACTTTGATCGAAACGTTTATACGATTCTACTTATCACAATGGTGAAGATCGATGCTAATTGGTTTGCTGCACGGAAACATTCAGCCTTTTGAATTTTCAAATTTACCTTGAGCAGAATCTAGTGAGTGATTCGTGCGATTAAAACGAGTTTAAAATAGAAAATCACATTACGCGTGAATCTTCTAAAATATCCTCTGTTTCGAGAACGACCGCGGAAAAAAGGTAAGCAAGAAATTCGAGGTTACGTAACCGCGACGCACCCTCCCAGCTGCAATTTAGCTATGAATAATTCACCCTCGGAGAATAGAAATAAATCCATCCCCTTACACGGATGGATCCGCGAAGTTAGATCTGCGTCTGAATTTACTCTTGTGTTTTTATCTCGTGGATTATTCACATCCCGAATTACCAAGTTATACGATCAACGCAAATATTTGTACAGTACAGTACTTTCACGGTTAAAATTCCGTGATCATTATTTTTGTTCATTTGTCACTCTTCAACAAGAGAAAGGGGAGAAATATAGAAGGAAAGGTGAAATTTGAACGAGAAGTATGTCCTAGATCGTCTGCCGAAAGATTAATTGAGTAACGAATTAGATTTCATCTATAGACGTTTGTTATTTGCTAGCTTTCTACTTATATCTATGAAATACCGCTTCGATACGCGGAGATTGGGTCCACATTCAAGATTAATAGCCATAGATTGTGGTATCACCGTTTATAAGCGAAAAGGATGGCACCGAAAACATACTCGAGGTCACGAAACACTATAACGTCGAGATTCTTTGAAACAAATTAATTTTCATCGTTTTATTCGGTATAGGACTAATGAATCATTGGGATTAAATTACTACTAGGTGAAACAAAGGGTACAACGTGGTGAGATGAATCGCCAGCTATTCGAGAAAACTAAGGAATAAGAGAAGAAGGGAGAGGAAGACAGAGATAGAAATAAGATGAAAGCTCTACAGCTAATTGTGAACATTCAGTTCGCTAGGTCTTTAATCGTTTTGTTACGAAGAACAAAGAGTATCGGTTAAGAGATATTAAGTCTACAATTTCGTGCAATGGCGCAATTTTCTTTGTATGCGGGTTATTAATAGCGCAACGGTTATGCGTATACATGGCCGTTCGCGGGAGCAAACCGCACGTTCACGCTGCTTTCTATTAACTGGTATTAATCCCAGGTATCTCGTTTGCGTTCAGATTTGTTGTCAAAGGCTGAACAACTAGGCGACGACGCGACGTGCTAAACTGGAAATGCTAAAACGAATTTAATTTCGAACTACGGCATCGTATAGAATCGTACGAGTATACATCAGTTAGCTATCAATTAAATTGAAATTTCAAAGAATATCTGCATTTGTTTTCTAACGAAATATACGCTTAGTACTGTGTAGTTTTATTTAATATAAAAACTGTTTTTTAATGAGCGAACATTTTCTGTTATTACTTGTACAAACCGTGGGATGGAATATGTAAAATTTTGCATATTATAAATATATATACTTTAGAGATGATCAATGTGAAAGGAAAAGAAAGGAGTTGAAAGTTGAAAGAAACGTTTAATTCTACGATTACAAGCTCCAAAGCTTCTCCTTATCTTTTATGATTTTTTTCCTTGTTTCACTCTGAATTTATTGTGTTGGCAATATAGGAACAACGGTCAAGCTCGCACGCAGAAAAATGATTCGTCCATTAACATTTTTAGGTTGATTTTTATTAAAAAATCTGTTAATTAAAGATTATTAATAAAAGATAATCTTTTAATACAAAATAATGTTCTAAAGAAATATACATATTTCTATAAAGACTAATAAGAACAAACGAATTACGCGCGGAATTGTAAACTTGCGCAGTATTCCCTACTGAAATCTCATTGGTGGAATAAATTTGTATCAGCCAATCAGAGTGAAACCGCCAGAAATGTTTCTACCAACCGTCTTCTGCGTGTGCAATTGTTTCAGTTTTTCGAATGTGATGGACGCGATTGCGAAAGTGAATTAAATATAACAATAAAACAGGAAATGAAAGAAAAATATAGAAATATTCTGTTTTGTGATAGTGTTAGAGTGTTCAGTAATAAATTCTGTGAAATGGTATTAAAGATTTAGTCAAAAACGAATAGACATCGCACGTATGTGTCGTCACACATGCATCGTAGTAAAATTGTATGCATCGTACAAATTGTCACGTATCATTTACGAGCTTTTAAGTTGTTAATTCAATGCTACTTATTATGTTTAAGTGAAATTAATTAAATTTATCCTGCGCTGTTCTAGTGTAAAGTGAAATTGAAGTGAATTATTCAACAATAGCAACATAATCTACAATTAACGTTCACGTCAGAAACGCTGTGTTTATGCATTGCAAGAAAAAGGTAATTTTTATAAATCCCGCTCTTTATTTCAAGAGATGTTTAATATATTCACATATTTAACATATTTAATTTTATTTAACATATTTAATTTTATTTGACATATTTACTTTTACTCACAAAAATATTTAATTTAAAATATATAAAAAAGTGTATGAAATTAACTAAGTGATCAGGAAGTCAACGAAAACGAATGTTTAGTGCTTGATACAGATACTAGTCTAGGTTTCATTATTTGTGCATAATTTAATTTAATTGTATTGTTCATCACATGTTCCTCTGACTCATCCATACAGTTAAGTTTTCCAATTGGCACTTGCACTTCTGACAAGCCTTCTGCACAGAGGAATGGTAGATCGTAATTAATAAAAAATATATAGATATATCTTCGAGATACATTAATGATACAAAATCACATACGTAATACTTTAAAGATGTATAGTGATTTTTCTGGACTACAAGAAACAACTTCTGCAACAATAAAGTTTGATACTTGTGGTGTAAAATCTGAGCCAATCTTGAGCATCTAAAAATGAATTTCATGTAAAATTGTGATTAAAAATATAATTACTATTTAAAAAAAATTACCTTAAATGCTATAATATCATTAATTTTTGGTTTTGTTGTCATGACTGGATATGTTTCAAGATCTGTATTCACAAACTCTTTTGATTCTCCCAATGCCATAATTGAAGCTATACTTGCGCTAACATTTGCATTGACTCCATTTACTTCATTGCTTTGATGCTTTGCATTCACCGTGTTCTTTACCCTGTTGTTCTCAAAGGTAGGTGGAGTAGAATTATTAACCATTGATAATAAATTTGTAAGTTCATGAACAGGTGATACAGTAGTATGGACTCCTCTTATCTTTTCTGGACATGTAACTGGATTTTCTAGACAAATTTCGTCATCTATGTTATCAAAACGAATATGTTTACCAAGAGGGACAACTTTAGCATTTATAACATAGGCTTTACTAGATCTGTCTCCTTCGTTTAACAGTAGCTGTTCAGGTTTCGAGCTTTTCCGTCTTCGTGCACGTTTTCTCCTTGCACATGCATAAGGAATTTCTGCATCTGTACCTGTAATACAACATAAACAAATAGAATCTTAATACCGTAAATAAGTAATACTACACTTTTGATTCAACCAAGGTGCTTACATCATTTTACTTACTTTCTTTAGAATTTTGCAATTTGTCTGTTATATCAGTCGGAAATTCCTGTTGCATAGGGCTTGACTTTGCAGCAGGAGAATTTATCGCTGTTGGTCCAATTCGTTTTGAATCTGCAGGACTACTTTCTGGATCTTGTTTACCTGTGTCTATTGGTGAAACTGGGTTGCTGACGGCTAAATGAAGCTGATTTATCAGTTGAGTACTGCTTAGTTGAATATTGCTTAATCGAGTCTTAGGTAAAACCCTGCAACACTTTGACTGAAATGATACATTATTGCAATATCACATACCTTTATTGCAAGAATTCTTACAAAACCGTTTCATTCTCCTTCAAAATCCGTACGTCCTCGTTAGGTGGTAAATATTCAACTTCGTTTAGAAACAAATCAAATGGCTCATTAATGCGGAACAGTACATTAATATGTGTTTTTACATCCTTTATATTTATCATTTTAGTCGAGTCAATAAAAATCCAACAAAAGCGATGCATATCTTTATGGTATTTACACAAATCGAGTTTAATACGGAAATTTGTCCGGTTCATATTTTTTTTAGGTTATGCTTTCACTGTTTAGGTTATGCTTTCACTGTGAAGGTTGCGTATATCATGTACGCATAAATATGTACTCATGTGTATTCAAACGCGTACCGAAAATTATTAAAAAATAAATCAGATGTATATGCACAGTAATAAATTTAGGTTTTTTTATTGCATTTAAGAATATTGCAGAGGTAAAGTAATAATTTAACCGTTATATAAAAATATTGACTATCTATCGATAATTACTCTTACTGTAACGAGTCTTTGAAATTCGTAAAGTCGGTATTTCAGTTCCCATGGAACAAAATTTCAACACAAAATTTCATAAAAAATTTAATTTATCCTGTACTTTATCTATGGTGCAATCAGAAAGATTCTGTAGTACCTAAAATCGTTTAGTACTTTGCTCGTAGCTAGTAAATGTAAATAAAAAATCTTACCAGAAAACTAAGCTTTTATTGTATACGTAAAATACGTAGAAAAGTATATTATATATTATGAAAATTTTAGGGGATAAAATGAACAAAACAAGATTATGTGGAAGTTAAATATGACATCCATCTTTTATTTAATTTCTGTTAACACAATGATATAAAGTCAAGGGCTTAGACTACTTAATAATTTGTTACCACATATTTTTTTCACAACTACGCTAAAAATAGTTACAGTCGTGTTAAGTGCAGTTTGCTCAGAAACTCCATATAACGTAGATTTATTGTACGAGTCGTAAAATTCTTTAGATTTCCGTAGTGTGATGATAAGATTTCATTTATTAAACCGATTGGTCTAACATTAATCTAAGTAACACGAAATAATGCGATTGCACAGGTCAGGCAAATACATGATTTCAGCAAAAGATTTCGTCTATAATAGATAATCTTGGAGCGATTAAATAGCTTTGATCTCGAACTGTTTTGCATTCAAATAAATTATCCTCTTATCGTGATGTGCGATATTTCATAATCGTTGAACGCGTTAAATTACGTGCTGACCCGCGGCTACTTAATTACAATATACCTATGTAAAATTATACCCAATGTGGGTTTCGATTCAACGAGATATCCACATCACAATGCTCTGTTATTTACATAGACTTTCTACATTTACACTAACCTATATGTATTAGTTTTGTATCTGAATAATAGTTCCGAAAACGTGACATTTTTTCACAAACGATAAATTTATGTATCATGCGATAACGCGAAGTAATAAACTTTTGCATCTAATCTTAAAATCAATGATCGTTGCATAGTATTTCCTTTAAAATTTATAGACACCTCTATCTCTGTTACCTAATTACGTAAACAGAAATCGTACACGCTACTTTCTCGTTATTAGCAAGTTTACCAAGTACAACGATACTACTTAAAAAGCTATCTGCAATCGATCAGAATTTGTACGTGGTTGTTCGTTTCACCTGAACATTATTGTACTCACGGTAACTCAGATTCTAGGCAAGGCAATCGTGTACAATAAGTTCACGCTCATCGTAATTGACAAATAAGTCGATATTCCGTTTTTCCAATACGTCTCGTTAGAAGTATCTACATGTCGTAAATAACGAATAGAACGTTTCTTCTAACGCGATATATTCGCAAACTTTTTAATCTATAGATCAAATATGTGTAATATATATATATATATATGTATATGGAAATGGAAATTATATGTATATATATGTATATGGAAATTAACCTCTTTAATTAAACGATATATATGGTATAAAGAACAGCGTAGGCAAGTGCTTGATGTAAGATTAATCGACTAGCCAATAATGCTTTATAAAATATTGTTTGGCCGTTGTACGTGTCCGTAAGTGGGTAATAAGATAGTGAGTGGGCAGTGGGAAACAACCCTGAAATAGGATACCTTTGTAAGATACTTTGATATATTTGTAAAAATGGAATTCTACGGTTTGATAATTCGGAATAATTATGTTAACAACAGCATATATGCCGTTTGGATCAGTTTACATTTCATCGATCAGCAACGTCGAATAAAATCTTTAAAATCATTTTGCATCGAGAAAGAAGAATAAGGATTTTTTTTCTCGATTGCGAATGAGAACCGGGTGTCACAAAGAATAATTATCGCTGTCAGCTCAATCGCAGAGCGTTCCATTGATCTCTTCCTGGTGTTTTCTTCTACCTTGGAACAAGAGCTTCAAATTTTTCGGGACATATCTTCTAATCGGAGGCGAAATAGAGACACATCAAGTACGTTGACTCGCGCTACGCACATCGAATTGTTGAACGATAAACACGGAATAATTGAAACTCGTTTCTTTAAGAAAATTTGCTACCTAAATTTTTCAAGGTCGGACTACGAAAACTATGAACGGTACGATAACCGTACGAGAATTATAAAGCTTCCAATCGAATAGAGGCCATTTCTAAGGAAAGTGTTCTCCATTTTCAACTTGAAATTGTAGGCGGAATCTTCAATTCGGAAACTATGTTATTTTGTTTTAGCTTTCGATAATCTTAACGATATCGAATCCTCAGCCAATGAAAAAGAAGAAATTACCGCTAATGTTGAATTCCCTTGGCCAAACGTTGGCCTTTATCTTCTCGTCTACGACATCTTTAGCCGTGTAATTCTTTCGATCGGCCATTCGACGATCGATCCGAAGCGTGTCGAACGTGCCGTACGGAGACGTCGGAACGTCGAACGGGAAACATCGATCGATCACAGCGAACGGAATCGCTAATAGAATCGTCGCGGCATAGCTTTGCCCTCGCCCTTTCGATTCCCTCACCCTTTCTCTTTTAGATCAGCTTTTGGATCAGTAGCGACGAGAGGCTCTTTACGATAGAATACAGGAATTCCTCTTGGACTCGGAACGTTCACGAATCTGCTGCAAATGCTGTAGCTGCGCCGGCGATGGAACGTGAGCGCTGCTGCTACGGGAATTCAAATGCTGCGGTGGCGGCAATGATTGCCGGCGACGACGTCTCAACGCTGGGCTCAAGTTGTATTTTAGTTTCGCTTGTATCAGTAGTTCCTTAAACACCTGCGAAATGTTCAGGTTCTCCTTGGCGGACACTTCTACGAAGCCGTTCTCCCATTTCATGATCACAAGTTCTCTCGTGCTGTCTGTATCCACCTGGAACAAGCGTGTAAAATAGTTCGAATACAAATTTAATGTTTCATATTCGTATTTTCAAATTCAGATTTCCAAATGCGAATTTTTCAAAATCAGATACAGAAATTGAAATCGTCGAAATCAAATACAGAAATTGAATGTCATAGACGAAAGAACTCTGTCGAATTCTGCTACGATAAAAGTTACCTCTTGTGCCGAGTCGGTCACGTCGACTTTATTGCCAACGACAACAATGGGCACGGCGCCTTTGGTGTTTAGGATCTGTGTTCTCAGAGTCTTCACCTCAAGGAACGTGTTAGCATCGTGAATATCGTAGACGAGAATAAACGCGTCCGCAGACTTGATGGATAGGTCTCTCATAGCCGGAAACTCGTACGAGCCTGAGGTGTCCAGGATGTCGAGCGTCAAATGTATCCCGGAAACATTGAAATCACCGTGATGCATCTCTTCTACCGTTCGCTTGTACTTTGGCGTGAATGTGTTGTAGAGGAACTGGTTAATTATCGCGGATTTGCCAACTTTCGCGGCGCCCATCACCACGATCTTGTGTCGTATGGAACTCTCCACTTGTTTTCCACCGCCGCTGTCTGACTCTGACAGTCTCTCATTTCTGAAATATATTTAGAAATATCCTCGATAGAGTCTAGCAAATTATAAGAAACGTCGAAAAGATTGACACGTAACGTTCTAATGAATTTATTTGTTTTTTCTTCTTTTTTCGCGTAACAGCTATGGTTTGAAAAACAGTTAATAACAGGCCTGTACCTTAGAACGAAACACAGGGGACAAATAAGAGAGCCAACTGCCTCGTCCTTAAGGGGATAACGTCCTGACGAAGAGAATAGTGCTAATGAACATTGAAGATCCTCTTCGCTGTCTCCACGCGTTATTCAATATACGTTTTGTATAGGAGCTGTCTTGAATTTGAGTCGCTATTAGTCCCCGGAATATCTGCTGTGTATAGAGCATGCAAGTGGAGGTGGTGCACCAGTGCTTTTGCATGCACCAGATAACAACTGTTCCTAAGTATCTCCGTAATCATCCACGCTTATTACGAGTAGAAGTCAGACGCGGTTATTACCGAGCGTACAAAGGAGAAGAGCGCGAGCTTCTCTTTTTGCGAAGACTAGCCACAAAATTAAAGCTCGACCTAGCTTAAGAGCGAGTCAAGAGGAGGTCAGGGGATCGAAGAGGAAGTAAGGGAAGCGAAAAGAAGAGGAAAAAGAGCAGAGAAGAATGGTTGATGCTTGGAATTCGTTTCGAGAACGATGGAAAATGCACTTTCACCCGTAAATCGTTTTGTTCTTTCCCATGGGTTCGTGTAATTCTTTCGTTTGTTTCGTATTAGCGGCGATAGTATATTCCGCGAATGCAGGAAGGAAATCAGTCGACGCTTGTAAAAGCAGCGTAGCTTCGTTCTCTGTGAAACAAGAGGAAACAGAGGAGCACGAAGAATACGGATAGAAGTACCTTAGGGGCAAGAAAAGGAAGATTCTCCTTTTCTTGTCGAGGCGAAGGATTTTCGAGCGCGAATAAGACAGATTTCGAGACGCTTGAAAAGTATAAATCTCCTTACCTAATGTTTTTCGTCGTTCCATCTTCTTGGCCCTCTTTCAACGATGACGGTTGTAGACTGAAGCGACGACGAAATTGATGCCGACCTTTCATCATTTGTGCAGAGGTATGCCTATAAAACAGACATCATGAAAACGTTCGATGTACGAAGAAGAAAAGATTTGATAAAGGCTAATTCTCGTAGGCTAACGTTTTAACGATAAAGTATCACTTGCTTATGATTTCGAGGAATTACAAACAAAATATTGCGCCGATCGATAGGAAAGTCACGCGGCGTTCAAAGAAGTCCAAGGTCTGTCGCGTCCAGCGTCGTATCATTCACGCAAAATTATAGTTCTCTCATGGAACGACGAACGCGAAAGTCGCAAGAGTCGTTCGTTATTACGTTACAGATCATCTCTTTTGCATTGTGTATCAACGGAGTTGCTCTCCAAGAAATCTCTTTAAACGCCTCCGACGCGTATAACGGCGTTAAATTTAATTCCATAATTTGCCTTTATCTTTCGTCGGTGACTTTCAAAATTAGTTTACATAATTTATGAGCGCTGGAGACAGTTAACGTTGGGCGACACTCTCTCTACGTTCCACGGCGTATGCATGTGGTTAAAAGTTTCGAACAGCTGGCACAAAGCTAGTCTATAGGAGCAACCGCGACCGATTGATCCACCTACGATAGGCAGATAGATGTTCGCGTCTCTTCTGATAAAGTGGGGCGAGTCACACGTATCAAATATCGTATCGATCGAGCTGGCGACTTTAATCGTGCTACGACAATCCCGATTGAGGAAACCCGCACGAACCAATTCATTATTGGAAATCCGCTAACTTCTTTCGATTTCCATAACCATAATTTCCAGGAGAACCTTCCCAGGAAATTAAAGAAGGACGAGTCACGTTGGTTTAAATGAGAAATTTAAGGAAAGGAACGAATTTTAAGCGGCTCGAAGGAAGCCTTCACGCCTTTATTGGGCAAGGGTGCTCGTCTGTTAACAGGTTTCGAGAGATAGCGTTGGATCTGAACGTCGATTCCGCTAGGATAATTTCCGTCCGAGTGGATCGGTAACTAAATACGATTAGTTTCAGCTGATTCACCCTTTATGCGCGTGATAAGCCGGCATTAAGACACGAAGATCCTTTTAGGACATAGGTTTATGGTGGGCTTATTAATTCGCAACCAGCCAAGAAAATTATTCGCCTTGATTCTCCCGCAGCTTATACGTAACGTTCGTTCAAGGCACTTTCTAATGGAAATTATGAATACGCGGAATTTATACCCGTAGATGTCGTCTTAAGTTGTTCGCCGCATTCGACGCTACTTTCTTACCCCATGGTACTTTATTTAACAACTTTCTCGCGAATCTTTCTTCTTTTTTCTCGATTGTTTTTGCATTGAGAATTCTCCTCCCCAGAAGGAAGCGCGTAATTTGAAATTCTTTCGGAAACTTTCTTATTTCCATATTTAACGAACTACGAAGTTCGGTGGGAACGGATATCGTGAAATGAAAGAACATTCGTTAGCGGTTGTCCAATTTTTCCACTTATATCGCGATTGGTTCCAATCCGAAACGTAGATTGTAAATTTTCTTAACTCTGCTGTGACCTGTTAATCTCTATTTATTTTACAAGCGAAAAGACTTTTAATCTTTTAAAAAGTCGTTTAACGTAAAATTGGAACAAGAGATTACGCATGCCAGTAACAATTCTTGTATATTTTGCTCGAACTGGAGATATTTCTTTACCGTTGGAAGGATGCAATTGGGTTGAAAGAACGTAACTGCGTTAAATGCGCGTTTAACTTTGGATTTCATTCGCGTGAAATCGTTCCATTATTTAAAAAAAAAAAGTCTGAAAGGCATCCATAAGTGACCTTTTGTTCCTCGGCGTAGGTGACATTTTCTGATCTTGTCCAACCGATTCTTTATTCCCTGTGAATAAACACGTGAACTTGCCACTATTTACGTTCACAGTCGCGTAACGCAATTTCCCATCTGGATAAATGATACGCGTGTTTCACGACATAACGTGCCTGTTGTGTATGTATTTGCACGGGGACAAGACTTCGTAGATCGATAGACTGTTACGATAATTGCCAGGCAACCACGTGAAAACCTCGCTGATATCGTCTCCAATTGTTTTGATTGTACTTTTCGAGTTCGGTGCAACACCAGGCGTATTATCAGCGTGATATTGTATTAGGTCGTAATATATCAAATGTTCGTATTATTCTATTATGATGAATATGTTTTTCATCGGAACGAGTTTACCAATGAAAATACTGTGTTGCTGTAATTGACACATATGTGCCATCGAGATGTGTATAATGTTTTTAATACTATGTTTTTAATACTATCGTAGAAAAATATTATTGTGTTAGATATTGTAAAATCTATATATCTGTTTATTGTGAAAATTAATATTGCTAAGGGGAAATAAAAAACTATGTTGGAAATTTAGGACTCAGCGTCTGGAAAACGAACGGTATGTTCGTTAGTAGTAATTCCTTCAAATACAATATTAATATTATCTACGACTTTGGCCACGAAGTAATTAAATTTATATTCGTAAAGGAAAATGAATTAAATTTTGTACGTATCCATTATGTTATTGCAGAGAGAATATCATAAAGCTTCTGGCAGTATTTCGAGTAAAAATACGCAAGAGTATAAATTAACGCTTAATTTTATTCGGTAGATTATATCGCAGACAAATTATCACCGTCTATCGTATAAATACATAAATGTATAAATGATATACAATGATATTCTTAACGTAATCTAGATAAAGAAGACATTTCATATGTTTCCAGTTAATGTATTAAAGACATGAAAACATAGGGATTTTGGCTACCACGAAGAAAATAATATTTTTATCGGGCATTTTACGGCGAGAAAGTATTTTAACATCCCTCTAACGTGCCACGTTGTTTCATACAGGGAATGGCTTTGTTGTTTCGTTAAAAATTGTAATGGGCTATTGCCGTGGTGTGGCTATAGATAAAGATGAGTAATGAACCCGACGTGTTTTAAAGAAAAGTCAAGCTCGAGAAAAACGGACGGTGGAGGGATTTCACGGCGCACTACAGGATCACACTGCTTTGTTTGCAAATGCCGTGCATCCTGTTTTCCTGCAGCCATTATAAATTACGCTTAAAAGTAGCCACTTGTTAAAATTCTTGGCGCGTTAATTTCTGACAGCTCTTTTCTAAATACTATCGCAATCTATCTTGCGGAGCGTATACTTCAGTTTTTATAAACTCGTAAAATATAACAAAAAGGTAATTGAAACTTTTATCGAGAATCTACTTTTAACGTCAATTACTTCGAAAGTGAAAAAGAATAGAATTGATAAGAGTTAAAGGAGATTCGGCCAGTGCTCCGCGCACGTTTTAATCTTCGCGCTTATTGCTTCATAAAGCTTCGACCAGCCGATATCGACGCTTAGTATTGATCAACAATTTCCAGCGATATTACCCTCGTAAACCATCGATCCGCCGGTTTAACTTTTAATCTGGTTGCACGAGAATTTATTTCCATCGATACGAAACATTTCCAAATCTGGCATATCGCAGTGCGTTCGAAGTCGATCGGTATAGTTTCGTTTTGTAGGAAGCGACCTGTCGCGTCAAAATCTGTTTAATTAATTAAGAACCGCGGCTATCGGTAACGCAAATATACGCGTTGCGATTTGTTGTTTAACTGTAGAGAAACGATATCCCTCTCGAGGGAAGGTAGCAGTTATGGTTCTACGAATCTTTAGAACGTTAGCACGAAACGCGCATGATAAACGATACTTAAAACCGTTTCATTTCCGTTTGGCCGAATATTTCACCCCTCGACATTCTTACTCGAATCCAACGTCCTCGTCGTGGAATTAAAATACTGTTTTTCGATAGGATTGTAACTGTCCTTCCGGAGACGAACGAATCCTTTCGTACAGCTGGGAAATTGAACGAACAGAAAGTAGAAATAAGTCACGCGAACGTGAAGTATCCGGACTGATAGCGTTACGTCGTTGTTCGCGTAATCAAATGCATCTCGAAATCCCCGGCTTTTCGAAATAATCCGAGCTAAGTAGATTCAGGCTCTCGTATCTCTTAGACTTCTGTTTTCTTCCATTTGCAACCATAATCCTCGCCTTAGATGCACGGAAAGAGCATGGTAGGAGTCCCGAGCCAGTTTGCACGAGACCCGATTTTAATTTATCGATGAAATACAGTGACGATCGAAACGACGACGCAATTCGGTGCGGGTATCGTTCGAAAATCTATAATTATGCGGAAGCGGGTAATACGTTTCGGATCGATATTCAGATTAACTAGAAAAATGATGCGGGTAGATGTGTCGGTTTATCAAGTGGCATACCACGTCGCGATAAAGTCCTCAACGATTTATTTCCAATTTGACGGACGCATTTCTCCTTTTATCTGACACTCTAACTCCGTGTTTTTTTCGACAAACACGTCCGAGCAAATATATTTGTCCAACGAGTCGATGATGGCGGATAAGCGGAACAGACCTTAAACGCCGTTGTTTCGTCGACCTTCGCGATACATTTTAGTACAGAATCGAGTAAAAGAGGGGAGAGGGCCACAGCTAGGAACAAAAAGCGGAGGATTTGGGCGGCGTGCAACGATCAAATTGACATGCGTCGTCATGGCACGACGCGTCGCTGCTGTGACATTAATTAAATTCAATGACTGCGTTAATGCCAGCGTTAACGGGTCGCTGAAAAAGTCACTTGACTGTTTTCCGATAAAAAACGTCGTGTCGATTTAACGTTGACTTTACGTTGAATCCGACTTGCAACGCGGATAACCCCTCGACTACATGTGTATCTCTGCGTCGGATTGACTTTCCTCGTTAGAACACGGATTTTCTCCCTATATGGGTAGATTTAGTTTCAAACATTATATACGACAGTGAGATAAATGAGCTGAGAATTTTAAAGATAGATAGACAGATAGATTTATCAAACGGAGGAAGAAAATTCATAACGCATATTAATTAAAAAGTTAATATTTTCAAAGTTACGAAGAATGTTTCGTTTCTCGAATTCTTTCAGAAATTTCTGCCGGTGTTCTAACGATATTTTACTTATATTTTCTCTTGAACCTTCTACTAAAATCTTCCAAATGATAATCTTCCAACTTGTATTTTTTTAAGGACTTTTTCCTACGCGTAGCGAATACTATTTTTCTCTGGACTTGAAGAGTTTTTTTTTTATCATACTCTCGTTTTTGTAACTACAAGATGAAAAAGTTTGCCTTTACGCTCGGAGAAAACTCGAGAATATTTTCGCGTGACGCGTCAAATGAATTCTCGAATTTTTCCAGATTCGAATTTGGTATATCAAATCGTCCGAAACGTAGGGAAGAATAAAGTGCTGGAAGTCGTTGAAATTGTATTTCAAGAAGAGTAAATGGCGGGTCGAGCGTTAAGATAGTTCGAAGACGGCTGTACTTTAGAAAGAAGTTTCGAAAGGGAACGTTCCATGGAACGGTTCGACAAACATCCATTCTTCCACGTGGATTCTATTCTATGGTTTTTCCTCTCGCTGCGTGTGATTTACGACGTAGGATCCCCGCGTCGGTTCATGAGAGCAACCAAGGGCTTTCCGTTGTCGAATCATACGAGTAATTTCAATTCCGCTTCAGGGTTCGTACCGATCTGTACAGGTTAATTCCCAGGACCGATTTATCTTTCATTTAGCACACGTTCCTGGAAAGTATTTCCCCAAGTGAACTAAACTTTCAGACCTTTTAAACTTTTTCTCGAGAAGGTTAACTTCCATCAAACAGTAAGAGTAATTAAAGGAGGAAAAAGAAGAACGATCTTTCTGGAAATTTCTCACGACTACATATTTCGTGTTTTATTGTCGAGATTACATCGAATTCTGACGATTATAATTACAGTCAGCTGTAATTATCGTTCGAATCTCATTTGTTTTCGTTCAGTCCGAACGACGTTGAAGTCGGTGACTTCCTTTTCTCGGCGATGGTTCTAATTACGAACTCTTTAACATTTTCGCTGCGACCACAAAGGTCTTAAGAAATTCCTGATGATCCAAGGTTTCTAAGAAGTAAGGCCTCATTACCAACTTTTTGTCAAGAAATGAAAATGCTCCCCATTATACCAAATTGCTTCTCAGTCGAGCGAGTGACCTTTTAATTAAGAAAATTGCGACGCTCCGCATGCATATTCATAATATATTCGTAGCATAAGAATAAGCATTCTGATTGTAACTATATCGATGACTACTTCTCGCGAGAAGATTCTCTCGAACCTCGTACTTCGCGTTTATTATCCGAGTTAAAACGATTCCATCACGACGAGGCGACGTTTTATCCAATGAATATTAACGAGGGAAAGCGTAAACTGCAAATCAAACGCGTTTCCTCTTACAATGATCGAGATATGAAGCGAAGAGAGTACGACGCCTATAGAATCCCTTGTTTAGAGTGTGTTAACGCTTGAGTGGAAATTTGTATGTAACGTAAAAAGGTTTGGCCGTTCACAGGACCGTCTAAAAATCCCACGCCATTTACCGTCATAAAGGTATTTACTGATCGCAGACACACGTAAACACGGTATAAATGGCCCGGCAGCTCTGGCGGAAAATATCTTCACCAACCTTGCTCGACCTCGTGAATTAGACACTACGGAATAATGGCAACAAATTTGCGACAACTTATCGGCTAGCTAAGACTCTTCCCGTGAAGCTACACGATAATCGATACTCGAACGATCGTCTTCGAGCAGTTTTGCACACTCAGGAATGTTAGTCTGTGGTTGCAGTGGATACGTGTTTTGACAAACTATCGTTGACCATACGAAACCAATTGAGTATTTGATTAAGAAAACTGATGAAAATATTCGAAATGGCTGTTATCTGGAATCCCATTATTGCGCAACGTGCATCTAGAGAAATGTAGAAGAGTATGATTTTTGAAAGTTTATTATCATTCATAACGTTATATAACAAGGCTATAAATTATTCTGTGCGAAGGACTGGAAACGAATATTCACGAGGATACGGAGAGGTCGGTTCGATTAATCACAGCGTGTGCGAGGAAAAACACAGAGAGGAAGAGCAAGGGCGGTGAAATTACAAGTTGAACCACGTGGGGTCGAAGAATAACAAGATCCGTCAAGGCATCGGGTGCGCGTTTCCTCGAACGATATTTTCCTCGTGCTGACTTGGCTAGCTTATTCCACGTCCGACGGCGTTCAATTCAAGCATTCGTTCGAAAGTAACTCGTGGAGGAAGCGAGACGATCCTTACGGTGACATATTCTTATATTGGTAACGCGATGTCGAAGAGTGAAGAGAGAATGAGCTCGTCGAGGGCCGAAATAAGGAAAGACGGTAAAGGAGAAACAGAGCGAGAAATAGAGCGAGCAAAGGAGAGGAGAAAGAGAAAGAAATAAAGAAAGAAGGGGGCGTGTGCCTAGAGTTTCTGACTCGACGGGACGCCAAAGTCCTGTCTATGGGGAAAAAGCTAGCAAAACCGAAAGGGAATCGCGCCCCTCTTGCTCGTCGACATTGGCGACGTCGTACTCACCGCCCTTACTCCAACTCGTCTGAACTGGATCGGTGCAATACGACGAAACCCGACAGCATGGAGCCGGCTAGTTCCGACTGACTTCCCGGTCGTTGCTCCACTTTCCTCGTGCACGCATTCACCGCCTCACAACCATTCTACATCCACACACATAGTCGGCTGATTATCGTCCAATACTAGATTCCACCGCGCGCGTACACACACCCTCTTTCTCTCTCCCTCTCTACGTACTACGTATCCGTATGACGCGATGATATGGCGGTATTCGAGTACACGTAACGACGCATCGAAACCTGACCGATTGCTCGTGTTTCATTCTACGCGATCCAGTCAACTTCGGTAACAAAATTCACTCGTCATTCGCCGTCAGTGATCATCCAGAACACTTGCCGTGCGCGTACGAAGGGTGGACGTTTCGAGAGAAACCGGCCAGATCGTGTATGAGTTATGCGCGTTCGTTGCCAACCGTTGGCCAGCTTCCGAAAGCCACGACACGTTGCTTTTCGTTGACCTTAATGTACCGGACAACCGCGATATTAATGGAGCATTCTCCGCGAAGACAACGAGGTTGTTGACTACGGGTCGTACGTACGATGGCTACTATTTTAGTCAACGTCGTCTTCCGGAATACGCGTCAAGGAAAGTTGTTGCGTTTATCGTTCCCATTTCTCAACGAGGTTCAGCTTTATAGATACCATTACAGTCCCTTAACAAAAGTAACTCCTCTCTTCGAGAAAGCCTCTTCGTCCTTTCCTGTGGCCTTGTTTCGTGCGATGTTGAATAAAATACACGCACGACTTATATAAACGTGGCCAGAGCGATACGCGTGTGTCGACCACACCTTTACAAATGTGCGGTCGCGTCGCGTCATTGCTCGCACAATTTTCTCAACAGCGATCGGTGTATGCTCGTAAGTAAACAAACGTGAATGTGAGTCACGCTGTTGACTACACGAATGTATGTATGTGTGCGTTTGTTCGATAGCGGAGACATTTTGGGAGCACTAAACATACTTGGTACGCCTTCCTTCTCTCTTTCTCTCTCTAGACGTCTTCCTCTACAATCTTGACACGCAAGAAATTTACTATTGCCTTTGACTGAACTCGGTCCAACTGGGACGTTCAGGACGTTACTCTGGTTTTGGTCGATGTTTTGGTGTCGCTGACGCCGCCGCCGTCCCTCGTCCCCGCGTCGTCGAACTCAACATTAATGGTACGAACGGTACTTCCTCTTCGCCATTGAGGAGACGCTTCTTCGACAGCGAGGATATTCGCGATGAATTACGAGGCTTTCTCGGTACGAGCATCATCGTCCCGTTGCGTTTATTGGTGATCGTTGCGTTTACGAGCGGCGACGGCAATTTACAACGCGACGTTTGTCATGAGATTCGGGCTGTGGATTGTATCGATGGATCGTAGCCAGATCTGCGCGTGCTTCTTACATATTCTGGAAGTATTCTAACGAGATGGAAAGCAATTGCTCTAGTTTCGTTGGCCTGTTTAGTTAGTCGATGCTGCAGCAAGCCATCTCAGTTCGATGCTAATGACGTCGACGATGGTTTAAAACTACTTTTTGGACGAGTGACATATGTTTCGAGGGAGATTGATAAATATGTTACTTCTGATTGATGGATGAGTCGCTTCTTCTTCTTCTCGAGCATCGATACACTGCCCTCTTATTCCTTTTTGCTAACTTCTTTATCGTTTCAAAACAGAGTTTAATGTTTCAAAAAGACATTCTCGTACGTCATCAAGATCGATTTCTTATCAGGAATTATCTCCAAAACGAAATCTCTGCTCGCACCATTGTGCAGGAACGTTCCTTTCAGAACATTGCGATTTATAAGCGTTAACCCGATGGATAAATCGAACCACCAAAAATTCATCTCCCGCTTGGCACTGACAAATAGCAGAAACGACATGTTTTCTCGATTCTAGGAGAAACGTAGATTCTGTCACGAGATTCGACGCGATGGTAAATACTGTTCTTTCCCATCAACGCCCATAGAAAGGGTTTCTCCTCGAGTGATTCGACGTTCCCTCCAGTCCCGTAAGACAGTTTCGAAGAAACGAAAGATTGTTAGAACAAGTAGGGACATAAAGAAGAAATTCGTTTTCTCTTCGTAACCCTTGAAGATGAGCTTTTGATAGGTTCTCGTACTGTGTTGATTCGTGGTATTGAAATACACAAACTTACGAATACGTGAGATTGGCGAAATTGGTTCAAATTGATGTTTTCCTCGCTTCCTATCGCCAGACATCGCAATTAACTCTTTGTATACTAAGGTGGAAGTCTTCTTGGTATAATATTTTTATCGCACGAATGTTCCTGCCGAGTCTAATGGAAATTCTACCAGAAATCTTCGACCTTATTCGTCACGTTATGAGTCCTACAGTTTCTATTTTTATCTCTTGACATTTAATGGTATACGCATAGTCTCTGGAAAGGAAAATAACAAACGGTAACTGACAATGTACCTAGCCCTTTGGTCTATCTTTAAATATAGATATTGTCTAAATAGTTTTATTAATCTATTACGATACGATGTAAATTTATTATCTAATCATTGAAAACAGTTGTGCATAGAAACGTATCGCTCGGAGGTGATGCGGAACTTCTCTACTTGTTTGCAAACATTTTTATAACTGATCTTTCTCTACGTTCGTTCTCATAGGTTAGAACTATTTAATAACAAGATGCATAGAAAAATTGCTAAAAATATATATCTGACATTTACTCTGTCATTTGCTATTATTTTATTCTGTCGTTTACATATAGCACCTTAAAATACACTAAAGGTTAACGTATAAATATAACATGAATATTGGTTCTTTGATTACCGATTAATTTGGTAAAATCCTAGAAGTGCATCGGCACAGATAAGCAGAGGATTTGTAAAGCAGGCACTTGGATATAAACTAATCCCGATCTTCGAGAGTTTCAAAGAGGTCAGTAGTTCTCATTCTAATCGCGAAGATTCTCTTAATACCACTGTCGCTCCATCGGTATACCTAGACTAGACTATTGGCCTCGTAATACGCTTGAACGCCCGCTTGAATCGCTCTCTCGTGAGCTTGCATCGCCTAGTTTTGCCAAATCTTCCATTTGTATCTTCCGCAACGATCTCGAGGAACTTTTATATTCATGTTAAGTGAAATAGAAAAGTGTCTCTTATCTCGAGTTCGTGATTTATCTCGAGATTCTTGCGCTCATGTGTAATCTTCTTTGAACTGAATTTAAAAGCATCGATTATTCCGCACAAAGTTTTCTTTCTTTTATACAACTTTCTGTCTTAAAAAGGAACTTTTGTCTGTATTGTTTAATCCCGCTGTCTTCTTTCCATCATTTTCGGCCCGATTTAAGTTTGAGTAAAATAAGAAAGAACTGCTTGTTCTCGTTTTAATCCGATACTAAGCATTTCCTTTGAAACGTTTCAGAGCATAAAACGAGAATTCGAGAATTCCTCGACTCGATTTTATTCCAGCTGATCTTTCGTTCAGATACAAGAATCGAAATCCGACCGACTGATGTCGACCACTCGAAATTCTAGGTCTGCCAATAACATTGATTAAATTACAGAGGGAAAAAAGCAGGCTAGAATCCCAGCCATTTCTCCTCTGCCTAGATCCTTTCGATTCCCTCGAGTTTGTCCACGTAATTCCAAAAGTCTCCATCCCATGACGTTCGATACTTACATCAGGAAAATTGTTTCACGAGGTAGAAACACGTGGCTCGCGGTAGAGACGAACGTTTGTTAAACAATATGTCGCATCTGTGTTCCAATGTAGACACAGGAGAACGCACGTGACACTTGTTACCGCGTATTTGGGTTAAGCCGCGATAACGCAGGCGACGCGATGCTCGATAAGTGGTGAAGCAGCTCGCAACGACGCATAAATTTCAAATATCATTACGGGGTTAGTCGAGCGTCTCTTTACATCGACTATGGCCTCTTTCCTTGTGATAAGTCGGGGAAAAAATCGTATCTCATTAAAAAAACACGGCGCCAACCGCTCGTTAAAGGGTATCGACCTGTGAAACTACGAAACAGCATCGTAATATACGCGTCGCTTCCACGAAGGGTTACAATTATAACGATGACGAGCTGTCCACTCACGAGGACAATTACACGTAGTCGAGCGGAATTCGTGATATTTTTCTCGACATTAACCGTAACGTTTATTACAAAATACGTGCTTGTTTCAATTTTGATTCTGAATTTTACTCTTCTATTTTTACAGCTCGTATTCGAAAAGGCTTCGTCGAAGAATAATCGATTTCATTTACGAGTTTCATCGTGAGAAAGTCTACAGATTTGATAAAATTATTTTCTCTTTATCAGATAGCGTTGGCGACATTATTAGGTAATTTAATAATACAGTAAAAAAAGTAATTTCGCAAAGACGCGTCTCAGATTCTATTCAATTTTTCTTCCCACGACTTTTAATATCCGCTTGCTTCGATTAACAATGAAGCAAACTTTAATTCCCTTGTGCAGCTTGAGTACAAGTTCTCGCGATAACATGAATCTTAATGTCTACTTTCCATAATTCATTTCTCCACGGCGCCAGTGCCGGGTTCTGATCGGTCCCGTGCGTTCGACTCTCGCACACAAATCCGATCGATTTCAATTTCCACGTTCGTTTGGTTCGCGGAGACCGTGTCTTGGTCTTGATGCGCAGAGGCGTTACGTCGAATACGAAGAATCGGGGTCAACGAAAGAAGTACGGAAATGCAAACCGAATCGTGAGTTGGGACAGCAATATTCCAGTGGGATAGAGGCGGGATGCGACCAGGGCAAACGATTTCTCGCGACAAAATCCGCTTTCGAGAGTAAACAATGAAGAGATCGTGAGTCGAATGTGAAGTTCGACCGTGACACGAAAATCCTCGGAACTCACGTTTACGAATTTGTATCGTTTACACTTTAAACATTGTTCTGTAGGTTTAACGATTTCATCGAGTCAAGAACTTTGCAATGAAATTAGTTGTCGGAAGCCAACGATATTACTTTATAACTTTTTCGAATATCGTTCGCCAGTTTTCTGATATCGACTCAAAACATGGCAAAGTAGCTTCGAAAATAGGATGACGAAGGAACCGGAAAAAAATTGCCCCCTTATAGTCGGTATTTTGTGGCGAAACAATGTCAGAGAGGAAATAAACCACGATCGAAGATAGAGAGTGGGCTACAAATACAAATGAGGCGGTGAAAGCACCGTGGCGAGAATATCTTTTTAAAGTTCGATGAAGATCGACCGGTGGGTTCGTTTGGGTGGACAGAATGTACGGAGGAAGATAAACCGTGCAATTTTCTGCGACACGCGAAATCCATTGTACGAGAGAGATCGTCGAACGTTCTATTCTTCGCTTAGCGTCTGTAAATTCCTTGCCCGTAGGATGTCTTTTTCTCTTGCCACGCGGAATTTATTCAACGACGTATTCTCTCGAAAAGTCTGACGAATAAGCAGAAAAATTTCGTTCACTGTTACGTCACGATAAACATCCCTCATCGATATTCCAGACAAACGATCGCAGTTCGCGAGAACAAGATTCATCAGCCGTGAATAATATTTCATACAAAAATCGACCGAGTTGAAAGTTTGTTAAAAAATAATTTGCACGAGTTATCGCGCGATCATTCATACGGGTTATAATTGAAAAGTTTTCATAAAAAAATTGATTTTTTAGTCATGTGGAAACAATCCGTTTAACGCACTTGTTCCGTGGGATTAATTCCTAAACGGGCATTAAACTGAACGTAGATCGCTTTCTCTTTTTTTTTTTTTTTTTAATTCGTATTGATAGTCGATTGTGGAGTGTAGCGCTACGAGTTGACGGAGAATTTGGCGGAAATAATATCGGTTTCGATTAAAGATTTCAGTGGATTTCGACGTGCATTTGCGCGATCGGAGATTGAAGCGTTTACTGATCGGGATGAGATTGCGTACAACGAACGCAATTTGTATAGTACAGTTTGTCATCTTCTGCGGGGATGTCTGATCGATTTTGTATTAAACGATGATGTCCCCGTGTAATTTCGTTTATGTGTTCAAATTGTGGCGCGTTTGGCGAATTATGTTTAGTTAGGCCAGTAATGTTATTATCGATTAAACATTCGAGAGGCAAATAATAACTCGTAAGATTGGCAAAAATCGGAGAGATATTTTCAAATATAATAACGTGTTAAAGTGATTACTGAATCGTGCAATTATTTATCGCATTAATGTAATATTCATCGAGTGAAAATAAAGCGAACATAATCAACAACGTATTAAATACGTGTCGCGTTAATTTGCAAATTGCCAGAGTAATAAATTGCTAGGATAAGTAATTCAAACTTCGGCATGTGGAACGGTGGGAAATTCACGGAGCTTCGTTTTAGTGGTTTACTTCCAGCCAAGTACTTCGTGTACCAAATTTTCCTATTAAGACCCGCCGTTTAATATGATTTTATTTTTTCAGAAGGAGAGAAATCTCCGTTACAGTTTCTTCGAATCGCGGACGTTCTTCTCATTTAGAGAGTCTTCTTAGAGGTTTAACGATTTACATGTAGGAGAGTTTACCTTCTAGCGCACCATCGTGGCATTGTACTTTCCGCTACATTATCGCTCGTTTAAATCGGATGGAATCTTGGGAAACTATATAAATTGATTCTGCCGCTGAAGCTTACGCGCTATCGAGTCGAAAGTAATTCAAATTCCAATGTTCATTCGCCAGAAACACGTGTACTTGGTTGTTTAAAACTTAAAGCAGGCTTACAACGAGAATGTAAATACGACGGGGCACCATATCCATTCAAATTTTCGCGGTTTAATACCGCGAAATTGTAAATTGTACTTTGCTCAATGAATATACGCGTTGAAAGCATGAACCAGAACAACGTTATTTATCTGGGCAGCATATTACAGTACGCGCTATCGATTCTTATACATTCGATACAATCTGTTAACCTTTCCCTGCCCCATTCGCGGGTGAAAATGAAATTTTAATCCGACTATCAACCCATCTTCACCAGATATTAAACGTTTCTTTGGAAGCCGGGTAAAATCGAATTTTCCCTACTTATCGATATCTGTGTATCCAGTTACACGTCATCAAAGAGTTATTAATCCCAGCCGATAGACGCCCGATTTATCACGATGCAGCCATTCATCGCGCGAAACAGTAAGCCTCGGATACGAGAACCGTAAAAAAGAGACGAATACCTAGCAAACGTCCAGCCAGTTATTTCACGATACTAAGAAACATTTAATCCTAACGTAGTGTGGCGTGAAATATTTCCCGCTAACAAGATCTTGTAACGCTCTATGACACTACGTTACAGTTTATATGAGCAGGCAGAAATATGTACTTTTGATCCCAAACTTCGCCTACAGCTAAAACGAGCAGATAATTGCCATGCTAGGAAAAACAACAGTTGTACTAAAAAATAGTATTACTTGTATAGTACGTATGCTTCACGCTAGTAAAATACTAGTATCTGTATGTGTATACCTCGGAACGGTAAAAAAGATAGCATTTACACAAAAAGTTAAACAAACACAAATCTCTCCTATCGAATAAAAACGATTACAAGATTCTAAATCCTGTTTCTTCGTTGGATCTTTTGAATTAGTTGTATCGCGAAAAGCCTATTCACAAGGTTAACGTGATTGGTCCCAAAATGGCAACGAAAATTTGACCAATGTGTCTTCTCTACGTCTGAAGTTGGATCGAAGAATAATTGGAAGGTGCGTCAAAAGTATTTTCCCGATTATCGTTCGTTATATCGTTCCATTGGCCGAATAATTCGCGATGCTAAGAGAAGAAGGCGTCGCAAAGCCCGTCGTAAATTCAAAAATCGACGTATTCACGGACGAGTTCCTCGAGCAATCGACGTAAGAGCTTCTCGCGGGACGCAAACCGCTGCCTGATGTTTCCGAAACTTCGCAACGTCGTGGAACTTGCGCTATGTTTTTGCGCCTCGTGGTCGTATTTTACCGATTGTAAAGCTACGATAGAGAAGCTTTCCAGGTTAATTACCTGTTGATTAGCCGTTTCTTCAGGCGGTTTTCTTAGAAAAACTGCGTAATCAAAAACGAATCTAAAAATGTTTCGATGTTTGGCACTCGATTCTTTAAATCGACGTGACCATTTCCATGACCATTTCCATGACCATTTCCACGAATGCTTATAAAACTACGTTTAAAGAGTCTTCATCTCGTTGTTATTCTGTGTGGAAAGATTAAACGGCTAGGAAATGAAAAAAGGCGAGAATCCGTATAACGCGATCATTCTTCACTGACAAAGTTTCAACAGCTGCCGCACGACAAATCGTTCGCTGTCGCGTTGATTCAAAAGCGATTTCTCATTGAGCGAATTTCCGGCTTGAATTTCGTCGTAGCGTTATGGAACGTCGCTAACGTCGCGTGAAAACAGTCGGGCATTTTACGCCGTATCTTTCTACGTGGAAATAGAATCTATTGTTCCATTATGCCGAATGATTTTTTGCACATTTATTTTTTTCCTCGATGTTCGTGCACGAATGATTTATCAGCTCGCGCGTTAATTAAACACAAACTGTCTGGTAATTAAATCGTTGAATCGTTAATTCGTCATATCGTTGTGGAATTTTTTCCTCCTGCCTATAACGTATGACGCGATTAACCGGATATTTTGAGAGATTTAACCGCACGGATTAAGAATGTTATAAAAAAAAAAGAGAAAGAAAAAATGGCATCCTCGGTTTAATCATCGTCCCTATTCGAAGAACGTAGTTACTTAATTGCTTGGACCCGTATTTATGAACCTCCGAGAATGAAGATCATACACCCAGAAAAGAAAGAAGTTGGAAAATTGCGTTGCCATTTCGTGTCACCCAGTGAATTGTAAGGTAGAGATACGATTGATTTATACTTCTAACAAGTTGCGTACTCTCGGGATAGATCGACGCAAGTTTCAATTAAAAAAATTGTTACCGATGAACCTCGCTTATAAGTTGTTACAAAGTCTGCGGCGCGAAAGTGGATCACGCAACACTCGCTGTAATAATAGAAGGTGCGCGGCGCGAAATTAATCTTGTGTCTCCGGCGGTGCTATAATTAAACTAGAGATACATGGTTGGAAAAAGTGGCGCGATTATCGAGCAATTATTATCGCGTCGCACGAAACACCAGCTTCCTGTCTCAACCAGAGTTCATCTCAGTTGGTTTTCTTGCCTTCCCGTTCTATCAAATTGCCTCGTTTAGAGCAACGCTGTCCTCAAGTACAAGTTCTTACGCGATTTCTTTCGATTCACGGCTCGCGTCGTTACGAAGTTACTCAGAGCGGAATCACGCGAGTAGAAGATAGTTGGAGCGGGTATACGCGAGCTCTAGCGGATCAAAGCGGATTGTAGGAGCAAGTCGGGGCGAACTGCAGCTGGCTAGAGGAGGATAATGCGAATCGAATAGCTGAACCAGATAAATGCAAGAGCTACGGGGAACGAAGCCGCGAACCTTATAACGTATTCCTGATGAATCTGCAATCTTGAAACAGCGAAATTTCCGATGCGGAGCACGCTATCTATCCGGTTGAAGTTGTAGAGAAGCAGGCAAACCGGGCGAATCGATGTTCAAAGGAGACAGAATCGAGAACCGCGAGACAGATCAATCTTTTTCGAAGCGGCTCGAAAGCAACGATGCAAGAGTGCGAAGCGAGGATATGAAAACTGAAAGGTGGGAGAATTATCCGACAAACGCGATTTCAATTTCCGAATATCCGACGGCAAGTTTTCAATGCGATTCTACTGAAAATCCATATTTTTACTTCTTTCAAAATATTTGACTCTCTATTCTTCCTACGCTGCAAAAAAATTTCGAACTTCGTCGTTTGTAAAAATACGTGATATTTTCGTGGAAATTGAAAATATTCGACATCGAAATTCGTTCCTCTATATGTATTAGGCTACACGAATAGGTGGTATATCTACTGCTTAGTTGGCGAAATACTAGTCACATCCGTGGCTAACCGCAGGAGAAATTAGATATCTGCCGCAACCATCGTACCATAATTATTTCTCTAACGCGACGGTATCGCTCTAACATGCGACGAGCAAAGGGAGAAAGACATTATTCTTCTTAACGCGAAACCCCTTACTTAGTTCGTATATTTTATGCATTCGCTGAATCGCCGCGCCCGTCCTAAGTAAATTTCTGCGAGTATTCACCGACCAAAATGTTATCCACTCAACGAAAATCTAATTTCTCAGTCGGCCAAAATTCGTTGGTTTTGGTGGCGAACCATCCTTCTCAACTACTTTTCTTTCGTAAAGTACACAGGAATCGATTGATAAACCGTATACCGATCCTAAGTAAATTTTCTCGAGCGGTATCTAATCCGCGATCCAAAGTAAAATTCGATCCGCTATACCGAGGCAACATTCTAATTCTCAATTTGTAATTCGGTCTTTTAAACCGGTTCCAGGTGAATTAACATCGTTTCTTCTTTCAAAAAATTCATAGAGACAAAGGAATTTCGATTAAATCCGTTTTCCAGTCTTTGCAAACGTAAATGTGATATAGAGAATTTATTTTTAATAGAAATGAAAGAACATCTGAAAAAAAAGAAGAAGAAATCGCTGAACAAAGAAATCATTATTTTCAAAAGATTTACAACATAAATGACCAGCTATGTAACTCCTTTCCCCCGTTTAGTGGCTTAATAGAATCATATGCAACGAAACATTCTGAATTATAATGAAATGGGACGACCGGTCGTATGATTTTAACAACTTACGAGTGCATAAATGTTAACTAACTGTAATAGTCGTGGGTGATTATACCAAATAAAGAAACCACATTTCGTATTTCAATAAGTCTCATAAGATCATGAAACTCTTTTCACGCCCACAGAGATCAGAGGTAAATCGATCTGTATGGCCTTCTATCTCCTCCCAAGTCCTATCTTTTCGTCGTCATGTTGCTCCGTGCAATCGATAGCAGTGTCCGCGCGCAGAGTGCACGAAGTTAAACATTATTATCGATAGTGGTCCCCTCATCCCTCGTTTCGTTGCGTCTAGCGTGCAACGTTAATTGGTCGTGCACGTACATCCTGTGGGTTTATGGTTAGAAAGGCGTCCGCTCGCTGTCCTTGCCGAGTCGCTCTCACAACTGTTTCCCGACGACAGCGTCCTCAACGAACCGTGTTTCACGGACTTATTGTTCCCGATTGATGCGACCGAATCGCAATTAATCGTTACTGTTGCGAACAATATTCCACGAATTCGAATTGCATACTGTTGTTATTGTTTAACCACGTTTCGGGTCGCAGTCGAGTAGAATGCGGTTTGCCTGGCGCGAAACTAATTACCTCTCTTTTCATAGTACCTTAGAAATAGTAAGAGAATGTGTACGGAGTTTAAAGTGCTAGAAGTCGTAAGTTAGTGAAAAAGATGTTCGGTTTTTTCTGTTCAGATCTTAAGATCTTGAGGTGTTCTTATTTAAATCCACGGTAGTTCTTTTCACGAAGTTATATAAAAGAAGTTGCTGCGATAAATAATTTAACAGATTCCCTGGTGATAAATGAAGGGTGCAAACTTATCCGAGACCTTTGGGAAGGTATAGAACTCTTGCTAAATATAAAGATATACAGACGTTAATAGAGTTGCTCGTTCTTAATGGCGCACGAGCATGCAAAGGGTGAATGCAATTAGATCCTTCGCAGTGCTCAAATCGAAATATTCGTAGATTTATGTTTATGGGTTTTTGAACGTAAAAATATTACATGATCATAAATCAAAATCATACCATATACAGGGTGGTTGGTAACTGGTGGTACAAGCGAAAAGGGGGTGATTTTTAATTTTCTTTTTTTTTTTTAATTTTTCTATCGAGACAACGATCTACAGTGAGATCCGTTATAACGAGACGCGATAAAGTGCACGCGTACCGAGCGAAAATTCAAAGTCGGTTTTCTCGGAAACAAAGCCTCAAACGAAAAATTTTTATCCTATATTTTCCACTTCTTTTTTCGCGTAGAATCATCCCCTTTCCGCTTGTACCACCAGCTACCAACCACCCTGTACAATATGCTGACATTGTGTGTTATAATAAAGAATATTATATAATCGTATAAATGAGATATTCGCGTGCGTTGTCGTTGCTTACGCGTTTAATTTACACGGCCAGTTATTGACCAATGCTCGAACCTTTATCGTTTGTCACCTTGCCTTGCAGCAAATGCAATTTGCCGAAACGATCATTGTGTAATATCAGCTGGAATGAGCTATGTACCAGAATGATGTTACCTGAACCAAAATCTAACCTCGTTACAATTTGCCGCGATCATTATAGGACATCGTCGCTTCACTCGGATGCAACAGATGTCTCGCGAAAAGCTATGAATATATCACCGGTTAGCTCGATCCAATTAATGCGCTTATCCTGAAAGATTACGTATCGCGTAATTCCTATACCTACGTTGAATAATTGAATATCAAAGTAGTGACACCGAAATGCACAATGACGCACCATGGTGTCATAATCAAAGCTTCAATCTGTCGCACGAATCACATGTAATCTCCTTTGAACATATAATTTACAATTTAGATCTCTGACAATAAGACCAACACGTATGTCTAAATTAAATACTTTATTTCGGGAAATTTATATTACACTCGCGAAGTAATTTCGAGTTCTAAATTTACAATGTATACATGCTCAATATTCAATGAAATGCAAAAATATTCAACAACTTTGGACATCCTCCATAAATGTATTGTGTGTATTATCCGAAACATTCCGAAATTTCATTAATATTGTTACCAAGCCTGGCCATCATGATTATATTGGCAAAGTTTGAAACAAGTCTAACAATGTATATAAAACTCGCAAGACGTTCAGTATAACGACTATGTACAAGTATAACAAGTATAACAATTTTATAAAATATATATTTGCAGTAAATATCAGATTAGTTTCAAACACCGATGTAATCAAGGCAGTCTTGTCTTATTACGCTAATGTAATTTCAAAATGTTTTATACGACACTTAGGACGTGGACAGAAAAGCTTTCTACGGTATCTTCCACGGTGCGTATCTTCAAATTAAATCACTTAATTTGGACACTCTGTATGAACTATGAAGTCGCAGTTAAATATGATGCAGGTCAACTGTCGACACGGTTGCACAGCAATGGTGAATTACACTTGCGAAGGATGCAGTTGGGAGCGAGGAAAGCGTATTCGACACGTTCTCGCGCGTGCTCTTTCGCGGTTTGCGGCTCGTGACACGAGACCTCTTGCCTCTAGCTAGGCCTTGGGACCTATAGCCTGGAGTTATTCAGTCCAGGCGTCGTTACGGGAAACAGAGAATGGGGTAAAATCTACTCGAAACCACCACCGCGGACAAAGAGAGACACCGAGTAGTTGAGCGCATAAGTAGGAACACAATGCGTAGACGAACGTTAAACCGCCAACTAATTAATTTGCGGCGAATAAAAACGAACAACGTTATTCCAGTCACACACTGAATATATCGCGAGAGATGCTGGAAATAGAACAAAATTAGGACGAGCTTTTATAAAACAATGGGAGCGAAATTTTCGTTATTTAACACTGTGCGATCTTTAATTCTATTCGCTGTGGATCCGAGCTGGCATTTTTAGCTTATGTTTATGGTAATGACATGGGTCAAAGCGAATCTGAAAGTTCCAAAGTATTTCATATCGAACACATATCCTGCTGGTCAAATACGTTTGCCATTTCTTGATATTCGGTACAAATTGAATAGTTTCTACTGCTTTTGTCTTCCGACTGTTTTACTATAAATTTGTCAATTCACTCATCCCTGTTGTTCAAATCCGTAGATTCTAAATGAGGTAAAGTTTTTTCAGAATTTCCCATTAAATGCAACTAGCGAATGTGGCAATACCTGTGACCGGCGGAGTATGTGATCAAATATGATAAATGAAAGTTACTTGATGAAAGTCGCAGATCAGCGAATACGTTAATTTTGGTGGAAAGAACGTTAACCATAGACACCGTGAAATCGTGTTGCTACCATTCGCAGGAAAGCTTCAAAGTGTCGTAGAAAAAACATAATTAGAACAAGAAACCCGTGAAACGTATTATCTCGTATCCACCGTGTTCGTCGTCCTCGAGAAACTTGTTTCGAGTTCCGGCCAGGCGATAATAGTCGTCACGATGATTGTACGAAAACTTTCCATGGATTTTTCGGTCGTGTTTTCAGACATGGAACGAATGGACAGTTTCGATATTCTGCCAAACTTCCTGACAGTTAATTATCACGTTCTATCGCGATCACGAGCCACACTTTGGGAAACAAAACAAACAAAATACGACGCTCTCGATCGTCGAGTTCGCTGAAAACAACTACCCAGATTCTAAATTTAATCTTATTTATAGCTCTTACAGCTATTTTCCGCGGGCAATTCTTTTTTTGCAAACGTGAGTTTGGAATTATCCAGCGAATTTGCATGTTAGGCGACTGCTCTCGGGCGCAGAGTTTATATTGTTACGCCGTGCAATTTTATCCGGGAAGAAATGTACATTGTCCAGGAACAACAGGTAGAAATTCCTAAACATTTTCTGCTTATTTGGACGTACGTAATTTATAATCAAAATAGCTTTCTTGGATGTCTAAGAAAATTTTGTAAAACCTTTTTCGAGAACAATATGATTTCATGAGACGTTGTAAGATGGAGCGGTCGTAAAAGAAGCTAAGTAATGGATTTAATAAAGAAAAGTACGTTTCTACCTTGTGTCAATGTTTTCACGCGAAAGTTTATAGCAACACGTGACATGTTTCCCGCATGTTCCACTTTTTGACAAAATCACATTTCGAGATCGCCATTCTTTTGCGATCATAGTTCAATGCCATGTTTATGGAACAACGAAATCAGTCTGAAACCCAAAACGTTGGTAAAAAACGACAATTGATCTTGCCATGGTAAAATGGAAATTGCTTTTAAAGAACCCGTAAATGTGAATCATTTTTCTAGAGACCTTCGATTGATATGAAACCTGACCTAAAATACGGTTCTCGCCCATAAATATTCCCGTTGCTTGCACATCTATCATTCAAAACGAAACGAGGATGCTCGTGAATCTATTGTATGAGATCGAACAACGATGGGCGAAATACGTGTCGTTAAAAGTGGCACGCGTGCGTTCGCGGGGATTCTGCTGGAGTCGCGGTCTGAAAGGACTTTGGTAAATGGCGCAATCTACCGCGCCATTTCCGACACCTGACGGAACAGTTGCACAGATAAAGCCGAAGGGGAACAAGGAAACATCGACGTGGGATATGCCGATAACCTGCTACGTTGTATCGAGATTCGTATGTGTTTCTCCGTGTCGTTTCAGGAGAAGGGGAATGCAAAGTACGAACTACAAACTCACGTTTAATAGGCAAATTACTTTCGGAAAGCTGAGATTTTAATCAAGACTACGATCAAGAGAAAACTCAAAGGAGTTCTTCAGGCAGACTACGTGTGCAATGGGTTTAATAACGATGAAATTTACAGCCGCTTTGTAGGCAATAAATGGAAGTCGGATCGTTATTAAAGCAACTAGAAAGCATAGTGTCTCGCGCTCGCACCTTATCGCGATGGAAGCTGTATCTGTAAATAGAGT
Source organism: Bombus vancouverensis nearcticus (assembly GCF_051014615.1). NCBI lineage: Eukaryota > Metazoa > Arthropoda > Insecta > Hymenoptera > Apidae > Bombus > Bombus vancouverensis. The sequence goes on from NC_134913.1 coordinate 18,123,249, forward strand.
TTTCGAGGGACCAATGGGATGTTTACCGACTTTCCCGTCTTACATTAATTTCGTTCCTTGATACACAGAAGCGACAAGCTCTCCTTTATCGTTGTCGTTATTTCGGGAGAATGAATCGAGAGCGTTGCAATGAAAAGAACGAACCGAAATTGAAGCGCTGATGAGATAACCAACCGTTGATGGAAATCCGCCTTCGAGCGGAAAGATATGTACTTCGATACGGGAAACTTTCATTAGGTTTTAATCGAAATTCAGGTTGTCTCAACCACGTCGTTTCAATACGCAGGTGTATCTGTGAAAATCTGCGTAGGAAGATTAGAGGTTACATCGCGTCAAGTGACGTAACGAGAATGCATGATCCACAATATCGGATGCGACAGCGTTAATATCGCATCAGATACACGTAGCTGTTCTCCAACTTGTCTAGCAGTTGCTCCTAATACGAAAGTAATCGAATCAACGAGCCACTGTTTTATGAAAATGTTTCGCGAATAACAGTTTTATAGGAGAATTTTCGTTTCCCTGTTGCCAGAACCTGACGTTGCCAGGTCTATGGAAGTTTCATTAAGATTCGTTAGAGTTTCTGGGCAAACACAATGGTTGCGATTTAATATTCCACGAGGCTTAGGTAATTCACATGTTGCCCAGAGGAGTTTGAGAATGTTCCCAGCACAGACCAGCCGGTCAAAGCACCGGCTGTTTTCACTGACGCCTATGCGGGTACATTGATGTACGTAGTTTGTCGAGCGATGCGATGAATCGGAGAACCTCGTTTCAGCGGAAAGACTATTAAAGGAGCTCGTAGAGCGATGCTATTGAAATCATGACGAAACTTTCGAATGTTTGCAACCTTTTTTCGATCCAACGCTGATACTTCGCAAAACAAATATTTTTTAAGTACTTGAACGATATATTTGAACTAATATTTTAATCTATAGGTATTTTGATGTAAAATCGCGTTTAAAATTCCGACGATAAGCAATCCGAAACATAGGTATGTACCTTACGAATCTTCCGCGTGTCAGGTCACGCACCCTCCCCCATTTCCAACCCCTTTGAAAATTCGTTTCAAACCTTAATCGAACACGATCCGCGTGTTATTCCTTATCTTCCACGAACGCGACAATCACCTTCGAAAATCTCTATGAAAATTCACCGTACGAAGAACTTACCTGGACGCAAGCTTCTGAGAAAAGAAGAAGAGCGCGATGGCTCGGTTAACAGGTGAAAACCGAGTGTAGATACGGAGCGCGGGAAAGCGGCCCCTTTCGGTTGATCCACCGGTAACTCGTGTTCGACGGTGCAGTGATTTGATTCGGCCGGGTGGATGGGTTGCTCGCAACGAGTTCAGGAAGAACGTTCGAGCGGGCGATGATGCGTTCGATAGGTTCGGTCGAAGGAAGCAGGTGAACGTGGATCGTGTCCTAGGTGGACCGACTCGTTGCTAGACGAACACAGCGTTGCGGACGAGCTAGCTCTGTCCGGTACTTCGGCACCGTGCCGGGTACTATCCTCGATGCTTTCAGTCGGCGTCTGCGCTCTTGTAACCTTCCGACCTTCTCTTCCACCTGCACACCCCCACCGAATACCCAGCGTATTTTAGACTGCAGCCGTGCTAGCTGCTTGTGTCGCTTCGTAGCCATCCGCTTCTACTCGTCTCTCTCTCTCTCTCTCTCTCTCTCTTGCTCCCTCTCTCTACCTTTTCCCTCCCCGTGTACCTGACTCCCTACCAAGCGCTAGAGCACCTGATGCTGCACCTGAGGTAGTAGGGTCAATGCTTCCGCTCTCTTATTCGGAAGGGCACCAGTCGGAATAACCTGTGGACCAATCTACGAGCGAGGAGTTGACGTTTCTCCGTGCTGACGGTAATTACCACCGTTCATTCTGTGTTCGGAGAATATTTACTGGAAACTTAACGGTCACACTTGCGGTCGTTGCGTGGATTACATATTTGGCAAAGATTATACCGTGTGTGGAGACGCGCGAATCAAAGGTGAACTATGGGAATATTTGACGAAATACGTGTGTTTAAGTCGTTGAATAATTTGTAAGGTACGTAACGGAGCTACGTTTGTTACTCTTGATATTTCCGACGAAGACCTTTATCCTGATATTTGATAAATGATAATTCTGGGTGTTTCATTATTTCATCTTTCTGGTTGTTTCATTAATCTTTACTTTGTCAACAATTCGCTAATTATTTAGATTATTATTACGGTCGCTTTTAACTTTTCTGTACACACGTAGCACACGGTTTTCAACTGTTAGTTAACGTAATACTACAACGTTGTATCATTTGCTTTAAAACATAAACATGCCCTGGTTTCTCTTCTCTTCTTTTTCCCCTTTGACGATATATGCGTATGTATATCCAGTGACACCCATGCATCCATGAAAACCTTTTCATATTTCGCTATCAAATAACATCATTCAATAAAAATACGCGTTCCGAATTTTTAAATTACGATTCGATCTTTGGAACGTAACGTCTCGAAAGAAATCCTGATCGTCGGAGGTACGGTGTTTATCCTGAATTTAAGGCCAAACCAAATATTACCGTCATTTGCAAATAAACGGTATCGTTTATCGAAAAATCGAGATACCAAAACGTATCGACTTTCTAGCTTTCTTCGAGATATTCCATACCCCGGGGAATTCGTCTAATCTACGTTGCTCGACATGAACTCGTCTCTCATGTCCAGCCTCTAAATAATAAATTCAAAGATTATCTATAAACCGATAGATTTTTTTGTCGTTTATACACCGATGGAAGTTAAGGTGAGCGCCTGCAGTCGCGGCACGAATGAAATTCAACTCGTGTTTCGCTCGTTCGCACGCAGCCGCTACTCCATTTACGTAGACGAACTAATCAAACTTCGGTGGCGAGCGTAAAACGTGTCCATCCTCTTTGCTAAAAGACTCGTAAAACCGAACGATTCTCGCGGATAATTACACGTTCGATTTTTAAAACTTCCGTTTCGTCAAGTTTCTCTTGTTACGGCTGAATTCGAGTTATCGCCAGGTATCCATCGCGTTCTACGTCCGTAGACGAGTTTAGTTACCGTTCCACCCCCATTCTCCGAGCTGACTGGCATCGATGCACCTGAGACAGGGTCAATGTTTGTGCGCGCAACTTCGATGAGATTGGAGTTACTTCGCCGGTATTAGATGAATTCAACAACTAGGCGCAGCTCCAGCGTACGACGTCACGATGGTCATTCAATTTTACCAACTCGTCGAAAGTTTTCCAATTTTACGTTTGCGGATGGTCGGGATCAACGGGCGTCGTACGGTATTTATACCGAGTAAGCTATGCGTAACTCCATTCTCTTTTTCTGCCTGTTTGTTTTCGAAACTAATGCAGAAAAGGATATATTTTTTCGCCGGCGTATCTCATTTTCTTTCGTCTCTTGTCACTGCCTCTTTCGTGTTTTCCTTTCGACGAGATCGAGCTTCGCGAGTTTATCTTGCAACCCGTGGCTCGGTAGCAGAAAACATGGAAACTCGCGAGAGGGTCGAAAGCTCTCCGGATGTTTCTGACGGATGGATCGTTTGAACAAGCGACGACTGAAATCGAGCTGTCTTGTTTTCTTGAATTGTCCAATGAAAAAGTCGACGTTGACAAGTATCAGAGATCCACTCTGCGGAGGGAGAATGAATTTCTTTCGCGTTTTTAGCCCGTTTCTTACGTGGTCATCCTGACACGCCCGACCGCGTACGCACCTATACTACTTGAATTCACATCTGACAATCTGGCAACAGCGAATCACAATAGTTCTGATTTAAAGAACGACTGTTTACTTTAACGCGATCGAAATGGGCCGATGAATGCTTCAAAGAGCGAAACAATAAATTAAATAAGTTACGACAGTTGATTCTCGATAAAATCTCCGAAATTTTTAACTACATTTTACACCAAATAAATTAATTAAATATCCTAATTATCGATGATAGAATTGTCGTTGTGGACAGATAGGACTAATATTTCTCTTCTCTCGTGAAATATTATCAGAATACACTTCTGTCTGATAAACAGTTAATTATAATGAAATTTCAATTAAACCGTATGCATGATTGGCTTTAGAGGTTACCGCGATACGGAGATATTAATTACGAAATTTATGATACCGTGTCATTTCCAATAGCTCCAAATATTTCCTGCAACATGGTCTTCTCGTTGGCCAGTTAATGGAGAAATAATGTCGATTTCTTTATTAAACATCGCACTTCTTCAAAGCTATTCTCATTGCCATCGCGAATATTTTTACCAATGAAATATTTATTTTGTACTATTCGAAATTTTCTACTATAAATTTTATTCTAGTTAGAAATTCACAACCGGAAAGACATAACAAAATTGCCTGCGGCCGTCAACTTTAGAATTTTCAAATACGAGTAAACATTTACGAACTATGACGAATGAACACATTCGACGAATCCGTTAAAACTTCGTGGCGAGAGTAGAAGCTCGGTTTTTCCAAGCGCAACTTGTAAATAAAAGCCGTGCTATTTCATAGAAAACATCATCCAATATTTGAGACGTTCCGCTACATTTATCTTCCATAGATCTAAAAACACCCACGCGCTTTCTCGCATCGTGTTCACTCTGAAAAACAGGGTCGCGCCGTGTACTTACCACGAAGAGGCTCGCAATGGTGGAGAACAATCGGCTCGCTTCGTTGGAATTAGGACGAAATAAAATTTTGAGCGCGTTCGCCGATCATTCGACCGTCTGTCCAGCTGCACGAAATTCCAGGAAGACGAGAAATTCCTGAATACCTGACCCGACGCAATCTCCACTGAATTTCTCGAAGGCGACGAGAATCGCGCGTCCTTAAAATAATTCAGAGTATTTGGTCGTTCGTCGCGTTGGATCCTTTCGTTTGCGGAAAGGAAACGTGAATAATTCATTTCGTTAGAATTTCGACTAGTTTCTCTTGTTTCTTGGTTCCTGTCGACTAGTCGAGTATCGGCCGCACCCGACCCAAGACGAATCGAAGGAACTTTATTTCCTGCCGCCTAGGGCTTTTATCCTGTGTCGTAATTTCATCATGATTGAGCGGAAAATGTCAAGGTCTACGATATCTGGGAAGAGGAGGGCTAAATGATACGCGGCTAATTTTATGATCGAGGCTTAGGCGATCTATGTTTCATTTAAGGATTATAAGCGGCTTCGAAACGAAGGTCGATCGCGTAGTTTCAGAGTATTAACGTGTAATAGTTATTGGCCTTTTAAGGTGTGTATATATAACCTATCGTTGAGCTTTTGCGAGTACCCATCGGATCTTCGACTTATGATTCCATGAGCTACGAGAGCAGAGGATTTAAAAGCGGGACGGTTTCGAGTGCGTTCGAATGATAGTCGTTAGCTTTAAAAAGCGGGCGTAAAAATGCACGCGAATGCTCGACTTGCTTGTTTTTCGTACATAATCGGGAAAACTGTAAATGACCTTTTGCTCTGGACGAGTGCTTTCTCGTTTCATCTATTTTGCCTCTAACCGCGTGCCAATTTTTAAGTAATCATTCCTTTATTTCTGACTATGCGCGGTAAACGTGTATGGGACACAATGTATCGCACACAGGCTGTATGAATAGTGGATACGTGCTTTTTGTAAGACGTGATCAATGGACCTTGAACTTTTTCCACCGTAACCTGTAGAAGCGTGCTGCACTTTAAGGCACTCGTTATTCATCTGTTCAGCGTGCGTGATGTTTTAGCTCAAAAAAATGTCGTCTTAAACATCCGTGTTGCTTTAGGATACTAGCGGAAATTGACGAGATGTCTATAAGAGTCAGTAAATCTGAAAAATTAACAAATTCGTTATATGCATCAGATTGATCAGGTAATTCCGTAGTAACATTTTATTTCTATTTATATTTATACAATTTCATTTGGAATTTTTCGTAAATTGTAGATTATTGATACGCGTATTTTAGCTGAATATTTATCATATATCAGAGTTTTAATTAAAACAACGAAACATGCCGATCAAGCCACAGTAAAATTCAATTTTTGACGAACATCGAGTCTCGAGCATTCATCTTCGATTTTTATTTTCATCGAATCCCTTTCGTTCGGAGGGTCAAGCTTGAAAATGTTATTCGAGCGATTAATTTCCAAATTTTGTCCAATCTCGTAATGCGGAAGGAACTCGTTGCAGTTTGTTCGTCAGCATGTAGCATAATGCAACTCAACGTTCGGTATGCCTTTCGTCCGGCGGATACGCCGGTGAAATCGACACGCGACAGAATGGAATTTCCAATCTCCTTTCATCTTCGAATGAAATTAAGTCTCAAAAGCGGCGCTTTCGTGCGTTGATCTTGCAAGCTTGTCGATCGAGTCACGTGTACCCATCGTTCTCGAACCTCAACTACTCGCCTCATTCTCGCTAAATATTTCCCATCGACCTGTTAACCGATGCTCGATCAAGTTAAAAGACTAATTTTCACCGCACAAGAGCGACAAAACAGGCTCACGAAAATATTCCAACACTTGTAGACTTTTATGAATAAATTACGCATGTTGTACGACACAGACTGAAATATTATTAGTACCATAATGAGACTCGACTATTATTATTATAATGGCAAAGTTTGAAACAAATCTGAAATTATTCGCATATGTATATAAGAATTACTATAGGATTTTTTTATTTATTTGGAAATATTAGAAATTAGGGTTTTCAATGATTTCGATTCTATATGATAAGTTTATTGATCGATAGATCTATTTACATTGGATTAAACAGGAAACGATTGTTATTTAACGTGAACTAAATACAGTAATGTGCTATAAATAGTGTAAATAGTTAATTCACAGATCACAACTAATAGTTTACAACTCATAACAACTCGGCAACTCGACTCTCGACTCCTCATCACTCGACTGTCAATTCACGATTACTCCACTCGACTTGACTCCTCACAAGTTGACTCTCAACTCACGACTATTTCAACTCCACTCTCACCACTCCACTCTCTACTCACAACTACTCCACTCGACTCTCACCACTCGACTCTCAACTCACGACTACTTCACTCGACTCTCACCACTCGACTCTTCAGATAAAAAAGCTGCCGGTAAAAACTGTCAGGTAAAGACCACCCGTTAAAACTGCCCCTTTTGGCCTAACGGCACTCAAACCTTCTCGCAACATTGTTTATGGTTCACCCGATATTACTTAGATTATTTGTCCACGATACTGCAATACGAAGTATTTTTATCCAATATCTTCTACCGGTTGTACCTGCAAAATGGATTTGAAAGAGGTTTTCGAAGATAAAAGTGATACAATTTTCGTCTGACACACACATTTTTCGATGGTATGGCGAAGTTGCCTGAAAGAAGCACAAGATAGTACAAAATAACGTACAATACATTGTATAATGTAGTTTTAGTTAGAAACATAAAATTTGCCTTTGAATTTCCTTTAGAAAAGCTTTTGGCCAGCCCGATACTTTCGTCTCTTACGCCAGTGTACGATCGGTGGCACGAGCCTACGCTATAATCTTGTCCGCCACATTTTTATACGATTCAAAGACTACAAAGAGAAACGTTCGCTGCGATACAAATTGAACGCAAAATGAACTTAATGCGAGGCCAAGTTGGCCCCACGAGGACACACTTTGATTTCCACCATTCAGCGACTAAATTCTCCGTGAAACAAGCCACGTGGACTCGATTGCCCCGTGTTATTGCCGGTTACGACGACCCCATTCTTTTCTATCGTTATCTAGGAATAGAGATTCTCTTTTACGAAATTGGTCCTTGCCCTACTCGAACGGACAAAAACGAAAGAGGGTGCGTTTATTATACTTATCGTGAAAAATCAGGAAGCTAGACCAGTATTTTCGCCCACTTTATACTTTGCTCAACAGCTGCAGGATATTTATGAGAATTTTTCTCGAAATTCGTTCTCTGTACGCTTTAGATACTTTCGGCAAATCGAGTTAAAATATCAGAGGAAACAAACGGAATGAAAATAACGACAAAGGGCCATCCGAAAAACGTTTCCTGCGACCGGAACGCGATGCACGCTGAATCGGAAAACATGAATAGAGAAAATGTTACCAGCCATTTACACGATTCCACGAACAAAAAGTTGAACGTTCTAACGAGTGATTCGGAATTACCATTCTACCGAAAATACTTGAAGTTTCTACGGAAATTTCTGTTGTCTGACACGCGAGCGCCCGTGAAACGTACGACGCTGAGCTTCGTGTCAAGATCAAAGGCTATACACGAGAACCACGCCACGCGTCGGAATTCCACCCTTATTTTAATCTTTAAAATTTTAGAAATTTTCTAAGCGCAAGAAATTTTAATCTTCAAAAACATCTACCTATATATGGCCAGATGTGAAAAATTTATCGACAAATATGGACTACTTCTGTTACCACAAATCGTTTCTAAATCGCTATGTGATGGTTATACGAAGGATTATTTAACGCTCATGGGACTACTGGTGATAATAAAAAACGAAATCGTGTCGGTTTGCTCGTTTCACTCGAACCTATTAATTCCCGTTTAGTTTTCGATAAAGGAACAGCGTTCTAGCTGAATCGCGTGAGTGAAGCTCTTTTGATCGCTGATGAAAATCGAGGATTTTAAAACGTTAAATTTTTCGTTTCTACAGACGTAGAAAAGTAGATATTACTCCGCTTCGTATTTCTATGCAAAGTACAGGTGAATTGTTTTTGACGTAGAGAAACTTTCACGCCTGTCGAAAATGGTAAATTCGAAAGTGCGAGAGAAGCACAATCGAATGATATATTATAGTTTGCACGATCGAACGTTTCAAAAAAATATGATCGTAAAAGGTCAGCCGCGAATGCCAATCACACACGTATCAAAACAAAAATCCATTGGTGAAATTTATTGGTCGAAAGTTTTACTCGTTCGGAGACACGTTTTCAATTGTAGCAATAGAAAGCCCTCGTCCTCGTTTAAACTCATCCGGACTCATACGCTCGGTCGACGTACAATGGCGGCCAAGTACTTTGACCTGAACTTACAGCTTTAAGTCGGGCTTTCGTTGGCTCCTTGTAATGGTGTAACGATCCCCGGATTTTCTTGCCAACTCGGAGGAAACGTGACTCTGATAAACGTGTCTCCCAATAAAATCTATGACATGAGAAAATCGTTGCAGAGTACGCAAGCGTGTCGTACACGCGTTGTGTAAAACGCGGAGGGTCTTCGTTTCTCGTAACGCTCCACCAATGGAATTACACTGTCATTCATCTTTCGCGTGAATTCTGTGGACGCGCGGATCCTCGGCTGATATTTACGTTTGAGCAAAGTGGAAAATGGGAACGGATCGTCGAAGTTCGATAAGAATCTAAAACTTTATTTTTCTAATTAGCAAAGTAGAGTTTGGAGGGTGCGTTTTATAAAATCCTAAAATTTAATAAGCAATTACCTTCGAAAAAATGAAAGATTCAAAGTTTATAGCAGGAGCAACATAAATTTCTGGCTCATAATTTATATAACTCGTGATTATGTTTTGTGCCTGACTACCTTGATTAGCAAAATGAAGTCGTATAACAACGATAAATTTTGAAATTGCTTCTCGAGATTATTGCGCAATGGTCATGTGATAAAACTGTTATTGCATCGAGCATCTCGCCGCTTTATGAACTACCACTTTGATCAGGATAACATTCGTGTATCGTTGAACTGCGGTGATTTACGTTCTACAGTGAATACAGTGTAGCAGCGTTTGAATATCATTGATAATGGCGTTTTCCTATTCATAGTCGGAATAGCATTAACGGTTTTATTGCGATCCTGATAGTACTTCATAATATTCTGTATACGATCAGAACTAAACCTGTCGCGTATTATTTCAAAACGTAATCAAAGATCGATTCAATCTATGGAACGTACATAGGGTGATTATATCTAGAATTTCGTTATATTATTGAAGCGCAGGATACAGTTTCAGAATCGCAAATTCTGAACAAAATCGAAGTTAAAAGAGGTTATCGTATAGGTGCACCAATCTTCATTTTTCAGTTTCCTCGTCTCACTGCCTCGACGTTCATTCGAGAACCTTGCGCCGCTTCGATAAAGCAGTTCCGGACGCTTTAAATATTTGACGAGCTTGCGTGTGTTCGTCGCGTTTCTATGTAATCTCGTCTTGTTCAGTCCGGTGCTATCGATGAAATGTTTGAAAGGGAAGCGTGGTATTAAAGCCTATTCGCTAAAGGCCGTCTCTGTCGTGAGAAGTAATTTCCGGATGAGCGAGGAACGAAAAGGGAGAAAAGTGATAGAAAAGAGAAGAAGAAGAAAAAAAAGAGGCGAATCTCTTTATATTTCCAGTCCGTTACAGATTTCCCACAGGCAGTTTTACATAAAATCACGACTGTAGGATCTCGGTTTTTAGAATCAGACCGCTTCGTCGTGTTGGATTCACGGAACATAATTATGCGTTTGTATGACGCTTAACTAACTGCACAATAGGGGTGGCGTGATAGCTCGACCTGCGGCCTCGTTCCGTGTTGGTCGTTGCAGCGAACGTTGAAACCTGTTGCAACCGACTGAAACGACCTAATGTTCTCTACTCCCAGTTGAATCCATTTACTTTTCTTCCTTTTTCCTCGATTTTGTTTCGCTTCCACTAAGCGACAGGGAATCAGCTCTTCCTGTCCTACTCGGTCTACGATTTATTTCCCGATTCTGTTGTGATCTCTTCCTTTATATCGCTCTAATCGTACAATATTTTTCTTCCCTGTTGTGGGGTACGATAAACTCTGAGATAATACAGAATATTCCTTGCGTAAATATAGATATTATCGATTAACCAGGCAATATTACACGTGATTTAATAACGACACAACAGTATAACATTGTTTGCATGTTTACTGACATTTATCTGTCTAATATAATATAATATAAAATTAATACAATTTAGAATTAATAAATTAATTATTAGAATTAATAAATACAACTGATGTCTACTAACAGACTAGAATATAATGTTAAACGTATAACATAAGGTGAAACGATTATTGACAGCGGTCGTTATTAAGCAATTATTAAACCAGTTAATTAACATTACTCCGACACGGTATTAGTATCCGTCAAACTACACAACTTCCTTGAACAGCCTATTGTATCGTGTCGGTGAACCAGCGAATTTACTTCAATAACAGGATCCTAAGGCTTTGTGTTCCTGTCAGAGAAGCGTGTGACGCGATCGCTGTGTTCGAAATATCCGGAAAGTTGAAAATCGACGAAGAATACAAGAGGAAAAATTTGCCACGGCAGGAAAACAGAATCGACGGACAGAAACGAAAACAAACGTCGCATCGATTTGATCGTGTTGTCAGTCATCCTAACTTGGAAGTCGTAGGAACCGCGCGTCGAGCACGAAACGGGAGTGCGACTGATTCGATAACTTCCTGGAACATTGTCGGGACACCTCCGTTCCTCGCTGAGCTGTCCTTATTAGGGTCGCTCACCGAGCACAAAGGCTTCGTTGAAAAGTTTTCCGCGGGAATCGAAGGAACGTCCGGAGAAATTTCTCAGAAGTAAGCCGATTTTCCGTAACGCTCTTAAGGATGTAACACTCTCCCCTTGAGTGTAACTCAACGAAAATATCATTAGAGGATCACGAAGTCGATTGATGAAACTATTTTAATTGAGCTTGCTGTGATTAACGCGTCCTCTTGAAAATTTGCGTGGATTTGAATCATCCTCTTTGAGACGGAGGTTAATATTTTTGTTTACTTTGTAATTCGTTTAAAGCGTAAATTCGTTGGTGGTGAAAAGCTGAAACGATAGAAACTATACTATTCCCGTTTCGAATATAAAAATTTCACGGTCTATTCCTTCGTAATGAAGACGATTAACGAATAACGAAATTAGGAAAAGTTGAAGCGGCGTACGAGCCGATTGGTAATTAGTGAAATTCGCAATCAGAATTATTGTCAAACTGGACATTCGTGTGGTAATAGAATTCGACGTGATGCACAGACTTAAAATTGATCCTGATTGTATACATGTCACAAACCAGATTGAATATCATGATGGCACAACTCCCGGCTCTCTACTCCCAATCGAATATCCTCGTTTGCCGTGTCAATCCCACTTTGTTTACTTGATTGTCAGGGCATAATAATTAGACAAAGGTAAAAGTAACGAAGTTCGGATGTTAATAGTTGGTTAAATGTGCCTCATGAACTAAACTACAGCCTTTCCTAGTAGTAATCGATCAAATTATATCTTTCGTTTCATTTCGAAAAACAATATTTACACGAAATTATCTCAAGACACGAGTTACATTAGTGGCATTTCCTTTTTATTTTGTGTTGGAATACAACGATATTAATCGCATACAGATGAGGCGATTGATCGAGCGGATTCTTCCCTTCGTTGACCAGCGATATCCCCACTAGCGTACGTTCGTGAGATGTACCGCAGCGGCTGGCGCGTGCATGCTCTTTCGAAAATTCGGTGGAGGAAGCGTAAGGATATGGATGGAACATTGGGCACGTCGAGAAGCTACTAGAAGGTTCCGTGGCACATGTGACGCCACACAGACATCTACTCGGGTCACACTCATTACTGCATAGAGAGTGGGGGTTCAAAACCTTTCCAAGGGCCATGGGTCACTAAGTCAGTCAGTCTGAGAATAACTAGCCAACTGTCTACATTCCACAACACACTTATATTTCCTGTAATAATTGTTTAATAAATATCACATAATATTATTTCAACACAAACGTTGTGTCTTCCACAGATTATTAATCTTAATTCCGAGATTAAATTCTAATATTTTGCCATCGATTAAAATATTTTGTTAAGGAGAATAAGCTCGAATAACCTTGAGTTCGCACGTACCGACCCCAGATCATCCTTATTTTAATATTCTTCCAACGTTACATATTTAGCTTGAACCGACCTGGCCTGTCCGTATGTACCTTATCGCGCACGTATTTGCTAGAGCCGTACAACAAGTTTGTTTGTTTTTCGAACCCGGTTCGAAATGAAATTTCCTCGGCCAGCTACCGTGCTCTCCTCATAAAATCTCGTTAATTTTCATGTCATCGTGTGAGGGAAAAAATGTCACCCCTATGAACGATACGCTAATGGCGCTAGCGGAAGTAATCCGGCATTAATTTTCTTCCTCGTGAACATCTGTCCTTTTCTACCTTCGATGGCAACCGTTAAATAAGGTTACGCAATAAATTCTCCACTGACTCTTCTTCTGTATTTGTCGTTTATACGTGCAGGATAAGATCGTAAATTTAATTGAATTTTCGTCAGCTCGTGATGAAATTCGACGCTCATATTTTTGTTTTTCCTTTTCCTTTCCTTCTTCCTTCGCGAAATGTTTTATGAATTTTTCTGAAAGCGAGAATCGCTGGCGTTCTTGTTTACACGAAATGCATTATTCTCTTGTACGGGATTACGCTAACGCGTTGTCGGCATAATACGTTATAAAACCGGCGACATTGCTCGCCTTTGCACCACGTGGGTATTAAGTAACGGCAAATGCACGCTCGAAGCATAGTTGATGCAATTACAATGAAACAACACCGTATCATAAAATATCTGTGCATCTGGTGGCTGATGATGGAAGCTACGAAAGTATTAGAAGAAGCGTGAGAACGACAAAATTCGCGAATGCTCGACAGACGAAGCGTTCGGATTTTCTCGTATAATTGAGGGTCCTTCGAAACTGGTGAACACGTTCGAATTCTCGTAATTAAACGTTGCTCGTGACACATGTTCTAAACACTTTTGCGCGCAAATATTGATTTAATATTATTCTGTTTTGGCGAGTAAGAGACACGTACGATGTACGTGTCCGAAATGTCCGATGAAATTTTCGTTAGGACGATGCTGGTCGATTTTCGACCAATATAAAACAAGGGATGAAATTCATTTACATTTAGCGCGGTTACAACATAGGGTTGTTTAAAGCGCAGATCCCGGAAATAGGTCGTCGTCAAATCGAATCTATTCGCGAGTCGAACTAATGAAGCGTGTCGAGACGTACTTAGCGGAAATTCAGCGGAAAGAACACTTGGCATCGATGAAAGTTCGAAGAGAGAAAATGCTTTTCGTCTTACGTCCACGTGTCGAACCAACCTGTATTCAAATAGACGGAGAAACGATTTAATAAAATCGAAAGCGGGGGAAGATATAATGCGAGAACTGGAGCGTGAAAAGCTCGTTTTAAACTCGCTGGAAAACAACCATAAATATGCGACTCGACCGTGGTTCGCACGAGCATCGAAAAAGTAAGCTTCGTTTCCACTCGCGGAATATCCTGGGCATGCAGGCAAAATAAGAATCCTCACGGTTAAGATTTGCATTCGATGCCGCGGCCTAATTATTCAATTTCACGTCGATTTGGAAAACAGCTTCAGAAATTTCTTACATCGGATTCGAATGTACTAATTTTCTCAGTTGAATTCTTATCCTCGTAATGTAAATACGGCCAGCTGTAAATTTCCAGGATTTCGTGATCTCGATCGAGAAAAGAGAAGATAAGGACATTAATTCAAAATGCAAATGATCCATTGTTTTCTAGAAATTCCATTTAGTATAGTAGCATCTATAAAATAAATAAACGCGACAAGCTTCTGTTGAATGGAGAAGATTACGTGCCCTTTGAAAAGTGACCCGAGATCCAACACCCTTCCTTCCCTCTCTTTAAAATTGCTTGGCTACTAAAGAATGAAAGTTCTCTCGGCTTGGCTATTACCCTGTGCAAGTTTTCAAGAAGCTTCAGCTTCGAGCCAGCAAAAGACCGCGTTCCCGATCGATTATTACATAATACTATGGTCATTAATTCTTAGCATCGATAGTCCTCGATTACATAACTCAACGTGATCGTAAACAGATTGTTTACCACGTTCCATGTCGAAACTCAAGTATAGAGCTCGCTGGAGTACGCTAATTAAATTTAATTCAACGATAGGCAGATTACTCACGTGACGCAAGTGTATTCGGTCGATTGGTTCGGAGGGAAGGGTAAAGTCCTGCTCTAGAAGTTTTCATGGCAAGTTTGCGGGATCCACGGAATCCACAGTCGAGAGAGGAAGGATTATTGCTTAGATTTACGGAGACAGTCACGGATTTACGGCGCCTGCTCGGAATTTCCATCTGGTCTTCCGGCAAATTATCCCTCGATCAAGGTTCGATGCACCGTTGTTCCTGGTTTCCTACCTGGAAATATTGATAAACAAACGCTCCTGCATAAGCTGAGCGTTAATTAATTGCGCAACGAACGATAGTAATCGGTTAATTCCTCGGCTAGCGTTTATTAACAACGCTGATCATCGAGCATACTGAACTCGATGCGCCGTTAAAACGGTGGTACGCTGCTCGATTTAGACTATAAAGTTATTTGTAGTTCGAATAAACACTATTTTAGTTGACTCTATATTGATTCAGCGTGTCTGAATAATAGTCGATATTCTAAGTTAACAAGGACTGATTCCAAAAACGCCAAAGATCTTGAATATAAACGAATAATTATTTTCTAAATTATTTATTTGAAATTCTTCGTCTTGTTATTACACCGCCAAAGGGTTAATCCAATTCTCCCTTCGATGCACTGCTATCCGGCATACCTTTTCGTTTTAAATTCTTTTCAGCAAAGTACAAAAGTAATTGGACCGAGGGTAATCGCAAAGACAGCGTAGCATGACACGTTGTTACGGATACTGTCATGATCTCGTTAGAAATTCATGATTTTGTTTGTTCGATTGCATACACATATAACGAGGCGAACAATAGACATACTGCAAGCGTATGCATGAGTTTTTCACACGACAAATACATATGCATGCAGTCGTTCCAATGTGTCCACACGACGTGTCGCCCCGGGTAGATTTGGAGATTGATTCGCGAGGTTATAAATATCGAAGTTTGAATAACGCATTCGCTATTTTAATTCAACTACTGGCTCGTTCCACCAATTTCGAGGACCATAGCTTTACGAGGATTCGTTTGCGGTGTTTTTTTTCATTAACGGATCAGTCAAACGACACCTACAAAGTGGACGAAATATTAGGTTGTCCGAAAAATTTCTTTCGTTTTATGACGAAATAATAGACGCGCAACGTTTTTTCTTTTATATTATTTCGTCGAATTACGTACGACCCATTTTCTTCTGTCGAGATAAACACCGTGACGTTTCACAGGCTCGGTTTCACGTTTGTACGAAGGTGTATCGTTGTAAAAAACACGTTTACGAAAGAAAGACACTTTTTCGTCAATCTAATATTTATCTCGAAGAACGCATTGCTGTGTAGTAGGAAAAATTTCGCTTTCCTCCTACTTCGAACTTCATCTCGATAATACAAATTCGTCGTATGCTTTTATTAAAAAATGGTGTAGAATAATTATACTTAATGATCGAGAGCCGGTATCTGTTCGATTTTACATCATTCTCAAGAATTTCATACCTCAAGCTTTAATTCGCTATTCGCTATTAATCATTAGCGACACCGTTGAAGACGTTGCTTCATTAATTATAAAACCATAGAACGTTCTTTTCATTTTACGACAGACTGTGACGACGAAGATCTCTTTTACTACCAGTTCATCGGTCACCGTGATAATGAATCTTTCTTCTTTCGCTGGGGGGAGGGGGTAGAAATAACGCAGGTAAAGAGATATCGTTATTGCGCAAACAAATTACTCGAACGTTGGATTTATTACGGGACCCATTCTTTTGGATCATCGCACTCGAATTAATTTTCCTCGAGAGAATAATGCGACCTGTCATTGCCCAAATTAAAGTTTCTCGACCGATTTATTAAACAGGAAGTAGGTAAATTTACAGGTAACGTGGAGGAACAATCACCGTGTTCGACTCACGGGCCGAGAAACTTTCGACGTGCACCGGTTAAGCATACTTCGCGTCAGTCCTTGAGAGAAACTCGGTTTCCTGCACTCTCAACCTTTCGATCCTCGAAACTGCTCGCGAAATCATTCGAGTCTCGTCGTGCAGACGATTTCGAAGCTGTCGTATCGTATTTTCAGACACGATTTCGCCGTTATTCGCGTTTAGACGTTCGTCGTGAATATTTCAGAACGCGTTAAGCTGAAAAGATTCCTCTCGCGTCAAGGATGAATTGTGTCCGTACAATACAATTTGTGTTTACTCGAGTCTTACACTTACGCGTTTGATCAGGCTGATTGTTTCGTTAAAATATCGTTCGAGGTATAATAGAACTGCATTTATTGGATAAATTTTATTTAGTACACGATTAAACGAAGTATCGATCGAATCCACTTATGGATATGAATTCCAATTAGTTAAACGAGAAACACATGCATAATGAAGAGAATGATAGTAGGGAAAATTAGTGGACTCCTGTTACTTTGTTACGTATATTCAGTGACCACTGTTTAAAATGTCATGGCCTATGCTTATCGCGTAAATTCGAAAAGATAGTTGATCCTTACCGATATCAAGAATATTAATTAAATCGAACCTTTTAGAGGAAGAATAAAATAAAATCTTTTAGAATCTTGAATTGAATATTTATATCCAGCATCTCTCTTATTGTATACGTACGAGTATATATTCTACTCATGTTCATAATTAAACCTTGTGTGAATAAAAACGTAGACTGAATTAAAGCGCGATATATCTGAGAATCGATTGAAATTAAATTGATCGAGATGCAAATGATATTCAACCTTCTCAGAGATCTCTTCCATATTTATCAATCAACTTCGTTCCGATGAAACATGTTTCGCAGTCGACAATGATCGTTTAATCTTCCAGCGTATTTACAATTTACAAGTCTTCTACCTAGTCAATTTCGCACTCCCATTTTGTTAATTCCAGAGATTCTCAGATGTTACCGTTTTGTCATTCGAAAAGTTTCTCAATCTTCGTCCATCTTAATAACACTCGAGCCCTCGAACAAGATAATAATCTCCCGGTACAGTAACTACAGTATAAAATATATGAAATACATTCATGGAATACACGTTTTCATTCGCGAATACAAAACAGGAATTTCCTACTACTTTAGTTCGAATTCTGCTAGGAAATGACATTCTAATTTCAACAAAATTTGAAATTATGAAAACTACGAACGGAATTCGTAGCATTACGAATTACCATGTGAATCTTGTATTCGCTTTAATGATAGAACCGACGTAAATATACCGATCGAGAAAGCGAAGATGGAGAAGGAATCTCATTCTTCAAATTTCTCATATCAAAAAGACAAAATCATCCTATTTCTTAAAAAAAACACACCGTGACAACTCTATAGAAATCTTTTGAAAAATTACTAATTGGTTATTTCGACTACTCTGTTGATTTTAACGTTAAGTATTTGCAAGCATCGTGTGCAAATTATTGTCGCTAGCATCAGAGGAATTTTACTCTGCGATCGTGCGATATTTCGCTAGATTCCTGAACATTCGGATTGCACTCGTTGGATTTTTTGACGTGTACTGCATAGGGCAGACTTGGTTGATTAATAATAAACGCATCGCGAGTTGCTACGAGCTGTCAAAACGGCGGACCATTAGCGTGAGACTGGTAAACTGGCAAAGTGACGAACGTGTGTGGCGGTTCGTTGAATTAATAGATGCCGCGATACACGTCAGTCTGTTAATGCAATCTATGTACGAGCTCGTCACACATACTTGCCATTCTCTTGCATGCGCACGTACACACGCGTGTCCATGACAACGCGATAACATTGAAATTTCAATTAAATGGAGACCACGCTGATCTGTTGCAAACATTCGTTCGTTTCATCTTTTACGTAGAGAATATCGAAACATCGCGTTATACATCATCTCGAGTTGTTTCAGCAAAGTCTCTTTTAATCTAGAATATTATTAGAACTTATAAACTCTGTCTAGTTCCTAAAAGTCTTCTTTTCGGACACGAATAGTGCTATTTTGTATTTTAAATACTCGTACTTTAGCGAAGATCGCACGATTGAGGTTAAATCGACGAGGTAGTTACTGGTACAATCTTCTATAAGCGGCGTGCTCGAAGGAAAAGAATATTCGAAAAGCGGTGTCGTTGTAACTTGTAATTTATCGATGCATCGAGGGGCCCGATTAAAGGCAGATTCCGCTCTAAGTACGTCGTAAAGCTTGATATATGTGGACCCGGTGCGGAAACGCGTTCCCGATATTCTACACGAGCTGAGATTTTGCCGAAGAAACGAATATCTCACGATTACTTAGCTCACGCTGCATGCTGTTTGTACTCGGATGAGATACGGACAGGAATTAAAGGCCATCCTCGTTTCACGACTCGCTCGAAATGGTATCTACGTAGACACGATCTCGTCACCAGAATATAGAGAAATATTCATTTGAGAACCGACCGCTTGGTATTCCGAAGGAACAGATAACGTTATATTTCGAATTTCCATTCGTTCTACGATCGCGAGATAAAGAGGAATCGTTGAATGTAATGAAAATATTCTTCAGGGTATGCGAACTTCTCATAAGGAAAATTCTACTTCCTTATTGGTTCTTTAATTTCACTACATAAATGCACAATTAACGTGTATTTCAATTTTCAAATATTTATATTCTCAAGTATTCGAATACATGATATTTGATTGTTTCGATGTATCGAGTTTCGCAGAACGCGAATCAACCGTAGGCACAGCCTAAGCGTAAAGAACGTATCGAGATAGAAACGAATGTTCAATGTAGGATAAAAACCCAACTAATAGACAGAATGGATCCTATGCGTAAATAAGGGAGAATATAACATCTACGGTACGAATCATTTCTCAGAAATCTCGTAAATACGTGTAACATGGACCACGGTTGGAAACGTGTTGGTGGTTCAAATGTAGGTAAGCGTCGATCCCCTGTCGCGAGGAAAGGAACGGGAAAGAATGGGTCCTGAAAGCTTTTTTCAATTGAGTGATCCACCACCCATGGCTTCCACGTTGAATCACGTGGCGTGCTCATTGATTTCGCGGAGAAACACTTTCAAAGAGAAACTTCCTCTTGGGAAGAATCGAACTTACAAAGTAACCTTTTCATCGGAGACTCGCCAGCCACGTTTCCGCGCAGCACTGAAACTCGTGAAATTCGAATTAACGAAGGCTAATTGATATACATTAATTTGGTGTCGTTGCAAAAACGACGAATACCAGATTCGAGGCTCGTTAAGCGGTGTTCACAGCTACGTAAATCAGAATTATCGCAAATCGACGGTCGGTTCAATGCGCAATTAATCATCAGCAACGCCGATATCAACGCGAAATTTCGCAAGCACGCCCCACCCAGCTGGCGGCTACAATCAACACGATTCAGTCGACGAGAATTTACTGGACGCCAAGGACAGAAATTCGTCGGAAACCGCGACGTTTCGTCAGCCACGAAGAGGATACAATTTTATTCCGTGTGCGCTCATTCTCGAGCTTCGCATCTTACGAGATTGCTTGCTCGAGAACGAATCGATCCGATAGACCCGACGTTAACCCGATATTTTGGAAACGACGTTCGCAACTTTGAACGTACGCGAACGTGATAGCTAGATTTTTCAGTTAATTCGAACTATTTTCTGCTGCCATACCGGCAACCTTCAAAGAACGTGCTTTAACGGCGTCTGTCAGCGGGCGTTAATGCGTTCTAACGATGGTCGTAGTGACACGGAAAGCGTAACTCGTTCGATGGGATTTCACGATAGCATCGCGTAAAAGTCCTGTTGCTTACCGTGCACATATATCTGCGTGTATTTTATACATCGACGACAAACGTCACGCGTAAGTAGTAATTTTCAGAAGCTTTCCCCTATGACGTGAATATCGTCGACGTCGTCGTGACGAGAGTCGAAACAAGGATACCCTTTTCTATCGGAATATTTCACTTCGCTACGAGATCTGATCACGTTTAAGCGCAAGGAATGTACAAGAGGAACACGATACGAAGAAAGTGTAGATGAAGTTTGGAACCTTTCGCTGAAATTTAAACGTGGAAATTTAGCGTGGAAAAGATATTCGCGAAAAGAATAGCAGATCCAGCGTGAAAATTATAGGGAAATTATTTAACATGGAGTACGACATGGATTCGAGTCGACACGTACTTTTACATTATTTATATTTTGTCGATTGTAGTACGTGAATTATATATCACAAAAATCTTCATTTTATTTCTTGGATATAACTTACATTTCATATGTCAAAAAGCAAGACAATTATTTGTTAGCATACGGCATTGTGCGGAACGAAAACCGGATCCGAAGTGAACGCGTTGACACGCTAATACTTTTCGCCTTCTGTATTTCTCGTAAAATGCGTAAGATGCAAATTGCTTAGATTATTCTAAGTGGTAATTTTAGCTTGGATGTAGGAACATTGGTGTAGGAAACATTTTTCGGCAAGCGAACTTTTGTATTCTCTGGATCTTCCATAGATGAACGACTCACGGAATCTCTCGTTGGTTCTTTTCAGAATTTTTAGAGCATGTTGCAGCCAAATGGCACAACCCACTCTTCCATTCTTTGGCCAGGTGATTTTAAATTTTGTTTCCTCGTATCACTCGACTCGTGTGAAATTCGTGAAATTCTCTTCGAATTTCGTAGAACAAACGATCGAACGATTTGAAAGATCGCCCAAGATCGTGTAACGTTTCTCTTCGAGTCTTAATTTCGAAAAATCAATTTCATCGGAGATCCAATCGTTCTACGACTACGTGACACAAATCGGACGAGAGGAGTTGCAGAAATCATATAAAATTTCAATTCTTATTCAGATAGAACACAGATATAACTTTTTCTAGAAAGAAAATATAAAAGTATAAAAAGAAGTATACTTGTTTGTCCAGCTTTCACGAATTCCTTTTCTCTTTCTCTCTCATCTTGCGTAAATACATAGAGTGTTGATCGATTAATCGTTTCCTAGATAACTTGGATCAACGATCAGATTCTGCAGAAAATCAAAATACGCTTTAATTTAATACCTTAGAAATTGAATCTCGCGATTTGTTTGGGAACGTCATGGCTGAGATACGAGATTTTGGATAACGTATACGAAGGATATACGATGTCAACAAATTCTCTTGCAGGGAAATAGCTTCCCTGCCATAAATTAGCCTCTGTGCTCGTTAACCCGAAGCACAATGCCCCGAGACAGTGAACACCACCAGAGCGCGCTTTCTCTTCGAATAAATTCGAAGTTTCGTCGTAACGGACTGCTTGAGCAACTCGTTTAAAAGAAACCCCTTTCCTATCTACGCCAGTTTGATTACCACAACAATACGGAAGTTCTTTTTCGGCTAGGAACGAGCCAAGTTAATCACGACACCGATACCACGAAACTTGGACTCAATCGATCTTCACCGCACTCAGCGAGAAAACACTTACGAATTCTCTTCGTAATCGTGCCGCGAACCAGCAACAATGGTCGCAGAATCTTTAACCATCCCCGTACAATGCCTCTCAGAATGTTTCGTTTAAATAAACGATCGTTATCGATTCGATGGATTGTCAGGATCGAAACAACTGTAATTAGGTCACCGTGTGGTATTACAATCATAGACGCAACGTCGTATGCTCGTTCCGCTAATTAGATTCTCCATCATCTACGTGACGATGACGGTCTATTACAACGAACGACGTCTTCAAGCTTCGAAATAATCAACGATTTCGAAATAATAAATTGACGCGCGAATAAAATTATTTCCCAACGAGAATTAATTAGAAAGTTGGAAAGTAATCGAAAAGTGTAATTGTTTTGAAATTGCCGCGTCCACCAAACGCGATTGGAAAGTTTCTGTTAACACGTCGAAACGAACACGGAAGGTCCTTAATCGATTATTCGCTCGCATGACCGCAGTTCTGGAAACGTTTCACAATGGTTGTTTCTCGTTGTTAGACGACTCGTGATAAGTAGGAATTTCGAGAGACGCCAGGATAGAGACGAATCGAAAAAGCATTTAATCACGGTGTTCGCGTATCGAAATGGACGTGCTTCTTTCGCGGTGAAACCATTGAAAGATGGATGTTGCAATCGCGTGTTTCGTACCGGACCGAATCAAATTATCTCGAAATAGGATCGTAGCTGAATTACGGGACTACGTAATCCGCGGTGGGTCAGGGTGCTGGACTTGGACTGAAATCGCGGTCTCCTCGGTGGTCAGGTACGCCATGTCGTGTTCCTCGTCGTTAACGCCTTTGTTAACGAGCTGGAGGATTTTATTTCACTGCCGTGGAAATTCTTCTCTTTATTTTCCCACCTTCCTTCGGATCTTTTCTCGTTCCCCGAGGTTTTCTCTTTCTCTCTTCCGTTTCCTTCGTCTTAATCGCTTAGCAGGTCGATTAATTAACCGCGTAAGAAATAATTAAAAGATAAGAAAAGGAACGGAGAAAAAGTATGGCGGTGGCTCGCGACGCAGATAAATCGCAACTGAATGCTTCGCTAATGAATTACAACGTCGCTTTATATTTTTTTCTAATTAATGGACGCCATCTATTAAGCGCCGGAACATCGATGAATTGCTTTGTTTCGCCGCCCTTCGCTCCTCATCGTTCTGTGTTACGCGCCCTTGGCTTCTCCCCTCTTTTCGATTCGCTACGAATGGCCCTCCACGGTTATTGTTCAGGTGAGAAATTGAAACGAACAAACGGTAGCGCCGGAGGTCGTTCGAAACGATACTCGTGGTTACCACTTAATTCATTGTACCCGAGCTCGTTTCGTGTTCAAAGTCGGCTGCACAACGAATCGACGTTCGCAGTCTCTCAGAAAAGTATTTGGATAGTTACTATAGAAAACTTTGATCGGTATATTTCATATATGTAACGTGGTCGTATTTTCATTCTATGAACATTCATGCTATGTTTACGTCGACGTTTATTTGTCAAATATATTTGTGATCATTGCGTATGTTTTCAATGAATATCTAATTGTCTGGTTTCAAAATGCACGAGTGCAGTCAAAATAGCTGTGTCTCGTTACAGCGCTAATAAAATTTTCAAATGCTTCATACGGCACACATAATATATTCATGTAAGGTTTTTTACATATATCAAAATATTTTACGCGATCCAGCAAGAAAAAGTTATAATTCGTCGGTTTCATTCTTAGACAAAATAGACGCTTGTTGGATTTTATTGAATTTTTATTAAAAACAATGCTTCGTCGTTTTATTCGTCGCTTTCCGATTTGCTCCGTCGCTCGAGCAGAATGAGCAAAAACGATAGGATAAGGAAGCTTGCGTTAAGTCGTATTAAACGCAGCTCGTATTTTTCGACTATTATTCCGCGTCACTCTTCATAATCGTAATTTACGAGCAGCTCGGAGTTTAAGTAACCATGGAAATATGGCCTTTCCACGGTTTCTATCTCGTAATCCGACACATGGACCTTCTAACCAATCTGCATGGACGGCATCTCACCCATAAGGATAAAAAATCACAGTGGTTCGTGAAATAAACGGATCCAAGTCAGACCGTAGATCTCCAAGGGAAAGGTGCCCGAAATCGATCCACGCTCGAAGCTTCGTCCGCAAAATAGCCGCAACGATTTGTCGTGGCGATTGCTCGGAATAAATTTCCCAAGCGATCGCGACGCTTTTCGAAATTTATCTCCGCCACTGCATAGATTTATTTGCGAAAGAAGGGCGGCGTGCACACGCCGCTACCGCCAACGAAAACGTTGCGTCACGCAGCTAAATAATCCCACCGGCGGACCAAACAAATAATTCTATCTTGCGAAACTTGTCCGCTCGAATGGGACTCGTTCAACGCTACCGATGCGAACTTACGTATTTATTGCTATTAGCAGTAAAACGTAATAACCACCCGGCAAGAAACCGTCGCTCGAGTGATCGCTGAAGAGATGAGACGAAGAATTCGCGGCTGAAGGAAGGTATTTATCGAAGAATTCGTTATTCGTCGTGAAAAACCAAGGAAAGTCCGGTCGAAGAATGCGAGTTCTCCGTGGCTCCTTTCACGCAGCTTCGTCCTTGGATGAGAACGCAGGATTCTCGCGGGATGCTCGCGTATCGTAAGCCAGCTTCGACGAATCCGCCTTTCGTATCTCGTTCTTGCTCGTCCCGTTTCTGCAGATCATCTCGTTGGAAGTGGCTGGTACGCTGATTACTTCTGTCAGTTGCATCGCTGTGGCGAATCGCAACGCCTGAAAGCAGAATCGAGAGATCGTCAGCGCTCTGCGAAACTTGCAAAGCTATTCAGCGGTATGCACACAAGGGACTCACGTGTGTTCAATCGTGTTTCGTTGATGAGATCAAGCTATTGACGTACGCCGCGTGAAACAGTGTTGGTTGAACAAAGAGAAGGGAGTGCAAACGGGTCGGTGCACGCGCGTAGGGCAAAGGGTGTCGACTACAATGGTCGTTGAATCGCTCGGGAGTCAGAACCTTCCTTCGCGGTTTCACGCCCAAGAGAATGTTTGAATTGCCAAGCGTAAATTAGGGGATGACGAGAGTTTGACGCGTTCAGTGTTCTTTTTTGTTGGTTTTTTCAACTTTTTAATTTTTCTTATCTAATTGCTATTATTACTCTTAAAGAAAGCAATATCTTCTAGCCTTGTAAAGTGTTAAACGAGAAACGAGGAAGATGGAAAAATGCGAGTAAAAGTTAGTGCTACGTAAAACAATTACGAAGAGAATTCGATAACTTTACAAGGTTCTTAGGATAATTCTTTTGTGAGAGACGGAAAGTTACAACCTTCGCAGACTCGCAAAGGATCTGATGCAATTAGTTTCTTGGGCCGATATAAACGCGTTCGAGGTGAATTCATTAAAAAATTGTATTTTTCGCAATTTCCTCAAGGCACCACTTAACTACAGAAAAATCCGCGCAACTACCACCATTTCCAATCCTCGTAAATTACGAATCCGGACTACGAGTAGATAACGTTGTTTTATGTTATCAACTAACCTTGTTCCAATTTAGACAGACTTTCTGCGCACCGTTCAGCCCCGCTATTTGTTGCTTATTTTTATCTCTTCGTTTTTCACCGTTTCCGTTTAACCATCCGATAAAACTTTCCTTAGTCGATGTTTCCGCGTTCAAGTCGTTTAACCACGTTCTCTATGTAAATCGGCCACGAATATTAAATACAACTCGTTCTAACAATGAATTCCTTACACGTCGAAAAAATACATCGCAAATACAATTGTATTAGGTTGTCCGAAAAATTTCTTTCCTCTTATAAGGAAATAATAGACGCACAATGTTTTCTGTTTTGTATTAGTTTACTGAATTATGCACGAATATAACAAGAGAAATAGAACGAAATGGATCATACCTAATTTAATAAAATAATATAATACAGATATTATTGTTCATCTATTATCACCTTATGAAAGGAAAGAAACTTTTCGAACAACTTGATAGTATTTTGAACGAATAAACGACCACGTATATTCTAATTTTTATCTGCTATGTTCGGCTGCAAAAAATTATGGTTGGGCGATCTTGTGTAAAATCGCTGTATCCCATTGAAACGCTTTGGTCGATGTGAATTCAGCGATGTGATTCAGTGGACAATTAAAAGTAATTTCAAATCGAAAAGTTATCAGAAAGGTTTCGCTATCCTGTATAGCAAGTTTTTATGAATAGGTTGAATAGGATTGAACGTTCGTACTTTCTACCTATCTCGCATTTAAATATACATATTAATGTTTTTATCGAAAGAGCTACGCCATTTCTACTGATCAAAGCCGAACTTCTCTGTTTAGTCGCTAAATTTGATATTTATTTGAAAGTAGTATTTTCTCAAGTAATATTTTACTAAAGTTTATCCCAAAATAACCAGCAACCACACCATTTAACAGAATATATCGGTAGTTGAAAGTGCTATAAATTTTTCGGACAACCCAACACAACGACCAAAAGTTCGATCTCGTGGAAATACAATGTACCACATAGAAAAAGCACAGCGGGAATAGAAATTGCATCCATCGTGGTGAATTTTTGACCCGCTGAAAACCAATTTCTAGAGTAGGTAAGTAAACCACGAACATAAAACAGGAAAATAGAATCGAAAGTATGTGCAAGTAACGCGAATCGTTCGAACCGATAAAACATACGCGCTTTTAACGAAGCGCAACTCGAAAATGCTGAACGAACAAACGCGATTTCGCGATGTACAACTCAAGTGCAATTTGTTACAATGTCTACGAGTTTTAGATACGCGATCGTCGAACGATGCAGCTTCGTCGTCGAACTTGAAAAGCGATTCGCACGTGGCCGATTCCTGGACAATTCGATTAGTTTCTGCGCCATCAGTCGCGCTACAGCCACCCACGTGACTTATTACAAGATTAAAAGTAGCCGAAGGGCGAAAAAACTTGTCCAATTGCGAGGTTGTCTGTCGCTCGCGCAAACAGGACCCTCTAATTCGCCGCCATCCCGCTTTTTCCGCACTCTCGAAACGACATTTATTTCCGAACTTCATCCCCATTCAATTACGCGTTTCATCCTAGTCGTTTACGGAGAGTTTCGTCGCGCTCGCTTTCCACGAAAATTGAACGGAAATTCGCCAGTGGACATTCGGCTACAATTCGTTGCTACGTCCTCGTTAAGAACGTCGAGGACGTGTATATTGCATTGTTGACGACAACGTTATATGAGACTTTAGGCGAAATGAAATTACAAAGAGCGAAAAAAAGAAAAATAATGGCACACGATTAAAACGAAGAAGATTCAGGAGAAATCCATTTTTAACAAATGCCTATTTACTATTCTACTTTTAAGAAGAAATTCATCTTTTAGGAATTAACAGTCAGTATAAATACTCTGGTGACCAAAGGTTTTGCGACCGCCTGTAAATTATAAAATTCCGCGCAACTTAAATTTCGCGAAATAAGATATTTTTTATCAGAACTTTGTTACTTCGACAAGGAACAGTAAAAAATTGTTTAAATTGAAAAAGTATCGCTCTCTAAAGTACGAGCAGTGAATGAAGTTTTTGGTTCGACGGGAGTTCGACTAAGTTTAAGCGTAGCGGAATAAAGACAGCCATTGTAGAGAATCGCTCGAGTTTGATGGTTTAGGAACAAGTGCCAAACTTCTGTCTCGAAAGACAAACGACCGGGAGAAAATATCACACCAATGCTTGAAATCATTTCGGCGAAAAATCGAATAATCATACACTCGTTCGATTCACTCAATTACTCTAGTCTTTTCGCCTAATTCAGAACTATCGAGCCAATCTTTTCGACTCATTGGCGTGCATAATCGTTTACCAGGTGGTGCGAACTATTGTGGCCTTATATTCTTATTAATTCAATTGTTTCGTTAATTGTACCTTTCTCTAAATTTTTACGCTCCACAGAATATTAATATGCCAAAGGATGAAAACGTAATCTCCAGTTTTCTCATCCCGTTCTATCAAAAGTTAACAATGAGTTTGGCAAAAGTTTGCTACGAAAATTCTATGGAAAGTAAGAAGATGAACAAAGAACGCTTGTGTAGTCAATTCTCGAGTTCACCGTAAAATTTGCCCCAGTATTCGGCATTCGCCGAGACTGCTGTAAACATTTAACGAAGCCATTGGCAGTTGTCCAATTCCGCGGAAGTTGACTTTCGTTGGCTGAATACGATTGCCGTGCGGTTATAACTTAAAAGTCATTACCTTTCGTCTGTCCCTGTGGGCAGAATACAGGATCCAGATAATGTAGCACACCATTATTATGGCCGGTATGCTGACACCAGCTATGGTGGACGCTTCCCGTAAGAGTGCATGATGCACAGCGAGTAGCATGATTGCCAGCACAGCTCCACCGGCGACGTATCTTCCGGTCCGACGCCGTTCCTCCTATCGACAAATAGCAAATATTCAGACGATGTTATAATTAGACTGCGAATTTTTATGGGAACTCATATTTTTATGAAAATAACTAAGAAAATGAAACCTAAGCGAAAACTTGTTTCAGCTGCTAAGAATTTGTAATATAACGAGCGTTGTACTTTGAATATTTCACGTATCTCTACATTTTGTATGCTTTCTATGTATATCTGCAAACCTTTCATAAATTCATAAAAATCCACTGACTATTTATGATTCTTCCCACGACTGTAGGTATACGTCATATTTAAATAGCGATCGCTCGAACACCTGCTACAACGAAACGTTAAGATATTACTGGACTATGGTTATTTACAATAAACGAATAAGCCCGACCTGGCCTTATTATATAAGATATAATAATATTCATAATGTGTACATTAATACTAATTAACCATAATGTGTACAATATGGTTCGGTATTATATGTCAATATTAGAAGACAATTCTTTCTGCTTGAGATTCTGTGATGGATAAGATTCTTGTAACCGACGTTTTGCTGCACTTTGTCCAAAGATTTCTTCATTAGCTTTTCGCGTGTCCCGCATGAAACTTTCGCGATGGTTCGTTTAGAAACGATGTAAAATGGATGGTGATAAGATCGGTAACAGGAGGATGTACATGAACGATGCAATAGAAAGATTATGGTGCAGATTCTAAAGGAAAGATAGTGGCTTTGATGTTGACAGTAAATCTATGAATGCTGATTGATGAAATGGGAACAGTAACGCGCTTGAAAGCAGAGTAAGTAAGTCTCTGGAAACGGAGTTGTAAAGAGAACTGGTCTCTTAAAACAAAATCGTATTAAAGTAGTATTGTCCAATTAACGAGCTCGCTGTTACTGACGCAACCGGTAAATTTTTCATGCATTTTAATAAACAGATTTAGGAAAACAAGCATAATGGTAAGCAGTGAGGTTGAAACAATTGGCTAAACCAAGAATATTTCTGACAAAAAAGGTATATTGGTGAAGATGATGTTATTCATTAAAGTAAAACTGTTCCATCTCTTGGTAAGAAGTATAATTCAAAAAGTTCATGATCCGAACAAAGACTTTCTAAATTCGGTTCTATATCGAGAGATATAGTCATATTTCCATGGCAATAAACGTATTAATGTACAACACGCAGAATTAAAAAATGCATAGATGAAGAAAGGTACGTAAGCGGCAAACGTAAAGTAAAGATTTTCTTCGGGAACTGCATGGAAGAATCCCTGATGCGCTTGATTCTCAAGATTCAACGAGGTCAGAGGATGGTTCTACGAATAGAATAGGAGAAAACCACGAGTACTGGAATTCGGACAGTCCGTATTAAATTTTGGATAACGACGGCTAGCGGAAGTGACAGCTCCATTTCCATTCGTGCGACGCCGATGCAATTTGACCTGTCGCGCAGCTACTTTGCATTCGGTGCGCAAATGCGTCCATCCGCACCATCACTGATATCCTGACGCGTTTTCCTATTATTATCGTATTCAAATCGAAATATCGCCGGATATACACAGTCGGCACGCTCCGTCGCTGATCTATTTTGCCGTAAGTCGCGCGCAAGCGGAGGCGTGCCTCGTAGATACGCGAACGGTCGTATCACATGCACCACCGATTCTGAAATGTGTTTTGAGGATCGAATTCCCGACCATTCTTCCCATCGTTTTATTCGTTGAATATTTATTCGTTGTACGAAGTATACTGTAACATGCGATACTTTTCGGCATAGTTTCTCTTTAATAATTTAATCTGGTTTGAAGAAACTGTTCTTTAGATGAAAAAAGAAAAAACGAAGAGGAATCTAAATTCGATATCACTCGGCTCGCTTATCATTAAATCTTTGCGTAAGATGGACTCGATGCACGAAATATCTCTAGTAACGTTCAAAGACAAAATTGCGCGCTATTTCACTTTGGATTTTCGTATTCACTTCTTAACTGAATGAACTCTGCATGGATTTTTCTTTTCTTTTTTTTTTTTTTTTTTGATAGTTCAGCTTGGTTAGAAGAATCGTTTCTGTGAACGAAAACAAGCGATATAATATAAGACGGCCTATGTTGCCAATATTTATTGGTTTAATCGTAACATTTAGAGATATGGAAGTGACGACGTCGGTCCTAATAGAAGCTACAGCTGGTGCGAAAAAGCAGCGAAAGAAATTATTATAAATAAATTTTTAAATAGAAAGAGTTAAGCAGGGAAATGGATAACGCGTTAATATCTGTAACTGCGTAATAAAAAATATTACATTTATACTTAACAAGTTTCCAAATTGGGTAGAAAATACCATAGGGACACGGTTTCCTATTTCATCGCAGCGTATGACCCGCTTCCGTACGACTCGTGTTATGCAAAAGCGAAGGATTAACGTTAACGATGCGACTATTCCTGTATTTTTATTTGCGAGAAGCATTCTACATGGAGCAACATGCGGAGGACAGAGAAACCAAAGCTTTACGGACTAAAAAATATTGCCACGGTTAAAATATTACGTTCTAAGAGCTTCGTTCGTGAAATTACGTTCGTGCGATATTCGCGTCTGCGGTGAGGCGTGCACTGCGTCGTTCTTCTGTAACGTACAAGTACGAATTGACTAATTTTTCATTCACGAGCGAATGTTTCAAAAAAAAAAAAAAAAAAAGTTCGTCTTATAAAATTCACATTCATAGCGTAACGTTACGAGAACCAGATGGCTGTCTAGCGAGGGAGATCTGCGTTCGAGGTTGCAGAGAAGTTTACACGGATCGTTGGAAAAGCCGAAGGGATCGAAGTAGGACGCATGGGACTGGAACAAAAGTCGAATGGAACTGTACTAAATTTCGAATAGCGAAGTTGCGGGAAAAGGTTCGTGCCCAAACACCTTTTACGAAACCTTTTCCCTCAACTCTGCTCTTTCGAAATCACCATCCCGCTAATAATCGTTTGAAAATATCGTAACTAACCGAGGTTGCAACAGTATCGAGGGTGTCCCTTGAAGAGGACTCGTTCGATCTGAGAGGCATGGTCCTGACAATGACATAAATCAGCTTCACCGACAGATTTAAATAATCCTCAGGGATAGGAAGGCCCCGGTGGATTCGAACTTTATTCTTTCACGAACATAGATCATCGATACTCCCTCTTCGCGATTCAATCTCCCGGTCGTTCTTCTCGATTCAAGCGACGACATGAATCATTGCCAGCCGAAGGACACCTTGCAGCACGACCAACACTCTCCTGCCGTGCATTTTATTATACACGGTATTTCACTTGTCTGGTATTGCAACTGGTTTCGTTTTCTTTTCTCTCTCTCTCTCTCTCTCTCTCTATCTCTCCCTCTCTCTCTCTCTCTCTCCCTTCGGTCGACAATCGTCGAAAATTTTTACGACGGTAGATACGCCTGAGGAGATGCCAAGAATTTCGCAGCGAAATTTACGGACATACCCGCCGTTAAATTAAACGTCGCGTATTTACGGCCGCTGTGGTTTAATTAGAAAGATTACGACGGTTGTAGTTTAATTAAAAAGATTACGACGAAGGGGAAGAACGCGAGTCATCGTGGAAAGTCTTCAAGTCTTTCGTCTCGATTCATCCGACATTCATACGCTGACAGATGTAATCACTTTGAAACAACAGACTGGACTAGCAGAAATCACCACTGTTGACTTCTTGGGTCAGGTCATCCCTTCAGCTTGGTCGCACCACGAAAGAAATGGCTGTATCACGATTTACAGCGACTACTTGGACCACGTTGGTCCCTTTGGTATAAAAGAAAGGATGGAAACAAAAGAGAAGAGTAACAAGGGTCTACAGTGGTTCACCAAGTTCACGATAGACGATCACGACGGACATCTCGCGTGCACTGGAAGCCGTGCGTCGATCCTCGCGTCGAACGGGATCGATGGTTGGTCGAACTGGCGCGAGAGAGCTTGGAAAATGAGAACGAAGAGGCGTTCGAAGGAAGATGTATCGGGAGAACAGTGCCAGCCGCCCATTTACAACGTTGCCCGGCACAATATAAGCCAGGCAAGCTAGCTAGCATAATAAACGAATAACACGATGGACCAACACACCCACGTACATAGACGTTCCTCTCTCAAACATGGCGCGTTGCGTTGCTCGCGGAACCGATCGACGATAGAAGATAACTGTCTTTGCCAAAATTTTCTCTGGTGCTTTGCGAACGTGCAGGTCGAATACCTTTGGTAAAATTGCTATACGAAACAGTTTGACGTTGCAGAAAATGAGCTTTGTACGTGTATCGTGTCCTAAATTGACGAGCGTTGCGATGAACTGTCAGATACTCGTCTTTCAATTCGTTTTTACATTTTATATGTATTAATGTACGCTAACACGTTGAAACGCGGCGAA
This sequence comes from Bombus vancouverensis nearcticus, assembly GCF_051014615.1. Lineage (NCBI taxonomy): Eukaryota > Metazoa > Arthropoda > Insecta > Hymenoptera > Apidae > Bombus > Bombus vancouverensis. The sequence continues at coordinate 18,156,368 of NC_134913.1, forward strand.
GCTGACGGCAAACCGTGTTACGTTGAAATCGAATTAGCCTTGTTCCCGTGGTCCGTGAGAGAGTTTCGAACGGAATGTTGACTCCCGAGCATCTGATTGGAGATGCTCGTGAAATTGAATGCTACCCGCGCAAACCGTTCTATCGCAAATTCTGTTCCACGAATCTCCGATACTACTCAGTGCAACTATTATAGATAGCTTTGATTAAAGACAAGAACGTCTTTAATCAAACGTGTCTTTAATCTTACGTGTCACGATATTCGATATTAAATATCCCTAATTTTTACATTCTCCGTGTTTATACGCCACAATGTTCGATATTTGATATCTGAAATTGTTTTTCGTTTTCTAATGTGTGACGTCGTTCAGAATTATTCGAACGAGTTCGATAATCGATGCACATTGGCTTGAACGATTTAAACTTAAAACGCGTGCAATTCCTACACTATGTTTGTAGTGTACTGTACGCGTGCTATGTTCCAGTAAGATATAAACTACCGGAGGAGAACACGATGAATCATATCTTCCATTTTTATACAAGTCTGCAGTTTTACGAATACGATGCACGCCGTGTATCGACCATAGTCGTGTTTCTATTCAAATTTCGAACGACCAAGAATTGGAAAATGGTAGGAATTAATGATAACGAAGAATTCTTGCTTAATTTTTATTATATCGGAGGTGAAGTAAATTATGAGAAGTTTGTCCTCGCAATAATTACGAACTCAATTTTTACAAAGTCAATTTTTAAACGAGAAAGAATCGGGAAATGGTACAAATTGAAGCGATCGTAAGCCGGCCATTTCGTTAGATCGTCGTCTTCTGAAATACCCGTCGTTACGTGTGGTTATCGTGGCGGAGTTCGTACGAACGTTCTAATGAAGAAATAAAATGGCTGTATTCAGAAGGGCCCACGAAATATCTCGCGATCAAATAAACGACTCATCGTGTGCCGTTTCATCTGAACATGGCAATAAGCCCGCACGATATTCGATCAGTTTTTTCCATCTAGCACGGCCTTACGACATTGTCTCCGGGATGACAATTACGCGATTCTGTTTCCGTGTATTCTTACCTTTTTCCCGGTTGGAAGTGTTGAAGAAAAAACCTCGACATCTTTATTTGTTTATTCCGTGACCTGGAAATCGCTATTACGCAAAAAATAGAATTTAGTGAAACAAAAATATTCTAAATAAGGAGAGGTGCATATTATTGTGCTCTTAAATATAAATTATGTTTTGGGTTACAAGGTCTAGGAACAAAGGAACTAATAAATAAATTTCTATTTACGTTCCTTGTAAGCTTTAGCCAAAGCTATAAGCTTAACTTTTTTGGTAATGTCCTTTTGTTATAAATATACATGGTGATTGGTAACTGGTGGTACAAGCGGAAGGGGGATGATTCTACGCGAAAAAAGAAGTCGAAGACATATAATAAAAATTTTTTTTTTTAATTTGTTTCTTTTTTAAATTTTTCCATCGAAACAACGATCTACAGTGAGATCCGTTATAACGTACCGCACGCGTACCGAGCGAAAATTCAAAGTCGATTTTCTCGAAAACAAAGCCTCGAACGAAAAATTTTTATTCTATATTTTCGACTTCTTTTTTCGCGTAGAATTACCCCCTTTCCGCTTGTACCACCAGTTACCAACCACCCTGTATAAACGTGCTCCCTATCGATTCTATTGTATGTAACACTAAGAGAAAAAGAATCTGGATCAGCATAAACTTATACATTATACTTATACTTATAGCTTTATTTATTTCAATATATTTTTCTATTACAAATTCATCCATTCGTTCTTCTATCGATCAACCTCAACAGGAAGAATGTCTCGCTGTGTATCCTTTACGACATCGGGAAAACCCTTAGCGACACGTAACGCGTCAATTCTGTGCCAGGCATACAGATCGTTTATCTTAAAGGGAACAGTCCCGCGTAGTATTCGAGCCACGTCGAGTTCATTTTTTAATCGTACGAGCAACCGTGTCGTTTAACAGGACAAATCGCGGCTCAGCCTTTCTCTCTTTATGCACAATCGAACGACTAAACGAAAAATCCACGTTACATAAGCGACGTCTAACAAAGAACAGATCGGCGACCTTAATAGAAAACCAAGTTGACCAACGAAGATTGATACGACGACTGAAAAAGTTTTCGGATGTTCCGCCCCTTCTGTCTTTTCTCTGTTTGTCCGCAATTTTCAACTTCTTCGGTTGTTTTGCTTTCTCGCTTCGTATACTATGACCTAGTTGGTGACGTACAAATTCAAGATCGCAGATAGCCAAGTGTTCGGTGTTATCTGTTGTCGTGCTTCTCCGCGGATATTTTTCGAGGCTAAAAGAGAATAACAGCAACGTACATGGCGCAACGAGAATTAGCGAGAGTAGATTAGAGAGCTTGGAAACAGTTTCAACTGGAAGGTTTACGATTCGAGCGATGTAGGCTACGTGGATTTTGGAAATATTTCTTCCTCTTCTTCGTCGAGATTTTTCATGGACGTGGCCGGCTGGAAATTCGCGTAGTACGCGTCGAAACACGATGCTTTCTTTCCGAGTGTGCGCGAGTCACACGGCTCGAAAATCTGATTCATCGATAGGCAAAAGATCGGAGGTACGTCTATAATAAGATTCTAGTGCAACTCGGACTGATGCGAATTCATTGAGCATCGCGCGCCCACGCGACCCGTTTTCAATCTTTGTGTCTCTGTTCTGCAAGAGAAGTCCCGAAAGAAAACGCTGATATTTTAATAATTCCTTTGTTATTCCATCATCTTCGCGATGCTCGAGGCAAGAAACATTGCTGAAACTACCGAGGAACGAGTAGCGAAGAAACTTTTAATTGCCAGCTACAACCGTGCCTTCCACGGCAAGTAAAAATCCATCTCAAAGCCCGATTCTTTCTTCGAATTATCTATTTTCGACAAAACTGTCGTTAAAACTGGGTTGAAGCTATTTCAGCGAACCTAACCACCGTGTTCAACGAATTACGTGCATCGTCAAGATCAGTCCCCGAATAAACGACGATTCACGAGTGTCAATGTATCGTCGGAATACGTTTTCAATTATCGACTAATCTCGGTGGATCTAAACGTGCCGATGAACAAAATTAATGAGCGGTACAAATTGTGGAACGAATTTTGACCAAAGTCATCTTACTTAATTGTAGAATGAAAAAGTTGAAACCGTTGAGAAACAAAGGAAGGAAATATAGAGTATCGATTGTTCTTGTTTTATCTTCCAAGAGATTTCTATGCATGTGGATTGGAAAAAAGGGATGAAAATAACTATCCCAAGAAACGAATCACTAATTGGTAAACCTAAACTCCGGTTACGTTCTTCTCCCGGAGGATGTAGATAGGCAATCGTCGGTTCGATTCATTTCCATTTACGTTCGGTTGGACGTCGCCAAGAATACATGAATATCAAGTGGTTTTCTATGCGATAATTGATTCCCAGCAACTACCAGGTTTTTCAGATTCTACAAACACGAGGAAAGAGATGAACTGGAACAGCAATTGCGAGGTAAAATTACTTGTATCCGTTGACTTTCAGTCGTTTGGATGAAAGCACGTGGGCGATTCGAGATTCCTCGCTAACATATCGCTCGTGTACGGCCAGTTAACACGCCGTGATAAACTGTCGTCGATTAATCGAAGTTTAACAACTCGTCTTAAAAAATAGCGTTAGAGAGAGGTCGTGTACTCTGTTGATTGTAACTCGTTTCTTTCTTCCAAGACTTTTGAATCATTCCAGCGTTGTTCGAGAATAATGATTGGCGAATCGTGTTTATCTTGAAGCGATAATTCGCGAGGGATACGCGAGGAGGAAGCGGGTATGCGCATGTTTTTTGTCAGTCGTCGCCTCGTAAAACGGACGTGGCTGGTGAAATTACGATATAAGCCGGATGTTCCGGTAAACGACGCCCCGATATTCCCTGAGTCACGAGGCTTCTCGAGGGATCATCGAGGGAAATACAATTTTCGAAAGTAAATCGTTTCGTTCGACGAAATAAAAATTTCACGTGGTTGTAGTTTTATTTGCTAGTGTATGTTTATATTTAGTACGCTTATGTGTATATTCGTTTGGAATCGATGGTGGCTTTTCAGCGTATATACGTTAGAAACATTTGTTTAATGCGCGTATATTCGTTTGCACAGGGTATCCTGCCCCTGGTTCGTATGTAAACGACAGGAAGTTTACTTTGATCGTGGAGAGGCAATACAGAGTGCGCCACCTTACCAGTAAGTAAATGTGCCGATAATTTTAATATAAAAATTTATTGTTTAATTAAATTAACATGTCCCTGTTAAAAGGAAAAGCCGAAGTTGAAACATTTTATCGATGGAAGTTTAATGTAAATAATTAATCCAAGTCTAAGGTTTCGCGCAGTACTCTGCATTATCTCTTGTAGATACGTGTAATCGTCATAAACGAGACACAAAACTTTTCATGTCCCACGTTTTGGAGATTATCCGAGTTTCTTATTATTTTCGTGTCCAATACGATGTTATTTATTCGTTACAGTATTGCTTTCAACTAGAACTAAAGTCTCCTGTGTAATTATAAATAAAGTATAGAACGGGATATCCTCTAACCGCAACGAAGTATAGAATTTTATATTTTTACAATAACTCAAAAAACATTGCACACTATGAAAATAATAAAATATCGTACACCCATTACGTAGATTACACGTGTACAATACATACTGCCAAAATGATACATTACTGTACAATAACAGTTCCTTTTTTTTCAATTAGTTTCGACCAAAATTTAAATGTCATATATCTTACATGAAATAATTATCAATTTAATTATTTACGGTATTTTACGAAATTTCTGTAATTTGTATTTAATATACGACAGAAGTCCGTTTGTTTGAACCTGTCGTGCGACAAATGCTTATATCTCTACTATTTACGATTTCTCGTTCAGATTCATATTCAGATAAATGAATTCAATGACCAGAACTTAAAAATTTATTTAATCGAGCACTAATTAAAATTTCGTTTTAACCAAGCGGATTCAATCAAAATCGTCGCAACGCGTTGTTATAAATTGTAGAGGGCGCGAGAAACACTGATCTTTTTCGAGGTCGGTATTTCAGAGCACGAGATACGAAGTTCCATGATACGATCAAATCTATCCTGTATTTAATTCGTGATCATGATTTTAATTTGGAAATATGTATGAAATATAATTTGAGCAACCGTTTTACCTTATTTATATCATATGCGGTGATTTCAATTTAATATAGAGGAAGAATAGTGGTAACAACATTAGTAGTGGTTAGAATTAGAACTAAAATCTATGAAACTATGAATATGTCATGGAACAGAATACTTGTCTTGTTATTGTAAACAAAATATAGAATTCTGTATGTACGTTTTTGTATGCTCGTTTGTCTTTATTGGAAAATCCTTGATCGAAACGATGATTGTAAACATACCAGAAGTTAGTCACTTAATTTCTAGTAAATAACGTTTCTAAATTCAAATTTGAATTATCGAATCTAAATTCATACTGTACCGTTGTGCTATCTGGTGGTGGACACGAGAACACAATACTGCCACTCGATCGATGTAAGTCTACGATTCTCAAATTTTCTTTACTGACATACACTCTTTCAATTATTTCTTTATTACAATTAAATTGATCGTTATCATAGTATATCCAGTAGTTTGAGATGCACATCGACTATCTAATTTTGCACAATAGGCCAGATTATCAGGTGTTAATGAACCTACACGCATAGTTTAAAAATATAGTTATTGAAACTTAAAGGAAGAAAATCCGCGACGAACTAAACGAATCGGAACAAAACGATAAATTGAAACTGGTTCTCGAACGTCTCCCTTTATATTTCTTCCATCAACTTGCATTCGACTCCTATCCCAATGAAATGACTGTTGTTAATCCCTTTTTCTTTGGATTTTCTTTTCTTCGTATTGACAAGAAAATCGAAACCACATTCCACCTGTAAATTCTAAGATTCTCTTCGATCTTTTTCCCCCTTTTCTCGTGAAGAGTCGTTTAATAGATTCCAAGCGCGCTTGCGATCGCGATATTCCTCGAACAATGATTATCCAGGCGTAGGAAAAAGCGTATTCGTCCCCATCAGGATCGTACTTGCGTAAACCTTCAATTAAGATATCTGGTCGAGTGCTCGAAAATCGACGACCCAACGAAAACTCGATATCCTTGAAGTCGCGTACCACGGTCGACGTATCGTTATCCTGCCCGTTAACGACGATAATTATTTTCTTTGCTCGACTTTTGTCTCCCTCTCGTCCACATATACGAGAAACTGATCCGTCTAGATCAAAGGTCATCCAGATCAAAGTTGCAGTGGCGTTACTGTTCGTTGATCAACGCTCCACTCTATGTTTCCCTTCGAAACTTCCCTTCCCTTGGTTCAGTGATCTTAGGAAAAGTTGAAAACTAAGTTTACCCGATGTATAATAATCGCGATGGCTTCTCGTCGACAATCTCGATGCCCTTGTACAACTGAACTAATATTATCAATGAAATTTTATAAGTTATAAGTTACAAGTTGTCAGCTATAATCAGCATATCTTTGTCGCGAATCGGTAACAAGTTCGATAACAATGATAAAGTAAAGTTCTGCGAGCAAACTTTACGATTTACAAGGCAGCTAATTGTGCAATTCTAATATTTTAGAACCGTCTATAACATCAGTACATCTTGCTATTTGTCAATTTATTGATATCGTAGGTTGGTAGTATTATCTGCAAACTAAATAGTCGAGGAAATTCCTGAAAAAATAGTTTATAGCATATATATCGTTCACTGCATTTTCTAGCCATGTCATGGTAATTATCCATTGATATATTCGACGATAAGATAATTCAATTTCGCTAAAAAATAAAATCGTTTCCACAGTAATAAAATAATAGTACATAAGCACGATCTAAAAATTAACGTGCGTGAAATGTCGACGTAATAGTATCATAAAATTTCAAAGCAACTACCGAGCATGAACTTGGAAAATCAAGCGGTGTACAAGCATACACGAAGCGCGCATAATTTAAAGCGTCTCAGATCTCGGTGTTTCGATTTATTTCCGCGCGAAAGACGATGCCTTTCAAAGAATATCGGCAATCTTTCGGTGGCAGCTTACGGTTCGTATGTGGGTCACGACTCGAACATCACGATGCAGACTCGAAGGAATGCGAGGGAAAATACACGAGAACGAATCTCGTAATTTTTTATGGGTTGTACGAGCTAGTTTACCGGCAACCGGATGGATACGCGTTGACAGTTTCGAGTACACTTGGAGCGTGTACACGCCGAAACGAAGAGCGGATGCGACAGCTCGTATCGTTCAGCCGATGGTGTGGCTATTTCCACGTGGACGCGTGGAACGAGGGTCGAAGAAGGAGGAACGCGGAAAAGGGGGAAGAACGAAAACGGGAAGGCGTGCAAATTCACGTCGAGTCGCCGTCCGCGCGATAATATTTCAGCAGGAGCGCGTAGAAGACGGGACGGAAAGATTGATGATCGCTGTTGGACCAATCCGCGTAACATGCGTCACTATCTGTTCGCTAGATTTGGCCAAGTTATTAACTTGGAATCGAATTAACGGTGACAGATGTTTTCTCTCGGGATTGCACGCGTTCTACCCATTCGTTCTCTTCTAATTATCAGTTTCCTTTTACTTTACCTAAAACGAACATAGGAGTTGAAACGTTTGCAGCGATAAACTGGCAGCTTCGATATTTAAAAGGAGCGAAGGAAAGAGGTATAGATTTCGTATTTGAAAAATAAAATAGTCGTGAATTTATAGTGCCTTTGAAAAAAAACCGATTAGTTTCGAATCGGTTCGTTCGGAAACGAAGAGAACGAGAATTTCTTCTTACCGGAGAAGCCCTCTTCGATTCGCCGATTTCGATTGAAATTGAGAAAAACACGGATAGATCGGAATTTAGAAGTTTTGGTTGCATTTTTGCTTTTTTAACTACGTTAATTTTCTACGATATTTTTTCAAATAACGTAATATCAAACTCGCAACTACGGTAATCCGGATTTCGCTGAGCGAGAATTAATTCATACGACAGTAGTTCACATTTAGATAACTGGATTCGGCCGGTGGTAATTAATTCGATAGGATCGTTTGTTACGATTTCGTTGCAATAAATAAATATTTCCATGACTGTTAAAGAAGAAGCGCTGTGTACAATTTCCCGAAAATTTCGTTATCGCTACCATCCCAGGTTCCAAGCGTAAGAAGAGACACCCTGGTGTCCAGGAAACATAGCAGGAACCTGTGAACGTCACGCGATCTTAATTAACAATGTACTCCAATTTGCTAGTTAGAGAGACAGCATCGAACGGTTGCTGGCGGGTGGTGCAAATTTATGGGTCCTGTCTGGCTGCAACTTCAAAAGCCAGCTCCCCCGGTATAAATCAGTGAGAAACCAAAAGAGGGGGTTAGAACTTGAAAGGAACGAACTTGCCGGAGCAACGAAGATGTACGACTGTCATTGTTTCGGCATTTTCGTGACGTTTTGTTGAATGGATGCTGCCGGTCTGAATGAAGGTTAATCCGCATTCATAATCGGCCACGCAACGCGCGCGCGCCCGTGCACACGCACCATCTTAAGGTACCGTCCCCCATTCACCCGTTAATTCTCTCTTTCTTCTGGCTTCTGATACCTGAATGCAACCGGAAGCCCTTTCACGCGTCCTGATTTCGTAATCTGAATCAGAGCATGACCCTCCCTCTCTCTCTCTCTCTCTCTCTCTCTCTCTCTCTCTCTCGCGAGGGCCTCTCATCTTTTTCAATCTTCGTCTCTCGCTTCTCGATTCGCCAGCTGAAACACGCATCTTTGGCGACGAGACGATCCTTCGTTGAATTCTGTCAGGACACCAGGACCAGGGAGATCGAGAGACAAACGGAGATCGAGGGATTTCCAGGCTCCCTCGGATTATTCCGTGGGGTGTGTCGATCGAATATTCCTACAGCTTGTATACAGTTTAAGCGGTTCCATTATTCGGACGCGTATTATCCGGATGTATCGCTGGTCGAACATTCTGTTATTCGAACGCATTTTCTTGTACGCCATTGTGGCCTGTGTAAGCTTCGAGTGGAAACGCTCCGCGTGCATCTGTTTATAGGACGAATGCGGAGATCTGAATCTGCTGGCATAAACGCGCGTATATGCAGTAAGTGCGTATTTCTGAGAGAATAGTTTCGCTGTTAAAATTCCATCTCCGTTTTCTCTGTACTTCTAACGACATACTCCGAAATCTACTGTTTGAATATTTCCCAGAGTCAAAGGCACGATTCTTTAAGAACATCGTAAGCGTTCGTTCTTCTCTCGAGATGGAAACATCTCAGGCTAAAGTTTAAATATAACTCGCAACGAAAATCTCGTTGGAAATATCGACGATTGTACGGAGCCTCGGTCGATTAGCAACGATGGAATCGATCGAGCTACCCGATGTCAGAATTTTCGAGCCTCTACCCGATGCAGAATTCCATTAGCGTGCGTTGCACTCGTAACTACCGATCGTTCCCATTGAAAGTTCTCTTCTCGGAAATCCGAAGCGATCGCGAATCGTGTGCCAAAACACGCGATTCAGCACTCGATGTCCAAGAGACGCGGTGTACTTCCCTCTCGGTTTACGTTTTCAGAATTTGCAAGGATGAACGTTCGTTTCTCGGATCGCTGCACTCAGCAGCCGCGTAAACACTGGTTCGTGCTGCAGCTGCAGCTCGCGATCCTTTCGCCGTAACCTCGTGTTACCGTATCGCGTACACACCTTTGTCTTCAACTTCGACGCAAGAAACGTGACACGAAGACACCTCGCGAAGTTTCAACTCGTGAAATTCCAACCATTTAACCTCCATTCAGAAGCAACGTGAATTCTATTTGGAATTTAGATGTCCTCGTTAAACCGTTCTAATTATACCGAGAAGATCGATATCCGATTTTAGGCTCCTTCGACAAACACAGGAAACGTTCGTCAATAAACAGTTATCGCGCAGTCGTTGCATACTCTCGTCAGACTTTAAAATAACTCCGGCCCGCCACGTCTACGTATAATAAAGCTATGAATTCGCATAATCGTCTTGGTTGTCCCGCGGAAAACGACAACCGACGTCGCTTGCTCGACTCTTTCTTTACAGACTTCAATTAGAAGGTAACGCGTTATTTTCACGATAAACAGCACTATCGTCGTTATTATTCACGACGTCGCGATTCATCGATTCGACGATGTAATATTACGTGGTCGAGGATATTGCAACGGGCACCGGTGATGATATAACGGTGACTGGTCGTGATTCGCCTTCGTAAGGATTAATCGAAGCTGCAGCAGGCGGTGTAAAGCTTGAAATCGAATAAGACAACGTTTGTCGCATCGTACGTTTTACGTGCGCGAATACACGATCGGAAGTATGAAAGAAAAATGGAAATACAGTGGAGGTATGCCACGTGGAAGAAATATCACAACGAACAGTTTTTATCAGTAAAGTCAACAGGCTGAGAGAAACGAAAGCAGATGATTTTTCTCATAACTTATTACATGTAAAGTTGGAAAACAAATATCAATTCTACGAAAATATAAAAATAGGGCGACTGTTTTAAATCGCAGTGAAATCATGATGTTTGGAAGTTGGAATTTTCGAACACATTCGATGTTTATTTATCCCGACGTCAATGTTGTTTTCTTACACCTCGGTGATTAGTGGAGTCGGAACGCGTTACGAGAGTTCGCCGATTAATTAAAGGAACTTTACGAGAGTACATAGTTATCGAGGTTAGCCAACCGCGGACAAATCTCTGTTGATCCGTTGGCGATACGAACGGTATCGGTCACGATGCACGTGGTGTAAATAGATAATAAAAGCAGGGGAAAAGTATCCGGGGTAGGCGACTGACCGGCGTCGAGTACGAGTGTAGCCTGCGCTGTTTATCTTCTGTCAACTGCCGATAGGAAAGCTTGCGTTGCGCTCCAAAGTCTCGTCGTGCTAACCCGAAAGCGGACTGAGTCACTTTTCACTCACGATCAGCGTTTGATGCTGCTTTTACGTTTATCGAAGATCCGTTTTTTCTAAGCTTTTTAAGTTGCAGCAAATAACAGAGAAGTTCCCTAATCGAGTCGTAAAACATCAGTTAACAGGGGAACGAAGATAAAAGAAACGAAGCGTATATGTTTGACTTACGGAAGAGTTTGTATTAATTCTTTCACTTTAAATAATCGTGTATTAGTTAAGGAATATTCTGTTTGTAGCTCGTTTCTACTTAACACTAGAACTACCACACGTCAGTCAAAATAACTGGTTCTACAATTTTATAAATGTGTCAACCCTCGTTTAGGGATAATGATCCCAGTAAAAATATATTACCAATAAAAATGTATTGCGTAACATGGAATTCCTTCTGTAAGCAAGTAATAAATCAATAAATATAAAAATATTCTATTATTACGTATTTTTTAAGGACCAGTCATTTCATTGGTTTTGGTAGAAATAGCTTCGTGTTGACTATCGGTAGTTCTAGTGTTAATATATAGATTCAAGAAGGTACTTGAACACCTACAGGCACCTTTTATGAATATGTTACGTGTGTAATTAAAATTTTGTTAGCAGCGTCACGAGGAGAAGTAAATTTTAGTTTTGTAAATTAGGATCTTAAAATTTTAAATTAGTAAATTCAAAGTTTAGAATGCAATTTCAAATGGTCAGAATAGTTGGATTTTGTTAAACGTTTCAAGTCATTCCTAATCTGGATTCTTTTTATATCTGAAGCACGCTGTCAAAATACGAGCGCATCTACAGATTACGAAAGAATTCATGTAACATAATTGACAAGTACAAAAAATCTGTAACGTATCGAAGAGAAAGACGAGAGATACCGTCGCGTGTCACGTCGCTGGGCCCAGAGGCGGTATCGTCGTGTTGGCGTTGCATCAGGCCCTGAAGCAGTCGTCGCTATCTCATCCGACGCCCACCACGATTATTTCCTCTCTCCCACGTGTCAATTAGTATTCCCTGAGATTTTTCGTTATTTCTTTCTTATTTCTTTTCTACAAAATTCACTGCCTGTATTTGCCGAGACAAACGACCATGGGCGTGGATACGTTGGACATTCGCTGTATTGCTTAAAACGGTCGTTAAAGAAAATTATGCATCGAGAAGGTTAAAACGAGAATCCGTAGAACTGTTTCAATTATTCGAGGCAATTAGATACTCGGAGAAAGAGAGAGAGAGAGAGTCTTAGTCTGAAATTGTCGGGGCCAGTTAGCTGTTTGCTGATTAAACGTCGTGGCAAAAATGGCCACGTTTATTGTCACTCGGCAAACACGCGGGTGTCGTCGAGGCAAACATAAACCAAGGGTGTTAGTCATCGTAGGAAAAGCCACGGGATTTCGTGGGTAGCGAAACTGGCAATAAGCGGAACGCACCCTGCTGTTTTCGCCGGTCACTGATTCCGAAACTCAGTCGGATATCGGATTTCCTACAGATCATCGAAGAAGTTGCGACTACCGGAGCCCTGGTAATCCTTCGTTAAACAACGGATATTTTGTTTAAAGAGCAAGCGAACCGAGCATGATAATTAATCGGTGGACGTTACGGTTATTTTCGCTACTGCCGCAGCTAAGACGTCGTTCAATATTTGCGTTCCAGGACGCCGCTTAACAGTTCATCTTAACCTCGCGTTGCAGGAGTTTTTCGTAAAAAGTTTCTCTATTATACGCGTGATAAGAAAGCCATTATGCAAATCGGTCTAAAATAAGCGGGGTGCCTGAAGAACCGCATTAACTCAGCCGGCTTAAAAACGAGCTTTCGGTTAAATAAAAGCGACGTCGATGGATGATAGAAGCATCATAAACTAGCCTTAATTATCTTCGTAAATAAATCTCGTATCTATCGGGAGGAAATTTAGCAGAACAAAAGACCTTGCAGCGATCGATCGATCGATCGTTAAAAATAATTCTTCGGTTAAATAGTTGGAGCGTTATTCGTTAATAAAGCAACTTTGTTTTTACAATCACGTAAGCAAGTTCCGAGCAACATACCTAAACGCAAGATTACTTATAGAGCTAGTTCTTCTTCCTTCTCCTTCGTTGCTCGTCAAATTGTAAATTCACAGCGTTGAAATTCGTATACTGTATCTCCTGGAGCATCCAGCGAAGCTTCGTCGTTATTCCCCGGGGCAGTGGAAGCCTTCCCTCTTGACACGGGACGTTTCGACCACGCGAAAGAAGCGTACCAGACGAATTTCTCGTCGGGAAACGCGTAGCCATCTGTTTCTGTGCGATCGACGCGCGGCCAACCGAGGGGTAAACATCCCCACGAGGCCTTCCAGTAACCCCCGTGGCTCGCAACATTACGCGTGCCCCAAGAATCGTTCATCCCACGGAATTGCAAGAGTAATCCCCGGCCGGTGGCGTTTGCCATTTACATAAAAATAATTAAACGGCTCGTTGTACGTTCGCCAACCCTCAACTTCCGAGCATCCACGTTCGAAGCTCGTAGGGCTCGTAAGGATCGCGTGATCGAACCATGCAAATCCACTGTTCCGAGACTTTTATAAAATTGTAATGTATGTAGATGTCGGTGTGCCAGCTTTCGGCATTTCGCCGTCATGAATTTTAACCACGACGATCGTCGTCTAACTCGACGGATCATCCTTCTCGAGAACGACTCGCGTTACCCGATTTCGTTGATCGACCATGGTATTAAGAAATTGCGCGTCCCGCTAATCTATCTATGTGCTCTTTGTTCTCGGTATTTTAATCGATGTCTCCTCCGATGCAAGAAGTTTCGTCCCATTAATAATTCATATTACGCGAACGATGCATCTCTGTCATCGTATCGAGAATACGATCGATTCGCTCCCCAAGCAACGCCACGAAAGAGACCCGTGTACGACGTTTTATTCTGTCTCATCCGGTCCAGTCGTCATTACCCCCGAAGTCCTATTACCGAGGCTCGATCGGGATCCCTCGAACCACGTCATCGAGATGAAAGGGAAAAAAATATCAAGGAGACCGTTGCTAGTCTGTGGGACTCGTGGCAGCTTCCCCACGTCGCGACCGAACCGTGTGACTCTTTGTCAAAAAACAAGTGGAAGAAGGGATCGTCGTCATCGTCGTAGAGGCTGTAGGGGACTTTGGCTGTCATCGTGAACGTACGGAAACGACGAAAGCAGACAGAAAGGGACAGTGAAAGGTAGAACGAGATGGAAGAGAAGTTTGGGCCGGGAGAAAGGCGGACGAATCGAGAGTCAGGAAGGATGCTGCTTGCACCCTGCATAAACACGTGTTACGCGGTAGAGACGCGTGAAAGCATCCATCAGGACCAGCATGGTGCACCGCGAGCATGGTAGGCAGCTGCCGAGCTCCGTTCTACCGTGTCGAAGCTCGTTTCGCTGGCTGGGCAAGCTGCTGGTGAATTCGACGTGGCCCACGATACGAGGGTGGAAGCGTTCACGACGGGACGAACGCCGCGAGGGTTGCCACCAAGACGAGGGACAAAAGAGATAGGAGAGAGAGAGAAAGAGAGAGAGAGAGGAGCGAAGGAGTATTCCGGCGGATAACGTTGGATCGCGTTAGACGAACTCGATTGGGGTGCCTACGCAGCCGGAACCGAACGGAGGATGGAAAGCTCTCCGTCAACCCTTGACAGCCATTTCTTTTCTCTCCAACCCCCGACCCGACAATTTTGATCGATATCTTTAATTTTTACTCGACGACTCACGACTTCCAGCAACTTCGATTTTTGTTACTTCATAGATCGGTGAGAAGAGATAATAACAGCTAGATCGAAAGATTTCAATCCATAACTGGTATAATTATCATAAACGTAACTTCGAGAAGTTTCGAAAAGTTTCTTTCGTTTTATAAGGAAATAATAGACGCACAATGTTTTTTTGTTTTATATTAGTTTATCGAATTATGCAGGAACGTAATAATAGAAATAGAACGAAATGGATCACACCTAATTCAATAAAATAATATAATACAGAAATTGTTGTTCATCCATTATCACCTTATGAAACGAAAGAAACTTTTCGGACAACCTAATATAATATTTCCTCTTTCGTGATATAGGAAAGAAACTTTCATTTTTCCTCTTTTATTGTTAATTTTTATCTGTTACCGTAAATCTCGGAATACCAATTAAAACTAAACAATCTGACCCGAGAGTGCAAATTGTTTCAATTGTCCGTTACCCAATGGCAGCGGTTAAACGTTAAAGAAGGATAACAATTACGAAAGAAACGATTGTTCGAGAGATGTCGGATTTCTGCGTGTGGTAAACGAACGTGCGTTTACATTCACATTTTACGATGTCTTTCGTTCAAGAAAATCGCAGCCATGGATTTCCACGTGCTCCATTCTGCCCGCTGCCGACTCCTTTGTCGACTGGTTAAATTTTCATATTTCTATGCATCTTGTAACGAGCCGAAACGCTAACTTCATTCTCCGTGCCTGCGTACCTTCTTGCCGGCAGACATGCCAGAAAAACGATGCTATTAATATTAACGCGACTCGCAGCAGGATCCGATGTTGCGAAAGTTTCGAAGTTT
This sequence comes from Bombus vancouverensis nearcticus, assembly GCF_051014615.1. NCBI lineage: Eukaryota > Metazoa > Arthropoda > Insecta > Hymenoptera > Apidae > Bombus > Bombus vancouverensis. Next base: position 18,171,936 of record NC_134913.1, read on the forward strand.
CCCTGACAGTGAGGAGTGCGAACCGTTTTGTTGTAAAATTCTGGCAAATTTCGTGCTTGATTTTCCGGATTAAACTCCTACCTGATAGCGATCTACTACTACACTTTGAGACACTTCCTTCGATTCTAGAAAACTTCAAAGGCTGTTCATAAATTTCTTCCTCTTTCGATTTAATGATAAAAGTCTTCGAAAAGTCTTCTCGAGGATTCTTAATACTGTATACGTATTACACGGATAAGATCACCGACGAAGCGCTGTTTCAAGGCTCTTTAAAGTAACTATCGATCAGCTTAAATCTGTTGCAAGTACCATTTGTATTGGAACAGATTTCCAAGGTTCGATGCAGACAAGATAATAATCACACAAAACGATATCGAGAGATTTATATTTCCTTCTTCGAATGTTAAAACTTCTGTTTTTCGATTCGTAAATGTACGTTGAATTTGATTCCATCGCTAAAACTAACCATCGTTGAAACTAACAATATTCGCGAAAGATCGTCGAGTATTTTAACGATGCTTGGCGCGAGAATATCTGCCGGATATTTGGGAAAATTTTAAGGCTTGGCGCATCTGATAATCCGGTATCTGAGAATCGCGCACCGAGCAGGGGTGCATTGTGCGCAACGTACACGAGGGTGTATTAAGTGCGCGTCCCTATATAGCTCATTCAACGCAATCACGATCGTAGATAAGACCTGTCACGATCTCGCGACGGGGAACTCCACGGCCGTTCGTTTTCCTCCGTTCATTATACAAACGCGATGGTTTACGTCCGGAACTCGCTTAGCGTCTGTTCCGTCTTCGCCATGGACGATCAACAACGAAGACGACGATAGAAGGTACTCGTCGTCGGTGTGATTCATCGTGATATCTGCGATTTATCTTGCGCGAGAAGCTTGCCCGAACATACTCGGCGTCTACAACTTGATCGACATATTTAATGCGACGATGGAACATCGGAGAATAACAAATGGTCCATTACTCGAGCAAATATTTTTATATTCCAACATAGAGGATCTAAGAAATTTCATTAAAAATGTCGACGAGATTATCAAGGAAATTGAATCAACGTAAACATAACGAAATGTTGGCGTGGATGAAAGGAAGTAGAAATTTTGTATGATTTTCGTCTTTTACAAAACGATCGATTAATTTGCCACCCGTTGATAATTCGTCGATTCCTCGTTTTTTTAACGCTGTAAGCTTACGTAAACGAAATTCTTTCGGTAAGATCCGATTCCGCGAAGCAAATGATATTTCGGTCGCCGAATGTTTTCGCCATTTTCACGCTATTGCACGTGGCCCGCGCGAATATCACCCAATGAAATATCCATTTCCGGAAACTTGTCGGCTCAGGAAGCCTGGCAAATGTTCCAGAAATTACAGCCCTTTGGCTTCGTAAATTCGACCATGATCGAGTAGCTAGCCGATATTGTTTCTATGGTACACATTCATTTCAAAAATAGATAAACAGACGTTGAATTTCAACGAACGAGCTACTTGTTTCTAGCCGAAAAATGAAATTACGGAGTACGGTGAACTCGTAACGATGTCGAAAGAGACCGGGCGCCAAGTTTCACGCGCGTGATAATACGATCGAATGACGGGGCAGTCTCGAAGGACAATCGTACAAGCCTGTCGAGCGTCGAAACGCAATTCATCATGCAGCTCGCCCCTGAAGAATAGGAGGGGAATGGCAAAGAGATTGAACGCGGAAGAGAGGGAGGGAACGCGGAAAAAGGGAAAAGCAGAAAAAGATAGCAGGAGGAGAACGGGGGAAAGAGAAAGAGGAAGAAGAAGGGACGAAGAGAGGCGATAGAAAGAGAGAAGAAGGAAGAAAAATAAAGGAAGAAAAACGGCCGCAGGCCCTGTAGGTACCCTTGCACGCACTCGACGCATCAATCTTCTTTGCCAACAATGTTCGCGTAAATTACCCTCATCGATATCAAAGTGACGAGGGTGGTAGGCGGCGTCGCTGTTCCCAGCTATGGTGCTGGCGGAAGAGACCAGCCCTTATCTCGCGCCAGTCAGAAAATTGAGTTTACAAAGATTCCATCGTCGAGCAGAAGGCTCTTACGTGTCCCTTTCCTCCGCCCCGTTCACGAATTCGCGCTTCGGAATTTTACTCCGGTTTAAGGGATTTTCGTATCTTTCGGAATGTATCGCAGGTGGAAATGATATAGCAAGTTTGTAAGTTATATCGTTAAGTAGAATCATCTATTAATCTAAGTTAGAGTCACTCGCAGGCAGCTGTGTTTCTTCAAGTTTATTTCTACCTTCGTTAACAGTTCAACGATAATACGAGTTAGAAATTATAGTCGTTATAGTCGTTCTGGTGTATAAAGAGATGACCTTTTTCAGATACGCTACGAAAGAATTTATATCCTCCGAAACGCCTCAAATTGGTTGTTTCGATCTTGGAAGTTGGAAAACGTTAATTACCGATCAATAGGAGTTGAATGAAAACCATGAAGACACTGTCACGTCAAGTAATTTATTACTATTTCGAGAAGCTTTACTATCGCAGAACGAAATTGTTCGTTAATAGACAATTTATATTCGACAATTTCGACAGGAAATTGTCTATAAAATCGGCATAGACGAAAATCTATCTACATGGGAAAACGATGAAAGGAGATTTCGTTGCTGCGTAGCTAGGATTGAGGTTTCTGCTTTACGATCCTCGTTTCTACAGGTCATCATACGTTGCTAAGGCCTAACGGCCTGTTGCAGTCCAACCGCGTATACCTGCGTCAATTATTGGCCGTTTAGAAATTCCACGGTTGTCTGCCTGGTGAAACCGATCCGCTTGATGTCGTGAAGCCTATGAATCGCAATTAGTCGATCCTTTTCGGAGTAACCTTTAACTCGGACCTTTTGTTCGTCCCTTTGAAACCCAAGCTGCTTTGCACGTCGGGATCCGCATTGCCAGTGCTTTACAAAACTCGACTCGCGTGTTCGTGTTCGCTTTAAATTCCACTTACTACGTGGTCGAAGCTCGTACCTGCCACTTTTCCTGTGGAATTTGTGATTTTCATATGGAAGGGTCGTTGCTGGGTAGAAATTACCTTCGATAATGGCAACAGCCACCGAAGCTGGGAAAAATCGCTAAAAACATGCGAGGCAATTGCGGAAAACAGGAAGCGGGCGCATGGTATCACGGAAAGACTGTACGCGAGCTGACCGACGAGCGCATAGAGCGTACAGACAGCGCAATCGGCCCATAAATTTCCAGTGATACCATGCATCGGTGGTAGCGGCCTAGCTCGAGCGTGCTTCCGATATGCACGGTCGGCTCTGGTCCGAAGCACCGCCTTAAATTCCCCTCAGACGCCTCTAAACAAGACCAAGAAGACGAAAGGGAGAACGTTGAACGTAGCTCTGCAGGAAGAGATTAGAGCGCACGAAAGTTTCGCGGTGCCGTGGCGTCCACGATACTCGGTTTAATGTACCGTTATGATCTTTATGGGGAGCGTTTATAGGCCATTACGATTGAGTTTTCACACCGAAACGGTGTTCCGTAGTCGTGCAATATTTTTTCTCCTCCCGGCACACCGTTGATAACTCGATCTCGCGAGACAGTTGCGCGCTCGCAATTATCGATGAGACGGCCGATTCGAAGTGGATCGTTTCACGTCAAATCGATGCTCGCGAACGATATTAAGGGGAAGAAAGAGAACGAAGAGGCACTCGTTAATAGTAGTTGCCCTCTTTCCAGCACGCCAGGACGTTTCCACTTTTAATCGCGCCTGCGTATATCTTCCACTTTCACCGGACTGTCCTCGGCGACTCTGCGTAATGAAAATCTCCAGCTAACAGGATCATCAGCGACGAATTAAGCGAATTTGCAGTAATCGCAAAGGCGGTCGCCACTCCGGCCAGGATCTTTAATTAACGAAGCTTATTTTAATCATCCCCGATCAACCGTGAAACCCTCCTCTGGCTACGTAATAATCGCGTTCGTTGGAAAAACTTCCGTCCAGCCCTTCCTTCTTTGGTCACGCCGCGATAAATTTTACTGCGTCTAGTATCACGTCGTGCAACAAAATTAATCGGCGCAAAAGCCAGGGGACGGTATTTTTCCGAAAATTATATCGGCGCCGATATTAAAACGATATCATCTTTAATTTTCGCGGAAGAACGTCTCGTGGTAGTTAATCGTAGGATGATAAAGACGAAGAAAATTGCTACTAGAAAAAGCATTTATCGAGAGTGTACGCGATTAAGCTGACGTTTCGTGCAATTAAACAGAACGCTTAATATAGATGGCCTCGGATAAATGCAGAAAATCTGGCAGTTTCGTGTAAACTCTGGAGGCCGCCGAACGATTATCTCAGGATGGTAAACGACTAGCTGTTCTTTCGACAAGAAGCGTGTTAATTTTCCCCGGTTGCTCCCTGTTTCGAGATCACTATGATCGACGACGGTTACTCCCATGGGTCCTCGTATTTATGGGGCTCGAGATTAGCTCGCGAGACCCCGGCGTAACCTTTACGACGAGGAAGAGTCTTTTACGACATTGCGACGTAATCGAACGACGTTATCATCGAGCCTGCCGCATGAGTAACTTTATTGCCTCGCGTTTACCCTTTTTTTCCACAACGTTCCTCCTACGTGTTTTGCATTCTTATTCTAGCTTATATAATGCCGGAATATAACAGGCGATTCTCTCAGCCGAAACGAATGCGAGAATTTGTTTATGGCAGCGCGAAGTTTTTTGAAAGCAAAGGGGAAGAATGAAAATCACGCGTGTCGTTTAAAGACCATTTTTACCACAACGTGCGAGTACTTTGCGTAATTCGTGTATTAGCGGAAGTTCGACGAATCCATGGCGCCACATAAACCACCGTAATCATCATCGTCGACGCTTCACCCGAGACTCCAAAATATTTGGCTCGGCGCCGCGACCAACCGCGTTACGTATCTTTCCCGCTACGTTTCATTGTTCCATCGTTCAATTAGTAAAACAAAACCGCGTTTGGCGATCGCTTTTACGATTTATAATAAACCAAATGGAGAAGGGGTGGGCGAGAGTCGATGAGGGTGGGGGACGATGCATTATCGTGCAACCCGGAGCGCATTATTTTCGCGATAGGATCGTCGGCGCAGCCTCGATTCCCTTAATGAGTAACGGTCGATCGAACAATGATTTCGCCGGATTTCGAAATCGTCCGAGAGAACAACGTTGCGTTGGATCAAACCGTCTGGCCCGTACCCTTCACCCGACCAACCTAGACGACCACCGGCAACACACGGGGGTAGATAAAATCTGTATTACGTTTAGGGACGTTGCTGGGCGTGCGTGCACCCCCTTGCAAACCTATTAACGTGCGTGCACGCGTTGCATCGCGACCCATACCCGAGACAGAGACAGAGATAGGAGATGGAGCGAGATCGTTTCTGGATCCACGTGATTTACGCGTGCCGGCGCTGCTCCGAATTCCAAAGCTTCCTATTAACTGGGTGCAGCGCGCGGAATCGCGGCGGCGCGGTGGTACGCTCCGCTTCGTGCGTTCCTACGAAATTTGAAAAACGATTTTATCGGCTAGTCCCGATTGCAGTCGTATTCGAGCGGCGCTCGCGCGATATTTCAACCGCCATGGGACAGCCGCTTAATTGCGGCATACATCTCCGCCCTTAATTTCGCTATTAGCTTCGCATTAAGGCGAAAAACCAAAAAGAAACGGTGCGAGCCGTTAGTCCGACGACAAACAACTCACCTCTTCCTACCCTTCGTTCCTCTCCACCCCTTTGCGCCTTGTTCCAAGGTTTTTCCGTGGGTCGCGCTACTCGGCGTACCAAACGTTAAGGACACTTTAATTGACAAAATTTCGCAGACACACCGCCGCCACCGGCACCGCGACATAAATTTCCAATTTTCGTCACGCAGAAATGGCGAAGAAGTTTAATTGGCGCCGTCCGAAACTTTTAAAGCGTTTCCGCTTGTCGGCTCGGAACAGCGTCTTGTTCGTTCCTTAAAGGGGGTAAAAAGGAGTCTTCCGAGCGGTTTTTACCGTGAAAGCTTCCACTCTGGATGGAACCCGTCTTTCGAATCAATTTTCGACAGTGTTACACCCTGGAAACTCTTGGAAGACTGGTATTTGCATCACCATCGACCATTAACCAAATTGGCCGCGTCATGCCAGTATTCGAAAAAACCCTCTACCATACTGTTTTTGTATACGCTGTGTATTCCTTAATTACGAAATACTTTGGCGTTGCTGCTTCAAAGTATCTCGTTTGTTAAGAGGTTCTTCTTGATATGGACTCGAGGAGAATCGATGAAACGGCTGGATTCGAGGGAATAGACGGTAACGAGATCGAAAGAGTGTTCACAGAACACCGTCTGCTGGCCGATCTGGCTTCGTTGAACGGGATCGAGCGGTACACTGTTAATCTCGCGCGAATATAACGCGACCATAAATTACCCAAACGAGCGGCTGAGCCACTACGTGGAAAGTGTGCTGCCCGGCAGCGGATCTTCGTAGGCAGCCTCGGAGGATAGTTTATGGACTTGATCTTGCGTACTGTTACCTTGATTCTCGGTCATTATCATCGTCGACCTGCACGCGATCAGAACTCACCACCGATACATCGCCGCGGTTCAGGATGTTTGCGCGCTGAAAATACATAGGCAGAGATGGTAATTTCGCGATACCACGTCCGCCACGATAGTACCATATTTATTTTGTCAATAATAATGAACGCAAGGGCGGTGCTGTGTATTTTCTCACAGATTCCGTTCGAGCATTGTATCTTCCCGGAAGCGGCGCGCGGCCGCCTTCCAGATCTGGACGAGCGATTCTCGCTGGATTCTCGGCTCGTTTAACCTGCCTATTACCGTGCGAAATTTCCCGATTCTCGCGGTTATCTAATACATACGTAATTTTTAATCAAACCACCGAAGCCGGTCTCATCGAGAACATCGGTCGATGCGTTTGTATGTTTCCATCGTACGGAATCTCTCGAACCCATCGTAAAGCAACTCTCGTCTTCGGCACTAAAGCTAATTCCTTTGAAAACGAATCCACGCTGATGCATTTCACGCTACATATCTCAAGTAACATAACTCAAACAAACTTTTGGGGAAAAGCCAAGAGATAGGAAGGTTACGGAAATATTATTTAATTAAACGGACAGTGTTGGCGAAAAGAAGAAAATTCTAGGAAGCGATAATTTAATTAACAACAAGGGATTTCGTTATTTTGCTCGATGTGTAATTTAATTCCTTTATATAAACGTAAGAGACGGAAGTATAAAAATGAGAAAAAGACGATCCTAAGCAGGAACCAGAAACGCGGGTGGCTTCCCAAGGAGGAACAGAAGGACTCACGCAAGATACCGTTGCACTTCCGGGAAGGAAGTGTGGTGGGAGCGAGCACGTGGTCGCGCCAACTCACCCCACGGTAGTCGAGGAGCTTCGTCGCGAAGAAAGAAGAAGGTTAGATGGTTGAATAAGGGCGGGAGTGGCGGGAGGCTGCGCGCGCAACCACAGGCCACGCTGCCGCCGGTGGGTCGAGAGTGAGCCGCGTGGTCGGCCCGCTTCAGTAACTCCGATACCTTCGAGCGAGCGAGTCACGTCCGATTTCGAACCCGACTGTCTACAGAGACGCGCCAAAACTTCTCTTACTCCGAGTATTTCGCGCTTATTTTCGTCCACGCTATTAAATTCTGTAGGCGTATCGCTATCGAAAGGATGCAAAAACACGCTTGCCTTTCCCTCCCATCTTACCGAATAAATTGATCGTTTAGTGAACATCGAACATTTGGTGTACGCTGTTTATAAACACGATAGTCGCACGATCCAAACAAACGACTTCGAACTCTCGTGTATTCTACGCCGAATATGCGGTCGAATATTCTTGGCGAAGAGTGAGTGAATTTCGTAAATCCCATCGGATGTTTGATATATTCGCGAAACTTTGACAACGGTGACTTGTGCAATTCTCCAAACATCGAGCTTACGAAACGACTGTCGAACGACTGAAACTTCCGTGTAATGTTCGTCTGATTTTATTCTTCGACTCTACTCGTCTGTTCGTCGTTTTACTTTTTACGAATGATTTTCGCTATGAAGGCGATTTATTACCTTACGATTCTCTGGACCATCGCAATCCCGGTGTTGTGCGAACCCGTGAACGTGCCTATGAAACCGAGATTGAACATTCTCAAGTGTTGTCGACACAACGAGGAACTGGTGAAAGAATCTGACAACGAGACAGACATGAGGACTCGTTGCAGACCGACCAAAAACGAATGGAAACCTATTATCTATTCGCCTTCCAAGGCAAATATGTTGGAGAAACTGCCCATGGAATGGGACATCGTCGAGGGAAGGAGGCCCGTTTGCGATCAGAATTCTGCGTTGATCTACGTACCCTACCGAATCACCAATCCGTTCGTGCTCATGGACGATGGCATCGCGCTCATCAACATTCACACGAACGAAAGATACGAGCCGAGCGAGTATTGCGCCGATTCGAACGCTCTTCTAATTTGCATGAAGAATAAAACGGAAGGAAACCACGCGGCCGCCACAATGAGACCACGTATTAGAAAATGCTGCGGAGAAAACGCGACTTTCTACGAAGAAGAGTAAGTTTTGGAATTTGGGTGTCTTGAGGCGTTGCGTTAGGTTTTGTTGACGTTCCTTTGATTCGCGCCATAGCTATTGCTTTGATAACAAAGGTAATAAGACACGTCGAGGATAATTGGATTATCCAGTGATATTAGCGTTCTGTTTACGAATAGGTACGCTGCACAACTACGGAGAAAAACGATATTTCCAAGTATCGGTTCATAACATGTTGACATAAACTTTTACGGTTTTAGCTATTAACGTTTCGAACTGTGATATTTTATGATATACTCGCATTGGGTTTTTTATTTGCGTTTATTGCGTTTTGTCTGGAAACAGCAAATATATAATTAAATCCTTTTAACGGAACATTATAGTTTACCGCAATTTCTGAAATAGCATAAGTAGTTCCATCTAACATGGAATTTTATATTTCCATATGTCTCATTGGCAGTCTACAACAGGCTTTCTAAACGTCACTTTGATACGTGATATACCATTAGTCTGTAAGAGGTTAAAGGTACAAGGAAACTCGTTTTAGAAACTCTTTTGTAGCTAGTGTCTGTTTCCATAGTTTGTCGGTATAAAATACGTTTGGCTGTTTGATAAACTCGTGATGTTTTTGTCGGAAATTTCTATCAAATAATTAAACGCGCGAACAAATACTGCTGCGAACAGAGTTAATATTTATGTACATATATTTACAGCCACATAAAGCCACTGATAGAGTTCGTATATACATGCACCGAACGGAAAAACAAGAAGGTAAATTAAATTTTATGCGGCTTAATATACAAACGAACCGCATAATTTAGACAAGTTAGAGACGATCGATATTCCTCGCAGACAAATATCCCGGTGATTTGTATTCTAGAGGCAAGCTCGGAGTCGAGAGGAACGCCGGCAAGCTTCGCGAATAACTGTAATCGTTCGGTCGGTTACACGAAATTTATTGGTTTACCCATGCCGGTGTATTTTTATTGAGAGGCGCCAGTTGTCGTTTGACGCGGTCCCTCCGGAAAAAAAAAAAAAGAATAAATGTTCGAAAAGTTGCGCGAGGCTTCCCTCGGAAATGCGGTGTTTGCGATGCAAGCGTGACGCTCGAGTAAACAAAAAATGCCGGGTTTCGTTTTAATCGCGCTTTCAATCGTTCAAGCTTGGGCGTTCCGTGGACTTTGTTAGAATTCTATGTGGCCAGCCGGCGCGTTTCCTAGATAAATTCTTGCGATACGAACGATATATGCATTTTTCTTTCTCTTCTTTATCCACTCGTGCTAGCGGTTGTGGTTTTCTCTGTCGCTTTGCTTCTATTCGTCCACGTCGAACTTACTTAGTGTAAGATGTCTTCGAAAACCCTAAATATTAGTTCTATGAACTGAGGTTCCCTCGAGACTCAGCGTTATCGGTGGTTTATTGGTTCTCGACGTGAATCTCTTAAACTTGATAGTGAAAGTCTTGTACATCTTAAGTATCTAACATCAAGAATTCAAGAAACGCAACGTAGAAATGTTGAGCGTAAAAGAACAATTATTTCCTAAATAAGCATGGCGAATAATTTTTCAATTTATCACACCGTCGAAGGATCAACTGTCCTGGATAAAAGACAGATTTTACGCGAATGAGAAATATGCCGTTTCAAAACAATTTGCAATCCAACGTTACTCGCTTTTTCTTGCTCAATCCTTCACTCGATAAAAACACAGAATATAGGTATATAGTATTTCTGAATCATCGCTCTTTAATATCCAACTTGTATACAATCGCTACCTAATCCTTTCACCTCAATTTCATCTTACTTAAACGTTTCTACAACACCATTAATCTTACATCACCAACGTATCCAGTCTTTCGTTTCTTCCATTATATTTCTAACGTTAATTTATCAACATCGATGCTTTCGAAACAAAGCGGAGTTCATTGAAAATTTCCATTACAGACAAACGTGCGTTCTTTCGGAGGAAGCCGCGAATCCGACGCCTTTGCTGCCAAATGCCTCTGCCACTGCTGAAATCGTGCCTGGCTTTCCATCTTGTCGTCGTTCCGATAATCTTACGATTTTGGGCGACGCTAAGGATGCCCTGTTGTTGCCAGATGGCGGCTTTGAAATCGGCGGCGTCACGTTACCCACTGATCAGTTTTGTGTTGAGAGGATCAAGGAACTGAACCACGTGTCCAAGATCTTCGCGTGTTCCGAGCACGGATCGCAAAGGTGAGTTTGATATATAAATTAATCGTAAAATTAAGGAAGTAAGAAAGTTGTTATCTGGAGGCTTCTCTTATATTTTTTTTTTTTAATTATGTTTCCTGATCTAAATCCTTTTGCATAATTGATTTTGATATTGTTAGTGACATTTTGCAAGTTATAAGTTAAATTATGTTTCTTTTTTTTCCCTACTACTATGTGAAAGAGAAATCCTAACTGTTCCGATTTTTGATACATACCTGATAAGAATTGAAAAAACGAATATAACCTTAAATATCCCATATATTTTTATACGTTGTTACGAGCCATATACCGAGCTCTAAAACGGGAAAAAATAGTCCGCTATAAAAAAAAATTCGCTGCCCTGCAACGTTGGAAACTTCAGACATCCTGCTTACGTAACCATACGCACCGATCTTTTACTATTTTTCCACTCGTTTCTCGGACTGGCATTAGGATTTCCTCTCGTTAGCGTCGTTTCTTCGCGTGCCTCCTCAAACGAGCGCAACGAGCGTTCTACTCGACGGACCGCGTTTCTTCGTTAAACAAAATTAAAGTAATGAACGAAACCGCGACTGTAACGCGACTGTCTCTGAATTTCTTCGGCCAAATAAAAGCGAACGAAAATGCAGGTTTCCAGTGAAATCGGTGAATATTATCAGAAACGTATAGATCTTGCGACTCGCAGCCGTAAAGCACGGGCTCGACGCTTTTTCACTCGTTCTTGTAATTTATTTTTAATCGATCGACAATCGGTCGATTCACGCTTTTCAAGAGGGCAAGCTGGATCAAAGCGCGTCCTACTTGGAGGTTCGAAGCACGAATCGACTTTTTGTCCGGTCCGAGTATCGGCTGTCTCGATCTGGATTTATCGTACGGCTTAATTGCATCCTCGATGGTCGAGGTTCGGTGCTGGCCGCTTCTCTCCGCTTCGACAACACGAGAAAAAGTCGGTTTCTTCACTTTCACTTCTCTCACCAAGAATTTCTAGGTCACGTTCGTGCGATCGCGATGCGCCGCATCATCCGTGAACACATTTCCGTACGAGGTGTATCGTGCTACTTGAAACGATGGCTCGTATCGATGACAAGATGAATTTCAGATTCCATATTTCGTTGCTATATGAAACACGAACTTGACGTATTCGTGTAATTTTTTACGATAGAAAAATATGCGTATATGTAACGTGAAACATCTTACACGTCGTAGCTTGAATTCATCATGATCGATGGTCGAAAAGGACTTTTTTTTTTATCAAGTTTCACGTTATCAATTCTTTTTATAATAGTTACATCGTCGAAATTGTATCGTTGAACTTTCTATTCGAAAACGACTGTAATAGAACGCTCGACACAAGAGTCTCGGAAATTGCACTCGGAAAACGTGTGGACGCGTACGCTTGTCGCGTGCAATTTGCAAAACAACGCTCGAAACTCAATTAACGGGACCGTTTACATGTGGTCGCGCGGAGGGCAGCTCTTTCACAAGCAAAACCCGGCCTCTGCGTAACGTTTTATTTCGAATAGAAGGTGGTCGATGTTTATTTACACAATGATCGTGATTATTCGTAGAAAAACCCCTGTCTTAGGTGGACCGACGAAAGAAAGCGAATACCTACGCGTAGAAAGCGCTACGCATCGTACATATGCCACGCATAATGAGCGTGAACGTTCGTGGTGCATGACTACACGCGCTGATTAGTTAGAAAACAGCCATATGCTTTTTTTCCTGTCCGCTGTCGGAGACACGGTTCTCCAACAGAGAAGCGATGAACGACGTGACTAAGCCCGAGATACCCTCACGAAACTCGGAGAAACGATTTCACCGGCGAGACTTTCACTGGCGAGGCTGGAGAGAATGGAGCGTCGATTTGCGTCGAAATTCGAGTATCGAGACACGAATGCGCGTTTCGTGGAACGAACAGGATGTTCCTGGAATCGAAACTGTCGACAGAGTGTCACAGAAGCGATCGGTGCTTGTAATGGCAAACAGTGTCTGTTGCAACGTAACGCAATAAAATCACTCGATCCTGTATATCGCGTGAAAAAGACGCAATAGCCCCTGCAATAGACCGAAGCTTTGAATCAACGACTAATTACGCGAATTTTTAACAATAAGATAATTCACCGTTGACCGAAAATTTAACTTCTAACAGTCTCGAAATGTTTCGAGGAAAGATCCGCGATCTTGAATTGCAGTCACGTAGATCAGACTCGCGTTGTTCGAGGATCAACGAGATTCTAATTTCGCGATATCGGAAGAAATTGAAACAGATTCATAAAGAGGCACGCAGAGAATAAAAAACGAATGCTTTTCTTGGTAAACTTTCAGGCCCATAATGCAGGCAGCCGACATCAGATTCACCTTGTACCCTGTGGGCTTCATCATTAGCGCGGTATTCCTGGCAGCCACGTTGGCCGCCGGTTGGTTGCTGCCAGCCTCTCATCACGTTCTGCACTGGCGTTGCCAGACTTATCATGTCACCTGCCTGATGCTCGGTGATCTCCTCATGGCCATCATTCAGCTCGCCAGTGACTCCCTGCACGGCGTATTCTGCAAGGTGGTCGGTGAGTCATTGCGCTTTATGTTTATCCCGTCCTTTTACATATATCGCATTGCAATCTTGCACGATTAGAACATCGCAATTAATCGATCGTTTCCCGGATAATTTAGATCAAGCGTTACGTATTGTATGGAACCAAAAATATCCTGATACGTACTTACGAAGAGGAGTGTATTTCTTAAACGAAAGGTTACAGTTAGAACGACAAAAATTAGGGAAAATTACAGTATACTTTATTACGAGAAGATACACTATGTTTTCTATTCGGTTTGACACTATATAAAAGCATCGTGCAAATCTTTGGATACTCGATTCTTGAGATCCCCCTAGAATCAAAGACCCCGGAGCCACCGTTGTTAATCATTCGAGGTTCGATCATGCGGAACATGCGATTTCTCGCGAAATTAATCAACGACCAGCTTGTCGAACCGACGTTACCAGTAGAACGCGTTCCGCGGCTCGTTTTGATCTCTCCCTGCGTAGCGAATTTTTGCTCGTTTCACAGGGAACAATCGGCGGTGCTCACTCGTAACGCGCGCCAGCTATGCGAGCAAATATACACCGATGGAATTCGAATCGGCCAGGGCGAAGCTTTATTTGCTGTGCGCCATCCCACCAACTCCAGGCTAATTATTCGGATAATCGTGCTAATCCCTCGGCAAAGCTTCGCTTCTCCGTTTCGCTCGTTTCGATCGCGAGAATCGATTACAGCGTACACCTGCGAGCTATCCAACGGATGGTCTCGTCTGTGTCCACGAGTAACAGCGACTCTCATTTGCATCTCCGCTCGTTTCCGGCATTATCGCTTTGTAGTCGGCCTTTTTCGCATCTCTCTCTCTTTCTCTCTCTTTCCCCTCTACGTCCCTCGTCGCGGCCAGATTTAACCCGACCCATTCCGCGGGGTAATTATGTTGCGACCAGGGAAACCGGTGAATTTGCATCGAGCGTATTTCTTTCCGCGCGCAACGCGCGATCCCTTTGCGCGCCGGATCCACCAAGTCTCGCGGCTATTTCCGTTCCCCAGCCACCGGTAAATTTTCACCATAGGATCGCTCGTCCGTTTGACAGAGTACGGCGATTGCGCCCTTTGCGTCCTTTCACCTGATACCGCTCCGCTTCGCGTTCATCGATCGATCAATGGTCTTTGGACTTTTTTGCGCTTTCTACCGTGATATATTCTTTGGTAAATATATTCTTAAACAACGGATAAGAGAGCGAAGGATCTCTCTTGTTCGTGTAGACTCGTGTGCGTCCAAGTAACACGGAAAGAGGAGAAAGTAGGACATCGGCTGACCTACAATCGGACTCTCCACGGGTTGCTCTTCTTGCTCTTTTTCTTCCTTTTTCTTTTCGTCCCTTCTTCCACCAAAGTTTTCCTTCCCTAAGGTCTTATCGCCCTGTTCTCGAACCTTTTACGGACGAAGTTTATTGTATTGACACAGTTTGGTGATGAATTTGTTTGGTTGGCTAGAAGCAACTGGGCGCAACGTGTTGTAGGTTTGTTGGGGGAGACTAATGGTCCGAGTGACGACAGCGATTGTTTAGGAGATTACGCTTCCTAATAATGACATCACGGGTAATTTTTGTTTTCCGGGTTTTTACGCTTCTGATTTCGTTATGGCACGTTTTAAGCGAGATCGTGGAATTAGTTGGAAGTTCACTTTTGTTCGAAATACTTGGTCTGCCTTGTGCGAGGAGATTGCATAAGCGTGTCACGTTATACTTCCTCAGACATCTTACGCGTGGAGAGATAAAATGAGCAAACAGACGCATTTTCAAGGAGAGTCGAACTCGATGGAAGCCAATCTACTGTTCTATTTCTTACAATTACAACCGCTAACACGACGAGCCTCTCAGAATTCAAACTCATTTACTCCGCTGTACGTTAATTTTTCAATTTCTCGTTACTCGATCGCGCATTTTAAACTTTGTTTCATGGATAACGTATCTGTATTTGAATATGTGAGTCTCTCGGAGCTCTACTTTACGGTAATTCCTTCCTTTCATTGCATAGGTACACGATCCACATCTAGTTTCGAGGAAACGATTTATTTACTTCCGTAGGTTCGTTCGTCGTAAGATACGACACAAATAACAGTAAATTCTAAGGTAAGTTCGAAAAGCAACGATCGTATTTTTGTATTTTTCAACTTGCGGAATCGATGGAACGTGGCTTCGCGACTTCTTAACGGTTCGTGTGTACGCATATCGTCTAAAAGAAGAAGGAAGACGTCAGCTGTTATGACGCAACAAACAAATATAAAAGTACGCGGTCGATTAATTTTACTGAAATTTACAACCGTCACGATTACATATCGCTAAATTCGTGTTCCGTCATCTGGCTAAATTATTACTGTTCGACTTTCTGAAACGTAACTGGCATAGTTCCATAAATGCACAGGAATAATCGTAAATCGCAAAGTGAACGTTATAAAAATATTTTGCAATATCCTCGTCCCTTTTTACTTCTTAATTTATGGATCGGTATGTAGTTTCTATGAGCTTATATCTAAGAGATACCAAGAACTACGAACAAAAAAAAGACTAGACACGGTATTGGAATCGAACAGTTGCACAAGCAATCGAAAATTCAGCTGACTCGTCGGCGATCGAGCCGGGAAAACGAATTGGATTCGACTCTGTACTCATTTCATCGTGGCGGAAGTATTAAAATTCATGAGCGTTTTTAATTCGATTAGTTCGGTCGTCTTTCAGGAACCGACTACGACGGCGGCAACAGTAGCCGGTTAAAAATTCAACTCGATTATGTTCGCTCGGTGAAATCTAGTTTCCCCGAACTGTTAACTTCTTCTCCCTGAGGCCTCTCGCAGTGCTTCGCGGCCGGAATAATTTGCAGCCGGGGAAATCTCATCGGTTCTTAAACCGTGGATCGTGCTCGGACTTCTGTTTCCAAATCGATCGGTGATTCCGTTTAGAATCAGCTACATACACGCTATGTCCAGTTCGTCGAAAGCTATTAGCGAAACCGACGTATTTGAGAAAGCACCAGGACCACCGGTTCTACTGTTGACTCGATCGAAAGTTGGAATTTATTTTTCCATTGCCTCAAGTTCGCGGAAGCCCTCCGTTTCCTGTTACCTGTTTTCTCGCTGAAAATTCTACGCACTACTCCGCTGCTCGTTTTATACTGGCCGATACAATATTTGCGTAACGGAAACCTTGAAGGATGATCGGATCGATAAAAAATAAATTTTTACTCGTCACTGGAGATCGTTGTGTGTTTATCCTGGTACGTGCGGTTTCTTCAGGTAGCCACCACGTTCGAGTTCCACGATATCTTCGATTACGCGCCGCGCAAGCGGCGTACAATTTTACGCTAGCGTGACGCCACTTCGATCAACCAAAGAATTTCCCCGCGACGTTTAACACGTTCCGTGCCAGACCGATGTTTGGTTACTCTTTCGTTCGATCACGTTGCTACGATTAATAGTTTTGCCTATGCCTTACAATTGTTTTTTGTACTTCAAATAACACGATTATAAAGAAAAGGCTGTATCGTTTAAGATGTGTTAAACGTCAAGGCAATAAATTTAATTTTTATGGAATTGTTTCAACAAACACACGGTTGAACATTTACTCTGCCAAAATTCCAAATGATTCGAATGGAAAGTTGAGCGTGCGGCGTATACACACGGAACGCGTTAACGGTATCGCGATTGTCTCCCATCTTTTCTCGTTGTTCTCGTGCCGTAGGAAAATGTCAATGCGGAGACGTTATTGTTTCGTAGAACTAGATTGTTACGTATCGATGGCCTTGCAACGTCACGGCATCGAAAAACGGGTTAAACGCTCATTGCCGCAATTACGGGACTTTTTCAGCGTTTTAGACGACAGTCGGCCGGTGCCGGTATGCGGTCAAAGCGATTACACGGACGGGTTATGCCGTTTTTTTTTCGTTGAGGTTGCATTGCGATTTACGAACGCGTGGCGTAACGCGCGTATGCTCTGACGCGCGTGTGTTGCGTGCAAGGTTTACGCTGGTCGGTTCTTCGATCCTGTTAGATGGAAATAGGAGGCATCGCGTGGAACAGGTTGATCGCCATAGGTGTCCGTGATGTTACAGTAGCTTCCAGGACTTTATTCCTGATTTATAACGCTGTTGGGATTTGGAATGTTTCAAAGTCGTTACAATTTTAACTTAAAAAATATCTTTCTATTTTTTTTCCTTTCTTTTTTTTTTTTGTATCGCAGTTGATAAATGAAAATGATTTTCTGTGCTGTTTATACAACCTCGTTCAGATTAATCAAGTTGTATGTTTGCATCCAAGTAAATTGAAATTCAAGTACTTCTCAAGCAAGTAGTATCGTAGCTTCGCTAACGCGAAACTGCTATTTTCACTTAAAGTACACTTATTCTTCCAAGTTTCAAGCGAAGCTCAGATTCTCTCGACGGTTCTTTGACTTTAAAAGAACAGGAGTTCCTTCCCAAGTAACTTGAAGTTATTTCCAGTTTCATATCTGGTAATATCGGTTTACCAAATGGTAACCAAGTCGACTGTCTCTATTTTCTTCATACTTGATGTACGTAATATTTTTATTATATTTACGCTCTATAGTTAATGTCTCACATACTTAATCGCTGCCTTCAACGTTATTTTCCATTGTGTTATTATTATTATTTATTAGTATTATTATTATTATTATTTATTATTATTATTATTATTATTATTTATTAGTATTATTTTCCACTTACAACTCCTACGTATCTTTCAGCACATTCAGGTCGTTCAGTGAATTTTATCCGCAACTGAACCAAAGGCGTTTATACTCAACTTTACGTACAAATTTCCTCCTCGTAAAAGGAGTTAATTCGGTTGATACACCCGGTATATAAGGGAATGCCTTCATCTCGTAACGCTTTAATTGCGCTCGTTCGCAAGTATCCACGTTCCCGTGGCTCGACTCTCTCCGCAATGGCTCGTAGCTCGATTCACTTTTAATTACTTTCGACCTTGCAAATATCTGTCGTGTCTGGAGCCGGATGACTTCATGGAAACTCTCTTCTTCCGGCGCGTATCATCGAGGCGTGACTTGACCTTCGCCAACGATCCGTGTTGCGTTGTATTGTAGTTCTTTTCTATTCACTTACGTATCTAACTTCGATATGCGTGGAATAATTGCGCGTTGCGTGTCGTCCTTTCTCGTTCCACGACGCCCAAGAAAACTACGCGATCCTGCGTCTTCGTTGCTTTTCTTTCCAGAAAGAGTCATCGTGAAGGTAAGAAACGTTACTCGACTTGTTGATCTTTCTCGTGTTACCTTATTTCCTAAGAAAACACCGCGACCCGACATCGTTTCGCCGTGACTTTGGCCGAGAGGCAGCGTACACCCTTTTATGGGGAACCCTCGTCGATAGCGTATTCCGAGCGACAAACTGGAGGAGATTGAGAACGCTACGCCGGTTTCCATTCCTGCCTTTCGATCAGTTCCATATTTTGCTGTGATGTGTGTGCAAGCTTCGAACCAATAGCGTATTGTGAATAGCAGGACGATCGGAGTGCCGAAACGGGCAGTTTGTAATTTTTCATTGAAATCTTGTGAATTCGATACGTAGATGCAGCGGAGTATTTTTCGAAATTTGAATGATTTTAAAGTACAGCTCTGGCTAGAAGCTTGGAGTCGCGTTATCTATTCTGTGGAATTTTAGAATAAATTAGATTGGAATTTTATTTCCTTAGGAAACAAATAGAACATCCGTTGAATGTATATTGGCTTGGCTACTAAGCGATTGCGAATTTCGTCATTGGATGGTAATTGCAAAATGAATGAAATGTAAGACCAGTGCCAAAAAGTTCAAGATAGAAACTACACGAAACAAATACGTGTTGCAAATATTTTTCCATGTACACAACCGGCTAAGAATTTGGAATCATTTTCTCAAACGTATCTACATCGAACGAAGACTATCGATCTATTGGGTTGGCAACTAAGTGATCGCGGATTTTGTCATTAGGTGGTAATGCCGGTAATTCCTGTTAAGTTTGCCACCCAATATATAGAGAAAGGACAATTTGTTCGAATTTCTTGGAAGAATTAATAAAATACCGTTGAAGAAGTTAAAGGCGAATTATTGGGTTGACAACTAAGTGATTATGGATTTTGTCACTAGGTGGTAATGTCGGTAATTCCTGTTAAATTTGCCACCCAATATATAGAGAAAGGACAATTTGTTCGAATTTCTTGGGAGAATTAATAAAATACCGTTGAAGAAATTAAAGGTGAATTATTGGGTTGGCAACTAAGTGATCGCGGATTTTGTCACTAGGTAGGAATGGTAATCATTAACATTCAATACCATGCAATCGCTTAGTTGTCAACCCAAGTGATCAGTCTTCGTTCGATGTGGATACGTTTGAGAAAATGATTCCAAATTTTTAGCCGGTTGTGTACATAGAAAAATATTTGCAACGTGTATTTGTATAGTTTCTATCTTGAACTTTTTGGTACTAGTCTTACACTTCACCCATCTGTACTTGTAGACGTGAATTTCTTAAGAACGATGCGTTCCAACGAATATGAAATTGGTTTCAGTCGTTATTTCCTCGTTCTATTTGTCTTTGTTAGAAGATTCAACTTTATTTTCTAGTAATTTCGATCGTGGTCATTTTCAAAGTCTCCTCCTTCGTCGAATGGACCTACTTTCGTTTCATATACGTTGCAGGGATTCGTCGAAAGTTTGGTTCAGCTCAGTTCTCCGATGCAAGTTCTCATTTACGAAAGGGTTCCCTGTTCCGTGATTCTCTGGACCGTCGAGTAAGCCTAAAAAAAACGTACAGCAGCCTGGTGGGTGTCTTTCCTTTTTTTTCTTTTTCTTTTTTTTTTTTTTAACCAACACGTCCGCCGAGAAGACGACCTATAATCTCTTTTCGTGCAAAGGGAGAAAGTCACCCTTGTCGTGACGCCAGCGATATCCCGGAATTAATGACGGTAAAAAGCACGCTTCCCCGACGAAAAGTCACGGATTTTTGTCCGTACGTCGCCACCCATATTTGTTCTCCAGTTCGTTCCGAGACCGTTCGATATTTCATTTCGCTATTTATACGTTCCAGATGATGACTTCTTGCAAACTCTTTTTACGTCTTGGTTTTTCCCAGAATTCTCGCGTTTAGAAGGAACGCCAGTGGTAGAATCGTCTTAATGTTATTCGAAGAAATCAAGTTACCTTTTACGTAATCGAGCCAAGTAGAAAGAAGCAAATAGAAATCTTTCACTGTCACGAAAAGATATCGATGCAAAGTCGTAATATTCCCTTGCTCCCTGCGTAATAATTTCGATAATTCGATACGTGGTTCTGTGGCCGTATTGTACCTTCTGCCATCAACAACGAATCGTTTCATAACTATAACTGCTTTACCGAAATCATAGCAGCCTAAACGGCACGCAAAAACGACATTGTTTCCAAGAATTAATTTCGACCGTCCGGATCTTTTTACAGCTACAATTTTAATTCCAAGAGAACCGTCGAACCTCCCTGTTTCATCTATTTCTTTTAGCCCGTGATTATGGTTAATTGAAAGATTAGATACACCGGCAGTGTAGCGACACTCGAGGAAATCCGTTATCGTAGGTCGCTTTCTTTCGATGTCAAGTTCGTTTCTCCTCGGGTTGATTAATGACACGGTTAATTAGCCTAAAATAGCGTGGCACGAGCGAACGCAACGGATTCCGTGTTCCCTGACGACAACGCTCTTTTTCATTCAAACGCGTTGGCTCGCTATGCTCAGTCTGTACAGTGTACAACACGGTTGGCGTTCGCTTATCGTTGCTTGTTCCCTCTTTGTGGGGTAGCAGAGGGAAACCCTTTCCGTGTTCGCTTGCCTCGAACACTGGTTACGTTTCAAAGTCGCCAGGGAGAGATAATCGAAGTAATTGTTTCGCTGGAGATTTATAGGGTAAGATGCGTGAAGATTGGTGTCAAGAGCAAGGGGTAGATAATTGTTGGTATAACGACAAAGCCAAATTACCCTGTGGGGAGGCCAGAATTTACTGTTAATCAGAATCGATAGGCCGCGAAGTTTTAGCTATTTATAGAAAATTGAAATACGCAAAAATATACAAAATGTCCAAAGGTAGAATACTTATTATAATATTTAGAGAGTGGAACAAGTTTCTCGACGTGTTCCATTTCTTTCCAGCCCCGGTTATAAAGATATAAATTCCTATAAAAAGACACGCTCAGCGATGCGAAACTTCTTGAACGTGACGAACAATTTTCTCAAATATAATCAGAGTTTCGATTAATACATCTCCATCGTCATTTTTCAGATAGACTGTGTATTTCAAACGTACAGTTGCATAAGAAATTGCATAGTAATTCTTGAAACTTCCAACCCCATCCCCCTTTCATATAAAGCGTAGGATTATGATTTTTAAATTGCCCTGCATTCGAGCTCCGCGTGAGTCGTAGGCAGAGGAATGGGCTATCCGTCTTCTAGGCCGGAAATTACACAGTCCTTAAGAAGTTGCGAAACTCGGTTGTTCCGATTGCTTAAGAAACTTTTCTCCCTGTGAATATTGCTTTCCCCGAGAGAACGCGAACTTTCGATTCGCTGGTTTTAATACACTTTTTACGAGTCCACGGAAAATTGTCACGCTTTCGCGATTTTATTATCTGCGTATACACGGTGTACGCTCCGTTTGTTCGACAACGCGAAATCAGAAGCACGAGCAGAGTTTACAGAAGACTGAAACATAGAGGAAACAAGATCTGGACGACGCGAGATCACACGTTATAAAACGAATAATTCGTAATATTTATTCGTTCGTCATACGGTCAGTGAACGCTGGTAATTTGAAGCAATTTTAAGAAAATCCCGAAGTTTGGAACTTCGGTGATAAAGTTAGGGTAATTTGGTGCGTATATCGGAGAACAAGTTAGAACGTAGAGAGAAGAAAGAATTGCTCAGTTTCGTGAAAGAGAAATAAACGAGACTATTTCTTTATGCCAGCAGCTATCATATTTTGGCTCGAGCATGGCACTCGGCATAGAATGTAACGTTACAGTCCTTGGTTCTGCCAAGCCATATGCATCGGTACGACCAAGATATCGTTTTAAACGGAGGAAAGAAATATTCGTTGTTTAATAGAACAGTATACGAGATATAAAGTTTCAGTAGATTATTACGACTAATACGGAATAAGTCGATGTACACGTCACTCGATCTGTCCAACGAATAAATGTCTTTTTATAACAAACGATAAATTGTAATTCCTATTCGAAAAGCTCATGTGTAGACACTGACATAATGTGTTTTATATTGGTCAATTAACGAATATTTGTTCCTATGGAATAACGCGTAAAATACGCTTGTCTGGCCACGAATGATCGTTTCTATTGACGTAAGCTAAAATTCTATTAAAATTCTTCCTCCAATTTAATTCAATTACAAAAAGAAGTTTCGATAAAGAGCGTTCAACTGTTCTAATCCTGTCAACGTCCAATCGTTGTTCTCTTCGTCGTTCTTTAGCACCCCATAAAAAACTAGATCGTAAATTCTTGTCTTGCCAGTTTATTACGTACTTCTGCCACCTCTCTATGAGTTCCACTTATCCAATTAGCCATTCGCCGTACAGTCAGATCCTCGACCAGGGTTTACAACGACACCTGGAAAAATAGCTCGTAAAAGGTGTATGCAACGACGAAAAGCTGACGAGAAGGATTTTCTCGAAAGTCCTCGACGGTTCCGCGCGCGGCGCGGCATTTTATCCGGCGGCAAATCGCGGCGTGCCATTTTTATGTTTGCAAGCCCCGGCGGCGCGGAGGGTGGAAAAGGGTGATTAAAGAGCGCCGTGGCGCTCTCGCAAGAAACAAGCCCGCGAGCAAAAAAGTAGCGAATCGTATGTCATACGTGGGCGGGGTGCGAGAATCGCGCAGAGGGTGGCGCAATTGGAAACACATGGGCGCGCTGGCGTTTCCTTTTTTCCCTGTTTTCCTCCTTTTTCTTCCTTCCTTTCTCCCGCTATTTCACCGTTACGCGGTCGTTCCTGCCAGCGGAATCGAGATTTTTACGTAATACCCCCGTGTTGGTACGCTTTGGATTTCGTCTACAAAGGGATTTTTCCTTAGCCTTTGACTCGTGCAAAGTCAGAATTCAGCCGACGCGACGTCTCGGTGTTTTCGAGTTTCTTTTGAGATAATTTAATGCAACGACGGCTGTTACTAAACTCTTTTTATTAAAAAATATACCATCGTTACGAAGCAGGTAGTGCATATTTTTTAATTCGATGTAACGCGATACGATTGACGCTAGATTTTGTAAATCCCTTAATTTTAGTATTAAGGTAGACGATTAGTAAATGGCGGGTATTTATGCATTTATCGGAAATCGAAACGAATTAACATAAATTTAAATAAATGCACGATCTATGGAAAATTTCGCAGGCGAAAAAGAGTAGCGTATTTTTTGTAATGCCTCGAGGCTGATCACATTCTGTTTCTTTGATTATGATCGTAGGAATATTTTGTATTGAGATTCAACGTCTAACAGCTTACGTCCAATTCTTTAGAAAGCAAAATACCAACTACAATAAAATTACAAAATTTACGTTTCATATTTCTCGTATATCGTCGAAGTTTATCAACACCGAAATGAAAAATTCACGCCGATTCCCGGAAAAATTTCATCGCGGATCAAGCAGCAGCTCGTAAAACTTGTCGCGAACGCGTTAAGCGAGATACAGCCTGTCAGTTCGATAACTTCAATAAACATCTCACGTGCGATTCGATTTGCTCTAGACGTCTCTCATCCTGCTTCCGCCTTCTGAATTCCTCGAATCAACAGTCGACGCTAGCTTTTCATCCTTCCAAGCCCTCGTCGTTTCTTAGTCAATCCAGGAAGCAGCGTTGAATATTTCTGGATAACGTGATGGCCTTTATCGAGGAAGACACCGCGATTGTCTGGCACGGATAGTCGCGGTGCCTCTTTGGATTGCGAACGTCGGCGGTTGGGACACGACGATTGCCAAATAATTGACCAATTTAAGGTTACGTGACTGGGACGTGTCTCGTCGAGGCGAGACGTAATGTGACGAAGCAGGGGAAAAAGTCGAGGGGAGAGAGTACCCTGGTCGTGGTCCCCTGGCGCCATCATCTCTCTCTTTCTCTCTTCGTGTCGTCCCTTCGTATGCTCGTCTCTCCCTCTTTCCTGGCTCCTCGATTCGGCTTCGCTCGGCCGATTCTTGTCGACAAGCAGATTACGTTTCTGTCGCACAGTAAATATGATCGATAGGTTTCGTTCGGACCACCGTGAAAGGATTGCGAAACGGAGGCGTTCGAATCGCGCCTTTGCTCTGCTGAACGATTGTATCGAAAATAGTCGCGGACTTGATCGAAACAGCGTGGAAGAGCGAGTAGAAAGATTGCCAGGCGTTTCATAGCGTCGGATGGACCGTACGATTTTTGTTATTTGTTTGTTGCGCGTATATGGGAGGATTGATAGAGCCAAACGTTTTCCTTTCGAGTCTCAGATTTATGGATTTTGATACAAAGATAAGGAATAGTGGCCGGTCGAGGAATAAATTAGGAGTTAGAAAAAATAAAATGGAGGTTTTAAGTTTCATCTGGTACTCACTCGAACATGGTGACATTAATTACACGTGTGCAATGTTTTACAATATATTTAGAGCTCCGTGAAAATTGTTTCTTATACAGTTTTATAGGAAATGGTACTTCGGGTAGAAAAAAATGTACGGATTATTGTCCAAAATTATCAAAAATCTTTTCGATAAATATTATGTCTTGTGGAATGTGTCGAAGTACGAAGCAAAGGGAAACATCCCATGGTGAAAAATTCGCGATACCATAGAGTGTAGAGCGTAACCAAATTGATATAACAAATGCAGGTCGGAAGCGGCGCGGAACGGTTTTCAGACAGATCGTCTCCCGGCATTGGTTCGAGGGCTCGTTGTAAATATGATAGATGGAGCTCGTTCATTTGCTCGTAAGGACTGGAAAATATGTTACGCGGCCGACTGTAGGCAGAGACAGGGAGATCTCGATATGAAATATTGGTCGGGCTTCCATCGGCATGGAAATTTCATCTGTGACGGAGCCGGCGATCATAAATCTGGGTAAACAGCGTGCAGAGACGAAGAAATTTCTTTTTTTGTCTCTCTCCCTTTCTTTTCTGTCCCTGAAGCGTGTTCGAATGCACCGCGAGAGGGTGAAACTTGGAACCAGGCGCGCGTCCACGTCCAGAGAGCAAAATACGATCCCTCTCTTTCCCTCTCTTTCTCCTCTCTTCTCCTCTTTGTTTCCCTGTACCTCGGCCGAGCTTTCGTTCCAGCTCCCAGCTAGAGCTTTGTTCCATGGTGCATAAAAGCGAACCTCGGAGTCCGGAACTGTGCGAAATCCGCGATAAATAAACCGT
This sequence comes from Bombus vancouverensis nearcticus, assembly GCF_051014615.1. Classification (NCBI taxonomy): domain Eukaryota; kingdom Metazoa; phylum Arthropoda; class Insecta; order Hymenoptera; family Apidae; genus Bombus; species Bombus vancouverensis. The sequence continues at coordinate 18,197,671 of NC_134913.1, forward strand.
CCTCCTATGCGAGCGATACGGTTCACGCGTAGGACAATTTACTTTTTACGGCAGACGCGGAGAAGCTGCAATCCCCCCGGAAAAAAGGGCTTTGAGATTCCTCGGGACAATTGGCCCGTAGAGGTTCTGCCGGTTGCGGACGATCGTCCACAGAGACGCGATAAGTCGCACTGGACACGTGAAACGAGAATCGAGAGAGCGCTAGAACGTTAAATATTTTTTTTCTTTTTTTTTTTTTGATACGAGGGTTGATTAACCCCGTAACAGTGGTAGGGTATACGTATCTGGAACCTTTGAAGTATGTTTTCGAAAGCAGGCAATTTTGCCTGGGATAATCAGGTTTCGCGGGAATATGGGCGAAGAGCGAAAAATGTTTTTTCTGGGAATGAAGTTTGTTAGGGCTGGTTCCTAAAATGTACGTGTGTGCCCTTTGAAGGGTGGTTCTTGAAAAAATATTTCCAAGAGGTAATCAAGGGCTCGCGTTATAATATTCAAACATTCGGGGAGCGTGTTTATGCTAAGAGAATATTAACGCGTAAAATCTGTCCGATATAATTTATGTATTAACAACGAAAAACGTGATTTTTCGTAATGTAGGCGAACGTTTCAGAAACACTCACGGAGAAAAAGGAACAGCGGTTAAGAGGTGGCTCTTCCCTCGATCAAGAAGATGTTACTCGGAGCTCGAGGGAGGGAAAACTGTCAGGGGATAAAGAAATCGCTCTCTGATTACGTTTCGCCCATTCCGCACACACGCGGACCCGTTGGAAATCCCAAAGGGAAGCTCCTTTTTCCGTGTCCCGGAAGGTGTCTGCAGCTGGTGGATCTGAAAAGTCGCGGTTGCTCTCGAACCACCCTCTTTAATGCCGCCACTTTATCGCGAGGACGGCTCTCTTTTAAAGTTTCTCGAATTTACGCTGCTCCGGTTGCTGCTCCGCGTTCACCTGACTACCCTCGCTGCTCTGCAAAATCCCACTTCCTTTTTTTCTTACGACGATAAATACACTCCAGCGGTCGATGATTTAGCGAAACGCATCAAGGAAAATATCGCGTCGTAGATCGTGGCTTGTAAGAGCTTTTCGCGATACGTTAGCGCGCAACAAAAATAAATAACACCGCGATTTCGCGAAAAGCCGGGGCAATCAGTTTCCTCGTGGAGCTTTTCCAGCCCAAGGGAGAGAGAATCCCGTTAGAAAAGTAACCACCAGCCAACGAGGAAGGGTGAGAGGCGACGCGCTCCTCGAGCTTCGCGTTGGTCGCGGCGAAGAATTATTTCCGTCGGTTTCAACGGCTCCTAACCTCGTTACTAGATGAAAAGGATGCTTCCCCCGCGTCTACTCGCGACGATGCATACCAGAGTGTCGGCGAAAGTCACATGGAAAACCGCGAGCCCGCGATCGAGCACACTTTTTCCACTGGCGGGGGCACGATATTCAACGAGTATGGCTCCAGAGGGATGAGACTCTCCGAGAAAATGTAGTTACACGCCCTATTCCACACGGTTTACCCCTAGACGCGTCCCCTTGCGGTTCTGTGTGTGCCGCGACACACCGAGCCACATTGGCCGACGTTTGGTTAGAACGTGAGTTTTATCTCAACGAGTAATTTTGTTATTCGTTTCTGCAGAAAAGAAACGTCTTTCCACCGATTTGACAAACGATGTATTTTTTGTCATTCTATTCATTTTTGTCATTCTACGGATATTCTCCGATTAGTGGCGATTGTTCGTCTCGCAAGGACGTTGACTCGACTGCGACGCTTCCTTCGAAATAACAATTTCTAGTATTTGTTCAGGAGGGCCACGATTTCAACAACAGGAAAACGGTACGTTTCCTGGGGTTTCCGAAAACAGTCGCATTCAGAAAATCTTGACCTGGCTCCTATACTATGTTAGTTCTTGGATATAGTAATAGTATAGCAATACTAGCATAGTACTAGTATAGTACTATGGTAATATAGATATAGTAATTTGTATCGTTCGTTCCAAGGAAACACGTTCCTGACAGGTAAACAAGGCCTTTTTAAAAGTTTGCTAACTTCTTCGAGCTTCGCTGGTGTTCTTCCGATCGAGCGAGATTGTTTGTTTCGCAAAAATCTTGCCTCGACCAGGAGAAAACAAATGCTTCTTTCGTCCGTTCGGAACGCAACAAGGGAGCAGAGAGAACAATTGGCCGGGGGTGGGGTAAAAACACGGAGCGCAAATTGAAAGCAAGAGGACGGGAGGAGTAGCGAAAACGAGAATGGATGCCCTCTTCCGATTGCCCGGCTCGTTCCTGAGCGACTCTGGCGTCGCGATGCTGCCTCCACTCGTTGTTTTACCGTCGCTTTCTGGGAAACTCAGCGGCGAGACTGTTTCCTTCCGGAAAATGGACGCGTTCCAAGCGGCCAAACTGCCGTGTATACGCGATCTTCGTGTTTTCTGGACCCATGGCTCGCGACCCATTCCACCACAGCATATTCGTAAGTCGAAAAGTCGGTAGAAAGAGGAGCGCGATGATCTTTCACGGTTTTCCGCTTGAATTCGCCGCGACGTCTCGGTTGACCGAAGCAGACTGGCTGACTCCAGCAGACAAAAGATCGATTTATTGTAAAAATCCTCTGTTTTTGAGCGTCTTCGATTTTCATTCTTATTGTTCCGAAGTTGTACGCTTCTTCAGCAACTGGTTTGTCATTTCTTTACTAGTTTATCGGGATAACTGCTGGGAAATACATTTCCAATTGTGCAGTTAATATATGTCTACTACAGGTCTTCTTTTAACGAAAAGAGGATAAGCTCGTTGCAATGATTTACCGCGAAAGTGTTGGTAAGGCCAGAAGAAGATTATTATTTTTAATCTTCCCGGGAGAAATAATCATTTATTTACAATAACGTCCACTGAAACCCATCTTGGCATCGTGTTTGTATGGACGAGAAATTAAACGGACACATAACGTGCTAGCATCCCTCGAGATAATAATTGGTCCTACCTTTTCCTATGTTCCAAATGAAATATACGTACAATCCCTGATTCGATCATCTCGTGGAATATTTCAATTCACTAGCGACACGAAGATTTTTGGTCGAAGCAAACGCAGCTTAACCTGCAGCAAGGAAAGCTGTCTTTTAAAAAAATAATCGCCAAATATTTGCCCCGCTGTGCCAAGCACCGGCAGTTCATCACGAAGCTCCGGGATTAGACAATGCACGGAGTATCATCAGAACGGTACCCTCTTGCTTCGTCGTCGTTCATCCTCCAGTTTTTCCTGCTCGCCAGGCCTACGTTCATCCGGCCGTAGCTCGCGGCGTATCTTCTTTGTCTGTCGACCTACTGTTTCAAATCCCGAATCTGCCTGTTTTTCGACGGACGTGAAAGCCCGATGAGTAGCGAAAAGCCGGATGTAACTCGCTTCACGTCGAGATTTCCGCGTGTCTTGCTCAATTTTTTAACATCCTCTTCGACAACGAGCTCCTAACCTTCTCGTACTCTCTTTTCTATCCTGTTGCGATTTTTCTTCGTACTCATATCACCGTTAACCGATCGATGGGTTCTATGTTTAGAAAACGTCTGAGACCTTTATCCCTTTTCTCAGGAACGAATAATAGCGTTCCCTGAAAGAGGTAACGTTCATTGTTCCTGGAACGACGAAATTATGGTTGTTAACACACCGAGACAACGAGACTTTTTAAAGATTTTTGCTACATGATGTCTCTGGGCTTCTTGGCGCTCGCAATCGACCAGAGGACAAGCGTAACGATGATTATGGGAATACGGCCAGCACCGGTGCATGCATATATCTCTGGAGTCGCGATAATAACGATAGTAGTAATAAATTGTCGTTGGCTGCGACAGCTCCGACCATATTCATGATTATGACTATAATAAATTGGTGGACGACCGCTCGGAGGACCGATCGCTTATTATTATTAGAGCGAATATAACAGCTTCACCGTCGATTATGCCCTGCCTACTCCCTCTCCCTTAAGTGAATTAACAGAGACCAGCGTGTTATACGTAGCTGGTCCGACCATTTACTTGCTGACGATCATTTTATAACCTAAAATTAAACAAATCCCTTCAGAGTTTGCATTATTCATCCTGCCGGGTAATTTCAATATTCGTAATAGCAATTATTACCGTATTAAAAAAATCGAGGAAATTCATTTCCCTCTTGATCCACCCCTCCGACGACTTTCGGTCTCCGTTATTTTATTTTCAACGAATCAAGCAACCGTCTACCTTTTATCACCGCGATAAAACTTCTTTCATCCACCGCGAAGGAAACGCGTTAACGTCATTAGAATTAGCGAGGACGAAGGCGTTCAAGAGGATTTTCCCCACGGTAGTCTCGATGAAATATTTTTCGGTGCAGCGTGGCGCGCGTCCGATTAAATTCGCGCGGCCGCGTCGCGCAATAATTCACGAGGACCGAGCGCAGTCGGAGCCTTTTCCCCGTTTTTCCGGTCCCCCTTTTTTGGCAACGTTTTTAAGGTTCCATGCGCGGCTAATAGGAAAAGATTGTGTCTCGCTAGGGTGACCGCGCGACGCACCCCAACCTCGTGCTTCTCGCGCTCGATTTATCATCGTGACGTGTACTCTGTGCTGGCTGCCGCGTCTCCCTTTCTCCGTTTTAGGGTGGTTTCCTCTGGATCCTCTTATTCCCCCCGATCTACTAGCTCTACATTGCAGCCCCCGATCCCGTGAAATTAAGGCGAATCGCGGAGTTTCGTATTTCGGCGACCTCGTACGCGATTAACTTTCTTCGATAGTCCTCAACCCTCGATAAATCCTCCGCGATTGGTGGGAGATTCTCCCGAGGGTTCTGATCGATAACATGTTACTTCCTCGCCGAGGCTTTTTCAAATTTTGTTGATGTAAGCGATTACAATTTCTTTTTATCGGCGAAGAAAGGAAATTAATAATTGAAATATGGGGCTCACGTTATTTTTGCAAAAGTTTGTGCTTTCTTTTTTTTTACTAAGTATATGAAATCTTTAGCACAAATAACGCGTGTTATAAATAATATATTTATCCATTTATATATCCATCTTTTGCTAAAGAAAGATCTATTTCCGAGAGAAACTTGCCACTAAGAAAAGGCGCGAACTCGCAAACTCGCAGCTTCAAATACCTCGGTGAAGTTTAGCGATGCTAAACAAATGAGCCGTCTTCGAGAGCTAAAGAAAGAATTAACATAACATTAACAATTTTCTGTCATTCGATCGGAATCCCTTGGAATTATCTCGGGTTGCCGAGTGGGACGATGAAATTCGAGTTGGACGAAATTCGGCGCGTTGCGGTGGCCGTCGAGCGATCCGTGTGTTCCCCTCGAGTGGGCGGGAAATTCGAAATAAAAGGAGCGCAGAGACCGCGACCAAGCCGGCTGCCGGACCTTCGGAAATTTATTCACCGCGACCAGGCGAAGTTAGCAGAGAAATGGAGAGGGGGAACCGGTCGTGAACGGTCGATGGTCTCGCGGCGGGTTGCCCTATGCGAAACACTCTGGCCACCGTGATCCGACTGTATTCCGTTTCGATAACATATTCAGTCGAGAGCGAAAACTGGCTCGCGAACATCTTCGTGTTTCTGTCTCCTTCGATCTTCCATAACCCAGTCCTACCTCAGTTTCTCGTCTCGGTCCCAGTAGGTTGTTGCTCGCAGGATATCCAACGAAATGGGACAGGTTTTACGTAGAATTTGTGCGATCGATCAAACCCGGATCTATCTTGGAAGAGATGCGTCCGTACGTGGATGAAGAGCTACGAATAAGGAAATTGGAAAATTTGTTAAAGAAATAAGTACAGCTACATATAGAAGCTTTCATAAAGCATATCTTCCGTAATAAGACAGTTGAAGGAGTCGATGAAATAAAGATACAGCTCCATTTTCTAGTAATTTGAGCGAACTAAGAAAAATCAATGAAAATTGAATTACTTTTTGAAACGTGCTGTGAATTTCATAGTCGACTATTATTAGTATATAGTAATAAACTTTTGAAGACACGACTGACAAGTGAAAGAAAGGAATGTTTGCCGGTACAGCGACGCAAAGTTGTAATTGATAAAAATCAGCTGTGCATTCAATTTCTAAGAATTTCCGCGCCTCTGCGGTATCGTGTAAGAATCTTGGATAAAAGTTGTTCGAACGCGCGATACTCCGAAGCGCGAGTATATACCTACCATCCTCGTATCGGATACACGAGGACAGAAAATTGCGAGTACGGTCGCACAATACACGGAGTATTTCATCATCGAGTCCCGTTTCTCGTTACGTCGGAACTACTCGGAAGCGAAGCGGTTCCTTTCAACAGCGCCGGCAGCAGCAACCTGATTTCATTGTAGCGGCCAGTGGAAAGGCAAGAGCGCCAGATAGAGAAAGTTTCTCCCTGTTCACCGAAAAATTTACCGAGAGAGACGGGCTCTTCTTCCGCTCAACTCTCTCTCTCTCTCTCTCTCTCTCTGTCTCGCGCGCGCGCGCTCGCGTGCTTCTCTCTCGTGAAAAGCCACCTTTATTCGACGTAGAGAAGTCGCGTGCTAGCAGCTTCTCACCGTTGAAAAGCGCGTCGAGATTTTTCTTAGCGTAGGATCTTCTCCCTGGTTCACGCTCGTTCTTCCTTTTTCCGATGTCCGTCACACGGATAACTCTACGAGTTTTCCCTCCTTCCTGCCTTCCTTCCTTCCTTCCTTCCTTCCTTCCTTCTTCTCCTTCTTCGCCTTCGTCGTTTCAGTCGTCCTCCATGAATTTCCTCTCTCTTCGCCCACCCACCCCTCCGTCTCAGCTTTATTTACGTGTTTTCGGACCGAGTACAAGTGTCCCCGACTTAGCGTGGCAAGTTCGCCGGCAGTTTACAACGAGAATCATTGCTCCCTTGCCCGATCCCGTGGGTGTGTCTAGGCCTGCGTCGAAAGTAATGGAATCGCGGCGGATTTTTCTCCCGTTTTCCAGGAAGAAAGGAAGAGGATCCTTTCTTCGCCTCGCGGTGGAAAAAAAAGGGACGTTGGCTCGGCAGCCTCTTTGGAGTCGCGGATTCTTTCATTCGTAGAGAGTGCTGCTTTGAGCCATCGGCTTTTCGCTGAGTTCACTGGAATGCGGCTAGAAGTTGTTCCATTCGAATATTCTTTGGTTTAGATCCGAGGGTTGCACAGGATTTTAGCTCGTTGGAGAGTTTACGACCAACAGCTGGTTAGAGATTTAGATACTTGGAGAGATGCGTTCTGTAAACTAAAGATCCTAATTCTAGTCGAGAGAGAGAAAGAGAGAGAGAGAGTCCCATGTTATATACAGTAACTCACGAAAGTGTTCTAATACATGTAAAACTTTTCATGAATATACTATGTTTGTTATACGAAACGTTTCGAGATTTCTCTAAAAACAACAAGTTTCTTTCGACTTACGAGAATAAACCAAAGATTTCAGACGAACAGCCTCCATTCGATTAGAATATCACACGAAACGGATGTATCTCCATTATGCAAGAGGGAAATGTCAATTTACGTGAAGTCGAGAAATCTATGTTTCTATCCTGAACAATGATATAAAGGGAAACCGAGTGATCGAGGGGTCGTTTCGCGTTGGAGTTCAGTGGAGCATAGTAATTAAAATTGATGCTCAACACGACTGAAAGAGAGAGAGAGAGAGAGAGAGAGACAGACAGACGTATGAAATATGGGAAAGGATGGGTCACTAGCCGCCAAATTTCAAGTCGGGACACGGGCCAAAGGTGGAAATCGCGCGTCGGCCTCGAGGAAATTGAAACCCATAAAACATAATGGTGAGCGACATTCAGAAGGATTTACGGGCATCGCCATTTCCCATGACCACCTCATTATTTCTCAGTCGTGTCATTTCGCATTCGTGGAACTAGCTACGTGCTTGGAATGTCTCGGACGTTGTCGACGACATACGATCGTCGTACGCGAAGAACAGAGCTCATGCCAGGTGTTGCTGGCCCACCATAGACTCACTGTTCCATGGCTACCTATAGTGGATATAGTGCCATATGGTCGTACTCAGGGCTGTATCGATGTCATCGGAATCCCGATCCTACAAACTGTTAACACGTGTTTCCTTCCATTTTCACTCGAGTGACGAAATAATGGTAGAGCTCTAACGGTTGACTCTGACCGTGATTTACAGTACTGCAGCTGGAATTTATTACGAGATCGTGTTACGAATGATTCTAGACGGTTGGAGGAAGCTCTTCGTGCTCCAATTAGCTTTTATTGTTCGTCTTATTTACGAATTAACAGTAGATCTATCGATGACTAAAATACAAAAATTCTATTAAAAGAATCTTTTTTCAACCGTATGAATCGGAAACTAGAGAGAAGCGATCGTCTTACTCATATTTGTTACAATTTATCTTGGAATAAAGAATTGCCTGTACGATTTGTTTGCGACAAGTTCGTGAAAGTAAGTCAGTTACTGTTCCGCAAACACAATACTTGTGTATCAGAATGTAATTTAACAATTTTTTAAATACAATGAACTAGTTGCTTTAACTACTCTGGTAATTTATGCGAAAACACCAGTATACTTAAAATCTCGACAAAACGATCCCAGATTTTCTTTGTTAACTATCGACAGCAACACGCTTTTAATGCGAACCCATGCAGAATTGCGATTCTTGCACCGTCGAACGATGCGTATCCTACGTTGATTTGCATAGAAGCTCACCGGACGAGTCGTCGTCGCGCCATTGTTTCCTCGATCGATCGATCAAGCGAATACACCGCAGAAGGAGCGCGCGTACTTTCAAAAGGAACGCGAGGAGTCGCGTATTTACGACCCGATCCACCGCGTAATGGCTCTCTGCGTGCGCTGGAAATCCGTGAAACGCGAAAACAGACGCGTTTCGCCGGTGGTCAAAGGATGCTGTGGACTCAACGATGCAGAGGAAGGGAAGGGGGAAATAAAGGCGCGACCTTCTACACGCGGGAGGTTAATCGCCGTGGCGAAAGTACACGCCTGTGTGTTGCCCTGTGGTGCACTTATCTTCAGTCGAGAGTCACCTTCAGAGACGTGCATTATACACACCGTGTACAACGCACAGGCACGCGAAAGTATTCGAACTTTTGTAGACACTTTTTATCCTATGTTATGCGAAATATTTTAAAATTTCATTAGCACTGTTATGGAAATATAATATGTAGCAATAATATGTAGAAAATGTACTTGTAACATATAGAAATGACAGGACATTCAGTACAAGTATAGATTTCTCAGAAATGAGAAAAGTATTCGAGCAGTCAGTTATCTACTATATCGGTATAACGAGTCTCTGTGTTTAGCGGGACCATCTTCGACACTCGTGTATTTAACTCCTGGGAGTTAACATACGGCGTGTAGTAATTTTTTCATCTAAAAAAAAAGCTGGAAATTTCAAAACGTTTTATGGAATAGGTACATACGATATGGACATAAAACTTTTTCGTGAGAAATGTTCAAACACTTTTGCGAACCGATGTGTATCTATGTGTTCGACTCCACTTGACGCTTACGTGAGCTGACCGACATACAAAGGAGCACAGCGGTGCTCAACTCAAACGATAGCATTTGAAAATTGGTTGAAATGTCACGAATGGATGGACACACGTAGAAAGTGCGTGACTGAAACTTCGTCACGGTAGCGGAGCTGCTGTCGCATTGTCGGAGATACAATTGGTGTCATTATGTCTATCTCGAAGACACGAAAACAGTGGCTCTCCTGTTCAATGCCATTCCATTCCTCTATGAATGAATATTCTCTTGAGATTCTAATTTTCTCCTTGGCTCGTTTCTTTCGATCAAAGAGCCACTCGCAGCAGATTTATTCTTGTGAATTACCAAGTCGAGCGACAGAGATTTCTCGCTGTTCCTTTCAACCGCGTTTATGTAGACACGCTTGTTTAAAATATCTTTCGCGGCGTAATAGCGAGCTACATTTTCATTTAAAAAGAAAAAACAAAAAACCAAAGAACTTATATTGTAAAGTGATGGTACGAACAATCGGAAACGACCTCTTCGGCAGCGGTGTTCCGAGAACGATCGCGTTGAGGGCTCTTCAAACGTATCGCGTTCGAGTCTTTTCGTCGGCGTTTCGCACGGGGAGCGAGCATAAAAAAAAAGAAGAAATGACGAACCGCACAGAATCACCCCCTCGGTCGCGTTACGGTTAGCCGATAAATTGGTGCCGCTTCTGAAGCACTTTCGAGTGGCGCGTTCCGCGAATCGCTATATAAAAACGAGCGAAATTGCGTTTGCACGCTATTTTCGGTAGCCGATAATGCCGGAACGCGGTTTGATCGCGTAAAACGGGTAGCCAGAAGGGGTCTGCTTCGGCCTGTGTTTTTCGATCGTCTGTAATTCGTCGATTTTTTCCCTACGCGCGTGCTATTGACGGCTCCTGCGAACAATGCGACGAGTAAAGTGGCTAATACGCGAGAAAAAACGCTGCTTTCGCCCTTTTCTCCTCCCTGACAAATCTGTTAGTTAAAGACCGTGGAATGAAAGAGCGTGATCGCAGGACGAGAAAGAAAAAGAGTATTCGTTAGGGAATAAATCATGAAAATGTACGAAACCGCGGAAAGGAGACGAAGGATCTAAATGGACGAAGGTCGTGAAGAATGTCGTGTCGCTGGTCGTGATAACGAAACGAATTAAATGTTGCCGCTGTGAGCAACGAATTTTTTTGATAAATTCCATGGGACGATAAAATCGTCGGTCTTGTCCTGCCGGTCTCTGGTCCTCCTCGAATTCCTGCGCATAATTCCACGACGGAGCGAGGTCGACGGGTAGCGCTGGGATTGCGCGGATTCCTCGCGTAACTGGCTCCGATCGAACCGAAGGAGATATTTTAATAATCGTGCTCCAATTAAACATCTTGGCGACCGTGTACCATCCGCTTTATTGATTTCAAGCTACACACACTGATTATCCGTGTTCTCGTCGTGTTTCGATCTCTTAATTCTCATGTTAATTTCAACGTGGCTAATTGAGTACCCATTCCTCTATTAACATTTCAATCGTTTTCTAACGATAATACCACGACACTCCTTCGAATCTTCATTCGTCGAATACTTTTATGCAAAAGTTTAAAATATCGAATCCTTACATTTACTTAGATACATGCTGGATAACCGTAGTAAGCTTTTTAGTACCTACTAGTAGAGCTTTTTAGTACCTACGTAAAGATTCAACGCGTCTTACGAGATATTCTTACGAGAAATATACCACACAAAATTTTATTGAAAACGATCGAAATATACGAGGAACGGATGTAACAGTGGTAGAGGAATTCAGTAAGCATCGAAGATTTAGAATAGAAAATAATAGATTGTGCATTAAAGCGGTAGTCGAAGTGGATGAAATACCGTCTTATTCGCACGAGTGCCAGCGATTGTTGGAATTCGGTGTTCCTCCTACACCGATTCGACCGCCCTTGAGTGTTGTTACAAGTGATTGGAACGCACCAAAGTTGCTTCGTTCTATCGTAGAATGGAGTAGTTAGTAAATTTAGTCTATCACTGTCTGGAGGGTAGTTACAGTCTGCGGAAGCTGCTAAAATTATCCAGTGCACTTAGCAAACGCTCGAAAAAGAGAAACTGTCGGGAGATTCGGCCATTTGACACTGGAAAGATACAACATCTGCTTATCCGGATCTCGAATTTAAAACTGCTGCGTTTTATCCTCGTTCCGCGTAATATGGTTTCGTTCAATCCAGTTCAAACTGCGACCTATTTTCTCGCGTCTAAGAATATCACGGTGACGCTGCAGTTGATCTTTGCAAATCATAGAACACTAACGTGAAAGATCTTTATTCGCCGGTGTATTTGCTCTCTGTACCTTCTCTTTGTATAATTACACCTACGAAACTCCCGAACCCCATCAGCATTTTATCGACCGAATCAAATCCATTCATTTTGCAATCCTGTTCCTTTCATCCGACGATCTAAGACCATCCCACTTCGTGATCCGCTCCCCTCTCTTCTCAATTAATCCCATGGAGATCGTGCTTGAGATCTGACAGATACATGCGAACTCTTTTTATAAATATCTTCGAATAGATATATCGTAGAGTCGACGAAGAATAGCAGCTATACGTTACATTAAATCTGTATATCTTCATTATATAGATATAAATATATAGATATACCGTTGGTTAAAAAAATACTTGACTATGTTAGCAGAGAGGAGGAAATAACACGAAATCTATTTTCAACAAGCATTTATTATTTTACTTCACCGTGATGGACTAATCCTTTGAAAATTTCAAAACTGAATATGAAATATTCAGCTGGCCGAATATTTTTACGACCAGCCGTATATTATATTTATTTCTGTATATTTCCGTGGACGGGAGAAATTTTTATATTTTCAGCATACTAACATTATCCGTGATAAATGTTACAGATATTTTGTACATTCGTCAACGAACTATCATCGATTGTTTATTCTTTATTTTCTCCCGAAATTCTCTATAAATATATACAATGTGTCGATACTGACAATTTGAAGCTACTCGTTCTATTATTTTTCCAAGAATCAACAGTTTGAAATTGAACACCTTTCGCGCTTAATAAACGATAGCTGTTTTGCTAAACTTAACGGAAGATTTTCGATCTGAAGCGGTCGACTCTCAAGAAAATAATAAAACCAATAGAAATTATCCTTATCGATACACGTATGGTATATATCCTTTTCCAACTTCTATCGCGATCTCAGATGCGTCTTCCAAAAGCACTGCCACCAGAAAGTACAGTCAGCATCCTTCCACGTACGTGCAGCAAAGATCAATCCTTTCACGCTACAAATCTCGTGACTCGCTAGAATCTCGCGTTTCCTCCGACCCATCCTGACAATTACTCGCGTCTCGCCACCGTTCGTCAGATATACGTGGCGGGATAATACGAAGAAAGCGTAACCGCGGTGACATTGCATTAGCGGAGAATACGGAGTAGTCCCTGGAGTAAGGTTAGCGAAGGCAGCGTGGCAATCGCGGTCGTTATTCAGCGGCTACGGAACGATCGCGTTACACGATCGCCGGACTAATAGCGCGAACTGGAACGCGCAACAAAGACTCGCTGGCCGAGCTCAGGCAAGAGGGAACTCCGGTTCTCGATAAGTAGAGCATGAAGCATAAGTAAGTGAACGGACTGTAGCCAATGTGCAGCGGGGAAAAATGAATCGTTGCGGCCTCGCAACGGGCCGTGCACACGCGAAAATACAGGATCGTGGCTTGCGCGCTTCGTGCTTCTGTATACTCGTGTGCCTGTTTAGCCACTTCCGCCGGAAAGCGGGAACGCGCAGCAGCTGGTCGATTGTTCACCGAAGAAGAAGTAAGGTTTCGATCGAACGAATCGTTGCGCCGTACTTCGAACCATTTTGTTCGAATCTCTTCGACAGGAATTTATGGTGATATTGTTCCTTGATGAAAGTGGACCACCTGGGAAAGCGGAACTTTGGGGTTGGGGAAGTCGGAATCGTAGAGGAGTTTGGGGAGAACGAGCTTCTTTGACGACTGGGTCGCCGTCCTTTGGTATATCGAAATGTCGAACAACTGCAGGAATTTCTGCGACGAACGAACCTTTCAACGTTACAGATCGCAAGAGGTATTCGAAATATTGCAGCGATAACAATAGGCATCTCTTCTTTGTTTTAACAAAATTTCCCTATTGTATCGATATTTGTTAGATGTAGCAGTTTATACGTTTCTTACTATGTGTTATCAGTATTAAAGGCACAAAACAAGGCTCTTGAAATAACACGATAATTTTTGTAACACAATGCGGAAGAATTCTCCTAAGTAGGTTGAAAATATTACCACCTTCGCTACTCATTTTAACCTAACGTGGTATCTCGGATCATTTAAAAGAACATTGCTTTCGAAATAGACGGACGGTCGTCGTTTTTGTATCTTTTAACCTCGTATTACGGAACCTCGTATTGGTAGAGACATAGAGGATAATAAAATTTAATATCGACGATTGCCTGTTTTTCGAATGCGACGGGAACTAATCGACGCCCGCTAACAAGGTCACGACACGCTCTCCTACGTACAATAAATCAGAGAAAATGAACGTAGCTCCGACGATTGCGTCACCCTCGCACCATCGGGCGCTTGTTCGCGTCATTTGTCAGTTATTAAAATACAAAATTAGAGCGGGAGAGGTACACGCGCGCGTGTTGAAAGAGACGAGCCGAGATCGGCGGCGCGCGTTCACGCGGATTAAAAGCCGCGGAATCGATAATGCGGCCACGTTGCTGGCGGTATGCTCGCGCGGCGTCCTTTGACGCGATTTAACGTCATACAGATACCTTTTTAATACTAGCGTCGCATGAATAAAATCTCTGGGATGGTTATACGGCCCAGCGGGGATTAAAGCCGGCAAAAAATCAAATGAACGGGCTGCATATTCGCTTTGACATCGGGGCGAGCGCCAGCTCGCGTACCACCGTTCTAGTTCACTAACCCGCCCGTTTGTTGCATTAATCTAGCGCATTGGCTATCGAAGATCTGCTCGATGCGCCCTTTTCAACCGGCGATGCCATATCGATACCATTTACTCGCTGAAAAGATACCGCGGTTTTCTTCTTCTTCGTCGTAGAACGAATCCGTTACGTTTGCTGGCGAACCGGATTGCTCGTCGTTCAATGGCGGAATGCGGTCTTCGGGATGTGCTTCTTCATCCTCGTGGACGACGAGCGGATGATGACCTGGTTTCCGGTGTCGTAGTCGATGGAACGACTGGTCAATCATGCGTAGATTATGCACAAAAGATGGTGGATGGTGATTCGAAGTAAAAGTAGAGAAAATTGAAGAATATTTCGTAGGGTAGACGTTAGTGACAATTTAGGATGACATGGATACACGAACAACCATTCAGTTTGAAAGAAGTATAACAATTGGCTGGATATTTCGGATTTAGTTATTAGGGAAATCACGGCAGAAGAATTAACGATGGAAGCCTGCTCGGCATGCTCGCATCGTACGGAAGCGACGAGTGAATCACAGACCGTCGGTTCGGTTTTTTGCCTGGCTGGTTCATTGGCATTCAGCGACGCTGTCGCTCTCGAAAATTAATATCGAGTCGCGCCGATCGAGGGTTCTCCATTAGCAGTCGGCCGGTCTGCCACTAGAGAACCAGAAGAACCTCGAAAGGTGCTTCATCCGGCTCCTAATTGACTCGCGTCATTCGAGAAATTTCCGGTCGAACGAAACGTATCGCCGTTAAACGTCAACTATCAAGAGGAAATTAAGCGCGTCACAGAATGTTTCGAGATACATATTCCCCACCCTTGTCCATCTTCGAGAATCTCTTGGACTAATTGCACACTGTCGTTATGCGAGTTTCTTGCGCCGAGTGAAGAGCGTTTTTTCCCAGACACTCGATAACAGAAGTATATAATATGTATTCAACCGGTCTCGTCGCTCCACGAGATTCATATACTTGGATCGTGAAGCAATGCTCGATAAACGACGATGGGAAGAGGAAAAATGAACAGAGGGAAGGAAAGAGAGTAGCGAGGAAAACCGTTTCGAAGACACCGGTTAGGCGTTTCGGTTTGACGACGCCCGGGATGCATTAAAATAATAAGCAGTCGCATTAAAGTGATTACGGCGCGAAGCGCCGGCGACCGCAGAAGGCGGAAGTTGAAGTGTCTTCGTTTAAAAGGATCCGCGACGGTGTTGGTGGTCGGTCTGTCGAGTCGCGTCGCTTTCGTCGCCATTGTTTTTCTTGCCGTTCTTTTAACGAGCTCAACGAGCCACCGCGACGTTTTCGCGAGAGAGTTAGAACAGAAAGACAGAGAATGGCCGTGCCTCGCTACGTCCCGATGAACCAGCGCAATTCGTCGTTCCTCGTTGAAATTCCTCTACCTTTTTCTATCTCGTGGGACGCCACGCTTCCCGTCTACCTGCGAGAACTCGTCGTCCACCTCTTTCTTCCTCTTCTCTCCTCGTCGTGGTCTCCTTTTTCCACCGCTCTTCCGGCCAAACTCGTGGGCTTTCGCTCAGGCTTTGCCTCGACCTTACCCTTTGTATTTTCCAACTAAAGTTTAAGACGAGTTTAAGACCTGGGCTAGCTGCTCTCCTCGAGGGAAGTTCGGATAGTCGACGCTGCAAGTCGGTAGTTTCTCGAGACGTTCCTCGGACAAGCCGTCGGTCGAATTGCGGGCAAAAGAGAATCACGGAGGAGGAATTCGATTTTCATTCTCGAATTTCATTGCTACGCTCTCGTGTAACGGTGTCGACGTAGTTCGAGGGTCAAGGACATATTTTGCATCGAAAACGGCGGATATTCGAATCCAAACACATGTCGAACACACCTTCGTAAAACAGATGGTCCGCAGACTTTCGAACGGGAAGGGCTGGCGTGCACGCAAGCAAAACTGGAACGAGAGAAACGCGCTGGCACTGATTTGGCAGCTGTCGAACACGTTCGCCGCTCGTCCAGCTGCCGCGTTAATTTTCCCCGCCACCCTCGCGCTGCGGGGCTGCAATTACGTCTGCCTCGGTCCACGAGCAAACTAATCGGTATACAATCTGGAAAGCGAATTTACAAGGACTCACTGGGAACTTTGGAGGACCTGGCCGGATAATTGGAATGTCGGTTATACGGTCTCGGAGGATCGTTGCTTTTAACGATACTTCATTTCCTTCTTTATCTGTTTCTATGCAAAAATAAATTATCGTCTCGTCTCGAATCATTTCTGTTTGCTTTCCCTAAGCATTGAAACTTTTAATTTCCATTTCACGCGAATTAAATAGTTGCTTCTTGTATACTCGTTTTACATTTCCAAGACGTAGATAGAGAAATCTCGACGAGAGACGAATCCTCGCGTCGACAAGATAGAAGATCGAAGAAGAAGAAGGATAAATATCGAATCTTCCTGGAAGGATCGCAAATTTGCCGAAATGCTTTACTCCGATCCATTCGAGTCTACTCAAATTTCCTCGGAACGACCAGTCGATCGTGCACGGTCGCCTGAGCCCCGAGAATCGCAGGCGAAAGTAGTTTCAACCCTGCGAAGGGTGCGTTTATCGTCGCGCGGAATCCTCACGCGACGAGCCAAGGAGTTTATTCGATATTCCGTACGCGAACCAACCAGTCGGTCCTCCCTCGCTTTCTCACGAATCGGCTGGCTTGGCTTCTTCACCCCTTTACCTCCTGCCCGCGTTATCCGAACCGCCCCGATCGGTCGGTCGCGCGCACAGATCCTCACGACCCTGACTCGAATTTTTTATTAAATCCTTGCCACTTGATAATGGCGGCTTCTCGTGTGTATCGAGATGAAATGCAATTTTCATCGGCCGCGATTCGCAAACCCCTCGAGCGCCTACGAGGGTTTATTTAGCCCCACCTCCCACCCCTTCCAATTGGATGCTCACCGTTCTCTCTCCTACCAGCTTCTCCCTTTCATTTCTCTCTCTCTCTCTCTCTCTCTTTATATATACCTTGCTCTCCTACTCTGTCTACGAGCCAGAAACAAAATTATTTCGTTTCTTTCGCGCATTTCCCGTTTCTTTCTGTGTGCACAGGTGTATCCTGTGCCAGCGTTTGCACGGAACGATATAATAACTCGTTGGTTCGCGGGATCTTTTGAGCCGAAACGCGCACCCTGCTCGCCGGTTAATTAATGCGCCGTATTAAAGGCGAGCAAGCGAATCTTGTGAAATCTCGTTTGGTTTATTAGCCCGTGGTACGTAAGTAGTCTTGTATCTAAAGAGTGGTAGTCTAGTAAAAATGTCGGACGAGTCTGCCGGAGGTATTCGGCCGACTTTGAAGTCCCGGTGACCGCCGATCGAAAAGCAATTTAACCGAGAGCGTGACCAGGGAAATTGGTACCTTCGCGAGGGAAACGCAAGGAAAATTACACGGCCGATTTCTACCAGCATAGTCCGAAGGCGTTCACACCAGACGATTACACGCTTTTGCAACTTTCTCTGTATCAAATAGCTACATTCTACCCGTCATGCGGAGGTTAATCCGTCGAGACATTAAAATCCATTCCTCGTGGCGAATACGAAACTTCATCGATTCCCTGTAATAAGCGGCTGTAACTAGCACGTTGCGTATCACGGAAAGGAAAATGCATGGCCTCCGACTGCCGAGTGCAACGTCGAAGCACGCTCCTAATGCACAGCTCATTTCATAGCTGTATCGTTTCAATGTTTGCACAGAAACACGTGCATATATTTCTTCTTTCGTGCTTTCCACTCTTTCCAATTCCACAAATTAATTAAACTTGTCCTATACCGCACGGTTATATAAAATGGTGAAAACGAAGATTTATAGCGGCAGTGCATCACAGCGATGGAAATTTTATAACGAGCGAATTTCCACCACGTGGAATTGTTTTTTAAAATGCTTGATCGCTTAATTCTTCGTTCTTAATCTCTTTCAGCTTCTAAATTCTTGAGCATTCTTAAACGCAATGTCATTTGTCAATGAGAATTCTTAAGTTAATTTGAGACGATTCCGCTTAACGTTCGATGCTTCCTCTTCCCGTAAAAGGTGATACTTCTAACCAATTAGTTTTCGTATTACGATTTTGCAAAGGATTGCGCAGGATGATTCTACATGGGAAAATTAATACTGTAACTCGTGGAGTTAAATCGTAGGCGATATTAATCTGCGCGACTTTCATCGTCAGACAATTGCCTCGAAACGCGAAACACCTTCGCATTTTCATAAACTACACGGAGATGGTCCGCAACAAAAATGATCGCCGCTGCGTGCGATCAGACGATAGATGTATTTTTAAGGGTTTATCATTGACGAAATAACAGGATGGTGGAGGAACACGGCAATTCCAGGGAGGGCAGACCAGCCATCCACGGTCGCACGAATTCGACCACGATCCTCCGTTGTGTACATCGCGCGGCTCTCACCTTGATTACTCACCTGGGGTTCAGGGCAGCAGGTATGCATACCCGCATGTTTGCTCGAATAATTGGGAGGCTATACGTGTACCCCGGTATAACCCCCCAGCGTAGCGCGATCCGATCGAAATTCAATCTACCTCTCGGCGAACCGATCGCTTCGATAAAGATCTGCGCCGCCTATTTGTAACTCGCGATCGAAATCGTTTTGCGATCGCGTGCCGAATTCTGTTAACGTTATCGTTGCTATTCGATTTCATGAGAATTTTTTTTTTCTCTTTGCATCCTTTGCTTGCTTCGTGCCTTTTCGAGGTTTCCATTTGCGAACGCGACGGTGAAATTAGGGTGAAATTACTTCGCGATGTAATGACAGGGATGGAGTCGTGGAAAAACATCTCTTTAATAGGAATTCGTCGATTTCGTTGATCTATGGATGGCTCACCTGTTTCGATGCATCTTTGTTTGCACGAGCTACCATTTTTTTTTCAAACCGTGGAAATTTTCTTGTATTTCTAATTTTCACAAAGAACATAACCTAACAAACACGAAGATGGTACCCCGCTGGGGGTAGCCACCCACATGATAATCAAACAGCCAAAAAATTCTGCCAAATGTCCAAATCGGACAAATTGTGAATGTAAACAACTAAAAAAAAAAAAAAAAAAAAATTTCCAATTTGTATAATGGGCTCCTGTAAAATATCTACTGCTGTGATATATTTTAAGGTAGTTTTATAGTTATGACCATAAGAAGATATAAATTTTGTTTATATTTATTTATTTATTTAAATTTTACAATTTGTCCAGTAAGACATTTGGTAAAATATCATAGTTTAGTGGTATAATAATATAACACGTGGGTGGCTACCTCCAGCGGGCTACCATCTTCGTGTTTATTAGGTTATATCCTTTGTAAGATCTGTTGGGTGTTTCCTTTTTAGTCTTCTTTCTATGCTTGATGTGTTGCATAAGAAGATATGGCTGGGTAAAACAACATGTAGTTTATTTGCGATTTTTAGTGTGCAAACTGTTACACACTATCTCGCTGCTTGGTTCTTAATGGATTAAAAATTGCTCGAGTATCAAGGGATATTAAGTGCCGAACATTTTTTCAGAAATCTTTGCAGTTAAATAGAGAACGAACAAAATACATATTTAATCCTTGTCCGACGATTTCCGTAGGCGGCCGGTGGTTTACGGGATGCTCGACAATAAAGATCCTGTTTCACGCACGAAGACATAAAGTATCCGTGACTTTAATGTGTTTTCGAGCGAGGTAATAGCCCGACGGATGCAACCTCGAGTTCGTAGTCGCGTTAATCGATTAACCTCGAATTCAGTTTACTTCATTGAAGGCACAATTTAACGTTATAAAGCTGCAACGAAAAATATTTACTAATAAAAAATCACGATGCACGCGTAGCTTCCAAATACGAATTTATTCGATCTTGGTGAATGGGTTGAAAGTGCAAAATATTGGCATCGTAAATAACTACATACGCAAAATTCTTCGTGCACCTTATAATAAAAGAGCTATTTTTACAGAAATAAATATCTTTACTGTGAAAAATTGTTATTGTCGCATCAAGCAATAATAAAGCTACTTCGTAACAAATTTTCTTATTTTACAAAACTGCTCGAACCGTTATAAAGAGAATAACTTGTACTGTTTTATTTGCCTAGTTTATAGATTATGTCAATAATTTACGAGGGCCCTGCATTTCTTTTTCAAGTAGCTATCATTTGGTCCACTTAATATCTAGTACATTAACTAAATCAATATTCTTCGATATCTAGATTCTACGCATACAAATATATCTCGACGAAGTTTCCCAAAGTTTGTAAAGCTTCTTTCGCGAATTATAATCCCTGTTAAAGAGTAAATTGAATCACGACCACGGAATACCATCGTTCGT
Organism: Bombus vancouverensis nearcticus; assembly: GCF_051014615.1. Classification (NCBI taxonomy): domain Eukaryota; kingdom Metazoa; phylum Arthropoda; class Insecta; order Hymenoptera; family Apidae; genus Bombus; species Bombus vancouverensis. Next base: position 18,218,426 of record NC_134913.1, read on the forward strand.
TCAAAAAGTTCATCGTTCACGGTAAAAAGCGAACAATTTTCAATCGCCGTTGATGAAAATTGTTTTCGGACTGCGCGAAGCGACTAGCCAGCGTGCTGGCTATTGCATCTCGATCGCGCGCGCCAGTTAATGAGCAAAGTTCCGAATTAATATCAGGTCCCCGTTGAAATTCGTAGTGGACGAGGCGTCGGGGAGCCTAGCAGTAGACGACAAAGTGACGGACGATCATTGCGGCGTAATTAATGACCGAGTCGCGTTGCGCGCGACGCTAATTTCGATCGCTGTCATAATTAAATAGGCGCGTGTACGGGTGACAATGTCTCCGACAGACAGATACACGAGAGTGGAACCAACTGGCGAAACTGTAATTTCGCGGCGAGACTAATAATCGATTCGCAAAAGCGGCCGCGCAAAGCTGGCCGGAAAATATTTCGAATAACGGGGACGTTGGAAAATTTCGATTAATTCTAAAAGAGGATTCGTTTCGATGCGCGCGCGCAAATATGTAACGCATACGTATATTGCGTGCTGGAAAGGGTCGACAGAGATGCTCGCCGCCACCAGTTTACGGAGTGAAAATCAGCGACATCGAGGGCCATGGATTTCGCTCCTTTCCAGTGAACTCGTAAAAGAGTTTTAAAACTCGAGCGACGATGATACGAACGGGGCGAGGATTGGTTTTCGCGGTAAAGCCCTGCAGAGAAACGCATTCGCGATCCTGTCTCTCTCTCTCTCTCTCTCTCTCTCTCTCTCTCTCTCTCGCTACTTGGTCTTAGACGCCGAGTAGTTAGAAAAGGAAGCAAAAGAAACAGAAGAGGAAGGAGCGCTTCTGAAGAGACTCTCCTCGAGCGTATCTTTTCTCGGTATTACGACCGCTTATTTTCTTCCGTTCGCGCCCTTACTTTTTCCTTCTTCTTCTCTTCCTTTTCACTCAACGTCTCGCACCATTTTCTCCTTCTCTGTCTATCTTCCTCTTGAGAAAATATCTCGCTGCAAGAAGATAGAAGAAGAGCCGCTCGAATGCGGAACACGCTCGAGAGAATGGCTCAATTCCCGGTGGTAAATTAATTTCCGCCGATGAAGAGAAGAAAATTAAAATTTCCTCGGCGAGTGTGTTTTCTCGTTTCTCGCAACCAACGACCACGAGTGGCTACCCTAGTCGAGGATAATCGTTACGACGCAATTTCGCTGCGGGTTAATCGAACCCTCCCACCTGCTCTACCTCTTGGATCGTCTTGATTCTCGAACGATTCACGAGGAAATTCCGCGCGGTCCACACAACGGAACAGAGAACGAATTGTGTAAAGCGTAACGAGAGAGAGAGAGAGAGAGAGAGAGAGAGAGAGAGAGAGAGAGAGAGAGAGAGTAGTAGATCGGAAGAAGAGGAAGGAAATGGCGTTTCTGTAAACGCGTTTCATGAGATATCGTCGGAAACGAGGGAGCGTGGCCGACAATTTAGTCGCGATAATACGAAACGACGATCGGTTTCGGGGGTGGACCGCGAACGTTTTGAACTTTCCGTGTAGGCTGTGTAAACACGTGGACGTGACGCGTGCACCACCATTTCCAATGTACACGAGCATTGTGCGTGCATCGGAAGCGGCTTTTCAGCCGTTGCCAAAAGCCGAACAATGCCAAAGAAACGGCGGCTGTGCACTGGTACGTGCCAGTCGATCCTGCATACAGGGTGCTCCAGAACAACTTTGTATCTGTTAATGCAACGCTATTTAAGACGTCGATCTTCCAATATCTTCACCGATTACGATCATTCCGATCATTAAATTAATCGTTATTAAAAATATCGTTTATAACGACTTCGTGTCCGACTAATAAAGTCGAATATTTGAATACAATCGAACTTGCCATTCTATTAACTCACGCCTCACTCACGTTTTACTGTTGTTAACGCATTGCGGATAGGTCGCGATAGTCTTCTATGTTCCGTAGCCACGTCGTGCAATCCAGTCACGCCTCCACTCACGTCCAAAACTTGGCGTACCTTCCGGCAACTCATTCACTCAGTCGAAACTGGCACTCTACGCTGCGAACAATTATCCCAACTACCTACAAGCTATCGGTTCATTCGCGCCGAACGCTCGCTTGCCGTGACTCGAGAAAAATGTGAAAAATCTCGAGTTCAACGAGCCAATGGGTCAGAATCGGATCGTTCGGGATCATGGAAAAAAGTCTGCCATTAGAAGGTGCCATTTCAGAGTGAAGAATCGATTACGTGCAGGAAACGCGTCGTTTATCGAACACCCTGTGCGGTTCGGGCAAAAAATACGCCGCCAGAGAGAGATTCCGTATATGTACGCGATAGAATCTATGTTCTCTCTTTCTCACTTTGCGACGTCTGCCATACGAGGCCGGCAGTAAACCGTGCAAAACCAAACGCTGTTCTACCAATAGCTGCATACCAAAGCGACTCCGCAAAAATGCGAGACGCGAAATCGATCGGCTCGGTATAAAAATACAACCGAGTTTTCGCCGGGGGTAGCTTTTTCGGCTGTTCAAAGGAAAACCACCGACAGACTAGTAATTTTGGAGTATTTCCATGGCACGTGTGTACATAGCTCCTACTTCCTCGTTTATTATTCTTCGTACTCTTTTCAGACCATTCACATAGATCTTGGCGTTTTCGGACAGCGTAAAATATCCTCTGTTGTACGAAAAGGATGCTCGTATTAGTATAGGAAGAATAGTGTAATGATTGGTCAGTGACTTTAGAATAGGTACGTGCAATCGTAGATGGAATGTGTAAACGCATGAGTAATAGTTTACCGAACACGAGCAAGAAGTCTTTTAGACTTCTGCGTGCGTCTTATTCATGAACGTAGATATACGATAACCTCGTTTATTATTTTCCGGTCATTTGATAGCACGTCGTAGAATTACGTTCCACGTTCCCTTGATTCAACATCGATTATTTCATTGCAAAATTATTTATAACTGATTCGCGCAAAATAAGGAATTCGATTCGTGCTTGAATCTCAGTTTCTCTCTTTTCTTTTTTTTTTTTTTGCTGTTCAATTTTTGCAAACGTCATTCCGTACAATAACCATAAAGATTTTCTATTTAAAAACATTCTTGAAGGTCTTAATTAATTAACGATCTCAATTTTTTATTTGATCGTTCCATGTATCCTGTCCATAATATATGGATTCAAAATAAACGCAACGCGAATAAGTTAGTTCCCCGTAATTTCTATTAAGATACAAGTACGATTGATTCTTAAACACGAAAAATAACGCCTCGGAATTTATCTATCGCGATTATTGATGGAGCATACAAACACGAATCACACTGAGATTCACTGTATCCATATTTACACAGTTCCTAACAGAACCTTACAACAAAGAGGTGATTATTTCCAGACGCGAGCGGAACGTTATATTGCAGAAAATAACGCGCGATGGAAGATTAAAAAACACGTGGATAAAGTCGAGCGGTATCATGGATAACGTATCGTGGATATTTTTCAGCCGGCCCGTGCTCCACACAAGCAAGCATCGAGTTAAAGCTCGTTCGAGTTTTGACGAATGACAGGACTCGCGAAATTCGAGCGTTCGCGTTGTCAGGGCTGACTCGTCGCGCGTGTTACCCCGCGAATAAAACAAATCAGCAAGGATCGTGGCTCGAGCGATAGATGGCCGCTGCTATTCAACGTCACTCTTGTTAATTATAGCGGCCAATTAACCGCGGTTTTCACCGTCCTCTCGCTCTGCCGCACGCGTCCATCAGCAACAAAGCTAATCTCGCAGTTTGTCGTGCGCTAAGGTCTATCCGGATCGCTTGTATTCCAATCGACACATACATTTTTCAACTGTATCGATGTGAACGAAACTCGAAAACCGACGCGATGCGGTCTTTCAATTAATCGTGCCATTCGCGCTCCATTTCGTATAACGGTGCGCGCCGATTCCACGATTCGCCACTCTGCGATCGATTAATTGTTTGCTTTCCATTTTTATACTCAGTTATGCGAACAATGGCAATCGACAGAAAGCAAAAAATGTGAACGAAGTGCTTGAATAACGCCGAACGTTAATATTCCGCAAGATAGAGATCAAACGAATAGCCCAAATTAAACAGTTTCGAGCGATTCGTATCGCTAATACTAGGATCTTTCATCTTTTATATTTCACAGCGCACGACGATAATCGTGGAAACTTTTATTCGATTTCTTTCCATCTGTGGAAAAGTAGAAACGAAGGAAAGGCTATACAGATACATTTTTAAATACAATTTTTAATGAAAAAGATGTGATTATATGTATTGCACTTCAGTTACCAATCGATTACATAGTAAAAATTAAATTTGACTCTTCAAGCAAAAAATAAAAAGTTTTGCGTCTACATTTTCACGCACGGAAGTTTAATTTTGCGAAGTAATAAAAATAGAAACGTATCATCCATCGGTAAGCTGAGAAAGCCAATTTAGTTGGAATTTCGAGCTCTTATATTAAACGAGGTTCGATCAATGAACAGAAAGAGTTGGAATCTGAACGAGATACGGTAGACGGAGTTGAGTCGAGGATGATTTCGGATACTCTCACGTCCATCAGGACGTGAAGCGAACAGGCTGCCGGCCGAGCAATTGGCTGGCGCCGCGTTGTAACGGAGTTTCGGGCGTCGCGCGTGTCAAGGCGCATCCGCATGTCGGTCGCATCCTTTGGCACGCGTAAATGCACAACGCGGTGCACATGCAGCTAACACACGTGACACGTTTCATCGACAGATAATCGATACTCGGCTAAGCATCGATGATTCCTGTCATTAGGCCGGCCAAGCCTTCGATCAGAAATTTCCCGCAATTTGCCAGCACCGCTTTCCTTCGTGTAATTAATTTCTCTCGCGTCGTTAAACTATTTACCTTTTTGTATTCTGTAAAATGCGTTTTTGCGTTAATGAAAAAGAACTACCGGTAGAAAGCGTAGTTTCTAGTCTCGAAGATTATATTTCATCTTCCAAACGCGATTTCCCTGAGAGGAGGTCACGATGTCGAGCGACAAAAAAAAAAAAAAAAGAAAAAAAGAGAAACTCTGTATTCGTTTTCCAATATACATATTGCGCGGTTGATTATGCTGGGATAAATTGATTCTCGAGTCAGTCATCCTGTTTTCTTTAAATCAAAATTACCATCTAGTAGAAATAATATAAGAACAATATCGAATTAGTTTATCTAACTTTTATGCGGTATATTTATATGTTAAATTACGAACAAACTTTTTATCGTAAAAAGTATAAACAAACCAGCATACGCGAAAGGGACAAATTGTAATTGTTGTAGCACTCTGGTTTTATATGAAATAAAAACTATTCGTCCTAGTATTCGTTTGTTATAACATGCGCTACTATTTGCATCGTTATTCCGGCAGAAAACAGTCCACGGTTAGTTCAACTTGAACAATGCCCAGTCCAGCGCACCCACGCTGGGTACAAATCGTCATAATCATCGCAGAATTCGACCTCATATATCAAGGAGCCCTTAACAAGCTGTCAGAAACTAATTGCACCGGATCTCCAGAATTCTTTCTTCCCCGTGGAAAATCTATTCCCAATAGTAAAACCCACGTTCCCTAATTATCCCACAGAGAGCCAGGAAAAAAGAGAAGGAACCCGGTTCCAAGCAGAAACTCGAAGCCAGAAGTCTGGAACATCTGCTAGGAAATCGAACGATTTCGAAAATTGAATCAAACCAAAGCGGAAATTGCGTAATCGCGCGAGTTCCCGAGGGAAACAGGGAGAGTGTGGCCGGACAGGACTGCGGACGAATATACACAGCCTCTGGACGAAAAGCTCCATCGGGAACGTCCGATCTGTTCTCCTACCCTCTCGTCGCTCTTCTGGCTGGCAGAACCGGATTCGGTTTGCATTCGAAGCGTGTCCTCCGCACGAACGCGACTCGAATTCGCCGATAGGACGCGCGTTCGAGCGTCGGAACGCGTCGTTGGAGGACGAAGAGGACCATCGGACCTCTTTCCGGGATTGAAACGTCGCGGTTATTAGAAATCGTTGGTCGCTGAATAGCGAACTCCTTGTTTGCTTAGGACTTCGCTGACATTATGGGTATCCACTGCCGGTCACGAGTATCGGGACAGCTATTCGTGACACTTATTGAAAAAGTCGAACATATTTTACTTTGTTCAGTATTTGATACTTGTTTCATATCGAAACCGAAGAAAGTTTAAGTTTGGTCGTTTTCTTTGTGTCATCGTTAATTTAAAGTACTTGTTCGTTATTTCATAGCAGATTGTGTGTATTATATCATAATGTTACTTAAAAGACGAACACGTAGAACTTCGAATGTTACGACGTATTTCAAAAAATGTAAAAGTACTAGATAGGAGATTTGAATTAGGCGGGTCATGTTTCCTTAAAATTCAAAGATGGAGCGATTTATTACGATAATACAGGTTGCCTCGTAGATTGATTAGGATAATGCATGGATCGAGATTCACGTCATTATATTTCCATAGAAGAATTTTCTATCGGCTCGTAAAAAGCTGGCTGTGACAGTAGCATCAATGTCAGTAATAACGTTCGAGCAGAGCCTCTTAGCGTGTATATCCCGGCCCAATCACGGCAAGGAAAACACAGCTTTATAAATACCGACAAAACGACATTTCCCTTTTTCCGTTCTGTTCCACGATTTTAACGAGTCGAATCAGCGTGTGCTCCGAGCGACGGTAGGCCGACGTACGCGGGAGTTTTTCACGAGTCCGTCGGTTTAATAGCCCCGCTGTGTACTGCGTACTCGAGCAACATTGGAAAGCGGCTTAACCCTCGAGGACCCTCGACTAGGTACGATCGACCGGCGTTCGACGTGTGCGCGGCCGCACACGCGTGCCACCACGTGGATCAGGAATACGTTACGTTACGGCTTCGTAAACGCGCGTACGTATAACGTACAGAGGGCGAGTCTAAAGTCTAAAGCCTCTCTCGTGTCTCTGCTCGTCTCGTTCTTCTTCTCTCCGTTATCTCTCCCTCTCTCTCTCTTTGTCTCTCTCTTTCACGAGGGACTCTGGAGTGGCTACAGAATTCCTAAGGCGGGCGAGCGTTATTATATCGCGACGCAACAAAAATTCGAACTTCGCCCCGCTTTCTGGCCGCTTGCCAGAACGACAATCTTCGGGGCTGGTCTCGTCCCTCCGCGTAAGCCGTTGTGCAATCGTGCGTGCTCCGCGATACATATTTTCCCTGGCAACCCTTTGTCTCCTGACTTTTTCCACCGTTTTTCTCCTGTTCCAAATCCCCCATCCCCATTAATCGTTCCTCTCTACGTTTTCATCTCGCGTCAGAGATTTCTCTGCCTGTACTCCTCCGCGTGTCACCTACGCGTTGCAGCTTCCTTCTCCAACCAAGTGCCCCTGTCTTGTTCTCGATCGTTCGCCTGACTGGTCGAAAAATCCCTGGCCTCGCTAATTCCGTACAGCCACGACTCGTTTATTTTCGCTTTACAACGGACCGATCGTCGTTCTTAATTTACGAGACGACAGGCCGTACGTCTGGACCGTAGGTCATCGTACCCTTTATTTCCCGAATAAAACGGGCGATCCGCGAAATTTTTCGCCGATTTATGCGACCATTATCTCCGGCCTATCGAGTCTCCAAGCCTTTGATGATTCGTGGCAGACGTCCGTTCCCTGGCACCGCTTCTTTGTCTCGATCTGCCGTCGACTCGACGTTTGGGAAAGAAAAATAGCTGGGCGAAAGAAGAGAAAGGGCGAAGCGCTCGGTGAAGAGCCGTTCGGGTAACAAGCAACCGGAAACGATGTTTCCTCGCGAGAAGATACAACGCGATACACGCGATTTCCAGGCTCCCCTGGTTGCCAGGTTTCCTCGTAACGCTTTCCATATTCTTCTGTGCACGAGGCTTCTCGTATTTTTGGAAGCTTCTCGTCCATTATTCAACGCGGTGTACGACGCGCAGAAGCGATCCTGGAGACACAGGGCCCTTTCGTACAAACTGCGCCACAGAGAAAGGAAACCGAGGAAAGAAAGACGAAAAACGGCCGAAGAACCCGCTAATTGACGTCCCACGAGAGACCACGTTGTTACTCTTTGGCAACAAACGATGGAGAAGCGAGAGAAAAGCGTTCCTGGCCCAGCCTAGCCGCCGAGGTTCGTTCGTTAATTATCCGGGCGCAAAAAGGAGGCCCGGTGTGTTGTAGTTTCGAGCGGAAAAAGGAGGAAGCGTCGAAGTTGCTCTCGACGAGCGGGAAATTAATTAGGCGGGGAAAGGGGTGGAGGCTGGTTTTCAGCGACGTTGGAAGAAGAAGCCGCTTATTCTCCAGGTAATTCGTCACGTGGACGTTTAGACTGCTAGCAGAGGGTCGAAGGAGAGACAACTATGAAGGTTCTGGCTGACGAGCTCCTCCAGGAACTCCGACGACGTCATCCGTCGGCAATTTCAGCTACACTCGAGACACAGACGTACACACAATCTATGGTGGCCCGTGTTCTGCTAGCGTCGCTCTGGTGGTTTCGCCGAGCAACCATAAGTGGAGATCTCGAGTGGAGTACAGAGTGTATACCGTGTTTCTCCGTCGTTCGACCGATTTCTAGTCCCGTTCTCTTCTTTGCTATATTCTACACGCTGACGCTGGTCCTCGCTGGATTCCATTTGATTGGCTCGTTACGTCTAAATATAACGGAATTTCGTCGGCACGGATCGCTGATTGCCTCCTCGAGAATCATGCGTCGATTAGAGTCGCGATGAGTGGCGTGACGAATCTGTTCGAAGAAAAGTTGCCGTGATTTTCGAGGCTAATCGGAAGCAGTCGAGACACGCGACGGTCCTCGTTGGTCGCTGGTTGTGTAGTTGGCATCTCGAGTCGCCTGGTAGCTCGTTTGCATATTGCTCGTCCACTTATGGCTCAGGAACAATGGGAAAGTTGAAATTTATTAGCCGGAGTTCGCATTGTCCGGATTACCAGGGTGCAGACCGGCAGACTTTCAGATGGACGCTTAATCCTCTCTCTCTCCGTTCTCCTGCAAATGTTTCCCACTGGTTTTCGTTAATCTCGATTAGAAATTATTTCTTTCTTTTTTGCGTATAACAAAATGTCTGGTATCTTTGTAGTAATTTGTCGCTACGAAACGACACGATTTGCTTCTTCGTCGAACACGCTGTGTTTGTTGGAATAACAAGGATACACCTGTAGGATATTGTTCGACCAGACAACGCGTCGATTATATCGGAGTCCATATCGTGCTCCCAACTTTACAGTTCCAAACGTATACCATCTGCGAGAGTGGAAAATAATCATTGATTACTCGTGTTTTCCTTGATAACAGAGAGATGGCCGCGGTATAATTTACAAGCTCGTCGAAGTTTCTTTTAAATAGCACGAACAATCGAGTTACGAAATATCGTTGTTGTTTTTGGCAACGAGAAAGTGGCCATTCCTGTTGAGTAGATGATTTACAACTATTGTACGACAATGTGACGATTACGTCAAGTACTTACATCGGACTGTAGCATTATTCACCAGTCGTGTAGACACTTACTCGCTCTTTGTGGAAGCACGTAAGACGGATAAATTATGCTCGGTGGATGGTCTCTTCGACGACGATTGTGTCGTGGATTCGCATTGGGCGGTCTCGAGTGCGGCTTGTGTTCCGCGGAAACCACGCGAAGGGGTAGTCCGTGTGTATTTATACACCCGGTACGCTGATTCACCGTGCTTTTCATTAGAACTCCGTCTCCGTCGCGTAAACCTGCGTCGGCCGAAAGTGGCCAGAATATGGGCCACCTCCGCGGTTCTCAACGCCATCGGCCAGTATCCTCGTGACCTCGATTAAATTCGATCTGGCGTGAACGATAAAACGCGGGATTTGTAAGACGAGGTTTATTAAGATTTTCTTTGGTGCAAGTTAAAGCAAAAGTTAAGTTGGAATTAATTAAGGTAGAATCGTATTACGATGACACCCAGTGGAGTTACGGTAACGTCATGCGAATGTCAGTTATCGGTGGATTTCTATTTGTTGTTAAATTTTGTCAACAGTGTCGAAACTAAAATTTAATGCTTTACGATATTTCATCGACATCCGAAATTATCGAATAACCAATTACAGTATTTAGGGGCTAGAGACACACTTGTGAAATTTTATTAGTATGAAACGTCAAATTATAAATTGGAAATTTGAAAGATTCGAGGGTTCTTCGGTGTCAGGAAGTCGCGTGCCACACCACGAAATAAATGCCAGCCACTTGTAAATTAGAACAATTCGGGGCGGGCAAATGCAGGAACGATGTAACCGTAGGTTTGTTTTCTTTGGACTTGCATCGAAGGGGCCGCGTGTGCACGGTATACACTGCGTAATGCATTCTTTCAGCGAATCACATTACCCGGCACACCTTCCTCCAAACAATAAACTCTCCGCTTATTTATCTCAATTTCACCATACGCTTGCATCGAGATTGGAAACTCCGATTCGTTAATCGATGCAACAAGAAAAAAATCAAAAACCTCGCCAGACGTGACCGCGTTTTGTCAAACGAGCTCGCAGTTATCGAGATAGACCTTTTCCCCCGAGCATGGTGCCGGTGAAACGCGTTGTAAATTTCCTGCGCAGCTTCGATAGCGAACGATTATAGTCACGATACTTTTTCTCTCTTGCCCATCTTTTATTTTTTCGTTTCGCGTTTCACACTCCATAGGTTGCTGCGCGTTGCTGGCCTCTCGCATTCGTATTTCACGCGGGATTTATACTAGCAATCCATTTCGGAATCTAATATTCGTCGCATCAGTTTTATCGCGGGCTTGATTAAATTGGTTTACAGGCATGCGCAGGTGCGTTGTTTGTCGGCGGTGCGCGACAGTGGCCCGTTTGTAAACGGGTCGAAGCGGAAGTGAAATGGAAAGAATCGCTTCGAATGGGCCGGTACACGAGTCAACGATAATTATTAATATTGTAGCGGATATATCGTTGTCGGCGTCGGATTTCCGCGAATAACCAACTTCGTCTACCTTCCCCTCCTCCCTCGTTCCTCTTTTTCTCTCGTTTTACCTCGACTTCTGTTTCTTCTTCCACCGTCCAGTAACTTGGATTCGCAAAATTTGAAACGTCTAAATGTTTAGACCGATTCATTTCCTGAAATCATTAATCTCCGCATTTCCGTTACATAAATTTTTCCCGGGTCGCGTTCCACCCTCCCCTAGTAGCTAGGCGTTCCGTTTATTTATTCACGTTAATCGTTTACACGGCCGGCGTATCGTATCTCCTCGTCGCGAAATGATTTTCGACGTCGAGGGCTGCGTGGCACCAATTAATTCCAGCCGGAATTATGGATGTAAAGTACGCACCGGCGAAACGCTGCTCGGTTCTCGAAATAACGCGAACGTTGCCGTAAAATCCCTGAACACTCTTTCCCTCTCTTTCTCTCTTTCTCTCTCTCTCTCATCCTGCCCGCGACCGATAACTCGTAAAAATGGTCGATCGTAATTCCATGGGAAAAGCGTACGACTTTTATTAATCCTGGCGAATTTATCCGTTTACTTACGCCTGTAATACGCCAAGACGACCGAGTATTTTTGTTTCTCTTGTCAAAGCCGCTCTCGATCCTCGAACCCGTTCCTTTTTGCCTGGGTGGTCGAGCGAATTTTTCGAAAACCCCGTGTCAATATGTCAACATCGTGTGATTAGAATATCCGTTGTGTTAGCGTTAGAGACAAATTGGGTCGACTTATCGATTAGAAGAGCTTTAATCTCTTATCGACGTTTTCTCAAGGTTTCATTCATACTTTGTGGGAATTAGAATTCGATCGATATTTCTACGATTAGGAAATACATCCATCCGTACGTAGAAGTTCGCGAATAGTTCGACAAAGTTCAGTAGAACGATTCTGCTATCAGGTTACTTTGCTGACCCTAATCGATTTGCAGAATTAACAAATTTGAAAAACGAACGTGTAATTCCGCTCCAGGTGGCCTGGTGGTTCATAGATTTTGCAAGGAAATGACATCGTCGTTCGTGGAAAAATAGGTCTCTCCTGTCTTCCTGTAACTGGGACAAAGACTGTGTATCTGTTGAGGGATTTTAGGTAACTAGATATTAGTGTTTATAACGATCCTCGGGCTAGCCGATCACGTACTGCGGAGACGCGTCGGCATCTGGTAAACATTCTGCCCGGAGAATAGGACCTGCGTGTGGCGAGCTACGGGACAGAAACCGTTGGAATGTTTATTGTCACGGGTCGCTACAAATCTTTCTTTTAAGGAGAGCTATAGGGTTACTCAATGCCTTTGTTAGATGGAGAGTTCGTCCCGTTGACCGCGGCTACGTTCGGCGACTAATTGTCGCCTTGAGCCCAAGCTCATTGTCACAAGTCTCAAACAAATACAATTGGGTAGAATGACGGCAAATCGTTTAATTACAATGTTTTTATGGATTTTCCCGAGGTTTCAGAGGGAAGGCACCGGTGTCCTCTTATCTCCGACATACTAATATCATATAGTCGTTATTAATGCGTAAATAATAGGGAAAAAAGAAGAGACTTGCGTTTTATCGATCGGAAAGAATACTTTTATCCTCATCTCTGTAAGTATACATTACCTTAATTAAACTCTAACACGGTTCAGTGGACGGACTACTTCACTTTTTCGACAAAAGTTTAGGTAGTTGGTGTTCGGGGAATCAAGTTGGTCCTGGTACGCGTCCACAGTGGCTGCGCGTGTCGTTCTTTTCGGGCTTAATATTTCAACTGACCGATAGAGGGTCCCCGAGGGCCTGTCGCTAACTTTCATAACTCATCGCCGCGTACCAACCCTTTCCGGGGGAACGAGAGCAAGCGAGACAACACGGCACGGCGCGGCGCGGCGCGGCGAAGGGTTGCGACGCGAGGCGCGTTGAATCAAACTCTAATCCCATCTAAATCGGGACTACGCGATAAATCCAGTATGATTTAATTACGAGTCGTCGCGGTGCTATTCCCAAGTATTTAATTTAATCACCGATGTTAATGCACCGACATTAATCTCCGAAGTTGTTGCTGTCGGCTCACCCTGTCCATTCAGCCACGCTGAGGTTCTAATGAATTTCTTCCGTCGAAGACGCCAGACCACCGATAAGTTTCGCGGCTAAATTGACCGGGAATGAAGTTAACCGTTTGAGAACGGTACGCGCTTCTTGTGGTATTCGTGACCAGCACGCGGGACTCGACTAATTCCGTGTTTGGACTCGGAGGATCGTTGAAACACAGATCGTAGAGATTGCCGGGGGCCAGGTCTGTAGAATCGGTAATTTGCCACGCTGGCAAGAAACAGATGTTGAATGGGCGATTCGTGATTAGAAGGCAGATCGGGCAGTCGATGGACTTTATCTAAGGACTTGATCGAATTCCTACGGGTAGATGGAATTAGTGAATGAACGCTCGCAACGAGACTGTAATTTAAATCTAAGAAACGTACGACTTTTATACTAAAATAACGTTCATTATTGTAATACGGAATCGCGTTAACAGTAGCGGCAGTAGTCATTATAACTTAGATTTTGTAGTAGAAGGGGATAAGAGATAATGGATAAAATCTATTAAATAAGGAATCAACCGTTACTTCTTTCGAGCGTGTAATCGTAACCCATCGACATCGTGGCAACGATCCATCAGGCTCTCAACAAGATCGAGGAATCCATGGAAGAAGAAAAATAAAAATTTGGAATCGTTTATAGATATCGCTTATTTCAGTCGAATTGAAACACAAACAGATGGTATAATTTCCCTTACACGTACGGTACTCGTGAATCGGTAGGTAGGCTAGAATTATGCAACGATTAAAAAATGATAAGGCGAAGCGTTAAGAAGGAAATCGCAGTAAGCGGGCTCATCCGAGACATAATTCAACCCTATGATTCTGGTCGTCTGAATAACCAAGAGCAATCAACCACGGGGAGATCATAAATCAAGCAGCGATTCTACGAGCAGCAGTCGGGTAGTCTTAAGCTGCATTATTCATGCAGCGTGCAGAAACAAACTTCGGGCCAAGTTTCACGTTCAGAAGCTCGATCCGACAGATCAAACAGCATCACGCGAGCAACCCTTTCTCCGCATTAGCCTCCGCGAATCTCGCTAATGTCTCGAAACGAAAACGTTTCTGCTTGGAACTGAATCGAAGCGCCAGCGAGGTAGTGGCTAGAAATCGATAGTGTTTACAACGATTCAAGGGGTGCGTGCATCGCATCCCCTGGCAATTAGACGATCGCGCGAACGAAGAAAAGGATAAACGACGGGTCAAGGCGGCGCAATCTAATTCCAACCCCCCATGCAAATCGAGGCTCTTAACTAGCTGACGTTTCAACCCTTGACACTCGCCCTCGCGGCGCCATGGGGTCGTAACGCAGCAACCGGCCCGGTTCCTTCGGTTCTCCTGACTTAAATTAACCCTCGACCGCTTTCCAAGCCCTCTTTCTCTCTCACGTCACTCGTTATTTCCCCGTTTCCTGGTCCCGGTGTTGCCTGCCGCTGCGCCCAGGGTCGATTTCAACGACCGGCGCCAAATTACTCGCCACGATAATGGAAGACATTGCAACAGCCGAGTGAATGTCGATGGTGGCAATTTTTCGAAATTTTATCGCGCTTCTGTTAGCTCGCTAGCTAATTAGACTGTGGATATTTATGCACCTATGGGAAATTTAAATGGGCGAAGCTGTACAGAATGCAGCATAATATCCACAAAAAAAAAAAAGTATAAAATATCCAACATAGAATAGTTGTTGTAATATATCTAGTAAAAATAATCTTCTACGTAGATACAATTTGCGTAGTTGCATTTATAAAGGTATACATTTGCATGAACATCCTTATTCGAACCATAATTAGTAAAACGAGGAAAGTGTTTACGTAGATCGCTTCGTAGATAAATTTTACGTTCGACCTGGAAAACATTGGATCCGAAAAATTTCATTCAGTGGATACGAATGGAAACCGTGTCAGGCTGTTAATCAGAGCCTGACGAAGCAGCGGCGTCACGGTGCTCGCAAACAGCGATTCAATCGGATTCCTCTCTGGGAGGTGTTCAACAATCCCATTCGGAAATGCGAAGTTGCCGCGAAGAAAGGAAAAGCTCGATCGCGTCCTGGGTCGCGGTGCAACTGCATTACCATATCAAAGGGGTCTCGCGATATCGCGAAACTCTCGAGCACTCTCGATCCAACTATCGCGCCGTTTCTTCCGAGCGTTGTCACTTTCCTCTCTGTTCTCCTTCCCCTTTCCCCGTCCTAATTCCGACAAAGAAACTTGCACGATTGCTTGGAGGCGGGAATCGCTCGTCGTCCTTGTCGATCGAAATGGGAAACAGGAATGGAAACGTGGAACAAACAGCGAGACGCGGTCTGCTCTCTGTCCAAACGGCGAAACAGTCGCCGTAAATTTCGAAAGAAGAGCGAAAAGGATGGCGCGGCGTCGGCACCGGTTGGGCACGGTTTCGGGTTAAGCCGACCGGACCCACGCGCGCCAGGGTGTGTCGTTGCCTGTTCACGAATAAATGTCGTCGGAGTTGTAATTGCAACGAGGCGTAATTAGTTTTGGAAATTTAATTATTTCCGGGCGGGGCGGGCGATAAACGCCGCCGGCGGAAGCCTTTCGACGAAGAATTATCGGAGGACTTTCCCACGTAGCAGCCGTTAATCCTGCTTCGAGCAACCTCGAACCAATGGAAAATCGTCGAGTTTCGAAACCTCCGCACCTCGACGCGCTTTCATCTCGCCCCGCTGCCTCTCCTCGGCTTTTCTACATCGCGTAATCCGTCGACAAGCGTCATTCGTTGCTTTGTTAATCAACCTCGAACGCCTTAGGACACGTCTAATTTGCGGGCTGGCGGCGAGCCGCGTAGACGAATGCGTGCGTACAGTTTTACAGAGAATCGATTTCCAGTCGGTGAAGAAATTGCCAACGAAAGTCGGGGGAATACGCGATGAGGCTATTACTCGTGTTTAAGAAAATTGCCTTTAAACGTCGTATTATCGCATGAATTCTTCAGACGGTTTTAATTTATCCTACATAGGTACAACGTGCGGCTTAATGTACTTTAAGCGTCGAGAAGAGTTCTCCTGAACGACACGAGAAAAAAGATAATATTGCTAACGTCGCTTGTTAGATTATGGTTCTTCGACGCTCTTGTGACACGATGAAGTCTCTAAATCATGCAGAAACGTATGTGCGTACACTTCGTCCAGAACAGTGTTTGCATGGCTCGTAAAAAGGTCAGTTTGTTTGCACCATACGATGTATTTATTTTTTAACACGTAGGACAAGAATGAAACGTAATCGCTAAATGCGCAGTAAAATTTTCCAGCGCTTTATTGCAATAGAAGTAACCTTTTGTGCGAGCCAAGGTATATTTAAAAAGATCTGTTCCGTCTGTTATCGAAATTAATTCTCCCGCGCGTTAAACGCTGACTCTTCCATATACGAACCTACAAAGTTCGTGCTCACGTAAGCGAAACCAATTGTTCAAGGCCATCCTTGAAGGTGTTCGCTCTCGTAACATCGATTTCTCACATTTTTACGCCGAACGGAACGATCTCGCGTTAACGCGTGTTAATTGCCCCTGCCACCGTACAGTTATTCACGTACTTGCACATGAGAAAAAAGAGAAAAGATCGCAATCGTAAATATTCGCGATCGACGGTGCATAACGGGTGAATGCAAATCGCGAAGCGGTTACAAAACTTTCTCATGCGTCACCGGCATTCCTTGAACACACGTTTCCGCGCTTTGTCGGTGTGACATGTGTACAGAGCGAGATACATAACAGTGGTCCGACGCGAGCAAATATACCGTTAGTATTGCGAACGGGACTATTGCTTTTCTTCTACGGACTTGTGTTTCCATTCGAGATGATGAAGCATATTCGAACGATTCTTTCCTACATCCTGTCAAGATATGCAAGAGACGTTGATAAAAGAGGTAGCGAAATACGTGAATTTATCGAAAAATTTAAGGCACGCTACTGGCAACAATCAGAGGATCGTTCTGCGTGTTACTGCGATTTCTGTACCTGTTCCCTGCGTCTGCATTTCTTCCTGGTGACTGTCTTAAAGTCGATATATCGATAATACGTCAATCGCGGATTTATACAGAACTTTCTCGCTTCTCAATATCTCAGTAACATCTCGTATCCACGCGTATCATAAAATCGACGATTTCATTTCTCCTTCGAACTTAACAAATTTCATAAAGGATCAAAGAATACGATTGGATGGAAAGACGCAGCAAGGTTACTATAATAGAAGCTTTCAAGAAGCTGCAATGGCTCTGGTTATCTTTAATTGTTTTCAACCATGCCTTCAAGTGGTCACGTAGTATAATACGATTTATCGAGACGCGAAAGATGTTGGAAATGGTAGAAAGCAAGGTATAAATGCACGAAAGAACGTTTTTACGATACTTTTTGTATATTCATAGCGTACGAACTGATTGCTTTGCACAGCGGCCGACTGTCGCGTTACAACCTCCGTTTATTGGAAAACACCGGTGAACCAATATTGATCCTGCGAATAGTGGAAAACAGTCGATGTAACGTGCGTAACAATACCGTGATACGATTAAATATGTACCTACGGCAATTCAATTCTATTAATTTAGACGTGCAAGCAGCCCCGTATTTGTCCAACCATTCTCCCCTGATCAGCCTATTACATCGAACAAACAAGCGCGCCAACCTTTTTGTCCACGCCGTACATATTATGTAAACCCGCGTCGATCGAGTTTTCGGATATTCATGCACGGCTCGTGGCTACGTTTTACAAACGGACCAACCTCGACGTCTTTCGAATGCGCCTTAACCTTTAGTGGGAACAAACTGTAAAGTTTCTTTGCTCGCCACCGACTATTCTTTTGACGAAGGGTGACAGGCCACCCTACTCTTCGTAAGCGAAGGGTGTGCTCCGATCGAAAGGATCCCCATGCGCGTGTGTTTTCTGTAGACGCGTGGTTCGCGATTGCGTTTTCAGAAATTAATGGCCAGCCGCGGTCTGAATTTCCACGCTCGTTGTATCCGCTGCCGCGATCTCTAAGAACGAATGCGCACGACAGCTTGAAAAATTTATCCAGTCCAACCGGTGTTAGCCCGGTGTGCGCTAAACCGTTCCCAGTCAACCGGCCGTCTTTTCAAACGGATCTTTACAAAAGCTGTCTTTCTCCCCCGAAGCTTTGTCTGAGGCCCCCCGACATACCATAGACTGGAACCTCTCTCCGCCCCTTTCCCGTTCATGAATCTTTGAGAGTTCATCGCGGAACCTGGGAATCAGCTCTGTCTTCTTTTGTTTCGACGGTTTTGGCGTTCCGTCAGCTGGGAACAGGCGTCGGAAGGACGGAAGAGCGATCAATGAGATCTTTTGTACTTATAC
This sequence comes from Bombus vancouverensis nearcticus, assembly GCF_051014615.1. Classification (NCBI taxonomy): domain Eukaryota; kingdom Metazoa; phylum Arthropoda; class Insecta; order Hymenoptera; family Apidae; genus Bombus; species Bombus vancouverensis. The sequence goes on from NC_134913.1 coordinate 18,236,777, forward strand.
CGGACTCGTTGATTAGAGAGATCTCCGTGGATCCTGAGAATTTGTAGGTGGCACGATTTTAAATATGGCAATTTCGAATGTCATTCATGGAGATGTAAATTTCTGATCGTAAAAGAATTTAAACGGTAAGATTATAGAGGGAAAAGCGATTATCAACGCGTTAATTATAACTTTGTCCACTGAAATACATAGTCACGGGAGGCCAAGCGTGGTCAATTAATCAGAGTGATTAAGTTTCAACGAATTGATTGCTATTATGTGACTGCAGCTCGTTCTATAGCGAATAAAATTACGCTGAATCAGGAATACAAAAACTGTATTTGCATTTTCTTATTTCCACGATGGCGGAACATCAACGAGTCGATCAATTTTCTTTTTACATCTCGTGTCCATTAAATTCCCCGTCCATTATCCGTGGGAAAAATAATTCTCTCAGGAGCGAGAAAAGCAACAGCTTTAAGCTCCTTACCCATTGGTAAAGAGGTTTGTAACGAAGTCCATTTTTCTCGTTCTGTTTCAGCAATCATGGCGCATTTCTTTTTCCTGGCTGCGTTCTTCTGGCTGAACACGATGTGCTTCAACATCTGGTGGACGTTCAGGTGAGTCTTGCTCCCTTTTGTCTGATCAGCTATAGGGTGCAAAGAAAGAAGATGGGTATAGATCTGTGGCGGAAGATTTCGCCGCGTGTGTACTCTTCCGTGCGACTGCTCTCGAATCAAACGACTGTACCGCGTTAAGATTTATTTGATCGAACCTTCTTCCTATTTTTTCTTTTTTAATTTTTCTCCGCTCGAAAAGCTCCTGGTTTTTACACACGCCACGCAAACGTTTCAGATATACTTTTTAAAAATGAAATACACGAACAGCCGTCACGTAGCAATTAAGCGTCCGTTTGGTGGACGAGTCCCGTGAACAGGGTGATGAGGTAAAAATTATGAAAATTCGCGAAGCGTAATTGGCAGAGAATTTCAGAAGCGAAACGAGGTTGGTAACGGGAATGTCGAGGCCCCTGTCCCGAAGAGAGAGAGAGAGTAACTCTGGTGGTTTGTGCGTACGCCGTTAATTAACACCGGGTTGCAGGTTATCGACCTGGCCGAGTTTCGCGTTAGCCGCGTTGCCTCGTGTCGCATCTTCGATCAGAAGGCCACCACTCGTTACCTCGCAATTATGCAATTGCCACGTAATTACACAATCTATAGCGCGCTCTTGGCAAATAATTCATCGCGTTCGCGGCGAAATCCCTCGTCAATCTATCGAACAGTGAGAATTATTCCATTACAAAGCTATATGCTTGATAACGAACTCAGTTTCTGGAGCCGTTACTTTTTTCTCGTGACTATACTGAAGCAAATTCTCGCGGGAAATAATCGTTACGCGATATTAGTCCGAACGTTCGATGAACCGTAACTTTGTACGTTCTCATAGCCTCTTCGTCCAATATGCGTTGCATTAAACAACGCTAATGTCGCCTATCGAATTATCATAATTCATTATTATCCGGTAATAACGGTCTCTAACAGACTATGGAACTCGCGGTTGACCTTTACCCGCGAGAAACGGATAGAACGCGCGCAGCACCTGCGAGAAATTACGTCTGGCGGTATGTTTCGCGGTGAGAACGCGTTACAGCGAACGTGAACGCGGGTGCAAACGTTGAGGTGGTTAGAACGATGATCTCCACCGGAGTAACAGCAGAAGATCGTTAGTGGCCGGATCACGTTTGACTCGAAGGATCGAAAGGGGACGAAGCAGGCCGTCGCGTCGTCGCGGTGAGAGATGGGATCAAGATCACTCGGTCGACTGGTTAATGCGATGCAACACGGTCGCTATAACGGGCCGTCCATCTCTTCTTCTTCTTCTTTTTCTTCTTCCTCTTCTTCTTCTTCTTGTTCGTCGATTTTGTCAATTTTTTTTCTTCCGATACTGCCGAGTGGCTCATTTCTCACCTTTTTCTCTCGACAGCCTTCAACTTCTTTTGTCTCTTCGTTCGTCTTCCGAGTCTTGCTGCTCGTGTGCCATTGTTTCTCTCCGTTTTTATCTCTCCTTTGGTTTTTCTTTCTCTCTTGTTGAGTTGTAACATGTAAGATATTTCGCTTCACTAGCGAGATCTGTTCGATCGATCGCGTATTTCTCGATCAGGTTTCGGCGATATCGTTTACTAATTTTGCAAAATCCTCGAGGTCTTTCGCAATAATTAAAAATGATTCGGTTTTGAAGAATTATGTAGCCGATCGTTATTTAAACGTTCGCGGATTTACAGCTTAAAAAATGCGGAGCTTCAAAATGTCAGTTTTAAAGTTTCAACGATTCGAAGATTAAGAAATTCGAGAGTTTAAATTCGGAGAGTCTTTTATTTCATTTGTAATTTACGTTAATAGCTACATTTCACTACGGGCTTATCTCCGATCTACCATCGCGGTGTTACACGGTACACTGCATTCGCGAAACGATTCAAAAAATAGCTGCTCCGACTGGATGCATCCGCATCAATGACTCCGACTTTTCTCTGTTTCCCGAGCGTTGTACTTTTATCAGCGATTTTCGCGTGGGATGCACACGGCCGAAACGTGTCAGCGACACGTGCGCAACCCGTTGTATCCACTTGTTGAAGTGTCACCGACACGTTGCGTTCACGCTAGCTGCTCAGCTCCGTGATTTTCCAGCCGGAAAATTAGCCCGGTGTCATTTACCGCTGTGCAGCCGCGTTTAGCGCGATGCATCCTGTCGGATAACTCGTTTCATCCACAGTTTTCCTCCCGCTGCAAGGTCATTGCTTTCATGCCGCCACTTGCTTGCTTCGTTTAGGTTTCACAAAGATTCGAAAGGAGCTTTTCACAGAAGAAACAGTGACGCAACCTGGAAATAACTTATCGAATTTAATTAGCAGTATTATGAGAGTCTTCATAATTGGACGCATTGAGCAACGCCGGCAAAAGGTACGACTCTAGGCTGCTTGGAGAACGATTACGTCACTGACTAGTCTATAGACTGGTACCTCTTATAGATTGGCCATCGACTGAATTTCTTTGTTTCTCAACTCATTACCCCCTGAGTGGTTTAAGTCCATTAATCCTTACGTAGGCAATCAAGCGTATAAGGAAATCTCAGGTTTTGGTATTTTAAATCGGTGCATAAATTTCAACGTAGAGACATTCACGGAATAACGGTCTAACATAGTTTTTAATATTTTAATAATATAAATGCAGATACGAATCTAACTGTTCGTATTATAGAACTGGGTTAGATTGGAACAGACTGGCTCAATAGTCTTTGGTCTTGGTGTTGTCTTTGATATCGATTACGTTTGAATTTCGTTATTTCTCAACTTACTACAAGCTGTTTAAACTGTCGCATATGTTTCGCTGCGGAAATATCCAAAGAATGGGAATTCGAAGTTTTATCCTTCTGAGAGATACAGTTGGTGCATTCGGTGATAAGGAAATAGCAAGTACAATTAAGTACAATGTACAAGCGCGATAACCCCGAGCGAATAGACGATTCCATCGCGTGGAAATTTATGCGCTTAATTGCTGACTGAGATAGCTGGTTTGATGCGTCTGAATACGCTTGCTTCTTACACCAAAGGTGAGCTCCTCGAACTTGCTCCTTACGACTAGTCGCACGTACGCCTATTTTCCGAGAAATTCTTCAATTACCTAACATCTAGCAGCTTCCCACGGTCAGTGCAGTCGTTGCACATAGACGTTCATGTAAGAGAACATATACGAAGTCTTCTAACAGGGTTGACCTCGTCGCTCGCAATTCCTTGCTACCGCCGATGCTTCTGCTGTTGCTGGTTGCGCTCTCGACTCTCGGCGGTGCGTGCACTCAACGAGAGAGCGTTCCTTCTCTAAACGAATTTGCATTCTAGAAACGAACTGGTTCGTCGAAAGATTCGCCTGCGAGAATCAATGAGAGTGTCCTTTTATGCTTGTTCGCGAGCTTCTCGGAGATTTGGCGAATTTTCAGGAGAAAAATTTCTCCAGGAAGAAAGCCAGAAAATTTTTCGTTGCGAAAATTCTTCGCTGCGTCCACGTTGGTTTCTCTTCTCAAGGTAGAAATCAAAGAGATTTCTGAAAGAAGCTTTTCTAATCGGTTTCGATCGCTTCGAGAGTTTGGTCACGAAGATCGAAAATATCCTTCGAAGACTTAATGGAATTCGGTCGAGCGAAAAAGCAAAGACTCGTCTATGAACTGGAGCTACGGCACGATCGGTCATTGTCAGCAACGAAGAAACGCCTAATCTCGATGCCTGCCTGCGAAACAATGCAACGACCAGGCCGCAGGCACAGGACAGAACGGAGAACAAAGGCGGAATGTGTCGTCTGAGGCTCGTGGTCAAGTGTATTAGCCTGTGACGGTGTAAGTACGCGTTCGTGTCGGTCGTTAAGGTCTCCACTGTTCTCGAAGAGTGGCTCATTAACTTCGTTTATCTCGTCCCCGATAGCTGCATCGTGGACTCCACTTCTTTGGCTACACAAGATCGTACTCCCCCGCTGCCAAGTTAATAGCATCCACAAAATTCTAGATAGCGAGGAAATTCCTAACAAAATTTGCACGTCGAACGATTTTCGTTTCTATATTTCCTTCGACGATCTTTTCTTTTTCGTTCTTTAGATGCTTTTAGATTGGAATTCATACAAGAGCTTTGATATCAAAATTTATACACATAGCAAGTACAGGTTAACCCCGAATAAGAATTAATTCCACTCCCGCTCAGAGATCAAATAACTGTTCTAAGATTTTCAAGTAGAAATATAGAAATAGGAATAATTTTCGAAACCCCTTTGAGATTTGTGATAACTGTGCGATCGAATTCCCTAGAGTATATTAATCGAATATATCGAATTAGTCCGACAATAGTCTCTCGAATCACAGAAACTAGAACGTTCTGTTCTAAGCATTAGAGCGTCTTACGTTTTATATGATAAGATCGGCCCGATACAAAGTCTGGTATACTTCGAAGTTAATATTGCTCGAGGCAATGGAGATCTATATGCATAGATTCATCTTGCGCTAGGTCAAAGATCCGGAGCGTAGTAGTCGGAGCAGATGGTGAATTGATAGAAACGAGCGGAATCTGTAATCGGCGAAGTGTTCGTTGCCAAGATTCGTTTTCATAACGAGAAAGTTTACTTGCGTCGGGCGTGTAACACCGTCGCCCGAAGGCGATACCGGCAGAGTTGGCAAGCATGGCGGCGAAAAAGTACGAGGAAAAGGGAGTTTCGGAGACGCTTCGGGGACGTGATCAAGAACACCGGCCGGTCTGTCGTGGCGCGCATCCCAACGAAGCTTGATTAAGGTCCCTTCTGTTCTCGAACACAGTAGCTCATTAATTCCGTTATCTCATTTTCTGCAGTCACCGGATCTCTTGACCAGTGGATCGAATCAATTGCCCTCGTGTCATCCCCCTCTGTCGAGGGTCTGAAAAATCCCAAGAAATTTTCATAATATCGTCCGAGAAAGGCTCGAGTCTGTGCTTCGGTAGCGACAGAGAAGCGATCTAGTCGGTCGGTTATAAATAGATTAATTCTCGTTCATCGACAATTTGTTAGGGCGTCAAGTTGATGCCAACAGGAGCGTGACCTACATCCACGCGATGTTGGCTGTACCATGTTTCTAGATGAATTTCGTAACGAACATGTAAGTACGTTCAACCTATATTATGATCAGATTTCGTATCAACTCGTTGTTTGTACTTACGTCTTTCTTAAGCGTCGTTTTAAAATCAATCTTTGTCGCGTATCGTTCTTGGTAGCTATCCTCCAACTGTTTCCAACAGACTGTCTTTTATTGTACGAACCTTCGTCAAATCGATGACGAAGTTGATCTTTGCTACTTCGGAATTTTTGTAAATATCTAAACTTCAGAGATCTAATACGTCGCTTAGCGATTGTTCCGTGTTTTTCAAAGTCCGCGTACCAAAAATTCTCTCTTCGTACGACGAGGTTAACCCCTACAGTCATCGTTCGTGAAAAGGGATTACTCACACCTAGAAAGAAGCTAACTTTCCTGCTTAAAAAGTTCTACAAATCCAATGCAATCGTTTTCCTGAATTGTTCAAACTCTCCGTTTCGAAAATTGTCAGCTCGTTCGGCGAACCGTTTAGGTCAATTCCCTGGGACGTCCGATTAAGTTAATTGAATTAAACGGTCTCCGCGGCTCCCTTTGCGTCCTCACCGGAAGCGCTGCTCGAAACGCCCTCTTCTTTCGTTCGTCCACGTAACACCCACGAACACTACGGATTACCAGAGGATCTTGAAGAGACTTCCAGTTCGATGGCTTTTCAGCGGAAGAGCAGATTCTACAGCCGCGAGCAAATTAGTTTAACCCGGCGAGTAGGTTCGTAGTCTTCCCGGTCCCGATTCGGCAAACTTCTTCGAGGGTTCCTCAGTTCCTCGAGACTGTGGACGTGACGGCAACAAGATATCTCGCTGACCGTCACGTTTGCGGTTGTCCCTGTCGGTTTACCTTGTAGCTCTCTCTCTCTCTCTCTCTCTCTCTCTTTCTCTTTCTCTTGCATCTGCCTACGAGAAGAGAAGAGAAGCTTCGTGGCCGTCTTGGAAGCGACGCAAAGTCGTTGATCCAGCGAGTCGAGTTCTCCGAGCAAGTTTCGTATACATACTCCGCTGGTTCGACCACCGGACCGGTCCATTTCCCCTGCTCTGTTGACACTTCTCGACTCGACCGAGTTCAAATATTGCTCCGGACCAGCCGGCGCGGCGGACCGTGTCGAGGACAGCGTCCACGTGGTTCCCGAACGGAGCTCGGTTTTGTCTGTGGGTTGCTTTGAAGCGTAGTATTCTGTAGTACGAAATGAAAGATCATCGGCCAACAGATACGTGTTTTACTTTATTCCATCTTCTTCGAATGAGGTAAGACGCTTCTGGATAATATAGTAGGATTAAGCGAACATTTATTTTCACCAACTTTGATCCTCTTCCGTGCCAGTATTCCTGCGCGTAGCAGGTTAACCGAAACGTGGAGTTTAATTGCCAATCGCGTTAAACATCAGACAACGCTACCATTTAATCTAAATTCAGAAATTAACGGCAACGCAACCAAAACGAACCAAAGAAAAACGTAACGGGGTAAATATTTTGGTTAATATTTATTTGGGTATCTGGAAAATGTAGGGAAATATAGGAATTGAAGGAGGTTTCAGGATCCTCCGGTAAAGATATCGAAGTTATGGTTATAAATAATTAGATTGTATCACATTAACGTATTTTGTTTTGGTACCATTATTAAATGAAATTAGATTTCTGCGAGTTTATTCTGTGGCAGATGCTTCGAGTAATCGGAAAAAGTATTTCGGAAAAACGATATAATCTCGAACTTACATGACCAGCGGTACAAGGAAAGTTTGAGAATTTTGTATTTCATTTATTTAGATCACGGTCGTTTATTTGAAATATCACAATCGGAAGTAGCAAAAGATTAAAGAAAAGCGACGATATAAAAGTGATTGAAAAATTCCTCTTACCATTGACGCGTCTATCGAAAGAGCATGATTCGATCGATGTGGAATAAAATTAAAAGTAGGTGAACCAGGTATAAACCGAGGATCTACGGGGACTCGCGGTGAAAGTGTTTATAATCCATCAGCGTAGCCGGGACCGCGCCTATTTCTGTTCGCCATGGCGATCGTACTAATCCCCGTGGAAAAATTTTCTTGGCACGGACCACGGGATTCGACGGAATCGCGATCGCCAGCCTCGATGGAGTATATTCGAACCGACACCGAGGTATCCGGCAGTTCGTCGAAGATCTTAAATAAAACAGGAACAATTTGCGAAGCTTAAGACACGGTCGAAATAATTTTCTATGAATTTATCGCTATTCTTCACCCTTTCTGAACTTCAGAGGATGAAACGAACCTCGCAGAAGCAAAAGGTAAAGCGTGAAAGCTCTATGAAGCGAAAATCAAGTCGACTCGGCGAAACTGTCTCGAAACGAAGTTACAATTCGAGGAGCGGAAAGGAAGAAGCAATCGGTGATGTCTGATTGGAGCCCAATCTAAATATAATCTCTCGTTTGATACACAGTAGCCGTGGGTAATAGCATTACCGCAGATTACTCGTTACGGGAGCAATCTAGCGACGAAGCTCGAGGAAAATCGAAAGTGTAGCGGATTCGCAGGAAATCGGAGGAAAAGATAATCGAAACGTCGAAGGCGTAACCGGACGTCCGTCGCAACGACTTTGACGGCAACGTTGTTTCTTTGCTATTTCCATCTGTCTTGACTCCCTTTCTCTCTCTCTTTCTCTATTTCCTTGCCTGTCTCTTGTGGCAGGGATCAGCGAGCTCGCGAGGTTAACGACTTGGTCCGTTGCTTCTTCTTTTCCTTCGTCCATGGCACTACGCTCGTTACGCGTTAGATAATGCATGCAAATTGCATTAAGTCAACGTGACTACCGGTTCTCGGGCACGGACGATGTAACGTCGCGTCGTCCAGCTCTATCTTTTTCTGGCTCTACCCTCCTAGTCAACGACCTGTCCATGTAAAGATAGGACGAATCGTCAGCGCGTTTACCGTTGCAGTTTCCAGGCCAATCTATTACGCCGACTGTCAGCCAGCTCTGAGTGTATTATAGATGTTCCGTGAGCCGGCCAGTGAATCACTCGAGACGTTCAGAAACATCGAAGACGAGATGCAGCGGTGGCACCCTTTGAACGGAGACTCTCGTTCCGACTCGTTCGCGTGTCGCGAGTCGTATTCGTTGCTCGCAGTTTCGTCGAATCTTGGCTCGCTCTGTTGGTCGTGCGGCTTCTTTGCTCGTCGTGCTTCCTCCTCGTCTCCGTGGTCCTTTCACGAGGTCTCGGCGTGCAATGGACGCGCGGGCTCTCCTCTCTCTACAGGCTTAATTACTTCGGAGGCAGAGATACCCAGTGTTGGTAGTCAGCTAGTCTTGCTTGAGACTGTAGACGGGAGTTCTCGTTTTAATGTACGGCAATTAGGAATGCCTGGAGCGCGGTGTAGATAAATTGCCAAGTATTAGCGGGTAAATTGCTACATTTCGTTATTGCCGCGTAATAATGATAATCTGCGATAATTGACATTCGCCGGTGGATGAGTTATCCTGCGTCGATGCGTTTACGCCAGTTCTCCAATTATTTCCTCTAATTAAATCGCGAGCAGATAGAGCAACGGTAGGGTTGGTACATCGCGTGTCGATCAGAGGAGGAAATTACGTTGGAAATAAGAATAGTCGAAAGTGGAGATTAACCCTTTGAAGCAGCGTCCTGAAACTGATGGTGAATTATCCTCAAGTGGTACTCTACTCTGGTACTCTACAAACTACTTTCAACAGTTTTTCGTAATTTAAGTACATTTACTATTATTACTAGATATTCTGCGAGAAGTTTGACGATGAGCAAAAACAGATAAGACGTCCACAATATACAGCTTGTGATATCCGAAAGATATCACCGCGTACGTTCTATTTTGCATAGACGTTTCCAATCTGTTTACAACCGACAACGTATCTACACGGAAATATTTTTATTAAATCATCACACAATGTCCAAAGTGAAAAGAACCGCGTAAAATACAAAGTTTCAACTTCAATTCGACGTAAAATTGCAAATAATTAAACTTCGATTTCTGTAATTACTGCGATGCTGGTAAGAAGACTAGCGTAAGAAACGCAGGTTTGTTTATCGGCCGAAAGTGTCTCGTACGCAAATAAAACAATGTAGCAAAGGAAAGTTAAGTAGACGCGAAAGAACGGTTCTTCGCTGTATTAATATGCACTTTGATTGTCTCCATTTGCGTTCGTACGGTGCGCCCAGCAAAATCTACGTTCGTAACTCTGGTGTTTTCTGGTGGAACTCGACGACCTATTCGTTGTTACGCACGGCTATTAACTGGCAGCCGTGTGCTCGGAATTACTCGAGTGAATCACGCACGCCAGTCCGGATGTCGATGAAACCGGCTTCCTTTAGCCCACGTTACGTCTGTACCGATCGTGCGGATTATTCTATCGATGGAATTTCAATCCCCGCCGTGTTAATACGCTCGACGATACGATCTTTGTAGCCAGGGTTATTTGCATTTTACCTGACCCTCGATCCGCCACTTATAGATCTTTAATAGCCACCGTGGGCGTCGATTAAAAATACTCGCACGATGCTAAAAAGAGCTGCCACGTTGTCGAAATAGACGGACGATGATCCACGATTAGCGGCGAAAAAACAGCTTTAGGTGTTTCGAATGGTTGCTTGTTCGAGAATGATGCAGGAGATTGGTCTCTAATCCGTCAATTCATTGCTCGTTTGAAGCATCTTCAATAATCTCAACGAATAAAAAGGGTAGTTTGGAGATCGTAGATAGAATTAGAACTAGTAGATCAAGATAATAGGTTTTTCTGATCCATACAAGGTACGATAGAAAAATAATGAAACTAAATCTATCATACTCTTATCTACTGTACGGATATGTATCAAGAACTACAAGTATCTGCTAACAAGAATTTTGACAAACGAAGAAATGTTAAATTCGTGTTATATTCGTGTCCAGAATTAAAATTGAAATTGAAAATTCAACATCAAAATAGTGTTCAAAGTATTTTAAACGCATGTATGAATCTCAGAAACACTGTATCAAGTATCTCGGAGATTATTTCAAAACTGTCGTCTTGTCCATTAAATGTCTTACTTCTTGTTAGCCTTGTTACTTTCTTATCTCACCATACATCGAGACAGTCTACGGTCAGAAATCGACTGCCTAAATTAGGAATATTATTCAAACGCAAAAGTTTCACGACGAAAAGCGGTAAGACCTATCATGAAAGAACTGGAGACGGCCAAACCAATTACTTTGAAACTTCCATCTGTCCAAACGCGGCGCAACGCCTTTAATTGACACGGCGTCACGCACGGTACTCTCCTCACGAGGATCTGGTAACCATCGGCTGCTAACCACATCCCGTATGAACGAAAAAAGCACCGTAAAAAACCCCCATCCCCTGAACAACCCCAGCTTAACTTAACCCAGACCCGGATCTGTTAGGCAGATACGGTTCTCCCTCAAACAGAATCTTTATTTGACCGAGTCGTAGATATCAGGCTGGCGACTGCAAACGTCGTTTATAGATAAGAGAAATTACCAAACGGCCAAAGAAATTGCTTAGGGCCAACACAGAGTTGTTGTATCGCGTACGTCGTGGTTGTTAACACCGTTCGAGTAAATCATGAATGGTCGTTAGGATTTGGACTATGGTTCCCTAGAGAGTAAGCTTCGAATTTCTCGGGGAGCAGTGCCAAGGAATTGCGCCCAAGTTCGACCATCCCCTAGACCTTTCTCTCTCTCTCTTCCTCTGACCTTTGGATATACGCGATACATCTTTGTTCTTGCTCGAGGACTACGTAATACTAGACGTTCATCCGTATTTTTGGTCGCCAAGATTTCTTGCTGGGTACACGTTGCTGGCATTTTTATTGACCGTCGTTGAGTCTCGTTTGGACCTGCTTGTACGTGTTTTAACTCGACGCTAGAATTTTATTAACCCGTTATTGCGCCACTCGTTCTCCCGAAACTGGTTTCACATCACCTTTACCGGCGAATAAAATGTACAATTTGTGTCAAAGAAATGTAGGAGTGTGTGAGAGGTGTATCGAAAAATATATAAGCGAAAAGGTATGCTTGAGTGAAAAAGAGGGTCATTCCAATTCTCAAATATATATCGTTGTAAATGTAAGAAATTCTTCAGAAAAATTACGATAATTTTAATTACACTCTGCCAGTTTCAGCGTTACAGCTGACGGGCTTGTGGAATGATCGTTTCATCGGTACGCTAACACGTGCAAATACATTCGTAAAAGTTTCCTTCTTACCTGTCTTCGGTCAGATTGCGTGCTCCTAACAATTTAACTTCTGCTTTCTCCAAGCGGACTTAATGAGACGTCTCTATCGTACCTGAATCTTAAAACGCTCTTTACAAGCGAGCGTTTTATATCGTCGAGAAAGGACATCTGCTAGCCATTCCGTTACTTCGTTCCATTCGAATCCATACAACTTTCGCGAATGTCATCGGTTAATACAATAATCTGCGAATAGAACTTCTACGTATGCTCGACCGCATGTAATCAAAGGATTAAACCCCTGTTAGCACACTTCCATTTGGCATCCGATTAGCCGGCTTTCCCCTGATATCGCTTTATATCTAATACGTATGCGTACAGGCAAACCAGGAACAATAGTATCGAAAGTAGTACCACCGTGTGAACTCGTAACTCGTGACCGCGTCGTTGTCGTTTTAACAGAGTGACTAAGTGTTAATACGTTTAGACGATCGTGGCTTCTCGTACGCCGTTAATCTCCAATTCCTCCCTTCGTTTCGTTTGCATACGTCGACCTACGGCTAATTAACTGTTCACGGTTACACAGTTTCGCCATTTCGGTATTGAAGCCGACCGAATGGCCGTCCTAAATTTCTCCTCGTTATCTCTTTCGCGCTGTTCACATCGTTATCCCTGGTCGATCTGGACGAGGATGGCCCCCGACTCGCTCGTGCATGGTGGCGAGACTCTCTCGTTACACGCATGATTTGCGCGCGAAGTGAACACGCGTAGGAGAGGATCAGTGAGGAGTTGCATATCCTTTGCATCAACCTTCGTCGAGTTTTTCTAGTCCTCGAAACGGTGTCTCGACAAGGGTTCGACAGCGATGTACTTACGCGGAATTCCTCCAGTCGTTTCTTTGCCGATGTCGAGAAAATGAAGTGAAAATTTAACGAAGATGTAATGAATCAAAGGGTATCGTGTTTGCAAGTTACAAAATTTACACGAGACATAGGCAAAATTGTAGTTCAACTTGATCGTGAATCATTGTACACTACGGGCTAAGAGATTCGAATCATTACGACTTATATATCAGAGTATTATCATCTACATGTATTTTATAGCGTTCATCGAAAATTGCAATCATCTCGGTCGTTTAGACACTTTTGGATAATACTTAAATACGTTACAATTATTGCATCACTGTGTTAGTAAAATATAAATATTCATATCGCTCACTGTTTTTCAAGTAAAATAACAATTTTGTATCTTTCGTCTTCTGATTCAGAGAATGCCCCCAAAAAATGGTCACAGTCATCTTGCCCGCCAAAGTATTAATACCAAAATTTGTAAAATTGCAATGCTGTAAAACAAAGTGAGAAGGATTTAGAAACTAAGGAAAATGATCCCTAACTTCTGAAAGGTCGAACGAACTAAATGAAAATTGCGGTAAGACCGGTTCAGAGAGACTTAACCTTTAGTTGCCTGGAATAAATCGCGAAAGATCGCGAGATAATCGGACTAATTATTGTTTCATATCCGGCAATTTCGAGCACGCTGTGCGTGAAATGAATCAGGTCTGAGGTCTGGTTCGATAAATCAGTACGGGGACGAGTTTCGGTGATGGGGGAAAAGATAGGCGAGCAGATCAAGACTCGTCCTACACGCCACCGTACCGCGAAAGAGGCCAGTCGATGGAATTACGAGAGTCCTTCGTTTATAAGTCTCTGTCTGTGACAGTGAACTCTTGGAGCGTGACATTGTCACGGATCGTGTTGCACGATACGCTCATCTTCCGTAACCGTGGCTCGTGATTGCGCACTTAGCCAGTCAGCCGAGGCTGAATTTCAACCGGTGCGAAACGCTTCGCGATACCGCTACCAGTTTTCTACGATTGGCCATTAGATGGTTTTCACGGAACTTGATTGAAACTGATTGCAGAGTCGTTGCACGATCGGCTTTACTAATGACGTTTCTTCTGGTATTAGATACTTGGAGATATAGAGACATCGTCGCCATATATCGATCGAGCGCCGAAGATTACGCGTTAGAAGTTGCTAAACGAAGTCTGCTCCAATTGCTACAATTTCTTTCCGTTTTGATTTAGGATTTAACTTTCTATTAATTTCACGCATAAATCTTTATTAATAAGAAATTAAACTTTCTTATAAATGCTACGTTACATGCCTTTATCGACTAGGAATCAAAAACCGTATCGCAAATTCATATTACAAAACAAGAAATTGAAGAACCTACGTAATAATAAATTTATCAGGAAGAAAGTAGGAGAACGTTGGTCTTAACGTTAACACACTTCTTCAATTAAGCTTTCACTTAATTTTACTTGCTAACACAACAGTTACTCGAATATGCATTCCCCTTTGGTAACCCTCACATTTTTCACGTACCGCGGTTCTTGTGTCGAAACTATTCGCACTCGCGAAACTTCAGAAACCGTGGACGATCCTTTGACAAGATTTTGGAAACAGGTCAAGCGACTCTCGGCCGGCACAAACGCGAATCTCCTCCAGGCTCGTAGGCTCGTTTCTTACCGGTCGCAAACTCGGTAACACGGTAACGCGAGGGCACGAGGAAGCAGAAAGTGGGATGAAAGAGCGGCAAAACGGTGGGAGAAGAGAGGGGCATGTCGATGACCCCGGCCTCAGGCTGCACCTGCATCACCTGCGGCCAGAGGCAACCCGTCGACGGAACTCTGACGATCGTCGCCGTTCGACCGTGCGGTGAACTTGATCTTAACCGTGAAAAAAGTTGCCCGGCCATCTGTGCCACGGAGAGGAGGAATTTCAAGTGGCGAAGCGAGCGCGTGGAGCTGCGAAGGACACGCGATCGCATCGAAGAGCAGAATGCAACGCGGAATTCACGGATTTAAGCCAAGCGTTTCCTCCTTCGTGCGTAAACATCGCCACCCATATCTTCGTCCGTACTTTCGATATGGCTCATTAACTGCTTGCTCTCTGGCATTCTAAGAATTATTTACCATACGTGGTTTACGAATTGATTACTTCCGGTGATTTCTGTGTGGTACTTGGATACTATGGAAAATTACAGGCTAAGTTATGACTGGTAATTTGTTGGCATTTTTGTAAATAGATCTCGGCATCGTGGGTAAGCTATTTCGCGACCATTCTGTACTGGATATTTCGTGAAATTTACATTATGTTATACATAATTGGTAAATTGTTGGAACTCTTGCGAATGCATCGTGGGATAGAGAGTAAAGTGCAGATATGAATTATGACATTTTTTTTTATACCATGGGAGGTTTCGTACTTCAGATTCAGGAATTAATGCATCATTCTATAGACGAAGAAGTAGACGATTAATAGAGTCCTCGAGCTCTCCAGCGAATGCTATAGACGTTCTCTCAAAGATGATTAATGCCATGCGGTGGTAGGCCATTTAAAATACCATATATACAATCTGTCGATACGTAGGTAGATGAATAGTGCAGAAAATCACTATGCAGAGTAGCGAAGGAGGTAGAGTATTCTGGTGTGTATAAGATCGAGGCCGAGTTACCACTAAATTAACACGTTCACAGTCCCGTGACCCATACGCGCCTCTCGGAAATCAAACTGATCAAGTGCATCGAGGTTAATATCGTGTACTCTAGCACTAAAATGAAGACATTTCCGAGAAACAGGGTCGATCAATTTGCTTTCATTCGCAATCAAAAATCATATACTCTTTTCACATAAAAAACACGAATATTCTGCTTTCGTTTCTCTTTCGATAAGCTTCGTAGAATACATGTGCATCGTACAACATGTTTTTCGAAATATTATCGAATATACGTGATATTATACGATACCTGATATTATATGTATCTTTGGTTACCATTAGGTGATTATTATATCGCAATGGACAGAATTCATTCTTCTAGTACAACCATCCAACTGCCTTACTTTCCCATATTAAATATAACAAAACAAATTTATCACACCATTGATAGACAATGTAACCCCATCGAGGCACGTGTATCATTTTTCTGAATGTATAAGAAACAAGAGCTGAATATGTGTTATCGAACACGTGTTGAGAAACACGGTGTGAATAGAAAGATAAAGTCTCTGCCTCTGAATAATAAAAGTTTCCACTTCTGTTCCACTTACACCTCCATATTTTATATTCTTTTATATTCTACATCTCATTTATTCCAGCGGATGAAAGCGGCCAGCAGTTCCTCCGGTTGATATTGCGTCGTTTCCTGTTCGGGGTAACGGTAACACCGTACACAATTCTCGTGGTGCAACCTGTGCCTAAGCACGCAGATCTTATCGAGGCGAACGAGTCGTGCACAAACGCTCTCGTTCCGATCTCAGCCCGATTTTCATTGTTCTCCGCGAAAAGTGCGCGTAGCCAGAAGCTACGCAGCGAGAACGCTTGCTGCTACTTTTCGTACCGTTACGCCACGTGCTCTCGAAACTTCGATAAAGCACCGGTAACGCGAGCATCATTGTCTCCTTCCTGGGACCAGGCGCGAGACAGGAACGTGGAAAACCACTTCGTGACCGTGGAACAGAGATCCCGTTGCAAATCAAATACAAAACTCTCGTACGGAAGACACGGAGAACAAGTACGAACGTAGTGTCTTTGCTTGCCGTTCATATAATAAGTTTTATGAAATAAAGATTCAAATATCTATTGAACTAGTTGTTCGAGACTCACTTTTGACCGTGTTTCTAACCTTCTCTCTTGGTGCTGCAGTGTCGCGGACGGATCGTCTTACATGACCGTCGATATACAGGGTGGTTGGAAATTGGTGGTACAGGCGGAAAGGGGGTGATTCCAGGCGAAAAAAAGAAGTCGAAAATATATGAATCGAGGTGGTAATTTCAGGCGAGGCACTGTAGGAAAATAGAACGAATCTATATTACGGCCCAGCGCTATACTAATAACATCGTATATGCAATTGGTAGCATTTTGAATTCAACGAAAGTGTTCGTACGCTCAGCGTGATAGTCGAAAAAGAAAGCATAGCACTCACGCGATGGTGGGCACGTTTACGAGGGAACCAGTAGCTTTACGGGAAGTGGCGTAGAAATAGCGCTCTACCTAATTGTTCGTCTAGTAGAACTCGGGATTATTGCGATCTCGCCTTCGTTCCCTGTGTCCACGTAGAGTCCACGAATTTCCTCGTGGAAATGGGCAAAGGTGGTTACCGCGTTCCACGAGCCGCAACCACCACCGGACGATCCTCTCGATTTGTTTACGCACTTCGTTAATTAACCTCGATAATTGGGTACGTGCCAGGCATGCGTTACCGTGTCGATCGCTTCCGTTCTTTCCTATAAAAGAGATATTCAAACGAGTGGTAACTTTTCTCAGGTTCTCGCTAAAAAAAAAAAGCTATCTCGATAGCTTTTAAAATTCAGTGAATTCCATCTCTATTGATTTTCTAGAAATTTAACAAAATTCAGCTTCCAAATATTATCTTTCTTGTGTCAAAATCACGCGTCCTTTAGTTATTACCTTGCAAATCACGAATGAGCAGTTCTCGTTATTTCGATAAGAAAGTGAGCTGGATGCTCTTCTCTTTTCCTTCTTCTTTTCTTACTTTGAACATACTTTGAATTTCCACAACTTATCGAATCTATAAGAAGGACATTATCGCCCCATATAATATAATCCACTAAAAATTCTTGTATCTTCAAACCTCGAGAACGAGACGTTCCAAGAACAGAAACTTCGTTTCGCGTCATAAAAATGCATCCCACCTGCCAACAGTACTACGCTCGTACGTTCCTCGTATCCTCTACCTTTCAGCCACTCTCGTTCAACCCTCATTTCCAACGAAGAACACCGAATTCCTGTGAAATTGTACTAAAAGCCATTTGACGGCCCGTGCATATTCCATACACGTAAATGCACTTCGTATGCAAGTATCGTGCGAGATGCAGCGGCCCCGTGGGCTTCTTTATTTCGAAAATTCCACATTCCTCGGCCGGAATAATAGCTGGCTGTCGTTCCGACGATTCATCCGCGAGCAATCTCGCGTTCGTCGCGTCGTGACACCCGCGCACGAGCCGATGAAACGACGCGAAGAATGCCTCTTTCTCTCCGGAGTCCATCCAACGTTTTAATAAACCCACGCCGGTCTTACCCCTTGGTGAACGTCCTTTGACCTCGTCTCTGTTTTCTATGGGAAACACGAAGTCACGAAAGGGACGACGGAAGCTCTTCCGTGGAGAAAACGTCCCAGTCCAGAGCGCTGTGAGAATCGATCAAAGGATAAGATTGAACGTTAATTGGCGACAGGAGACACGAACCGTCCGGACTGATTGCTGTAATCGCTGACCCATTGTCGTTCTTTATTAAATTAAAGGGAGTAGAACGATACGTAGTCGACAGTGATTCTCAGAACGATATTAGTTTCGTATCAAACTGGCCTCTTCGAGTTTAATTCGATTTTTCGGGTTCTGATTCCGTTTGATTAAACATATTGGTTAAGTGGCTATTGCTGTCCTCGTCGGTTCTTCGAAGTTTTAATTTATAAATTCACTAATATTATTAACTTGGAAATTATTTTTCAAAAAAGTCCTGATATTGCTTGCGTTTTTATTATTAACGCGTACGATTCGTTATGAGAATAACGAACATTGTGTCGATTATATTATCGTTTAGAAGTCGTTTAATATTCGTCGAATATCGATGTCGTTTAAATAAACGCGAACGATGGTGCGTTTAAAATTAACGAATGCGTCAAGTATCAGTAACGAGAAATATTTGGAATTTCTTGTCAATATACTATCTCGATAACTGATCATTGACCATTGAGTAACTCATGGCCAGTTGCCAAGACATTGGTATATATGAAATTGGAGAAAGAGATCCAAGTGGAATCAGTTGACAGAGCAATCTCTTAGCCGGAATATACGATTTGATTTCTAGTGTCGCTAAACCTTTTTCCCCTGGCGGAATCACGGTTTCTCGTTAGACACGACACGTTTTCGGAGAGAGGAGAGGAATACGCGTCGTCGCGTCTCCCCGCGGATCATGGTTGCCAGCTCGCGCGAACTCTCCAACGAAATAATTGAATAATTCAGGCAGAGTCGCGTAGTGCGCCAGTTTGCGAAGTGTCAGGCTCAGCTCGTGGCCACGCACACGGATATTCCGGTCGTATAACCGGCTGTTTCGGTGTCGCTTTTCGCGTCCGCTTGATACCGAAACCTTTCTTCCTACCAGCCAACGAATGGGACAGGTTTTCGTGCTAAAAGGACACCCGATACGTGGAAGCTTGTTTAAGAGGACACTTAATACCCTGTACAGATGGTGGCCGGAATTTCGGGGCTGTTCTTTTCAATTCTTCTCTTTTTTTTAACCCTCCTCCGTACTATATTCCATTGGTCGGAGTTCCACGAACTCTCTCTCTCTCTATATATATACCAGTTTGTTTCCACGTATGTTGATTTTCGGTCGTAAAAAAGTGATTAACGTTGTTTAAAGACTCGTAGCATACCGGTCGTTATTAATTCCCGGTTTACCTCTCTTCCTCTCTTCTATACGCGTTCGTCTAACTATCATTTACGTTCTAATAAGCTCCTAATTAAATACGCGATAATCAATGTGCATTTCTTTTACGATCGCGAAAGTAACGCGCAGTAAAAACATTGAGAAGAAAGAACCATTCTGTAGGAACGCAGACAATTTCTTTCGACCATAGGGGGATTCGTCGGAGGATAATAAATGATCGTTGGACGTGGAAACCGTTTGAAGAATCGATTCGATAAGGATCGCGAAGCGGATAGGAGAGGACGACGTCAGGCTGCCAATTAGACCGGCGAGTGCAAATCCCTTCGTTAACCGGCTATAGAGCGAATATAAACGCGGTGTACGGTTCGCGATGATAAAATTTGAATTGTCACGGTATCCGGTGCGGTTCTCTATCGCCTGTATTAATTTACAGAGCTGAATCGGAGAAGTGCTCACGACGGCAGAATCGTTGAACGATCGCGACGCGTTCGTGATTACGGGCGAGAAACGACGACGATCCACGAGTTGTTGAATCCACGAAGCCGTGTGGCACTTATCAAAGAGGAGGGTGGTCCTCCCGGAGGATGTGTCACTCGCGGCACCACTCAAATCAGATTTTCTTCGCTTAACGCCCTGTCAGTTCTCGCTTTGCAAGCGCGTTGCTCGCTTCAGGAATCACGTCGGCGTCCGTCAGGCCGGTTTATTGCATTTCCAGCGGGTTTCGTCTCGTTTTCACGGTTTGTTTCGCCCTTCATTTCCCGGCAGCCGCCTCGTCGCGCGAGTACCCCACCAAAGACGAGATAGAACGCCGACGACGTTTCTTCGGCGTCTCTGCCTCCGCGAAGACGCCGTTCTTGCAGCTTCTGACACTTTTCGTCGGGTCGCGTCACCCTTGTATCTTTTCTTCGCGCGTGTCTCCCCCTTCTGTCTCTCTTCTTTCTTATCTTCTCCTCTCCGTCCTTCCTTCCTTCCTTCCGCCGCGTCAACTTCGATACAAAGAATTCCTCTCCTTTAACCCGTCAAACACTCAACCCTCGTTCCATATTCAGCCGGCAATCGGATGAATCCGCGGCGGTAGAAAATTTATAAGCGCTCGAAAGGTGTATCGTAGAAACGCGCGTATCGTCATCCGATCATATGGAACAAGAAACGCCGAAGACAATCGAGTACGAGCTATAGAAATGAAATACCGTTACTGTATCTGAATTTCATCGTGGATACTCGATTCTACCAAGATAATACCGGAGAATCGATCAAATTTTAACTTTCCATGGAAAGGACGTAGATATAAAAATGGTGCCATTCTCGTCGCTTTCAAATACGTTTCGATACGAATTCTTCTCTTCGGTGTTCCCTCTATTCAACGCGAGAGAATAGCTCCTCATCGAGCTCACTTGATCGAATCGAGCACGAAAGAAAATAGAATCAGTCGTTAACGTCGGGTGACGAAAAAACGCTGCAGTTATTTTTATTCCGTGGAATACATTTTGCTTCTGAAATACAGCGTCTTCCCTCGCTCTTTTTCCATACCACGAACCGAGTACATTCGTTTCACGATCTCTCGAGTATCCGTCTGTTCACGAGCGCGTCTTTTACGAATCGAATCAGCCTGCCTGTGTACGCACGCCGAGCGAACGATCCGCTTTTCCGTGGCCACGAAACTCGCGGCGCCAACGAAACGCGTCTCCGACTGTGTCTCTGTACGCGCGAGTAACCGTATGAAATTCTCGCGCGGCCGAGCTTAGGACGCCCGGCTCGCCAACCGCTTTGCTTTATTTCCCTTTCTTGTCGTTCTGTAATCGAATCTCGAGCGTGCCGTTTCTCCCGTTTGCTCCTTGGAAACAATTGAAATATTTTATTTTAGAAATTTGTTCATCCTCGTCGATGAAAGGTTCTTTGATCTTTGATTTTATTAATTTCTCGAACGAGAGAAACGAGTCCTATATCCTTGCGTTCAAACGGAACTTCGTAGGAAAGAAGATTCTCCATCGTCCTAAATTACGAAATTGAAATTTTATTTCGTCCCGTGCCAATGGAGACTCTAATCATTAATCAAATTTCCCTGCGTTAAGATCCAATACGGAAATTTCGGATTGAAAAAGTAGAGAGCGGCAGTGAAAGCGGAGACGAGTTCTCGTTTATTTCGAATTAGAGGGGGGTGCTGTCCCCGCAAGGTCCTTCTTGCGATATGAATGAAGCTCAAAGGCGTTGTTCGAGGATCTCGCGAGGGGCCGGGCCCTTTCGGGGCTCGTCGAGCAAACATGCGGGATTATTAAACCGTCTACGCGCGCCGGAGACGTTTCATCTTTGATTGGCCCGGACGTAATGGGAATTCCCGGTCGATCCCAAGTTTACTAAGGGTGATACTATTCGCCTCGACTTCCGACCGTCTATATACACCGTGGCTCGGTTTCGTGCAGAGTTTCTCTCTCCATCTCTCTCTCGCATGCATAGTATACAGTGTCACCATTGCTCTGTATGCTTCGTTGTATTCGAAACCAATGTCGGTTTTAATCGTGTGATTTGAAAGGCTGCGAGCGTGTACAGAAGAGCGCCCACTGACGGAAAATTAGGGTCGCTCGTGTAACTAACCTTTTTCTTCTTAGGGTATAAATCAATTTCCATAAGGAGATCCGGGGCGAGGATCGAAACCTTTTGAAATTCACCTACGCTTTACATTCCCAAAAGTTAGCGCGACGATTAGCGTAGATTAATTTTCGCCATGCTCCAGTTAATTGATCGCGAGCCGCGAAACAAGCAACCCTCCGACCACTCGTCACAACCACGAACACAAACTTTCCAAACAACTGCTCTCTCGTACCCGAACAAAGTAACTTCCTTCTACAAACTAACCGGGTGGTAGGCTGGCTAAAAAAATAAACCGTAACCAGCATCCGATTAGCCGGAGACCGATTAAAGCGACCGCAATTATCAAGAGTTTGATCCGGGCATTCGGTGTTTGCTTGCACCTCCTGCCCCTCTTCCACTGGCAAATTATCTCGCTGGAATTCGTAATTGACCCAGTGAACGGCCAATAAATCGATAACAGTAGAGTGAAGCTGCGCGGCGGTTCGCCTCTGGAATTCCAATCGTGTGTTCTCTTCTCTCGCTGTCTTAAAGGGGTGGTTTTTCCGCAAGCACGCGCGTATGTAAATCTTCGTGGCTTCCGTGTAGAGGACGGTGGCGAGCCGATATACTCGTTTGTCCTTGTTGTTGAAACAGCTCGCTAGTTTTGGAAGCTGTTCCCAATGGGGGCACCAAAGGAAATCTCGCTACAGAGACGGCAGTACTATACGAGGAGCGAAGAGGAATGTCGAGCGCCGCGGGGGTCGACCGTTTTGCCAGCCAGATTTATGTAGCAAATATTTGCAAGGCGAGCCACCTTCTGTCCCCTTCTTCTAATGGATTGGACGACTCTTGTCTGCCGTTCCCCGTGACTCGTCGTTTTTCGCGACACCGACCCGTCTACCGATAGGTAGGCACTCCAATTCCCTTGAAAGCATCCGTTGTTCTTTTCGTCGGCTCGACCTCCTTCGCCCGTGGCCCGCGATGATTTACGACGAACCGTCTCCCAGGCCGCTGGTCCACCATGTCCGACGCGAAACAAGGTGTTTCGAATGAGACCTGTCTGCGGATTTGGACTGCACTTGAACAGGTGTCTGAGTGACGACTGCTAGGGGAGATTTGATATGTAGGATATGTTTGACATGTATCCAGTATGTAAATAGCCGGCCCGGGGCTTTGAAAAGCTTCCAGGGATAATCGTATGAAAACCTGGAGTAAGGGTTCGTAGCACATTTTCAGAAAAGTCGAACGAACATTGAACGTATGGTTCTAGAATTACCTAGGATTGATCTTCCATCTTTAAACTATAGCGAAGCGGGTGAGTTCTTTGTTATCTACTCAATTTAGAAAACCTCATTGAGCAATAGCTCTCGATCTCAAAGGATCATACCGAGTAACAGATTTCAGGAACATTTGCATTATCTAAACTTATCATAATTCTTATGTTCCACCGTTTCAAAACTCATATACAGATCTGCGTACCTACTGATAATTTGTATTGCGGCAAGCTTCGACTTCCGACTGTCTGTTTCTTAAAAATGCATCCCTCGTCCCGGAATAACGGAGTCAAATCACGTTGCATAATTAAAATTTAATTTCCACGTTCCACTGTTCCAACGTAGTCCACTATCCAAATAGACTTAGCGGAAATAAACGAACGAATAAATAATTCGGCTCGACTCGAAGAAAATCGTCCCCTTGATGAGGGAAACACGGGAAAGAGCTAACGAATCCTCACGAAATCAATTAGCAGGCCGTCAGGTATTCGATAACGGGCAGGGAATCGAACAAGAGCAATTAAGTTGGAAATTAATTTAACCTCGGCGGAGCATCGACGCGGCTCGTCCCTGATTCGCGCGCAATTAGCCGACCGTTTTGTAGTTGTTAACAACCGAGGTATCGTTTAGGCAACTCGTGCTGCGTGTATCGTGCAGAGCGAGCTCGCTCGCCGGAAATTGAAGGTCGGCCCTCGTCGTCTACCGTCCCAGACGGGACGGAGGAACGAGGAAGAGGGAAGTCGTGAAAGAGAACTTTGAGGGGAGACGAATGATTTTCTTTCCTCCCCCCCCCCACGCCTTTTCTTCGTTTCCTTTTCTGTTTCTTCTACTGCTTCGTTTTTTGTTACGGCTCTAGCCACGCACAATGGCCCATTGAGTTGTTTGGCGTGTAAATTTGGTGCCGGAATTGCTTTCTGTTAAATCGAATTTCGAACATGTATACGTGGTGTCTCGTAATATGTAGGATCCACTTCAGCAACTGATCGTACGTTGATCTGAAAACTATGACAACAGTTCGTACAAACGCGCGTCTTCTTAACGTTCCGTTAAAAATAAGAGAAGCATACTCTGAAAACGTTGGTAAAACGTAAAAAGAAGGTAGGGATAACGAGGAAACAAGGAACGAGACGAGGAGAAATAATTCTTCGTCGTAAAAAGCGTGACCAGTAAAAAGTAACCAGACATTAACAGAGGAATAAGGTGTCGTAAACGGGGAAAGAAGAGAGGAGTGTACGACGCAAAAATGAAAAGTCCACAGATAGACGAAACTAAACGAGACGATACGAAGAAAGGAAGACACGGAGATGGGAGGAAAAACGAAATGAAAGTGTGGCTACGGGAAGGAGGGAAGAGGTAAAAAGGTTTCTCTAGCGAGGAAGAGAGAAAAGAAGAAAGAAAAGAGGGGCGCGCTTGTGCCTGGCAGTACATCGAGGAAGAGGGTCGGGATAAATGAGTTAAGTTAGAGCGACGGAAAGGGACCAACCTCTGCCAGGCGCCGTGTCCGTTCCGATTGCCCTGCCCGTGGACGGAAGAGGAAGACGGCGAAACGAATCACGGAACAATAATGCTTAGAGCAGCGCGCCTTGTCCCGGCCACGATTAAAGTATTTCCCTCTTTACACCAAGGATAAAGTAAGGCGTGCCTTTTTCTCCTCGGCTTGCCGGTAATTCGATTTTGAAAATGAAAAGACTCGACACCGGAGCCAAGGCACTAGCACCGAATCAGACCTAAGCGCAGCGATATTTCATTCGGTCCTTTCACCGATATCTTCCTGGCTAAATCTTGTTTTGCGAATTTGTATCTTTTAACGGAGAAAGGCCCGCTCTCTTTTTCACCGAGCTACTCCATGTACATTTTCTCTTATTTTTCTTCTCTCTAGCTTCGACCTTGGCTGTAGAAATTAAATAATCCTCCCTCCGCCTGCCGACCGGATCAAAGAACGCGTTTAACCGTAGGAAAAGACGCGCTACTCAGAGGCTGACTACGTAATTCCTGGATAAGTAGGCCTGCAAGAGGAAACGTTTCGTAGCAATTTCTTACTTACGATCGTTTCACGAGGCTGCTGTGTTGCATCGAGCTTTCTTCGGAACAAGTATCGAGCAACGAGTATTCGTGAAACAAGGCGAGAGGACTTCTTCTTCCTTTCTATGCAAAACGTAGCAGCGCGAGCCTGTAAAAACGTGTCAGTTACAAGGGAAGAAGTTGCTAGGGACAAGTGACAGCCGGTGGCTTCCGGGGTCGCCGGAAATCTGACTTTAAAATGAAGACGTTTTCAGTTCGTGGCTCGCAACGGAATCGCGAACGAACGCGACATTTTTCGGTGGCTCGTCCCTCGAATAATACGATTCAGAAGCGGCAGCATCAGGCAGTTTCGCCTGACGCATATTGTTTCACGTCGACGCGTTATAAAACCGGAAGGAAATTGCCTTCTCCGGAATCTCTATTCTCTTCCTCTTCTCTCGACGCCTCTTCGTCAAGGACCCCGTTTCTTTTTCGCCTTCTAATCCAATTTCCAGCGAAAACTTTTCCACGACCAACCTTCCAATTCCTTCGGACGCTTCTATACGCACAACATTCCTCGCATGCCTTTGGATTCGCATTCTTCATCGCCACCTCGGTCACGCATTCCGCTTGGTCGACCAATTAATTGCCCGTCCTCTCGTGACTCGCTGACAAGCGAGAAAAAATTCTATTTATCCTCGTTTCCAGTTCGCCTGCAGTCCGTTTTCGACGCGGTTAATGGATCACGAGAATCGTTTGTTTTTTCCTGGGTTAATGTATTCTGTGTAACTCTATGGGCTAATGGCCGTGATTTTCCGTTGAGGGGAATTATTTTTCTTAGGGAACTTCGTTTGAAAGGAACGGTGTGCGACCTGGATCTTCGTAAATGCACGCTAGAAGTAAAGTTAGGAACTAAGCCAAGTGCAATCGAGCTTCAGTATCGCCTAAACTTAGTGCAGATGAGGTAATCTTTGTCCAGCGCGATGTCTCGGGCAAACACAGATTTAGCTAAAATCAGTATTATTTCTGGCCATCGTTTCAGTGAGATCCGCTGTATCCAAGTTCAACGTGACATAGGTCTAGAACGGTAGTAGGTTAAATATCGAGCTGTTTGGATACTACCTATACAGCTTATATTTGGAATATAATGGAATATCATAATCGGAGCTGTACATGGGCCATGTATAGCGCTATTTGGTTAAGCAGCTTCCGTAAACCCAGAGGCGTTTATCGAATTTAGGGTACCTTAACTTGCGAACTATACCCTAATGTCGATGTAATTCAACTCGTATTGTTATTTAAAGTTGTTGAGAATTGTGGATCTTAATTGCCGAAATAAATGTAAAGGAACGCTAAGGTTACACTTGGAATTCATATTAAAATAGTTTTAGATTTATTTAATAAACGATTTCCAGGATCTTCGTCGATACACATTTGCACGCGTCTCGGCACTTTCTTTGTCTCACCATCTTCCATATCAGACTGCCAACGGAACAGTTACATTCATCTGTTTTTCGAGACACCGCGCGCACACATACTTCCACACACTCATACTCACACATGTGTGTCGCTACTACGCGGCCAATCTAGTCTAGCACACAAAATTGTACATATCTTAGTAAAAGTTTAAACAAATCGTAGTTGTACTATCATCTACTTCTACAAATATAATACACTGATATCAATGCTCAATAAATTATCGTATAAGAGAGTTCTAGAAAAATAATTGAAGCAAAAGTATCGAAACTAGCGTCTCAAGTTTAACTGAAACGTTTAGGAATCCAAATCTTTGAGTTTAACGCAGCTCAGACTTCATCCAACTCCCCTCTCCCCTCCCACCTTTCTATCGTTCATGGAAGAAACTCTCCAGCTGTAATTAAACTCGTTTCATTGTAATCGAATCGATGATTAACACAGGCGGCGTTGTCAGTGGCTTCCCCCTTTCGAAACTCTCGAAAAGTGTAACCGGTAGCTTCAACTTCACCCCTGTCCGCTTCCGCACTTGGGTACGGAGCCGTGACTCACCGTGAAAGGGATACGTTCGCACGTGTGCACGCGCATTTTAATTCGAGCCCGTTGTCGGGGCAGAGCGTTATTACGCGTGCGAGCCAACACCTCTCTCTGGCAAGGTACGATACGCAAAAGTGCGTGGAAGATTGGAGTCCTGGAATAGGAAAAGGGGGGAAAGAGGAACGGAGAACGTGACGATGGCTCGGTCTCACGCGACGCGGGAACGCGGTCGAGAGAAACTTATGAAAAGTTCCCTAACGAACTCATCCAGGACGTGCAACCGCGTAGGCAGCGTTTTCTCGTCGCCAGCTGGCAACGTTTAATACACCGTGGTCCAGAAGCAGCGGGTAATTACCGAGGGTAATTGCAAATAAAACTTCTTCCTCTGGATAGAGAAACTCGATACGCATATTGAATAGCCGCTAATTATTCCGAAACTTTTTCGAAACCTTGATGATGCTGCGTTTTTTTTTTTTTTTTTTTGAACATACTTTTAGTTGTTTATCGCGTGTAAAATTTTTGAAGTAATAATCGGTGGTGAAGAGAGTCGAGTGGAAATGGAATTAAGTAATTGAATAAGTTTAATAACGGAGCATTTAAAAATTAGCTTCTTTTTGTTCGTAGTCTTGGAAACGGGAGGTAATTACGGAGAACTGAGTGAATTTAATATAGCGTATGAACAAGCTTCGCTAGTTGCTTCCGCTTGAAAATGTTATATATCGGCCGTATTCGTTTCATAAGTAACGTCGTGCTTATGTATGTAACTCTAAAAAAGTGATGTACGGCACGAAGCAATCATTCGTATTGTAAATAGAGCTTTCAAAGTTTATTGCACGTTACGTCACGACGATTCGAATAGGATTGACATTTCGCGATTAAGATTGCAGCCGACAGAATGCCGTGAAATCTCGCGTTCCGTGTAAATATTAATGTAAAGCAGTAATAGCGTGCGCCATCTCTATATTGCGATCGATCGATTGCACAACGGGGCAAACATCGGTGTGCAAACATAGACTTTCAGCACGTGTACAGACCGGGTATTAATCCCATAATGGAAAGACATGTAATTAATCTGGTGACTGCGGTTGTTCGTGCGCGGAATGAAATAAGGCGAAAACAACATCCAGTTGTCAAAACGATTTACGAAACAATGACTTTGATAACGAATTATCAATCTCTTCCGAAAGATGCCAGAGAACTTTTTGCTGTCCTTGAAAAATACAAACGTGGATGAGAAATTTATGAATTCTTTGATAATTCAATGGAATAAACAGCAACGTTATCGCGATCGGCGCAGAGTGAGCGACAACCAGGAAAAATTATCTTCCATCATTGGATATCGATGAGCGAGTGGGTGTCGGTAGCGCGAGGAAAAAGTTGCACGCGTCTCGCTTCCAAGATCGATCACTGTCTAATCTATCTCGAGAAGATTCGCGTCTGCCGTTGATAACTCTCTCTTCTTCAATTTTATATTGCTACTCGACGATCGTTTAACTCCACTGTCAAGGAAGGAAAAAAGAAAAAGAAAAGAGGGACGGTCCTTCTATTAAACTTCCTTCATCTTGTGAATTCTGGACGAACGAACGCTAACCTCGAAATGTACATCGTCGTTTTCCACGTTAAATATTAGTATTGAATTCTAAGCCGGAAACTGGAGTCGAATCCCAGCGTTGATGGAGTAAACGCGCGGAAATCGGCCAACCAAAATGGAGAACGCGATTTCAATCTCGATCCCCTTCAGTCGTGTACCTTGCCTGCTGAAAATTTCCGTCAAGATTAAAATTATATTTACACGGTGCGAGAAAGACGACGAGGCACGCGATCGATTTTCGTAGAACGTGCGACTTTTCCCTGTCCTGTGTACACACCAGCTCCCGGCCGCGTTGTGACGAGTCGTCAACGTTATCTGACAGAGAGATCCGACCGCCTAGAAAACCGTTCGAATCGAGTATCAGGAGTTTGCGTTCAAAGTGCCTGTCCCTTCCTTTTAAGAACCTCCGAATCCTGCAGAGGATCTCGAAGGGTCCATAAATCATGCGTTTTAGGTCCCGAGGGTCTGGCAATTAGACCTGACCCGCCTTATCCGTTCGACCCATCGTCGTCGTCTTTCCGATTTAATCCTCGTGTTCTGGAAACTTTCGGATTTCGAGCAACCTAGATCCCGTTTCGTAAAATTGGAAACGCTATCGATTCCTCGAAACGACTTCATCGATAGAATTTATCGTTAAACCACGTAACTTGGCACACCTCCAGCGTGCAATTTATCACGTCGAGCGTCGTGTCGCTTGAATATAAATGATACGTTGCTCAAAGTAGATCGCGCCATTTAGAAAGTATTCATCCGACAATAGAAATAGAAATCTGCCTATCGTATAGAACAGGCAAGCGAGAAGCATACACCAAACTCCAGTTTCCACGAATTCATTTCGCTGCTCTTTCTAAGCTCCAAACGATCATCCACGATTCGACGATCCACGAACGTGACAAATATCCGAAACCCTGAAACCACCGTACACAAACATTGTACGTACGTATTGCAACGCCCTTCGCAACGATTTCCAGCGTGTAGATTTGCCAGAGGCATCTCGAAAGAAGCCTGGAGAGCTGTAACCCCGTGTGCAGCGGAAACGCGGCGGTTGCGCGGCAGAAAACAACGATTAAGCGAGCGTATCGGATCCTTTTGATGTGGGATAAACAAACAGCGAAGGCAGCTCTATCGACGCAACATATTGGGCTGGGGCTAATAAACAGAGAGACGGAGCCGGCTTCCTTCCTTTCGAGCCGGCCACGTACGGATTAATTAAACGTTATGCGACCAGAGGATCGATCGATCCTGCGACATTAATCGAATTCCGTGGGTGTACCACGGCCTAGCACCAGGTGCCCCTCGCTTACAATGCCATAACCTGCACGTCAGGCCTGTATTCGCAAATGTCGCGGGGGGAGGCAAGTTGCCTCGTGTCGTTAACCCCTTAACCGGCACGCCGAACGACCGAATGAGACTCGAAGCTGCGTTGATACCTGCGATCGCCTCGACGGAATGCAGCAGATACGTACGTGCATCGCGAGGAGAAGGCTGGATGAAAGGTCGCGGGTTAACTGGCTCCTTGGTCGTTGGAAACGCTTACACTCTCGTCGCGTTTCATGGTGTATGACTTTTGCTCGTTTCTACGATTCCAGCACGTGGCCACGATGTTCAGACGATATCTCTCGTTGGCAGAGTCTTCTTTTTACGTTCGGTGGGTAGATCGAGTATTAAAGATGTGCTGGAATATGGGAATACAGGCACGAAGCTGAAGGAGAATAATAATGGGACAAATGGAACGATCGATGATTATTGTAAAAGTTTATTTATCGTTTAAACACGTTAAAACGTATAAAGTTTTACGTACAACGGCTACGACAAATATTTACTAACCATTGTATTTATTATAGAATGTTATACATATTAATTGGTTCAAAGGTTTAACGCTGAGGTTGAGAATTGGTATTCTTGGAAAGTTCGAATAGGTTAATTAGAAAAACTATCGACCTACGAATGAACGATTTTGGAATGCTGAATTAGTTAAGGTTAGTAACCCGTGTTCCGCCTGTAGAATTCCCTCGGATAAGCGCACTGGATCTGTAACGTAGTTACCTTGGTGCCGATCTTCCGTACACTATTCGATAGGATATCCGGAATTTATTCACCCACGGTAAGCGTACTCCGTTCGCTACATATTCACGAGTACCCTAATTCCCGAAAGTGGAACAAGATCAGCCACCGACGTTCAAAAATGTACGACCTTTCGTAAATAATCGCGGTTGTCGAAAAGTCTCCGATCAGTCAGTTCGTTCGCCCCGGTTCGGTCCATTAATTAAAAATTATCCGGAATCGTAATTAGCTCGGCACGGAGCGAATCGATCGAGGAAATGCAGTGAATTAATTAAAACGGCGCACACGAAACACAGGCGACTGATCGCTGCTCGTACCACCGTAAACGTATATAATATATGATCCGTGGCCTATTCGACCGATCCAAATTATCTTTCGCTCGTTTCGCGAACGGATTAGAGCCCTTTTCAAGCTCGACGTCTTCGACGAGTCGGCCGTTGCTGGACCTCTCTCTGGGCGCCAGGTAATTATCCGTTCTCCCTTTTTCCGCTTCGTTCCCTTTCCCACCCCGCACGACGTCGCCGTCTTCCGGCTTTTCATCGCAGATTCCCTCCACCTGCCTCGATGTACCGTAAAAACTCATGACTCACCGATAGATTTTCCCGCTCGATGAAACGTTATCGCTCGGTGAGCCGGCGTCTTAACGGATCGCGGAAACGATCGTTGAAGAAAAAAAAAGAAAAAAGAAAGAGAACAAAAAGAGAGACACGATGGTGAGATGGAAGGGTGCGCGGGAAGGTGGTGAGGCGATAGACCATGGAAAAAATGTACCACGTTGAAACTGAGAGATTTATTGACTTAGGAGGCACTTTGACATGTTTCTAGAAAGGTTGGGGTTTGCTTTGAATTCCTCTTCTTATTTTTTTAGCATAGCATTTTTAGCATAAGATTATGAGATATCACGACTCATTATCAGACATGGAGTCTGGAACAGCGAGCAGGACCGAACTTGGCCAAGCCAAAATTCTGATCAGAGTCTTTTGGTCGTTGAGCTCGAGCTATTCTAATTGAGCTATTCAGGTTGTCGACGGATTCCTCTCCCTCGGCCTAATATTCCAAGTGGCCGCCTACAAGTTAGTTGGCTTGCCTCTTGAACAAGTCTGTTTCCTGATCCCTAAATGGAAATAATGCTGTATTAAACTCAGCTTTCTCCAAACTTTGATGAATAGAAACGGACGCGTTGTTTGTTCAGAGTTAACGTTACCGCTGCTACCATTATAGGAAGAATAAAATGCAGGAAATTGAAAGAACTTGCTAACCGGCATCTACCTGTGATCAAGCTAGATCGAATTAAGTAAAATCAGGTCACTGTATTCCGACCTAAAGTTAATATCGCTAATATAGATTACTCGTAGAATAAAATAAAAGAAAGTGAAAGAGCTTACTGCCAACGGTATCTGCCATGTTCTATTCTCTGTCTTTCAATTTCGAAGAGTTTTCACCCCATTGCTATAAATATCAATGTTGAGCATCGTATCCCTAATTACACCGCACCGATGAACAAGGGAATAAGCAATAAACCCGACAAAGCCTGGCCAGGTTAAATTAACCTCGATATTGGAGGTTTTTCGTTGGTATCGCGTAATACAAGTAGAAATTCCTGGACGAGTTACATCGAAGACCACAGGTGGCCAGGCTGCAAATATTCGCGGAGGTTGTACAAAGAGAGCAGGGTCGTATTATAATTACGGCGTAATAAGTGCCGTGACACGTAATGAGTCTTTTGACGAGGCGGTAACTACAATTATCCGCGCGAACATCAAAGCGGAGCAAGCGGAGAGCCGCTTTTCGGGTTAATGTCCATTTCGCGCGGACATTTGCCGCTGCAATTTGACGCCAACTGTCCTGCCGGAAGTGGATTCGGAAACCGCGTCCGGAGAACAGTTAGCCAAGTACCGTTCGCGTAACGCAGTTCACGGAACTTTCGAGACGGGCTTTCGAGAGAGGAGAAGCGTCGCGACGACCGTGTACCTTCTCCTTCTCGTCGTCGTCGTTACGCTTCAACGACTCTCGTAAGTATCGAAATCGCGTTTAATCGATCCGTCGCAGGTAACGATAACGGTCGAACGATTGTTCACGAGCGACAAAATCACGTTTAATCGATGTGTCGCGAGCAGCGGGACGCGAACGCTCGAACGATTCTTCGAAGCGTCGAAATCGCACGCCTATCGATCCTTGTCCCACAGATTTATCGTCTCTCTCGCGCCGCTGAACTGACTGCCCGATGCCAATCGAACGCCACTTATGGCCCCACGTTTTTTTCCACCTGAAAGTATTAATCGCTCTTTGAGTTATACTTTGCACACTTGCAGTTTCCATTCTAGCGGTGAAACTTGTTCATTCTGGTTTGTAAAAGTTTAGCGCGTAGTTAGATCGCGAACGTTTATGCATTGGTGGAAAATTTCAGGATGCAAAGATATATGGAACGCGTATGATATGAAAAATTATACGAAATATCTAAAGTTATCTTTATAAAAATTTACAAACCTCTACTTCGTAAAATGAATCTACGCAAAGATCCGCGATCTACCGATAATTGGCAAACTATCTCAAGGTAAAATTTTCACTACCGGATTTTACAAGATACATTTAGTACTATTTTTCCCACTTTAATCGTAGAAGCTATTTTAAGGAAAATTCTGCGCTCCAAGTATTTATTCCGAGAAAACCATCGTTAAAGAGCAAACAACTTAAAACTTCCACGAACCTAATTCCATCGCCAAATGCACCAGTAAAGGGGCGCGAGACTTAAATTATGATACGATGAATTTCTCTAGTTCCAAATCCTGACAATCCACTTAGCTTAACGTTCGTCTTTTACGATCGACCAGAGGATCGATGTTCAAACAGTGTCAAATTAACGAGGAAAATTACCGTCGCGGTTCACAGATGTCCAGACTGATATATCGTTCGCCGCTTTGGAAACAAGGCGTCTCGACACTCTCGACAGGCGAATTCGTCGCGACGTGCGTGCACACGCTTCCGGGTGTCGGCGAAATGGAAACCGCGGCCAATTGCTTAATTGCAGCCATGATGTGTCGTGTAATCAGGATGCCGTCGTTTAATACATTTACAGTGCACCTACGCTAATTCGTCGACCGGCTACTCGTCACGCGCACTTTTTAGTTACTTTCGTCTTTACGTGGAAGAAAGAACAGAGAAAGAGAGCAATGTGCACGCTACTTCGTGTAACTCTCGGAAATTTCTAGCAGAGATTTCGCGACACGCTTCCGACTTCATTCTAAATAGCATGTCAATAGAATTAGACGATATTCGATGGCACAGATACGGTGGATCGTTAACCGGTGACAAAAATCGAACTGTACGTATTAGGTTGTCCGAAAAGTGTCTTTCTTTTATACGTATTTTACAACGACGCATCTTTGTACAAACATGAAACCTAATCTGTCGAACGTTGTGATCTATATCTTGATAAAACAAAATGGATCATGCGTAATTCGATAAAATAATATAAAATTGCATTATTTCCTTATAAAACGAAAGAAACTTTTCAGGCGACTTAATATTTCATAGAAGTATCTTGGATTACAGGCTGTCGAATGATTTGGAAATTGACGTATCTATCAGATTTGTTTACGTAGCAAGTAGCAAGTTGCGTATTTCAAGAATCACTTTCCGATTTATGTGTTATTCGTAACTTTTTAAGTTCGAAATTAACATCATATGTATATTGCCGCCGTGTGTACGTTTCAAGCTACCGTTTCTGTTCTCGAAACACGTAAACTTTAACACCTGTGCAATTCTATAATCTCGCTATGTACACGATGAAAATCTCACACTCGTGCTTCCGTTTCTTTCGTTTCTTCGATCGAATTCTTGCTACCGCGCTATCTTCTTAAATAACCGAAACCGTAGCCAAGTGTTCGAATTCCGTTCTTAAGCCTGTCTCATAACAACGACCACTCAACGTCGAGAGATCTCAGAGCGTCGGGGTATAGAAGCGCAGCCAGAAGCATCGTTCCACCATCGAGAACTCGCAACAAGTTCAGCCCACAACATTTAAAACGAGAGTTTACGATTCGATGTAGAACGAAGCTCTTCCAATTCCTCGGCCTTTGTCTCCTTTAAAACAGAGACAACTGCGAGAGGTCATAAAGTCACGACGGTGTTAGAGAATTCTTGGGAAGCGGAACGAGGCAGACAGTAGGGAGTCTACGATCTTTTCTCAAAGCGCGGATTTATTTCTGGAAGTCCGACGTCCCAAGAATCGACGTGTACGCGTATTCTTAGATCGTGTTGCCGCAGTCGTTTCTCTCGCGTTCGACTACTTGAAAAAAGCTCGTTTCCTAGAACGAGCTGGAACGCGGGACTACTTCTGCCGGAAACCGCGTAATCACGCCAGGTAGGACTGGTTGGCGGGAGGATCAAAGGGAAAACAGGACAGAAACGAGCGGTACGATGACGCTTGTACGTGCCGTGGACCGATTAGCAAACCTGGCGGGATTAATCGATCGGCTATTTTGCCATTTCCGGCGACATTGCCTACCGTCAGCGGCAATTTGCCAAAATCAGAATGCCACGTCGAGCGATCGACGCGACCAATTCGCCGCTAATGGATTTATGATTTCGATCGTCCGGCAACCGGAATACGGTTACATCGTCACTTTGGTCTATCCGTTTCTACGCTCTTCTGTGTTTACGACGCAGCAAGATGAAGCGAAAGCATCGAGCGAAGATTCGTTTGATAGGAATAATATCATTGATTAATCGTAGCAGTTTCGTTTGAAAAGCAATTTTAATTGAAAATACGAAAACCTTATAGACCTGTACCGTAGAGAATTGTTACGGGTATATCGCGTCTGTTGTACGAAACTTACTAAGATTTCACGAGCGCTGTAATTAACGGTGTAAGTAGAGTCTGGAACAAATCCAGAAATGTATATAGAAACTCACTGTAAACATAGATTTTGCAGAAACCACCTGCTAGAAAAGTGTTAATGGGGGCCATTTGCGGTGCAGCACGAGAGATACTCACGAATTTCACATTTTAAACATCATACATAACTCAACGATTAACATCCATTTTCTGTAGATAGTAGAAAGGGCGCGCTTCGTTGTATATAACAGCAGAAATACGAGAAATCTCGGGGATAAAGAGACGATTTTCTTCTACACCATTCACTCTGAATTCTTCGTTGCTCCGTTACACCGTGAAAGTGTCAGAAACAGGAAATTTTAGCGGCTGAAAGACATTGAACGCTGCGAAATGCCAACGTCTCTTTCCACGCGATCCTTTATAATTTCTCAACAAAGAATCCTCCATTCGGACGATAGATTTCAGATTTAATTCTCGGTGACTCGTCCCGGAGGAATCGCGACCCTTTACGGTCGGGTAGAGCCGCGCCATTAAGAGATAACCGGAGAAGAGTAAGATCGCCGATGGCGTGGAATTGCACGGCGGATAGGTTACTTAGTTCCGTTGGCACGTGCCGTAACTTCCTGTCGCGGCCAGTCCGAGGAAAACGAGCCAATAGCTTGCCGGTGACAGATGGAACGGCTAGGAGTCAGGACCAATTGGCCGACATCGGAAATCGGAGATTTCTCTCTTGGTTGCCATCTCCTGTACCAAAAAAGACTTCGATAACGCGTCGACGCGACACAAAAGGGGCTGGCTACCGGCGTGAGTTAGTCGGGAAAATCGGAAAGGGGAGGATACGCTGACGATACCGGTCCCCGACTGACACTTTCTATCCGTGGAAAAACACAAAACAGAAGGGGGACAATCGCGTTAACAATGTGTAATGGACGTTGTTGCGTGTCCCTGGGCAATAGACCCGGCAGGTATAAACGCGTCGCGTGTATGCACGTTCCACTAGCGTATTTTTTAAATGCTTCATTGACGCAGCAGTGTTGGTAGAACGGTACTTGGTCGACTGGATTTTCTGAAATTGGCGAAGAATATACGGCAACAAGGGTTTGTTCGTTCGTTAATTAAAATATACCGGTTTGTTAAATATATCGTAAGAAAGCACGAAAAACATAATACGACTCGTGACAGACGTTTTACTCCAAACAAGCGTGATAACGAACGTTTTAACCGTTGTACACGAACATGCTAATAAATAATAAATAATAAAAATAAATAATAAATTCACAGTGTATGGCGAACAATTTTTTGAAAGCCACATGCAGATCGTTAGAGCTGAAACGATTAAATCGAATTCATTCTGGCAAACTCAACTAGTTTTCCCTTTTGTTCGAGAAATTTCCATTGATGTATGAATATTCGAAAATCAATTATCACACGCTTTACCACACAAGTGATATAAATTGCACGCATGAATCGAAGGATATTAAAGGACGCGGTCGTCAAAATAAAACAGAACGACAAAATCTTTCACCAGCTTCTCGAGAACTTAACGAGCGATCGAAAGCCGAACAGACGGAAG
Source organism: Bombus vancouverensis nearcticus (assembly GCF_051014615.1). Taxonomy (NCBI): domain Eukaryota; kingdom Metazoa; phylum Arthropoda; class Insecta; order Hymenoptera; family Apidae; genus Bombus; species Bombus vancouverensis. The sequence goes on from NC_134913.1 coordinate 18,273,973, forward strand.
AGACTGAAGTCTTCGCGATCCGCCCACCTGATCTCGGTATCTCGTGGTTTATTTACACAAACCAAAGTCTCGTCGCGCGACCGAAGAACCAACGTGGATGTCAAAATTATGCGAACGCGTACGAAACACGCGTAGACAGACCGCGCGACACGCCCACGGGCTTTTGAATTTGCGCGAAAATTACGCAATTCGCATGCGGGCCTCGCGGAAGTGGCTGGTGGAATTGCGGCATCTCTTCGACGCTTCGCGATCGATCTTCGCGCTGGCTGATGGTTACGGTCACGAAACGTCTACGATGCAGAAGATTGCTCTTGTTAATGTCTTGCTCGTGGTTAGATCCGCCTTTCGATCGTTCTTAGTGTAGCGACTAATTGCTGCTAACTCTCGCCTAATCTGTTTGCAATGGTTGCCTTAGAAAAGAGGGATAGACCATTCGAAGTACCATAATTAAGGCTAAAGCTGGAAAGAACGAAAATGCCGATGCATAAAGATTGGAATTAGAGACGATAACGGTAACTACGTACGTGGCAAGATCTCCAACATGCAAAGTGTAAATTGCAGCCACAGCTCTGAGCCGTATCGATTCGTTTCACGTCCCCCCTTTTGTTTCCCACTATTTCTCCGCCATTTAAAATTCGCCTCTGTATTGTTTTTCGATTTACACAACTCGCACCCGCAACGGTGTGTCGTCGTCGGCGAGCGGTGTAAAGCGAACGCCGCATAAACTGTTGCTGGCTACGTGGTCGGCGCATTTTTATTCGATACAGGCCCAGAGATTTATCGCTAGGCGAACAATCGGTTCGCGATCGATACGCCACGAACCGGTCGAACGCGTCATCGATTGAACGCGACTGAACGGAGTTGGCTAGAAAAAACAGACGTAAAAAACAAAAAGCGGAAAAGATAGTAGAAACGAGGGGAAAAACGAGCGTGAAAACGAAACAGAAGTGAAATTCCCACTCTCTATGGCTTTCTCGTCGCCATTTCACTCGGTCAAGAGTACCTAGTGCCCATAGCGCGCAATCGTAACCGGCTAGCAGCTCTCTGAACCGTAACGCGATACGTTTACGAAACCTTCTGGCTTTCTTCTTCGTTATATCGTTTATTTTCTTGCGAACTTGGACGCGACGCAACGCGTGTTGTCTGTTCGCGAATCGCGTGTACCAATAGCAGTCGTAAGATGTACGGTGTCGTCCGCTGCGATCCCCGTATCGTGTTCCATAAAACGATGAGTCGAACGGATCGATTTTCTCGCGGACGACGTCTGGCTTAAATTACGCGCCTCTGCTTACGCACATACTTTCGCACGTGTTTGATAACTCATGTGTGCGGAAAACTAGTACTTGTCGCCACTGTATGGTAGATTGGAAGTGATCGTGAATTTTCTAGAAATTTATCTGATAATACTAAAGATGCTGATGTGGATAAGAGAATGAAGTTATTTCCAATTGGAAAACGTTGTCCAGCTTTCGTATATTATACGAAAGAATTATTTCTATTGAAACGAAGCGATAAAAATAAGCTTCTATGTTAACATAACTTTATTATCGCTTCGTACCTCACGGAATAAATATGTTATGTTTTTTTTTTATTTAAATGTATCGTCTTCATCTTCTAAGGTGTACGAAGATATCTGTAACCAACACAAGATTTGATAAGATCTATTACTTAATAAGAAATTGTTTAGTATCGTGCAATGCAAAATCTGCATTAAAGCCAGCCGAGCACGAATCGAACGTCGTAAGTCTATTTGATGTAACGTGCCCCTTTATTCGCATTACCCGTATTGTATTCCCAATTAAGAATTCGCTCGGTTTATTTCCCGTTAGTCGACAAAGATAAGGATATTAACCTTATGGCTGAGTCAGACGGGATAGCTGTTTCTCAGTTATGAATAATACACAGGTTCCCATCAGTGACATTGTTAACGCGAACTTTTACGAAAATATTCTACAGCAGATCTCGGTTCGTATAAATCTATCGAAGGACAAGCAACCCACACATAATGAGAGTTATATCCTCTTCGTTCTCTCCGCTAGTTATGATTTTCCGTTCACGCGATAGGAGTTGAGACTCGTATAAGTAGATTGTGTCGGTAAGAGCTCATTTAATCAGACACTAACTAAAATTCCGCTGAGACAAATGGAATTCATATCGATAGAATTTTACTAACTTCAAAGGATTCTCAAATTCCACTTGCATACCCCGAAGTTACTCGATGCCAACTTTTACTTCGCAAAGATCGATGTCAGTACGGTTCTCCGTCTCATAAATGACACATTTAACAACCTCCTGGACAGGCGACCCTCGTTTCACGCCAAATCGACCAATTCACATTTTACCTAAACGAGAAAGAGTACGTTGCTCTTCGAAGAAAGATACAGACGCTCGTCCGATCTTTACGAAATTGTCTTTTCTTACAAAAGGAAAATTCTCCTTCGTAGGCAAAGGTTTCGCTAGCAAAAGCAGGCGAGGACGCGCGAGCGTAAGAGTGCGAGGAACGTGCTGATGGAAGGTGCGAGGCCGTTTATGGCGAAAGTCGCCGTGCTTGGCCAGGACCAGTCGACGTGGAGAACGCGTTTTTCCGTTCGATCGAGGGATCGTGATTCACGGCGCGACTGCTCGCCGCCTGATTAGATAAGGAAACTGGCCGACGAGGACGCCTAAGGGCGCGGCAAAGGGAGCATTTATATCGCGAATATTTACGGACCCCGTGCCGCGATCACCGATAAAGCTCTCTTTCTCGTGAGGCTACAGGATAAGATCGATCGTCGGTGCAGCACGGCGGGTACCTAATCATCGACTGCGGTGAGGCGATTACGTGCGTGGTGCCAGTTTCTGGAGTTTGATTCGCAGGCTGTGCATGTGTTTGCGGCGGTTTGTGGTAGAGCATAATTACAAGATAAGTCGGTTTTGTTTATTCGAGGCAGGTAATTTGTTTATTCTACGAAAAAATCCATATTTGTTAGGAAGATTTAATATAATTGACGTTCGGTTACAATGCGGGGTAGAGTTTTAATATTAAAAACGCGAGACTGGTTTTCCTGCCTTGACAGGATACTTTATCGTCGATAATTTCAGATATCAGTGTACGATCTTCTAAAATTTTGGACGCATTCTTTATTTCGAACTGTTTTCTTCGCTTTTCATCGCGGTGTATGTCGGTTTTGATAATGCGTGAAATGCCCGTTTGAAGGCTTCGGATTTTTCACTTAAATGTAGCAAGAATAGTTCGCATAAAATCGAATGGCCATTTATATTCTTTCGTCCGTTTGAAAATAGGTCGAATCGCGTACATGTGCTATCCGACGATTCTGCTTGAATTCCACTTTTCTTCTTTCTCGAGACCCTTATTTGACGGATGCGATGTCATAAAATAATATTTTAGAACGTTTGACTGTCCGTTTTACAAGTGACATTTAAAGTTATATTTGCCAGCTTTGAGAGGTTTCCGTGGCAACCACATGACAAATAGCTATCACGGATATAATTGCTTCCCGCGAGAACGTATTGATTTCTCCGTCATCGGATGCTCAGAAGGGGACGAAACCGCGTAAGGACACCACCCGTGGACTCTGCCGATCTAGATAGACCAGTTGGTCAGATTATCTAACCAGAAGACGGAAAATCCGGATTCGAATCTCATTGCACCAATCCATCGTCCCGCTTCACCCCCGTGTATCAACCTCGTCTTATCTATTTCCCCGAAGAAAACTTGGAAAAACATCCCCTACAAGTCAACCCATGTTAATCCTCGTCCAATTTAATCTTCGATCAGTGTTTTTACGCCTCGAGATTCGCGGAAAAGACTTTAACGGGACTCGGAGGAACAAGTTCGATATTATCCACGTTGGAGGTAAATAGTTGGAATAATTGCGCGACGATCGGCGCATTTGGCGAAGAAATGATCGCCGGTCGTATTTCTTGTCGCGGAACGATGCACATCGGGTCGTCGACACGCCGAGAGAAAACATTGCACCGAGTAGTGGCTGGAGAATCGCAATTGGCAAGCCAACGTCGAGAGAGAGAGAGAGAGAGAGAGAGAGAAGCCCGTAGGACAGCGTTGCTTGATTATGGTCTTCGCGTGGGTCGTGGTTCTTTCGCGATGCCGCTGGTTGTTCGGTCCTGCCATCGCTCGAGAATAATGCCCGACACGAATGACGGCCGCAATGACGACGATGATTGCGACCATCAGCAGGACCTTCGTATCCCAGCAAAACGGTGTCTTGATTGTCGGTCAAAGCATCCGCGTCGGTGAGACACGAACGTGGGCGCCATTTCCTGCCGTACTTGCTTGTACTTACTTGTACTTGCTCACTCGACCAGTTTTAGCGTTTCTGTCTTTCATCCGTTTCCGTTGAAACAGGGAATATAACGGGTATTAGTCGCGATGATTTTGTTTTCGACGACTGACCGATAGAGGTAATATCTGGATATTAATTGATTGTTTAATTGGTACGAGAGAAAAAAGCTGGATTATACTTGAATATATGTATATGATTACCGAGGGATTGGGTTAATAAACGTTATAATCAACGGGTTTTTCTTATTCAAAGGATCCTCTTAATTATAGACATTGTGGGGAAGTACCTGGCAATTTAATTTTATAGCTGTGTACATATCGTTGACTCGCAATCATCTTACCCGAAGCACTTAGGAGATACGCTGATAAAGTGAAAAATTACACGGTAAAATGTTCTGACTTTGTATGAAACAAGTTAATATATTCCCCTGAAAACGGAACTCTGAAAACATCGCGATAGAGTAGACAAATCCCGTTCTCTTCTAACGACGATGTTAAAAACGCAGTTTCTAGTATCGTTACGAGTATGTCGATTAAAAAAAGGAAACAAAAGGGGGAGAAAAAGACGCGCAACAGTAAGAGAAGCGTCCTTGTAAATAAATCGTCCGACAATTTTCACAAACCGAGACCAACGACGCGTCTGGACCACCGAATTTATCCCATTTTGGCGAATAATCGTATGACGATTAACGCGTCGAAAGTCAGGGTGGAAGAAAAGGCGTGCTTCGTTGAGAGCAGGCCGTGATCGTGTCGGGAAAACACGCGACGCGTCTGGCGACCACGCGGGGACACCTTTTTCTCGGAGGAGGAGGATCTGGCCATCTGCCGCCAGCTTTGGGAACGGAGAGAGGCGCGGCGCGGCGCGGCGTGCAGAAATGCGGGTTACTGATTTGAATATCGGAAGAGAGAGACAGAGGGTGGTCGACGGAGGACGACCACGGCTTTAATTAAAACCGCTGTTTCGCTCGAAGTGCCGCTACGTGTCGTGTCTAAATGAAAATCGAAATATCGTCGAGCGCGTCGAGACTCGCCGTTATGACCGTCTCTCTTTTCTCTATCCGGCCTACGTTTGTTTTCTCTCGTCGTAGACGAGGCCACCCCCTTTTCTGTCCTCCTGCACCACCCTCGCCCAGCCACCTCAAACCCTCGTGTCAAAATCGACCTGGCAGATCGGTCCTGATGGAGCCAACCGAGTTATTCGTCATTCGTGAAATTGGAAAGCTCTCTACAAGCGGATATTGGATCAGAGAGAGCGGACTGATTTCGGTCGATCGGCGACAACAGCAGGAGTTTGTACGGGACTTATATTAGACGAACATCCAGAGACGTTCATCGTGGCGTTGTTGTAATGCGCTGGGTTGATTGAGCTGCATCGATGTTTGGTAGGGTGTTCCGTTTCTAATTTCCCTGCTTGCAAATTTCCCTGCTTCGATGGGAGTTTCGTGAATTAGAATTTCCTGGAAACGGGTACACCCTGTTTAGAGGAGAGTGCTCCCAAATAAAAATTCTTTGCAGTCTTATTAAAACGAACTTTACACCAGCAGAAATTCGCCGTGCTCCAATAGCGCACGATAGAAATTAAAATATCTTTTCATCGAAGGATCGATCGTTCCGAATGTGCGTAAGATTGTCTCAAATAAACGAGCCATGTGGAATAAAAATTCGCAACAATTCGTACAAAGTTATCGTGAAAGCCCGGAATAAAGTCATACGAATCTCAATAACGTCGGAAGAAACGAGACGGACGACGATAGATTACAGAAACTCCGTGCGATTGCTCTGCTCCGCTTCGAAGAATCAGTCAACGTTCGATAAAGCCAGAAACTATGCAGCCCCTGCCGAGTGTCTCTCCAAGCGCGTTTCTCTTGCGGTAGTTTACGGTTCGTGGTGAAAAGAATTATACGACTGGTTGAACCGGCGGCTTCTTCTCGCCAGCCGGAATATTCATAGAGGACTTAATTACGGCCGAACGAGCCCGCTCGTTCTCTGGTAAGGAAGAGAAAACGTCGGGAACGAGAAGAAGAGAGACTAACAGGTACCGAGTCTCGGAGAGGAAGAAGGGACTAATCGGCCGCGAATTCGCGGAACGAAAAGGCAGAACGATCATGGAGAAATTTATTGACCGTCGTTAATCGCACGGAGCACGATCGAGGCGGGGCTGAAAAATTCGAAGACATCGGTCTGCCGACCGTTATTGACTTCTTCCGTGAATTCTCGCGTACGTCATACTTTCCCAAGAAACATCTTACTGCGTCTACCTCCTTCTGCAACTAACGTCTAATTTACTTGCTCCTTCGTGCTCAACGAAACCGTCAATTTTTAATCGCGACGAAGTTTCACGCATCTCGCTACGGCGCCAAGTTTCGCTCGAAAACAATCGAACCATACGCACCACCGAGTCGATGTTTACTCGTTGCTCGTCGAGGAGAAATTCGGTTGCTCAGCAAGTTGCATCGGTTCGTTCTTTTCGCAGCACAAAACTCGATGAAAAATATTTTGGAAGCGAACGCTGTAAGCAAACAATAATCCCAGCGAGCGAGCGTTGCATCGAGGCCGCCCACGCGATAGATTCATCATCCTAGTTATTCGTTCAGCTCACGTGTCGGCCACATGTTCATTCTCCTATTTCTTCCTTCCTGTTTCCTTTCTTCTGCGGCAGAGACGAAGCTCGTGGGGGCTCGAGCGACGAGCTTTCCAACACGACCAAAAACAGCCTGATGGGACCTCGTTCCTCTTCGATAAATGATCGCGCGCTTCTTCAGCGATTTTCATCCAGCCCAACGAACAGCTTCTCCCCCGTTCTATCCTTCTCTTTGTCTCTCCTCTCGCCAAAAGAATCCTTGATAAATGATGGTGGCTAGCCACCGTGCACTTTCCCCCTTGGTCGATCCGATCTGCGCGAGGCACCGGTTTTACTGCCCTTTGCAAGTAAATTAGTACTCGACTCCGTTTATCGATCGTTCTCTCTCTCCTTACGCCGCTTCTAGCGTGCAGGTGTCGAAACGATTGATTTTCTTCCGTTCGTTCGATTAACGAGATCCGTCACAGACAGATAAATTATCGTTTACATTCACGAAAGCAGAGCAACGATGAGATATTGCGCTTGCAGAGAAAGTAGCAGAGATATCGCGTGGATCGGATTTTTAATGGACGCCCTTCGAACGAGTTCAACGGCCTGCAACTCCGAAGGTCGTTCTAGGTTGTACAGCAGACGGAGTTCTGCAGGTGTTATATATAGGGCTCCATTTAGATCTTCGAAAAGCTACCTCGCTACCAAATGGACTGTAGAGTGGATTTAAAGTTCGTTCAGGCTGCAAGTTCCTCGCGAGGTCCAAGGTTAATCCCTTCGAATGCACGAGCCTCGTTTTTACGCATAATCTCGAGATTATCAACTTTGAACCTGAAGAAGGTGTACTCGATCCCAGTTACTACTGTACGGCGAGAATTGTTCGATACGTCGTCCTCTAAACTTTCGCTCGTGCGTATCTCGTACACAGTCGAATTTACCTTCGCGTAAAGCCTCGTAGACCAATTAATCATACGGTTTAATACGATTTCTCCCGATTCCTGGAACATCGAACGCAATGCCAGTGTCGCGGCTTCCGTGAATTCCGTGTTATCTGCGCGAAACGGAAATAGGGTGAGGCATTTCGTCGTGTCGGCGTTCGGTTAAGAATAACCAACGAAGAAAAACCGAATACAGACGAGCCAATCGGCCGATCGAGTTTCGAAAGCTACCGGGTGCAGCCACGTAGAGAAGATTTTTCTGCCAAATCCAGACATCGAGTTCCATTCTCCTCTTGTTTCGTCTATCTTGGTCTCTCGTTCGATGCTCGCCTTTTCCCCTGGATTCCGCGTTCCTCTGCTCACCCAGCGAGAAGATTCCGTGGGATTTGAAAAAGAAAACGTGCATACGATTCAGGCTCTGATCTTGAGGGAAGACGGCTCTCGGAGATGGAGAATTTGCCCAACCATTCTAGGATCTGTCAATTGGAAACTATTCCAAATTAATTGGCCGCTCTTCCTTCATCTTTCTGTCGCGTCTTCCAGTCGTGGAAAATCGCGTTATAGATAAAGCGTTCCTTCTTCCAGCTGAGAGCAAAGCTGCCTCGCTTTTCATTATTTCGCAGACGACACGTAACGAGTCGCGAGTTTCCATGAATACGAAGAGGCGGCGAAAAAATGGGCGATCGCACGAGCGAACGGAAAAGGGTGCGGACCGTTGGCAAGAATGGTTTCTTTGTTGATAGTCGCGGGTGACCGAACTTCCGTCACCGGGGGAAGAAGAGACTTCCCTTCTTCTCCCTTCGAGAGGGTCTTTCAGTGGGGCGCGCAACGCGCCGTATCATAATAGGGGGCCGCATGAATGCGTAACGAGGCGGTTCGCGAGCCGGTTCGATTTCGCACGGAATAATTCCCATCGATAAATAATTCTCTCAACGCCGTCGGGTCTCTTCGAGGCGTCTTTTCCAACCGTGGCCAGTATGCTACGTCGATGAGACGAAGCGACGAGAAGAGACGAAAGGAGAAAGGGAACTTGGCCTTTGGGAGAAGTCGTCGCTTAAGCCGGATTCAGGCCTAATGGGCCGAGCAGCAGTTATATCACCGTCGAACGAGCGCGACCAGCACCAAGCTTTCATCCATATCAGACGTTTCGCTAATGGCAGCCGAACTACGCCGCGAGTCTTGCATCTGCGAAACGCAGCTGGACGTTAATCTCGTTTCCCGGTGTGCCGGGGATCTCTTCCTTTCTCGGCGACCGATTAGACCAAACGGGGTCGTCTCTCCCCAACCCACCACCCCCCTTTTTTTACCGTGAGACCACCGTGCTCGAATTCCGCATGGAATCTCATCATCGTATCCCGCGATACCATCGACCGTCTCTAAAATCCTATCGTAAAACGAGGCTTAAGCGTACCCTCGTGGATTTGCATTCTCAGTTCTTAACCTGTTCAACGGGACGACTGAAATCTGTTGGTCGGAAAGAAAAGAGATTTTCGTATTGATTGTAATTCGCGTTTGGTAACGTTTGAAATTGGAAATGATTCTGCGTAAAACGAAGATGTAAAAAGTAATTGAAGACACGGGAAGAACGTGATACACATCTTCCATTTTTTACAGGAAAGCAACCTTTTAAGATTCATTTGCGTCTATGTGTATCTGATATTAGAGCTAAACGTTAGTTGATCCTCTTGAAAATTTTCAAAGCATCGACTGACAAAATATTACAGTAACATAGATGTTAAAACATCGCGTGTCTTAATAATTACGTACACCTTTGTTTCCCATGCAACTTGGCTAATTTATTATTTAAAATTCAATTATGTTATATTAAAATTCTCCTATCCATTCGACAAGTAGAAATAGAATCAGAAAATCAACAAAAATCTACTTATCATGTTTTTATCCTGTAATCTTCATCTTTCTGAATGCGAATAAGAACAACGTTGATTACGCGACGTGCAGATCTTCTGTGTATATCCTATTACGTTCACGAGTCAAAAAATGTCAATGTCCATCATGCACGATGCTCGGGCAGATAGAAACGCGTTTGTAGCGATAGATCGCAAGAAACGGGCAGGAAGAGTGATTTGCACGCGAGTTTTTTATCGGTAGATCCATTATGGCACATTTGTCAGCGCGCGAACGGCACCCTTGTGCGTGTCATGCGCCACAATACAAGGTAAAACGGGTGGAAACGCAACGAGACACAACGAACTGTGCATGGACAGCGTGTTGTTATCGTTCGATTTCATTTATCGCGCGGTTAATGCGTTTCTTGCGAACGAGATCTCGCGATGTCTCTGCGAACGCACCGAATACATCGCACCCTTTGTGCGACGAGCGTCTGCTACATACTTTGCCAGTCGATCAGAAGGTTGTTTGTAATCGGTTCAATGGCTCGCGCTGTACTCGCCGTGCGTCTGCCTCGCGATGAATTAATCTGCAGGTTTTTCGCGCGTGCGTTTCGTTCTTTGTGGCTCGATGTTCTTTCTTATTATCGGCCAACTGTTCGATGTACATATTTCCTTTCAAGTTGCCAGACCAGATAAATCTACGATATCATAATGAATACCCTGTGATTTTCATTCTTACGGCCAGACTGTACAATGTTCGTTGCATTTATGTGGCAAATTTACTTGAATATTAACGATACGTAAATGTTGCCATAATAATAACGATTAATTTCTCCTTCAAATAACGTGGCAACCTGACGTCGCGTATGTATCTATGTTACTGAAATATACAGGGTGGTTGGTAACTGGTGGTACAAGCGGAAAGGGGATGATTCTACGCGAAAAAAGAAGTTGAAAATATAGAATAAAAATTTTTCGTTCGAGGCTTTGTTTTCGAGAAAATCGACTTTGAATTTTTGCTCGGTACGCGTGCGCTTTATCGCGTCTCGTTATAACGGATCTCACTGTGGATCGTTGTCTCGATGGAAAAATTAAAAAAAAATTTTTATTCTATATTTTCGACTTCTTTTTTCGCGTAGAATCACCCCCTTTCCGCTTGTACCACCAGTTACCAACCACCCTGTATATTAGTATTATTTACATTTTCACGAGCACAGCTAAAGAGATAGAACTTAAATGGATATACTTGTGGCAAACATCCATTGGAAGATGCTAGATTTCCGAACGGATCGTCACGAAGCGTCAACATTTTTCGAACGAGGTTACGAAGCCGAAGAATCGCGTACATCTCTCGCCACTTTATGATTCCATCGTCGTTTGCCGACGGGTGGCTCCGGCGGACGAGACAATCCGGTGCTCCAGTCGAAGGCGCCAGCAACGAGAGCCGCAAAAAGGCTTGGAAAGCCGCGAAGTGTACGGTGCACGAGCCTCGAACTCCCGGTGTCGCTTTTATCGCTCGTAAAGCTAGAATTCTCGCGGTCGTGCCAGCTTCTATAAACTCTCCAACTTGGATGCACGTTCGCTGCCGCAACTCCTCGCAAGCGCATGGTCCTATCTCGACGTTTCTTCTCGAACCTTGCTAACTCGAGAGGAACGTTAACGCATCTGGTCCTCTCAAGTTAGATCTTACCACGAGTATAGAAAGAACTGTGGAAAGTTGTGAGTTTGTAGAACGAGGCAACAGGAGAAGCTGCACGCTTGTTTCTCATGCGAACGTGTGCGGAAGCGTGCAATAAAAGAGATAAAGGCAGTAAACACGACGCAGTAAACGGTATGCGGAGAAGATTGTTTGCAGATAGCGGCTGTTAAACGTACAAGGTGTTGGATGGAAAACTTACAAGGGACGAATACGTCTTAAGAGCAAATTGTATTTTTTATTCTCACGAGCTATTCGATTTTATGGCGCATAATTGGCTGTAATTATTTAGGAGAATCGTTGAATGAAAGATTTGAAATGAAAAAGTTGTTTCAGAGTCATTTCTGGGTCGCGCGGAAGTTGTTCGCAAGTAGCGGTCGTAAAAGCGAATCGTTGAAAGAAACCCTTTGCCTGTAACCCGAAACTCTTATTTCCGCCGATTCGAGTGGCAGCGACGCCACCAGCAAAAACATGTCTCGCGTGAGTCAAACGTGTATCAACGAGCGGCGTGCATTAATTAGACAAGGATCTTAAAGACCGAAGCTGGGTCTTTTGAAACTCGTCGTCTTAAACATGGTCCGCTTTTTTTCGCCACTTTCATAAGCGACGCGACGTTGTGCGATTGATTCTGGCACGTGCTTCGTGTATTTGGCTCCTGTACACATTTTGTTGGGGCAACAGATCGCAGATAAGATTTCTTTCGATAAAAGACAATTTTACAACTTTTCTTTCCTCTTCAAAGAATAATTTCCTTTGAAAATAGATTATGGATCGACGTGTCTCGCATGTAGGCACCGTAAAACTTTTTCATTGAAACGACAGATTCTATACGATATTCTTTTCAAAGACAAAATCTCGCAATACTGTTTCTTTCTTTCCGGGAATAATATCTTTTTGCAAACGCTAGATTATACATATATCGAATAAAACGCAACATCTAAGGGGTACATACCAGACAGAAGAGAGCAATTACACCCTCGATTGAGCCATTCCAGGTCGAACTAAACGTCGATCGACCGTCGACGATTTTCCGTGCCGAAAACTTGGTGTTCGAGCTTAACTGTCGGTGAAAATCGGCTTCCGGTCTATCAATGGCACGCGTGCATTTCGGTTTTGTGGGTGAACATGGCGGACTAATGGCCATTTATCGACGCTATCGCCTCGGTAAATGGTGTCGAAGGGCTGAATGCCGCTTCCGTACACAGTCCGACGTCAAAGAGCTTCCTTCGACGTCGTCCGATTCGGACTACGTCAGTCTTGCGGATTTGCGGTTTCGGCCCATCGTCGCTTGGCCAGAATTCGATTGACAGTTTTCCGAGTATCGATCCGATTGCATAGTTTCGGTTTAGACGAGAATTCGTCGGTGGACTATTCGGTTTCGAAGAAAATCGGGATTTTGGTTTCGGCTTTGCTTTCTGTCGTTCATTGTAAATTGAAAGTTATAAATGTTAAATGTGATATTTATACGCTTAACATACGATATATAGCTGTTCAATGTTAAATAGACTACGTGGTTAATGTAAATATAGAGACTAGGTTCGATGGATTTTGAGTCACGTGGTTTCCATACAATGCGTGACGCGGTTAATGGCCTGTCCAGACGTGATGCGCTTTTATTAATTGTTATTCATTTCATGCATAGGTCCTAATAGTATATTAAATTAAACGAATTAATATATTCGCAAAGCACCTCTATAAATTCCAATAGCGTTAAAAGATCATGATAATCACGAAGGCTAGAGTCGATACGTGAATTGAAAGCTCAGATCTCGATTACTTGGTCTTCGTTTCAATTCAATTTGTAGACATATGACTCTTCTTACCAATAACGAAAATTTTATCTTCATTCTAATCGTTGTATGAGAAAACATGAATTTATTAACGAATAATTTGGAAAATAATGGTGAAACGATTTCTACAATGCTTGTTCGCATATCAATTCTGTTGCCTCAAGTAGAATTAGTAGACGATCGTGAACAATGCGAAATCATTGGATGTACCACTCGGAACATGTGCAGCCAATAAAAAGACGTTATTTCGGAAGATGCACGTCGAAGCGAGGATTATCCTGATAAATTCGCGGCGTTATTAAAGTGAACGATTCGTCCTGAGGATTTGGAAGATGGAGAGGATTCGGATCATGGGCTGGCAGATATGACGTACGGACTTTGCGCGACGACGCTCAGCTTTCGGTACGAAAATCGCGCAGCGACAGAGGACGAAGGGGGACCGTTCTTTGCCGAGACGCCGTGAGAAATGTAGCATGCGAAACGAATGCGCGATACTCGGGATAAATGATCGTAAAAAATTTCCACAGCTTCGTGGATATTTATCTGGCAGGACCGTCATCTAGATATCTAGGGGATTCGAAGTTTCCGAGTGTAACGATTCTTCCGTGTCGTTCAATCTCCGAGAAAAATCTCCCGTCTGCTACCACTCTGTCAACTCGGAAATTTGTTTCCATCCGATGCAAACGTTTGCCCGGAAATCGAACATGTCCCTCTTAAACATCGAATTTTCTTTGTCCCAGTTGGTTCTCGATTTTATCTTCGATCTTTCTCCAAGTTTCTTCTGCCTATGACATTTTAATTCGTCCTACATTACGGTCGAATTTACAAACGACGTGACTAAATTTACAGCTGTCAGTCGAGTGTAAGATACGCTTATTGTGAAAATGACTCGAAGAATTCAATCAATTTTTATAGCAAGAAATCTGAGAATCTAGAAAACCACCACCACAACCACCATGTGACCCGTTCCAACTCTCTGTTTGCCTGTTTCCTTCCGGTATAAACTTTAATGTCGCTGCAATTTCTCCTGGCGACCACTCTCGTAGACTTCCCTACAGTTCCGCGTTTTGCCCTTCATTTGCAGATAACCACTCGTGGAACCACCAAACAATCGAGAGCACCCCCTCGAGTGCGTTCCACTATTCATTTTCTTCCTTCCTTTCTTCCTGTCTGCTTGGTTACCCTTCAGCCAGCTCCTTTTACGCGTGACAACGTTTAAACAGCTAACACCTGGAAAGGATTCGCGACGGTAGAAAACGAAAGACAGGAGAACAGCAAGAGAGAAGGAGGGGCAAGAAGAACAGCGAGACGAGCCGAACCGTCTCGAGAGAAGCTTTGAAAAAAGAAAAAGGGGTGTCTGGGGTCGAAAGCGTGAGTCTCACCCTCTTCTTCTGGAATTATATCGAGGCGCGTGAGGGGTGACGCGACAGACTCCCGCCGACGACGAACGTTGTCCTTTTGCGCTCGCGAATGAAAGCTGATTTCCGCTTCCTTTTTTCTCTCTCCCCTTGATCCGAGTCTTTGACTCTCGGTCATGAATGAACGAGGAGAAAAAGAAAGGAGAAACGGAAATTAATTAACGACGAGAGAGCGTGTGGATTATCGGCACGAACACGGTTTCCGTTTACGAGTTTGTTGCTCAGGTTTGGCTGGTTGTTCGCCGTATTACGAACGGTGTATTTCAAAATATTAAGTTTCTCCATGCGCGGACATTATTGTTTTCCTTGTTTGCCGGCGGTGTGCACGCATTGTGAGTCCACGTGCACGTTACCGTCCGAGGAAATTTGATTTATAACGACGCCGCTTTATTGAAAACTGCGGCGGGGACGCGCGCGACACAATAAATATCGTCGACGGCATTGTGGGGATTAATTAAATCCGCGGGTTGTTTATATGCGCAGCGAGAACTGTTAATGAATTAATTGAAATATCTGCCCGTGAACCGAGATAATCCGACAATTATCGGATACCCGTTCGATTTCCATTATATGGCAAAAAATACACCGTATTACCCGGAACTGTGAAAAAGAGGACCAAAAAAAAGTGGGTGGTCCATTTCGTTGGAACGTCGTAAACGCGGATGTTTTTCCCCCTTCGTATCCGAACCAGCAAAAATCGTCGCACTGTGATCGATTCCTCTCGAATCTTTCCACGAGAAAATGACACCGAATCGATTCTCACCCTCGTCGTAGTTACAGGGGATGACATTTCGGTTTCTCGTCCCTTTAGTCAAACGACATCCAATACCGAGTAATCATCGTGGCTGATTTTTCCCCAATATAGCGCACCCTACCTTGAGGAGAACTTGTCTGCGAGCTTTTTTCTAAACCGCTAAGTGGATCAATATTGTCGCGGCGGGTGTTTTGAATATCCAACCCTCCGGCCAGTTTTAGGCGAGGTGACGTTTCGTCATCCAGGATGGAGTGTGTCGCAAGAACGAGTCACTCTTCGTTACCCCTCGACGGGGCTACATCTCGAAGAGCGGCATGCCTCGATAGCTTGTCCTCTTCGTAACCCTCCTGTTTGTTTTCCTTCTGGTCCCTTCTGTTTTTCCTCCATTAGCGACTTCACCACCCTCTCGTCTACGTACGTGCGACCCGTGTCCTCTTCCCTTTGCCACGTCTTTCCCGTCTGCTCTGTTGTCGTTCGGTTATCCGCGTCAACAAACACCTGACAACTTCTCACTACTATCTCAACGAAATGACTCGCGTCCTTGCTCGCCCTCGTCTTCGTGACACTTCTTGCAAACCCTCTGTGCAACGACCACACCGCGTTATCACCATCCGCACCATCTCACCGTACTTTTTTCCGATTTTTCTATCTTTCGTTCAACCAGAGACCAACGTACCGTGTAAACTAATTCACTTCTCTATCCGTTCCCGTGTTTTTAAAGCGGTCGAACGTCTATCAAGCCTCAAGGCCGGCAGTTGTTCCTCGAGAACTGCTCCATACCTACGTCAATCTTTCCACCTCCGGTGGTTTCCCGTCGATTATGCAACGGCATTCCTCGAACCAGTTACGTCAAGGACGCGCATTCCTCTCGGGCGCACGCTTCGGTTGCTTCTCGGGACACGATACGATCTGACCAATCGATCGTGCTTATTCTTATGGTCGAACGGCGCTACGATTAAGAGGATCGTGACGATTTTAATTGGCAACTGAATTTTAGACGCGTTCAAGAATCACTTTGAAGAATGAAATTAAGAAGGGAGTACGTACTTGAGTATGTTGGAGCAAAGGATATACCAAAGGAGAAGTTTCTGCAGGAAATTTCGTAGTCATCGAACGTTCCTCTCGTTCACGGCTAATGAAAGTTCTCGCGATGGTCGAGTTCCGGCACGCCTCCTACCTTTTCTTTGCAACAGCTGCAAAGGACGAAGGCAAAGTTACCACGGGAAAAGGAGCTGCAAGACTGTTCGTGTGGCACGCGAGACTCGATAACGACACGTGAACTCTCAGCCGTAGCTGTTTCGACCCTGATAGACCGATAACACGTACGGTGGCCGCGCACCGTGGCCACAACTCGACTTTATCGAGGCAATGAAAAGATTCTGACACTTTCAATTTCCAGCGTGTCTACCACGCAGAGTGACTAACCTAGATCTAACCTCGACCTAGCGTAACGTTTGCTTTAGGACGTGTTATAAATCGCTGCTCTTCTTTCTGATATCGATGCTTTTAGTGAAAATAACTAAATTCTACGAACGAGTGGGATTCATCAAGGATACGGGAGACGATGTTTTGAATGGTAATTTGATTGTTTTAAAAACATCGAAAATTTCGCTTAAATAAACGAAGATAGAACATAAACAAACAAACGTGGGATGTAAACGTACAAAATCGTGCGACTATATCCTAGTTCTAGTCGCGCGAGGAAACCTTGTAATATCTGGCTTATAATAATTCACCAAGTCTTTAAATATATTAATTTCTCAGAAAGAAACTCGACCTGTGTCTTTCGATTTTCTATTATAAAATAAAGAATAAACGTAAATGGCTGGAATAAAAATGCACGAGGTAAAAACTGTATAAGTATGAAAACAACGTACCCTACGATTTAGTTTCCATAACAACCTGTTAACTTACCCCAAACAAGTAACTCACATACATAGCTCACCGAAGGATACCGTGAAGGTACTTTTTATTCTTTCCTCGAAACACGATAAATTTCATATGAGGTTGAATATGACCTACAGTAAAGTAGTTGAAGATACCAAGAAAAAAAACTTGCCCGCTACAGTGTTTCCCATGGTCTAGGCCGATTCCATCGGGAAACTTCAGAAGAATTCCGTGTGAGAGGGCCACGTGTGCCGCATGAATTATTTCCCCAGGCTTTTCCATCGTCTACAGCGAATAACCCTTTCGCTCTCTAATTGCCGTAATCGCTTCGGCGACGTAACGGCGGTATATTGAAAATTCTGCGCGAGCCAGACGTCATTACCCTCTCGGTTTTCTATGTTCCTATCTGTTCGTCTTGAATTACTCCACGGAATTGCGTTAAGCCATCGCGGAAAGGGGTGAAAACGGAGTTGAACAGGGGTCGTGGAGGACAGTTAGAACCGTGTTACAGGGGGTGAAAGTGGCGAACCCCAGGTCGTTATCTTGCTCGTCCGTAATCGATGTCTAATTCCGAAAGTACGATATTGATTATGCAGAAACCGAGAAACGTCAGAGCAAATGCCGATGTAGTTGCGCAGCCTTTGGACTTTGTATCGGAATTTATATTCTCATCGACGTTACCTCGACGACGAGTGAGCCAGGTCACTCTGTAATTGTCGCGATCGTCGGTTATTGCGTCTAATTAACGTCCGTTCGTTCGTTAGCTGCTCTTTTCTCGAGCCGCTCTTCGCCTCTCTTTGCGCCGCTTTAACGTCGTCCTTCTGCCGGTCTACTTGTTTTTCAAGCGTGGCCTCTGTCGTTGAGAGGTTAAAAACACGATGATCACCAACCGACAGATCGAGGCAATGCAACTTTTGAAATGTATAAATGTTAGCGATAGTCGAAAGCGATTTAAGAAAATGACCTATCGTTTGCCATCGATAATATCGCTATCGGGATCATGAACGGTTAATTGGATGATCGATGAATCTCGAACTACCGGTTCTCGTGAAACCGATCTTCGAATGTGCATCTGATCAACTGAGATATAATATATTGGGGTTTGCTGCAACGAGTTTAATTGGTTCTAGGATCTCGTCAAGCAAATTTACCGTTATTTAATTAAGATAATACCGTCATCTTTTTCTTGTTTGTTTTTACGCATTGTATACAGGATCGTTGGTAACTGGTGGTACAAGCGGAAAGGGGGTGATTCTACGCAAAAAAGGAAGTCGAAAATATAGAATAAAAATTTTTCGTTTGAGGCTTTGTTTTCGAGAAAATCGACTTTGAATTTTCGCTCGGTACGCGTGCGGTACGTTATAACGGATCTCGCTGTAGATCGTTGTCTCGATGGAAAAATTAAAAAAAAATTAAAAAAAGAAATTTGTATTCTATATTTTCGACTTCTCTTTTCGCGTAGATTCACCCCCTTTCCGCTTGTACCACCAGTTACCAACCACCCTGTATATCAAACCACGAACAAAGTCTAATATCTTAAGAAAGAAAGACCAGTTCATTCAAAATTATTAATTAACAGATATCGATAGAATTGTTCTCGCTAATAATTAACATTTTTCGTAGCTTTTGAATTTTCAAAGGTCAAACATTTTTGTCTACATTCCAAATTATAGATCGTAGATCACGTCCAGTTGATCTTTAGATCGACTTATCAAGACACAAGAAGTTCAAGCGCGAAAATTTTCTTTGTGCGGTGTTTCCGGTCTGGATAAAATTCACAATCGATCTAACGCATATATATCGTGATCGTTGTACCCGATTTTATCGATGGTACTTGTTCGCCCTAACATCATATGCTATAATTCATTACTAACACGCGTGCAATCGCGTTGCAGGCTAATTAGCGACAATAAGAACATATATTCGTGATAATTAATCGTTGCTTCAGCATGAAATCGGTGACGACGATAAATCAAGGGACACGAGCAAATGGCCATGGTTATAGGGATCGACAGGTCTGGTCGATGCTGGAGAATCGATCGTCCTGGGATAAACGAGCAAATACAACCGTCTCGGATAGATAAATTGACAGGGTAGCAGCGGGAGCTGCCGCAGTTCGGAAGTGAGAAATTCTCGCGGGTCGATGACACCAACTTCTCTCGCACTTAACCGCGTCTCCCGAAACTTTTCAATAAAGCGGGTCTCGGCTTTCCATACGTTCCGCCGGGGGACGAACTTTTGGGGCACTATCGTTCCTACGCAACATTTGCCGGATTCCCCGCGTGACACCCCTCCGAATGTCGCGGATTATCATTCTTGATCTTCTTTCCGAGAACTTTCCCCTTCTGGCTGTTCCGCGTGCGGTTTCGTTGAAAATCATCCGGGAATAAAATTGGTTTATCCACCGGGGATACAGTTTCGTGGACAAACCAATTTTATCCCCGTTTAGCCGGTTTGAAGCGAAGCAATTATTATCGTACCACGACGATATGTACTATCTTCTGTCGCTAAAAAATCATGATTCGAAATTGAGGAATAAACGACTTCTCGACACTTGTGGCTGTTTCGCTGGTTATAAAGATCATTCGAGGTCGCTCGTATGTAATTAAAAGCTCGTCCGAGATCGTTCGATATCGATCCAGAGAACAATTACGTCCGTTTGAAGAAAAACAGTATAATAAATTGTATTTTCGAGATTGCGTGCGTGCAAGGTGCACAAAAATTGCCAAGATATCTGTCCCTTAACCATAAGAAGCAGCGCGGTATGACGTAAAGAAGTCGTCTAACTTTTTCTACAGAAACTGTGACTTTTTCCCGCGTTTACGCGTACCGCGGCCAAGATAAATAATATCTTGCTCGTACATCGTGACTCCGCGTAACGACCTCGCTTCTTCCCGTTCCGTATTCTCCGCGAACCATGGCGTGATACCGTCTGCCAAGCGGGCCTTTACCTCTAACTGCCACCGCCGCTAATTGCCGTCCGTATAATTACCATATCGGACAGATAAATATAGGGCTAGCACGTTCGTGGCCTCGGAGACAGTCGGCGACGTTTAGGTCGGCCGCGTATAAAGTCGACGGCGTGCGCTCCGCAGATACACAAGAACTCGCGACAACCGGTAGACAAAAACAGCAAGAAACCGAGACGTTGGTTTGTAATTCTACGAAATTCTTTTATTTCGTGACTTTTATTCCGCGGAGATAAAGCTGTCGTTCGCTGGTGAATGGACGAGCAAGTGGGTTTCGACGAGAGATTTGAATGGCGCAAAGTGGCGTGACGACTGCCGCTTCGAATACAGAAAACATTTTTGTCTCCCTATTCGTGCGAATATTGGACGTTCTACCGTATTTGTATTCGCTGTACGCGTTCGTCGTCGTCAATGATCTCTCTCTCTCTCTCTCTCTCTCTCTCTCTCTCTCGGATACTTTTAATAACTTCAAGCCGTCGACGGTTTAACTACAGCCACAAGGCAAGGCGATTCGTGTACAAAGGCTTAATGGCTCCGCGGCCCTTTACGACTGGCCTTCCCCTTTTTTTCCGTTCGCAAATACCGAACGATAAATAGTCACAGTGACAGGATACAATTAAAAGAAGCTATTCCGACGAGTCCTTTGTCAGGATTAAGCCGATTCGCTCCACCATTCTCCTTCTCCGTGTCTCGTGTGCTCGCGCTGCGATAATAGAATACGTATATTTCATCGAGAGCAACGCAGAGAGAGAAAAGGAGAGAGAAGCCGTTCGTCCGGTTCGAATGGGAACCCTTCTCCGGCGAATCCATTATTACAAAAATAACCTTTATCTCTTCCGTGCTCCGACAATGGGTTATACTTTCGAGAGCACGAAGAAGAGCTGCGCAATAATCCTCTTTGTCAGAGAAGATGTCGTCGTTCGCAAATTGCCTGCATCGTGTATGAAGACACCGATGTGTAACCTATACTTTTCAACCCCATCCATATCCGGAAACACAGCGACAACCGTAAAAATATTTATCATGCGAGTTTTAGGGGTACAATCGAAGGAAAGAGTGAAAAAGAAACGATGCTATATACGTGTATCCCTACGAGCAGGGTAACAGCTCCCTAATTTTCTCGACAGCAATATTTAATGCGTTTTCCCTCGGCGTCCCTGGCAGCAGTTCGCTCCATTTCGTTCCATTTTCAGCGGGACACGACCGCCGGCCAGGGGTGGAAAATTATCGTGGCGCCGCACAGACATCGAAGCGAGACGCGAAAACCCACCCTCTTCTTCCTATGCGGCAAACTTTCTCTTCCGACCGGACGAGAGGCAACTAATCGCGCGCAACGACCGCGGTGACGGCTAATTAGCGTTCTCGGAAATGAGCCGTGCCACCAGGAATTAATATCTCCAGTTTTCTCTCACCTCTTCGTCGTCCTTTCGCGACGAGACATCGAATCGCGTGGCGTCACTCTTCCTACTCTTATTTCACAAGGTGCGACACGACGCCCGTGTTACTATACTATAATCGAGTCGACGATTAAGGAAATAATCGTAAAAGTAATTAGCGAAATAATACGATTGCATCTCGCTGCATGGTGTACACGACCGCGAGCGAAACTTACGACAATCGACTGGTAGTCTATACCACGTTACATTAACGAGCTCGTGTAATCAAGTCGGCTCCGTATATCCAGTGGAGAAAGCCAATCGAGAATCGAGAGGTAAAATAACGCATAATCGAATGGACGCGTTTCAAGCAGCGCAGTCCGACTGGCACCACCGGTGCGTCTCGCTTGTCCCAGCTCGTTTTATTTGAATTTTCACTTTTTGACAATAGAGCCACGTCGTTACGCCCGACATTTGCCATATCCGTAGTAACGTCGGTTCAGATAGGGTGCGATTTACGAGTAACAACCCCTGGTGCTAAAGCGCCGTGTTGGGTCAACCCCTTCCAATTCACTGTACAGGGGGTTTGTTGTTATAGCGACGTTAAACTAGCCAGACAATGACGGAGTCTCGTCGTTTCCATAGTCATTGCTCGTGATATCGGGGTCGCGCGTCCGAATTTAATTATTTTCAAGTCTCGTTAATAAGCCCTCGCGCCGATAAATTTGCAAGTGACCCTGTTATTCCGTGGTTCCACTAATAATTGGGCTTCCCTTCGCTGTAACTGTGTCCCCGTTTCTAGGTTTAACGCAAGCACAAACACGTATTTTCTGTGTTATTTTTAACGTGGTGAATTTAACAAAAATATGTCTCCTGTTTTTAAGTTTACCTCGGAGTTTACCGTCATTTATATCACCTTCCGACGTGAATCATCTTATTACGTGTTAGATCATTTGTTTCTTGGGAATTGAAAGTACATTCTTATGTAATGAAATTAGGAAATTAGATCGTTTTGATTATATCACGTCTTTGCTGTAATGAAAAATAGCGAGATCGGTTTAACTTCCGGGAGGCTCATTTACTGCTCGTATATCTTATAACTTGTTTATATAAAATTTAGCGCTTCCGTCCTGTTTCAGGTTTTTCATTAGACTCGACGTGATTTCCGTTATGTTTCATAACTCTTCGGGACACGAAGATCGACTCTTCGTTCGAATCCACAAAAAGCCAAAGCAGAAACACGTTTACCGTTCGTTATTTCCGTGGGAAAAGATTAACCGACGCCTAATAGGAGAAGGCAGGTCATTGAACAAGCGAGCGTTAAAAATTGAAAATCTTAATGGATCAGTTAATCGTTTCACGATCGAGTCCTTTTCCCTTCTATGAGTCGCGTGTCGTCATTCGTCACAGTCGATTATATCGTCGTTCTCGCGATGAATTCGTTGACTATATCCGAACGAGAAGAACGGAAGACACAGCCAGACGTGCAAACGATAGTCATTCTCGGACCACGACGTCCTACGCTACCAGCCGACATCCTTTTTATTGCGCGTCTCATCATTCTGTCGACTTTCATTTTTCCCTGGAATTTTGCCAGCCCTTTTGCCAGTGCTCTCTGCTCCTTATTGCATTTCATTTCGTAGACTTTTCGACTGGCTCCGCGGTGGCTGCAAAATTTCTAGCCTGTGCAAACTCTTGACCCAACATCGGTTGGTATTATAGGTGGAAGCGATATAGCGAAGTCGCAAAGTAAAACGTTGAGTAGGAGCAGCGATTGATCTAGTTGCTGCTATCCCACAGGCATTTGCATTAATTTTTTGACACGAATTTCTATCATCGTTGATCGAGTCATAATATTAGGTTGTCCGAAAAAAAGTGTCTTTCTTTCGCAAACGTGCTTTTTACAACAGTACGCCTTCATCTCAACAGAACAAAATGGACCGCACGTAATTCGACAAAATGATATAAAACGAAAAACATTGTACGTCTATTATTTCTTTATAAAACGAAAGAAACTTTTCGGACAACCTAATACTTATAGTCAACAGTATGTACGTGGCTAAACCTATTATACCTTCGATATGTAGCTAAATATGTTGTACATAGTTAATTAGAATCTAATGATATGTCGAAAATAAATCGGTATGTGTATGTAATCATGTTTCTGTCTCGACACAAGCAGATATCAATATTATCAAAAATATTTGGCTTCGGTAATTGAGAAAACGAAATATCTGTGTTGGAATACAACGATATTACACACATAGGCACAAATAATCTTATACAGATACATACACAGGCATTTGAACAGGACACTTACACAGGTCATACTCACTACTGTTTAGAGAGTGGGGTTGAAGATCTTTTAAGGGACCATGGGTCACTACGTACAGCCAGTGTGAGAGTGACTGGCCAACTGTCAACGATCCATAAATTCTTTACCTGCACACTTTCTTAATTATGTCATATCACTCACTTATATTTTAAATAATTTGGTTCTGTAATTCTGTTTAATAAATATCACCTAGTATTATTTCAACATTAAATTCTAACAATCTGAATCATTTCAACTGGTTTGGCAATTGATGTGGTGTTGCGTATATGACGCAGTGCTCAAATTATTTATTTCGGTCCCTAAAACCTGTAAGCTCTAGCCACTGACCGATTTTACCTCGCTATATCGCTTCTATACCGCGTATAAAAGTGCAGCTTGTAATTGTTAACTGCTTAGGAGGCAGTTTAACGAACGAAACAGCGTAACGGCGATCTATCGAAGTTGAACGTACCAGAGAAACACAGGGAGGTCTGTGTAGATTGCATAATAACATTCAGGAACGTACACACACGCATCGGAGATGCTAATGGTCGGGAAACTTTGCTAGCAAACTCGGGACGAAACTAGCGCGAAACTAGCGCGATTTGCTCTGCAGCAAGCCCTTTCGAAAAAAGGTCTCGGTGCCTGCATTCGATAGCCAGGAATGCGGACTATGCATTAATTGCATCTAAGGTAATTGTTTCGGCCATCACCCCATCGAACAGTGTGCCGGTAGTTTTTCACCCTTCTGCTCCGTCGATTGCTCCGTTTACCTCTCTAGAGGCTTGTTTGTGCTCGTTGAAACGTATGTAGATTACCTTTCTCGAGGCCCTTTGTCGAACGAGTGCCCGTTCCGACGATAAATCTATTTCGATGACAGTTTTTCTGCTGAAGGATAGAGTGCAATACACTTCGAGATCTGAACGTGTATTTCGTTCTATCGGTGCTACGAAATTGCATTCGAACTGCAATTGTCTTTTTTTTATCATGTGTTGGAGATCGAAGATATCTGCGACCTGTAGTGTTCTAGTCATGGAAGTACTATAGCGAGGTCGTAAATTAAAGTGCCATGTCCCGATAACCATTGTTTTAGGAATATAGAAGCTTTTAGAATGCTCTGTAAAAGTTATTTCCATTTAATTAAAGCATCGTATAGTGTATAACAATTATAGTATGTAACAAAATATTTTTTTACGGTTAATCATCGTGAAACGAAACGCAATAACTTCGCAGCGAACTTTCGTAGCGTTCTATTTTAATAAAAATTACCTTTCTATAGAATGTACGAAGATTTTCATGAATGACTACATCGATATTAATTCCTGACTAATTTTTGTAATCTCGCTATATTTTCTCTATAAGTTCATCTTCCGTGCCAAATGGGCAGACAAAGAAGCGATCATCATGCCCGCGTCCATTTTTCACTACTGATTACGCAAAACGCGAGACCATCCGTCTCCCGAAATAGCGTTCCGTGAAACTTTAACTTCCGCCGATTCTAATGGAACTCCTCTCTTCTTTTCTCCTTCCACGCGAAACTGTAGCGCGGGATTGCCGGAGTGTTTTATTGTTCGCGTTCCGTTTAAGTGCACAGGACGATCTCGTGTTTCGTGGCTTGTGCTCGCCCCCACTGACCATTCTTTTTTCTTCTTCTTGCAGAGACCTGAGACCAGCGAGCTTGGAGAAAGGCCAAGAGACCCTCCGACTACGCGTATACGCCTGCTACGCTTGGGGTGGCCCCCTTCTAGTCGCCGGTTTGGCCGCCCTTCTCGATCATCTTCCGCCTCAACCTCAATACACGTTCCTCAGGCCCCGTTTCGGCGACAAACAGTGCTGGTTCTACGGTAAGTTCCCATTCGCTTTCATTGCTATGAAAAAAGGAACTCCTCGAGAGATCCTTGAAATATCTCTCAGTTAGAGAAAGTTTGTCCTCGTCAAAGCAGTGGTTGAAACTTTGACTTTAATGAAAGCTCTGGTAGGATTTCTGCCTTTCTAACTGTTCAAAGAGGACACAACCGGATAAACAGAATGATCTAAAAGTGTGGAAGTTAATGTTGGACATGCGGGTAATAAACAGAAAGTATTTGCGAATGTTATTCGTATCGTTATTCGTATAATTTATGTATCTTTGCTTTCTTATACGCGAAATCAACGTAGCGATATTTTAAAGAAACGTCTGCCTGAAGAATCGAAAATAAACCGGATGCAATCTTTTATAAACCGAAGAATCTAAGAAAAGATTAACTGGCAGAAAATAGAAAGCGTTGACGGGACGATGCAGTCTGCTTCGTGTTATTCGAAAAATCAAAATTAGCGATTCAGCGTATACTCCGAGTATATCAAAATATATTGTATCATAATATTTAATTTTTGCAAAATATTACACTGTATCTTTCGCCTAAGTCGTTGGAAATTTTCTAGTCGATGAAGTACATCTTATTTTAATCGTTCTAAGAAATTCAGTAACGCGTGGTATAATAATATAATAATATTGCTTACCGAACGATACGGATTCGCGATCGACGTTACAATTAACGGCGTAATAACTCGGAACATCGTGTGGTCGAAGGAATTTCGCGAGGAAACGAGATCACGTCGAATAACATTTCTGTGGGGCCAATGAGACGAGGTTTCCTCGCGATGATAATTAATCCGGTGCTGTACGAAAGCCGCAAATTAATTCGATCGCGTCACACACGACTTATCAGTGAATTAATTTCCGTCGATGCCACGAGCGTGGCCCTCGTTGGATGATTCCTCTGTCTCTCTCGTGTTCTGTTGTTCTCGAACGACAGTCGGTGCCGGACTTGCTGACATTAGTAACGGATCAGTAGCACAGACGGTAATGGAGCCTATTATCGAAAGTAATACAGGCTGGGAGGAGGACGGTTAACACGTAATTCCCTGTGATCCGATTATTCCGCTAATTAATAGGACTGGTCAGTCGTGTTCCGGGGCGCTGATTAAATCGGTTTCGTTAATCGATGGATCGATCGGCCGGCCGCGTATTAATTGCTAATCAAGCACCGTTTGCGGCGTTCCTTCGGTCGCTGCTCGTGAAAAAGTCGATTCATCCCGGAATCTGTCGTCTATGGAATTTCGAATTAATCGATAGATGAAAATTTAGCGAATTTAGTGAATTTTAATTGTACATTCGTGAATTACAGGGACACTTAGTAACGTTAAACGTAGGCTATCGTTAAACACGATTTTAACAAAAACCTTCCAGATATATATAAAATATAAATAATATATTATAAGTATAATTTAGCTATTTTTTTATAATACAGCGGTTTGACCGACTAACTCGGGACTAAATTATATCTATGTACTTTCTTGCTTCCGAACCTTCGTTAAATCCACCGCGATCGAAAGATCTGCGGACAATAGGCTCCTGGTGTCACGAGCGAAGGAAAATTCGAAGGAAACACACGGTGGTTAATAGGTGAGTATTCCGCTAAGTGGATTAGCAGAATATCTCGTTAGGTCGTGTACCCACGATTTTCCGTTTCTCTCGCCCCAACGATTCCTGTTACGTATGCGCAAGCATCGTAATCAGTTGAGATAAGAAACAATGGCACGCGCGCTATCAGGATTCCTTGCGTGGCAGGCACAGGAATACTTCGCTAAGAGGATTACATAGCTCCCGAAAGATTGTATTTAAGTATGACGTAGGGTAGCTGAATAAGAAGATCGATACCCCAAAGTACGTTTAATACCTCGAATCCCTAATAATAACCCCGGTGCAACCCCTGCGGCGCGGCACGGCGTGGCAACTGAACCACCAGCTGATTCCTAGGTACGCATGTACCCGCGGAATAGAGATTATAAGGAGGTGAACCACGCGACGATGTGTCATGTCTTTATTCATAGCACGGATTTACCACCGTTGCACGTTATTTAACGAGCATCCCCTGTAATCCACATTTACCGCAACCGATAATCCAAAGAGCATACTCTATCTTTCTACGTCTCCTAGGACGATACATGTGAAATATCGTTTCTCTAAAGTTTCAATGTATTTGGGGTTTGGATAATGCCGTTCATTAAGTCTCGTCCTATCTGCAAACTGACCGACTCCATTTTCCGTAAATTTTTCAATTTCATTACGTAAATACCTATATAATATCTCTATAATACGTTATATAAATTAATAATAGATTTTCAAAAGAATAAGTCACACTCCCATAAATTCATTCGTCGCAAGGAGATGACATAAACGTTGGCAATGACGTCTTAATCTATATCTGATTAAAAGATTTATTCGAAGAAACATTTCATATGCATCAACCTAATGTGTCTCTCTGTCTGTCTGTCTGTCTGTCTGTCTCTGTCTCTCTCTCTCTCTCTCTCTGTATATATCTCTGTATGTATGTACACCTCCTCGTACAAGCCGCTGGAAACTCTCTGGCCGCGTAAACACTCGTTTCAAACAGTGCAACTACGTTGCGTATTAATTTTCCGTGGCCGCGATATTTATCGACGCCGACCGGAGGAGAACACCCCCGGTGATTAATATTTAGCTTTTATATCCTTTGACAAATATAAACGTCGCTATACGCAGACCGGTTGTGTATTTTCGTTTCGGTTTCCGGGTGGGTCGCGCGACTGGTTTTCACCCTGTGCTTCCCTTCCCGTTCTCTCATTTTCGACTAGCTTACTTTACATTTCTATCGATCGTCCGCAAACGATTTCATCGCTTGGTAGCTATATAACTTTTGAACTTGCAACGAAGAGAAAGGAATTTTAATTAGACCGAACCTTGATTCGTTTCAACAAAGTGCATCGTGAAATGAGATTCTTGCGACCACCACGCTATAGTATGAAGGACCAAGGGTCATGGTGTTCATCAGTCCATTGCTATTTTCCATAAAACAGTCGTATTTGTCCGGACTCGATGATCTCTATCTTGTCTATTTACTTTCTTTTTGGTTGATCATCGTTAGTCTCGGAACTAAACTTGGTTGATCTTCAGTGGAAGAAATTGAAACTCGCGAAACCAAGTATCAAAGATGATAGCGAACGTTTTTTATAAATAAGTACAAAACACGTTCGCCTGGCGTTCAAGTACCAGCAAGATAATATTGGATTTACCATCAGGAGCTCATTGGAGCACCAATATTCAGGACTTCGACATTGTGTAACGCTGCGGGAACCACAGAGCCATTGAGAAACACAATCAGTCATCAAGCAACGCCCATTCAAGACGCCCTCAGGTCGGAACGCTTGATGCTATTTGTAAATATACGGAGCTTGTTGAGCCACTCTAGAGTTAAACATCGTCACGAGTGAGTCTCTTCTCGAACAATCTCCCGCAACATTAATTGCATCGCGAGCGGAAGATGCCTCCCGTTTACGTGTCTCTGGCGCAATAACTCTGCTGCCTTCTCCATCAGCCATGGAGTACCACCTGAAATATCCGAGCAAAATCCAAATCCAAGTATCGAGAGTGCTTGTTAGGTGGATGGAAGATGAGCAAGTTCTATCACATATATATGTACGAACCTCTCATCGAAAGTCAAATCGATCAACTCCGCTTTTCCTAAGTTTCTCGATTTTACTGTCCAAGTACATGATTAATGTTCAAATTCTCGAAACTTCGACTTCTCGAAACGATGAGTCTATTTCGCTAAGTCTATGATTAATGGTTACAGTGGATATATTTTTCGATGAACAAACATTATGCTACGTGCGCACTATGTAACACAGAGGAAAGATTCGTTCGTCCGTATCGAACCATAAGAAAAACGATCGAAAGCAGGTTCTCGTCGAGATGTTTGCTCTCTCACGTCGCACAGAGAGTACAATGGCGCGTCTTCGTGTCACGTAATCGCATTGGGACGAACATCAGGGAAGGGGAGTGAAAGAGTAAAAGGAAGGCGCTTCTCAAACGTGTCAATTCACTGGCCAGGCAGCGTTTCCTCTCTTTTTCGCGCAAATAAAGCTAAACTGGACAAAGGAGGGCGTATAGCCTGGAAGCGCGTAGGAAATAGAGTCGTAGCCGCGCGCTGCTAAATCAGGATAATGGTGCCCCATGGGAAGCTGCATCGTACTATCGCGAGTTGTTACGTTCTGACACAATGCTTTTGCACTGGTGGGACTAGATGAGGGGTTCAGAGGGACAAGCAGAGGTTGTTCTGCAACGGACGTTACCCTGCGTTCCATCGTGTTTCAACCCTTCCCTCTATCTCTCTCGACCCAGTGGCTGCTGTATCCATCCACTTTGCGGTCCTCCTCGTAGACCTTTGTTTCTCTCGTTCCGCTTTTTCTGCGGCTTCTTGCGGTCTACCCATGGAATCGAATTCAATGTTTTTACGCGATCGATCGATCGGTATCTAAATCTTTGCCGCGTTGTTCGTGGTTTATGGTTAATACAGAATGGTTACATTTGCGGTAACAGTGGCTACGCTCGAGCATTCTTTTTGTATTTGTAAATAGCTTGGATTTAATATATATTATATCTCTCCTGGTATATAGCGAGGTTGTAAATTAAACGACAGCGATATCGAATAATATCTTGGGCTGTGCAATAAAAAAAATGCGACTCGTGACTAATTGTTTCAATATTCTATATTCTACATGTTCTATAATATTCTACAAAAAGAAAAAAATACATTGCAAGATTTTCTAATAGAAATTTCTTTGTACAGCTCTCGTTAAAGTTTCCGACTCTCGCCTTCTTATATTCCTAGCAAACGTCCTGATATTCAAAAAGTGATGATTTCACCCATGATTGACTTTACAGCTTCTCCGTATCGTACTTCGAACTACAAGAACGACTGCGATATTTCAAAAATAAATTGCAGCTTACTCACCAGAGATATTCTAATAGACCGGCGTGTAAACGTTCTAACTTGACAGCAGCGAATCTTAAAAGTTTCCCCTTTCACTTTCCCGAATGCTCCTTCCTATTTGATCGCCCGGCGCTTTTTCCTCTCACCTTCTACCCTCGCATTCTTTCCGCTCTCGTCTTACACCCTTCGCGTCTCCGCTTTCTCCTACACACTTTCTGTTTCACGTCTCCCTCCATTTACTCTATTTCTACGGTGCCCTCGTACTTCATCCCCCACCCTCTGTGTCACTTGGGCACAGCCCATAACAACGTGGGCCGAGACGATGGGGACGAGAGATAAACCTGGCGCCAGCCAGTTCAACCCCTTTGAACGCGCGGAACTGTTGGAACTTCTACGACCCCTTTTCAACCCCCTTCCTGTGTACCTCAGGCGCGTAGATCACCGACAGGTTATACCGGTGAACGTCAGTGAATGATCGATTATACGCGTTTGTTCTTACGTCGTGCGCATAAACAGACTAACTTCCTCCAGAGAAAGGATGCGTGTCCCTATCAGCCGCGATTTAAATTCCTAATTAATCGAGAGATCGAGTAACACTTTACGTCATCCGTCCTTGCTTTCTAACTTTCTAGACAAAAGAGAGAATGTAAAGTTGCAAAGACGTGTACTGATCGGAGAACATATTTGCGATCAGCGCTCGCGCGATTTTCCTAAACTTTATGATTTGATGGTAACTTTGATGATTTATGGTAAGATTTGTTTGTCGCACAATCGTGATAGTCGAGTCCACGAATTTTTACGAATTAACGGGAAATTTAAAGACACGAGAATTCACAGAATTTTATAATATGCAAAGATATAAAATACTCGTTATATTTTCAGTAGACAATGTGATTCTGTATTTATAAAAATATAAAAGTCCACGGTATATTTGTAACGGTGCACTATGGCAGAATGATTCGTACAATACATTCATAAAATTTGTCGCACTTTTGACGTATTCGTCGGAAATCCGGTTCATCCAAATACGCGTCCATTGTAACCATAATCCAACACGTGAAACAAGCAAGAAACCGATGAATAGTGGAAGTGTCCCTAAGGGATGGGAGAGAAAAGGCTTCCCATGAGAAGGAGACGGTCGTGCAAAGAGGCTGAATAAACGGGAACATAAGAAAACTCATTTACCAGCACATCGAACAGAGATGGTTCAAAAGCCAGACTGGTATTCGAGCCTCCCCTTCACAAGGCCTGGTGCACTGGCATTCTGGCGTTCCGGTGTTCTGGCGCGCCCCATAACAACGTAGGCCGAAACGATGGGGTAGAGAGATAAATCTGGTGCCAGCCAGTCCCAACCCCAGCGTGCGAAACCAGCAGAACTCTCTGTTTCCCCTCTCTCTAAGCCTATACTAACTACCGTCCGCGGCCCACTAAACTGCACGCCTAAACGCACACGACCAAGTATTTAAGTAGCCTCGAAGCGAGCCCCTCCTTCGCGTTCATACGCATTATTACTGCACCTGCATACTGTTGATTCCTCCCCTGCTCGCCTCTTAGCTGCTTTTATCGGCGAACAAAAAATGTTCTACTTCAGTGTTGCGTTATATCGTTGCTGTTCTATTAGCTGCTTTGAAATCGCAATTTCTGCGTATACTCGTAAGCAGAGAATCGCATCGTATGGCGGAAGCTCTCTATGGAAAATAGGGGTAACTGTGGTAGCTACCGACGGAAGACGATTGTAGGGAAAGTAGAGGGACCGTGTGTGGGGTTGAAAAGGCTGAAAAGTGATGTTTGTTAGTTATGGGAAATCAACGGTTTTGCTTAACCTCTCGCGGGTTTGATAGTATTTGATATTTTATTTAAATTGGCTTGTATTCGGTAAATTCATTTTTAAAAATATATCCGTAATACAGACGAATTTTCATATTTTTAGAACCAGTAACGTATCTACCTTGATATATATCTACTAAGATTCATTTATGACACACAAGACCACGATTCACGCGTAAAAGGAATGGAGTAGAATAGAACGTTAAATTTAGTTCGATGTAGGAATATTTCATCACATACGTAGAATAATAATGTAGGAAAGTAAATAGCGAGCTTAGGGGTAATTATGAAGGAAAAAATTCTCAGACCTTCCAGAATAAGTAAAAAATAACGTTTATCCGGAGTTTTGAGCCGAAAATTAGTCGAGTCCTGTTTAAGGAGAACTTAGCACGTTCTCAGTTCTGCAAAGCGAGTAACCCTGAAAAATAGTAAAAAAATAGAGTGGAAGTGCGGGCAAGGAGAGCTCGAGACACGTTTCGGTGGCAGCGGCTCGGCGGAATATTCAACTAACGTTCGCATACATTAGAATGGTAAATCTCTGGGCTATCCTCCGTATCTATGCAATCTCATGCCCCTGGAAGTTCGGCACAGGCTGGAATAGCGTACACCAAAACGATAGGATTAGAGAGATAACCTGTCCAACTCGACCGTGCGAAACCAGCGAAACGCCACCCCTATCTCTGGTCCCACTAATACACTCGCCCTTACGCGCATGCGACTATCGCGTGAGAGAACACTAACGTGCACTGTCCCGACGATATTTATTATCGCTCTGTTAGAGCCGCAAACTCTTATTGAAAGATACTCTCGACTGAAGAGACTTACCATGGGATTTACGTGTGGAAGTGGTATTGCTTGGATCAGAGTTTAATTAAGGGTATTGCCATTTGGAAGAGACATTTTTGGACCACATGTACGTAGGATAAAATATCGTTAGATAATTGTAAAATTGTCGATTGGTCGTGTTTGATCACATAATTTTTTTAGACTTTTATTAATACTATTTTAGCGCACGATTAACTCAAAAAAAGGGGAACGAATAGTAATTTATTGGAAATCTTTATGGAATTTGATAATCGTAGATCGATGGACATCAATTTTTTTAAGTATCTATGATCGTGTTTAGTCGTACAATTTCATTAATTGGAATGTAGATTTCTGTTATTGCCATCTTTTTACAGAACGAATTTAGTCTTCGAAGAACGTCATGGATAAAATTGTATCCCCTGTGAATTTTAAATAAACTCAAGGATCTAACAAAATCGAGTCATCTGTCTCTTAAAATAACTCTTCTTCTAGTCTTTCCTAGTGTATAACTATAGAAATACGTGTTTTATCTTTTCACGAACCTTACAACAGACGTTTAAGCTTAAGAAATTGTTCAACGATAACAAAACGTGAGCACAGGAAATCCAACGACGCAGTCACGGACAGAAGACCAAAGAAATTCCTGTTCCGTGAGACAACGTTCGCGTAAAATTGGAAGGAAAACAGGATGCGGCAAAGCTAACGAACAAAGAACGTTAAACGTCGTAGAACGAGTTGGTAGCTGGAAATAAAACGAATCGAATGGGTGTAATGCGATTAATAAGCGCGATCGATCTCGTGGACGATTAAACGAATCAACGTGGATCGTTTAGCTGGTAATAACAGCGCGAATAATGAGCGAGGAAAAAAATCCTTTGTGTGTTCGCCGCGTCGACAGAGCGGAAGAGGAGGTGGTAGCTCGATGGGAAATCCTATTCGGAAAGATTGATAACGACCCACATTCGCGATGAACGCGTTAATAACCGAAAACCGATCGGATGCGCTTCGACGATACGAGAAAGCCTCGCGAATGATGGAATTAAAAAAGGATATCGAGGCTCGTGCGAATTATCGGATTTGCTCAGCCGATCGGTTGCTCATCGCGTGTCGAGAGCACGCCTCGTTACGCTTTTTAACTGGAATCAAGAGGTCGATCGACAGTAATCTACACGGTTTGAGCAAGAAACGCGAGCAATCTTTAGATCGATATCGGCTAATTAAAGCAAATCGTCGTTACGCTTAAATCGTTACTTGGTAAATCCAATCTCTAAGAACCGAAATCTTTCAGTTGTCAAGATTTCATCGACTTTTTCAAATAAGAACAGTAAAAAAGAAAGGAAACCGCTCGAAGGAACGTTGATATAAGGATTAATTTTATCTCAATTTTAGAGAACCAATTCGAATAAAGACAAATAGCAGTTAAAATCTCTGTAGCTTTAGACATTTTTTTTTTTTTTTTTTTTGGATCACAAAAATTCGAGTTAACAAGTCTCAGTTGCACGTAGTTTGTAGGAGCGTGAAACGAGTGGAGCTGCGAATTCGAAGAACGAATCGATCGAAAGGGGATACGCGATTAGAACACACCAACTACGAGGGTGACTTGGCAGAAGAAAATTAACGAATGCTAAAGAGCCGTGGCAAGTGTTTTGCTGTAAGCCCCTGGTCCGATCCCCCCGCGATCCTACTTTATTTATCACGCACTCCCGCTTTATTGGCCCCGAGCAATGAATCGGGAGTATCGGGGTTGAAAGGAATTTCCTTATTGTCTTTTTCGAGGGACGCAAGCTCGATCTGTCTTGAGGAAGGAAGAGTTCGGTCTTGAGAATCTATGATTGCTTTAGGAATGCCAATGAATCCTTCGATCCCGGGGGCTAATGGCTCTTCTTGCTAATGCGAAAAGTGTCGTCTAATTTATTTACTTCTTAAGCTAAGATTTGCGGGGTTTAGTCATTAATACACCGTGGATGTTTATTACACGTATCTGAGTAAAGAAATGGAATCTATGCGATGATTTGTTTCACTCTGGATATTTTGAATATTTTTGCATATTAGATGCAATGTATATTCGTCATAGCATTTAATCCAACAGTTTCATATGGCTACAAGCATTTCATATTACAGAGATAAAATATAGAAAAATAAGGGTTGTATAGAGATACTTTTCGCAGCCACCGTATATGCCGTAAATTTTGTTCACATTTAAATATCCCATAGATACATAAATATTCGTAGCCGAGTGACGGAGCGTGTTGGATCTTCAAAACGTGTGTTATCTTCACGGTTGTATGTACCATTTCGGTTACTTTTAAATCTTTTAAACTCCATTCTCACAGTTGCTCGCCTGACTCATCAATTCCTAGACTCGGACAGAATTTCGATAAAAATCGTATTTCTAATCGAGTTGATGTCGAAAGCCGCTGGAAAGTTGAACGAGCGAGGCAGCCAGTAAAATGTATAAAAAGAAGCAAAATATCCTAACGCGTGTAAATGAAACTGCTCCAAGTACCGGGAGTCAAAGGGTTACACAAATTCGTTTTTATTTGCGCTTGGAAAATTCGCGGAGCCATCGGTTTTTCAGGACGGGTCGACGTGGAAATTTGTTGGCAGCGGATTCGCGGGATCGTTGCTCGCCGACACGCTGATACAAGCTCGCGCAATCACTTTCGATTATCTGAAAAACCGTCGGTGATTAAAATGACGCCAACGATAAATCTCTGACTCTCTGTTGGAGGAAGAAAAAAAGTTGATTCTGGAAGCTTTGAATGCAAATCGGGGGCGAAGAGTCACGGTGCTCATGCGGTATCCTCGACTAATTATATTTGACAACGATTTGTGCTTGCGAGTTTCGCGCGTTTTTCAAATTCCTCCGGCGTTGATTTACGCGCGGTCGATTCCCGTCGCCTGGCGCATACATCGTAATTGATAAAGCGAGGAAAGCTTGTTGTTACGCCGAAACGGTCGACCGTAAATCCCGTCCCCGATGATCCGGAAAAACAGCAACGATTACAATGACGCCCCGCAATAAATCCTTGTCGGCGCCTCTAAGAGGAGCGATAGCATTATCCAGCCATTCCGATGAGAGTTATCTTGTTCGACTGGAATTTTTGACGTTAATTCTGATCAAGATAGCGGCTTGCCGTCTTCGCGACTATTTTCGTCTTCGATAATTTTCGAGCTAATTATAGGGTCGCCATTACCGGCTAATTTTGAGCGCTGTAGAGATATAGTGATTTATGAAAGTATCCGGACATTTATCGTCGAACATTTTTCACGAATATATTTCGAATATTTAACGGGCGAAACAATTTTTCCTCTGTGACATGATTTTATTAACAAAGTTTGGAAGAGAATCGAAAATGTCTGTGCTATGTATTAAAATGTACGTTGTCACGGTATATCCAATCTCATTTTTCATATTCACATTTTTATCAAACATATTTCTTTGTTAACTTCGAAGCTTGTTCACGATTTTTTTTTCTTCTTTTTTATTCGACGATTCCACGATAAGAATTTTTTACCGGGCGGACACAACAATAACGATAATCGTTAAGCGTATTAAACTGTTGGTACCCCGAACACTCGACACGCGCTGAATATTCATTAACGATTTGTTTCTCGTTACGCCGCTGATCTATCATAATCCCGATTTGCATAGCGTGAAAAATCTGTTTGTCGTGTTCCCGCACGCGATCAGCCGAAAAACCAGCCCCTATTAAAAGGATAAATCAACGACAGAGCGAAAGGGAGAGGAAGAGGGAGGAGGTAGGAAGGGACAAAGAGAGAGAGAGAGAGAGAGAGGGAGAAGGAGCAAAAGAGACTGTACGAGAGGGTGGAGTGAGAGCGTGAGATGATAGAAGGTGACACACGGCGCATGCAATTGATCTCGCGAAGCGTTTTCGACGCCGAACTAATCGGGTTTGACCGCCGCGCTTCTGTAAAGTATCGAACGCGGCACGCGTCGACATAATTCACTTATGTTTGTTATGGGTTGCCATGGAGTGAGATATAACCTAGCCGAAACAGCTATTGTTGGCGACCCGCCAAAACCCAGCAAATATAGACGCCCGTTTGCTCTCTGTACCCCCTAAGATTCGTAACTCGTTCATTACTCTCCGCGATTGTTCCTTTTGTTTTCCAACCGGGCTTCCCTCTTTCCCCTCTTCCTTCTCCATTTGCTACCAGCTTTGCGACCTCGTCCGCTGCCTTCTGTTTACGGACCGCTGGCAAAAATAAACTTGGCTACCTGCTTACCGGTAATTTAATTGGATTATCAAAGTTGTTAATAGAAACGTGTCTCTGGTTCTGGCTTTAGCCGTATAATTGAAAAGATATTTTTTTCAAGGACACTTTAGAAGTTGCAAATTTTACGTTATACACGAGCAATTCGATTAACTTCTCGTTTTATGGTTTCTTTCGTATGCAGTTGAATAAAATCAAGCCAACGATATACGAAATACTAATATGGGAAGTTTATTCACAAAACTAAGCTGTCTTTTGCTATAAATATTCGGATAAAATACATCTCCGTTTCATTAGAGCGCCATATTAATATGTACGTTTGTATTCAGTAATTGTCGGTCCGAATAATCGAAACCGATGTCGAAATTCAAAAACTACGCTCTGTTGCGAGTAGAATCTACTTTTCGTCGAAACTACGATCCATATGAGTAACGCGATTCGATGCTACGAGACAAGAAACTCCAGAATGCAGCCACCTCCTTCCCAAAAGGCACGGATACATAAACTTGGTTTCTCTAGAGCCAACAAATCCCATTTACTCAACTCGCCTCTGTCCACTCCATGCCGCCACGTCTTCAAAATGACTTGGGCCCAGAACCGACCAAAGTTTGAACAAAAACGCGCGGATTTCTCCTCCGCAGCAAACAAAATCCATTTAGAGTTGCGAGCAAAGACGATAACGGATATTCCTTTCCATCCTTAACGTCCAAGCCATGTAATCGCGATAGAAAAAGTTTCGCGAAGAGACCGGATCTCCCTCGATAGAAGAAGCGAGGAGAACACCCTGGGAAAAGTTGTTGAATTTTGGCCAGGGTCCGCCTGCACGGACGCTGAATTTTGAGTTGAACCGATGAGCCAGTGAACCGAGATGAAAAAGGCAAAAAGGAAAAGCGAGACGACGAAGAGAGGCCGCGAAGGAGCGGCGTAACGCGTCCGATCCGACCGCGTTCGTTTAATATTCCGGCGCGCATCCGCGCGGAGTGCCGGTCCAGACGCAAGCTGCCTCGGTTATCCGGTCGAAACTCGGCGTTCCAAAAGTTTCGTGACAGCCTCTCGTTGAGTTTCGCTACGAACCTTCCCGTCCGGTCTGCTCGCGAAATTTCGCGGCGCGCCACTTGCAACCGGATCGGGCCTGATCGATGCGACCATACCAACGACTTCGTTAACTTGTACGAGATTGGGTTACATGGAGGAATAATGGGGTTGTCGGGAGGAGAGAGAAGAATTGGCAGGAGAAGCTGCTAGGGTTGAAAGAGATTGAGGAAGTAGAAGGGTGGATCTTTGGTATCGTCCCTATTATGTAGCTCTTGGATATCTTATTGTTAGCGAGACTACATGCAAGAACAAATTGTTGGAATCGGGTTGAAGAACAGACGCCGATTATACGCGGTGATTTTCTTGCTAGGGACCTTGGAAGAAGAAGTCGCTGGTCGGATATTGTTGTAATAATCGCTTGCGTAATGAATGTGCGATTCGTAATCCGTCTTGAAGTTGATCAGCCTGACTTCTCGGTGAAATTTTTTCGAGTCAACGTGTACCTTGTTCCGACAATTATCGAGTTATTCATGAAAGACGAGTAAGATATTTTTAAACGATGCCAGTAACAATAGGTACTTGCCGTTGGTTGCATGGAGGAATAAAAACTTGCGGAATTGCTTCGACGATGGTTACTACAGTATATGGCTGTTGGAAACAAACCACGAAAATATTGGAAAACAACAACGTATTGTACGTGTACAATATTCCGGCCGCACTATGCGAAAGTTACTGAGAAATTACGCACGCGGGGGATGAAAAGTGTCGTTCCAGGCTAGAACTTGGGTGCGGCGAATAAATTTGTAAGGGTGTATTAACCGCGCCGGAGGAAGATGAAATTAACGTTGTAACAAGATTCTACGAACTCGAGAAGTAACTTACCATCGCTTAAATTAATATCATTGCCATTCATAACACGATATTCTTATAGAGAATAAAGTACGAAAGATCCAGCCGCGTATATTTTTCATAGTATCGTACAAACTGAATCATGTACCCTAAAATTCCTAATAAAGGATCTAAATCTCTTCCTTGCTGAATTTTCAATATATTACATCGTTGATTTAACTAGAATTAGAAGATTTCCCATGGACGACTTAGCGAATCTTTTCTTCAAAAATCGTTTATCTTTCCCAATAACCATTTTCTTTAAACAACCTGTGCAGGCTTCTGGACTATTTAATTTCGTACCTGCGTCTCGTGATCCTTGTGAAATATATCCTCGTAATTTCTACATGGCATATTTTCAGATTTATTTCACAGTTGTCGATAATAAATATAATCGTGATAGTCGAGTCTCGTAACAATTAATGAAATTTCATATTATTTCGTATACCGTACATAATACATTCATAAGAAGCGTTCACAAATGTTCGAACACGTCCGTGTGGGCCTTCCGTCCAATTTTCAATCTCCTTAAAATTCCTATGCAACAGAGGAAGGCGCGATTCAGCGTGAAATAGCGATCGATCCAAGAGCAGGTTTATTTATACTCGCGTGTCGTTGACAGTCACGAAATCCTCGGGATGGTCTTTCACTCCACGCCATGTCGACTGGATTAACGTTTGGCAACTGGGTCAGCTGCAGCCTCGATATCAACCGGCTCTCCATCTTTTTCGCTCGCTCCGTGGCGTATGCATCGCCATCCATGAAAGTTGCGGCATAAGGATTTTATTTATGAGTTTGTTTGCGGACGAGCGCGACCCTCTCGCCGATAAGTGGCTATGGGGCCCTCGCTGGGAGCGTGCTTCTGGCAGATTGCGCTCGTGGTTATGGGGATGCACGGAGGGAGAGACAGAGAGACAGAGAGAAAGAGAGAGAGAGAGAGGGAAAGAGCGGAGAGACCGCTTAGCGCAGAGGGAATTGGCCCGATAACGGGTCCGAGGCTTGTATGGTTCTTTATTTACCATAAAATTCGACCGGTGCTCGCCAAGCGGAATGGATTTCGCGACCGCGGCTAAAATTTTATTACCGTCGGCATGACAAACCGCCCAATTACTAACTACCGATACGTTAATAGAGCCATTTTTTTCTGGTATAAAAAAAGAGGAGAAAAAAGAGCAACCGCGATCCGCATACGAACTAACAAAAAAAAAAAAAGAAGAAAAAAGCTGTATTCTTTATTCGATCAGCGACGCACTGTCCATCGACTGACCGCAACGGACGGCGGCGGAAAGGGGATGAAACACGGGGACATTTTTGTTCGCGTTCGTCCGCACGAGCTCGATAAAAGCGCAACGATCTCGGAATGAAAGAGCGTTTAGCGCTCGAATCGGTCGCCGTACCGTACCGAAAACGCGGTTGATGATCGGGAAAATCGAGCTACGCCAGTGTTTCGTCGGAACCGCAAGTTTTTCTGTTTCATCCGTGTAACGTGACGCATCGCAACGTTTTCCGCACTTTTATCCAACCAACGTGAAACGGACCAAGAAAAAAAGAAAAGGGGAAAGAAAGAAGGACGAAACCTTCCACCCTAGTGGTTATGGCAACTTGCACGATTTCGATAAGGGCTGCAATTACTTATCGACCCGGTAATTGTCCGGCTAGATTACAACTATCAAGGAAAAAGGCCCCTGTTCCTCGACCCTCGCCGCGAGGGTACACGCGCATGAAAATATTGCGCAAGATGAACGGAGAGGAAAAAGTGAGAGAGAGAAAAGCCGAACGCAACGTGTACGTGTACCGACGTATCAATTTACTCGGAAACTAGTTATCCGCGCTTCCCTGTGCGCGTATACTTACCAGATTGGCTGGTAGGAGGAACGTAGAGCATGGTATTCACGAAAACCAGCCCCGAGACCAGACGCATTACATTCGAACGAACGTATTCATATTCATAGGTGTTCCCGCGAATTCCCGGGATTTCGCGATCTTACCAACGGATCCAGACACGCACCCTCTCTCCCGTCTCCCTGTGAACGCCGAGCCGTTTCGATAAGTACCGGCTCACGTGATTTACCGTAATTTCGGCACGCGGAGGATCGTGTCTCGCGTGTTCGCGCGCCAATACCTTACTTTACTTTTATTACCGATCCACCGGCTTCCCTTCCGGCTGCTTTCCCTCTGTTGTGTTTCACAAAAAATTAGAATAGCTTGTCGGCCGATTAAATCGTTGCTTGCGAGAAAATTGAGGAACAGAGCCCGCTTTCGTGACCTTTCGGCAATTGTTAGGGCTGAAATTGCACGGCTTTTAGAGACGATTTCGGATAGTTAAGAAGCGAGGCAAGTACCTGCAATTTTTGATATTTCCTTTTACAAGGAAACTCGGTAGAGAAAGGAATAATCGCGAATCTTCTTGTTGAGAGCGTAGTATATAGGATGGGCTTGGGTGGATTAAATTTTTGTCGATAAAATGAAAATGCTACAATGAAAGCAGATACGGCTAAGTTCCTCCTGACATACCACGCTATAGTTTCACTTTAGAGTTTATTAAGGAGAAACAAAGAAACTCGAATTAAAAGATATTGTTAGACAAACAGAAATGAGATTACTAAAAGAGAAAATATAACGCGGACGAACGTGTTTGTTATTGGAAAGA
Source organism: Bombus vancouverensis nearcticus (assembly GCF_051014615.1). NCBI lineage: Eukaryota > Metazoa > Arthropoda > Insecta > Hymenoptera > Apidae > Bombus > Bombus vancouverensis. The sequence continues at coordinate 18,316,077 of NC_134913.1, forward strand.
AACACAAGTGAAAATCAAGAATAATCAAATTGTTCTGGAAAACAGTTTGAACGAAGGAATGACAACTGGGTGCAGAACGGTAATCCAGTTGGAATCTCGTTGGTTTTCGTACGATAAAGTCGATTTTCGAGATCGGTTCGAATAACGAGCGAACAGCGTAACGAAGCAATAGAAATTGCAGAGAATAATGACACACGAGCCATGGCGGAAGCGTAACCACGAGAAATATCCGAAAACCCGGGCTGCTCGTAATCGGATCTTGAAAAGGGAAACAAATGGATCCAATTAACGACATCCAAACGTGGAATATTGAAAATATCGGACGAAGTAATTAAAATACACATGGTCCGCCGGGTCCTTTTAACAAATTGATTCCGACGTTACCATGCATATACGTAGACCGGCTCGCGAATGTATTTGAACATTTACTGTAAAATCTTTCTGTAGATGTATCGTATGTGCTATACAAAATATTTTGAAATTTCATTAGCATTGTAATGGAACACAATTACCATGGTTAAGTGGGAAAAATTTGTAGTATATCCAAAAATGTATGTAGAGAATAGTAAAAAATTAATTACAAACGTACTCTACCCAGAGATAAAAAAATATTTGAGCGAACGAATCAATTTGTACCAATGTGTATCAATAATCTGTGATGCGCGTATCTATTTAGTGAAACCATCTTCATCTTCTAATTATATTAGGTTGTCCGATAAGTTTCTTTCGTTTCATAAGATGATAATAGATGAACAACAATTCCTGTTTTATATTATTTTATTGAATTAGACACGATCCATTTCGTTCTATTTCTATTATTATGTTCGTGCATAATTCAATGAACTAATATAAAACAAAAGACATTGTGCGTCTATTATTTCCTTATACAACGCAAGAAACTTTTCGGACAACCTAATACATATGTTTAAGACGACGATCTGTATCAAATATAATATTTTCGTGAAACGTATGTTCACAGTAATCGTCTTGTTACTTTTATGTGCATTTCCAAACTTGTTCTAAATTTTCCAAAAATTTTGCATTATCTATGTTGTATGTATTCTACAATAAATGTTCGAATAATTTTACGAAACACTATATACATACAATGAACATATGTATGCGTCAAAATTGAATCTTTTGACAACAACGTATCATCGTTGAAGATAATCGTAGTGTAACGATGTCGTGAAAATAAATGAAGGAAGGTTACGTCGTTCTCGTGTAGGCGCGCGGAATTAAGTATGACGACGCGCTCATTTCTTTTGAGCATCTTTTCCAACGCTTTAAGACGATAGGAAAACAAACTGTTGCTGTCAGCAAGGCCCGACTCTGCGATTTGTACCGGCCTCTATGAATTATCGATCTATTTGCAGCACCCACTGATATTTTTACCGCATCTTATTTTCATCCCCCTGTCCTTGCACGTACTCCCCCAGAAACGATTTTTCTTCCTATCATTCGGACCGTTAAATTAACCACAAGCACAACATTGAAAACATTGGCGAACATTCGATACGTATTTCCCACTAATTCTCCATTCTTTGTTCTAAACATCTTGTCTGCCGAAGATTTATATTACCGACACAAAAATCTGGAAACACTTCTTCGATCATTTCTTTGTTATTAAATTAACGCTACAACTATTAATAATAATATTCTTTATTTTGATACAATCGTTGGCAACAGGATATTCTAGGATAGCAAAATTCCAAAGCGATCTTTCTCATTTATACGGATTCTGTAGAATTTTATACATTCCGTAGATTTCCATGGATTCTGTGAATTTTTCTAGCGATTCGAAATTTTTCACCATACCACTGTATGTACCTATGTATCGGGAAATTCTATAATACGAGAAATTTGATCGAAAAATTGTTCAACGTAGACGTGGAAAAAATGAAGGAGACGAAATCTGCGTACGGCGCGTTTGTCTCCTTTTAATTCGTCTCATTTAGAAACGCAGATAAAGCTGTCAGGTCGGCGCAAAAATAGAACTTACGTAACAAAGACGGTGGAAATTGGTCGATTCGTGACCAGCGATTCCGCGAATAGAGAGGCGAGAATCAGAAGGAGGTCGGAATTCGTGAAATCGCGGGCATCGTCAGTCGTCGCCGGATTTATTTGTCTGTCATCGATTATCGAATGGTATTGGACGTGTTGTTATTCCTATGCTGCCACGTTATTCAGGAACTCGTCCTCTAATTCCTTTACTATTCGCGTACGAAGGATCTTCGATGAAATTTCCTCTTTCTGTGTTCTCGCCTACCAACTTCCTCTTCTCCTATTTCTTTTTATTTTCGAAGAAATCCGTCCTTGGACTCCTGCCTCGAATTAGCTACATGTTTCTAGTTAATTTTACACGCTAATAACATCTGGTGGATATCTTTCGCGCAAACATATACAATTTTTCAATGTTGATCGATTTCGAACAGTATTCGCGTTGTAGTTGAAATACCGTGCTAGATTCGAGTTAATAAATACTTCTCGACCAACTAATCAAAAGAAACATAGAACGAGAACACATCGCTCGTTATTTAAAGATACAAGAAAAGAAATAAGAGTGATTTATGAACAACTATAAGTGCTGAAAAAAATCTTGTCGCCATTTGCGACAGGTTTCAAGTTCGCTGAACGATACATTGGATGCAAGATATCCGCTAGATCTTAAGTCTATCAGTTTGAAACGCGTTTCACGTCCGTTGATAAGCCGTTCGAAATGTAACGAGCAGATCACGACAAGCCAGCCATATAATCATTCACCCGATGCGACATTTCGCGTAATAAGTTTAATCGCTAATGCTAGCTGGCGGTCAGTATTCCACGACTTCCGGTTAACGAGTAACTAAAGCGCTCGTTTCTTACGATCCTCCGCGTTCGATGAATCGAAACGCGTACACAGACCACGTTCCAATCGGACGTCGTAAAGATAAACCGATTCGCCATTCAAGCGATCCGAACGTTTATTATTGAACACGCAGGCGGACTCGAAGCGAACATCCAGATATTTAGAACGTTTCCAGGTCCGACTTCTTCTTCGACACTCCAGCTGCTTGCATTAACAATGACGCGGTGAATGGTAGATGGAAACATCTATTGTTCTTTTCGTATGACTATCGTCATTTCCGAAGAATAATATTTTTATCTATTTTCCACATTTTCGCTGAGGTATATTTTTTCCTATTTGAAGAATAATTGAGCGATAAATCGTAGTACGATAATTTAATTATATACAATTTAAAATATTCTTCCAGTTTTTAAATATCCTTGTAAATAGAGTGGGACATCGTCATTTCCGAAGAATAATATTTTTATCTATTTTCCACATTTTCGCTGAGGTATAATAATATTTTGTCCTATTTGAAGAGTAATCGAGCGATAAATCGTAGTACGATAATTTAATTATATACAATTTAAAATATTCTTCCAGTTTTTAAATATCCTTGCAAATAGAGTGGGACATTATTTTGAATTGTTTGAAGGGACATTACTCTGAAAAATACCGCAGAGGAAAAAATATTCGACGATATCTGAATTAATATTCGATCGGAGATGTGGTTTCTTCGTGCTTATTTAACAATGCACGTGGTATATATATTTTCTTAATATTTCAGAAAATTTCCTTAAATACTGAACACTAAAAATTTATTCCACAGGTGACATGGAAATCTTGGCGTACTTCTTCGGTCCCATTGGCTTCCTACTCGCAGTGAACCTGTTATTCTTCGCAGCGACTGCTCGCGAGCTAACTTGTGGTCTATGGAAGGGCGAATTCGTGAAGAGCACCACAGAACGGTAAGCGAATTCATTCAGTTCGACCGAACGACTTGGAAAATCGAGGAGCACGGCTCACCGCGTCTGACTGTCCCCCCGAATCTGCCAGCTCTAAATTAAGTTCCGATCTGGTTTACGCGTTACTTCCCGGATACTCGCCAGTCTTGCACACGTCGGATATGACTGTTCAAACCGTATATCCCTGAAAGAAAAAGAAATATTTACCTTAAAAAGTTCCCGAGCGAATCGACGAGTCGAATCCGTAAACGTATTCTGTGCTTCGCGAACGGCCACGCGGTCTTCGTTTCGCGTAAATATTTGACCAATTTCTTCCAGGAACGTGTGCCATTGGTACCGCTCGACGATCTTTTCGCAGAACGATCGAGAAGAAGAAAAATCGACGATCCACGCGTACAAATCGAACTTTCGTCACGTTGCGTGCAACATTTTACTTTCGTTAGTTCCGTGGGTACACGCAAGACGCGGTTTACGCTACGTCCGGGTTATTTTCAGAATCTTGCAAGCGTTACACCGTAGCTACGTTTACGGAAGATGTAGATCTAGCGCTAAGCCTAAAACGCTAAAAGTTTGCCAGTTACTTTAGATCGGAGATAGAGAGAAACCTCTTTCTGACCTGAGTATTATCTACAGTTCGATCTTGCCCACGCTATCGCCGCACTTTACACCCATACCATCTGGTAACCGAGTTCTCAGATAAACGGAAATTACCAGGAAACGTTTGGAGGCGCGCGTCCTTGCTAATCACCGCGAGATGCAACCGCGTCTCATTTCCTCGGGAAGTTAAGAGGGAAACGATTACGCGTCTCGGTGGTAAACTTTGAAGGAGTTCAAGTCGGCGATACAGCCGAGTTAAAGAAGTCCTGGTTTGTTTGTTCGAGAGTGAGACGAGCGATACACAACGATTAAGAGGAACAGGCGGCGCGCAAACGCGTAACGATCTTCCTGCTCTTGTTTTATCGCTGCCGGCGAACGATGCTTTATTTCGGCGCGAAGGAAAACGCTCGAGGCCGATGATAAATATCAAGGATAACCGGTTTGTTGCATTCGGTTCACACGGAATCCATAGATAATCGAGATCAGCGAACGCTCAACCTCGGGATGTTTGCTTAAATTAAGATACTCTTCGAATCTTGTCGCTCCCTGCCCCGCTCCCCGTCCCTTCGTCCTTTTCTTTCGTGGTTTAACGAGCAATTATCTCGAGACGAAGGAACGGAGAAAGTGAATCGCGTCTCCTTTTGAAATCTGGCGAGGCCGTTTCGCCTGGGAAGTGGGGATTTACGAGCGCTTCCGTGTCGATCGGAATTCCAAGGAAATAAACGAGGGTGATTCGTAGCTGCTTCAGTGGGAAACAACGAGTCTTCTTCGATGAAATCGTATTTATCAATAAGAAAAGGGAGATTGGAATAAATAGAGAATCTGAGCCCTCTTACACGATTCGACTAATATTATTTCTGAGATTTTACAAGTCACGTGACGCGAACGCTATATAATAAACTGTTTGGCAGAATGGTTAACGAAACAAACGAAGACCCACGCAGGTGAATTTTACATATTACAAAATCAGTTGGCTTATCGTCTTATATTTCTTTCTCTGAATTTTCTAGTTGTAAAAAGACACGAGTACGCTGATATTGTTAGTTGAATTATCGTGCAAGAAGGGCTTGGTCTACCAAACTTTACGAGAAGTAATCCCTCGCGTTGCAATATTAACCTACTCTGATACATATAAGTTTCCTGGATCGAAGGTGGAATCGTATGATAGAGGGATTGACCATTGTTTTCTATCCTTTGTATCCTTCAAGCAACGCCAAAGACATATAAGGAATATTCAAATTAGCTGGTAACCGGCTGACGAATGAAAAAAATAGCGAGCTCTTGGAAAATTACGAATAGCGAAAAAATGGACGGAGAAAACGAGAAAACGAACATGAAAGAATCTCTATTCACCATTATGACCAGCGTGTGTTCCGGTCCCTCTGTATCGGCGGAAAGAGAACGGGCGAAAGTGAGGGAAGAGGAGGCTCGGCCGAAAGAGAATCGCAAATTGAGATCGTCAATATCAATTTCGACGGGACGAGGGAGCAAAGGTGGTTCGAAGGGACGGCGTGCGAATGGAAAATAACGATTCGATGCCTGATATCTGTCGGCGCGGCCGTGATAAAATAAATTCTCCTTTGAGCCCCGGTTGCTCTGTAAAAAAGCTACCGGCTGCCAGGCATAAATATCCGAAAAAAATGCGATTCGTCAAACGACGCTCGTCGCCCGATGCCAAGGATCGATGGGGAAACGTGATATTTTCACATCCGGTTGGACGTATCCCTCAAAGAATTTACTGTTTATCCGACCCATTCGTCTTCGGGGAGCATTCTTCGAGTTTTCCAAAGTCTCGATAGTTCCTACAGCTTTGTCTTTGTTATTGTGCCGTGAAAATGATGATCGAAATAGACGTTGCGTCGTTGAGTCGATCGACTTCGCTACAGACCGATCCTCAAGTGGAAATTCCTCTTATAATTCCGCTAATATACGTTTGATATCTCAATATGCTTTTAAATCAAAGTAATCAGATGAAAACTAACACTGTGTCACGTGCAAAATATTGTATTCGTTGATCTTTCAATCGAAGAACAAACAAGAGAGTTGAAGCTGAAATTAGAAACTCGAATGGAAAGCATAACGCGTGTTACAAGCGTAAGTTGATTAAAATAGCGTGGAAAGTAAAGACGAAGGTTGTTTTTCGGTGGAAGAGATGACTAAACCGGTGGTTTATGCCGCTAAAGGTGATTGATTTTGTTTAAAGGATTTTTCGAAACAATACGGTTGTCGAGGGATCTCGATTTCAATGAAATCTCGTTGAAAAGTTGATTCATGGTGCGTTAATTCGCAATATTTTTCATGCAACTTTCAGCGAGCTGTTATTTTGACGGATCGCTCGGATGCTTATTCGATTTATCGCAAATATTTGCAATTCTTCAAGGTGCCACGAAGAAATGAAACGTAAAAATACGTAGGTTGGATGAAAGAATACTCGTTAAACGAGTTGATGTTGTTCGAACGAGTCACGAATGTACAGGATGCAATAGAAGACGAGAACGAACAAGATCACTTTTAGAAAAAGAAAATAAATACGTAAAAATAGAAACTCTTCTGATCTCTGTCAAGGTTGATGCACGGGTCTACGTTAACTAAACTTCTTTTACTTCACTCCCTACAGTACGCTTCGAAAATATTTGATCGGATATCGATAATGAAAATAAGAAACTCGTATAAAAATGACGTTTTACGAGACATCTTTGAATAGCAAGTTCCAATAAAAATGTCCGATTTTGGAATGCGCATAAAAACCATTAAAAAAGCTATGTTTCGCTTGCTATAACGTAAAATATTCGAATAATTTGCGTTTAATCGAATAAAACGAAGAATTTAAACGCTTAATAAACAAGCGAAGATAGCAGCAAATAATTTATAAATAAATAATTTATCGTTTCGAAAATATCTCGTTATAATACATTATCGTTCAGCGCTTGAGAAAATAAAAGATCACAGAAATTAAAAAAATCACAGAAAATCGATGTTCAGACGAAATCATTCATTCACGTAGCGACCAATGAATGACGCGCCGGTCGTGAGCTCTCTGCTCGCGATTTAAAAGTTCAGCGTCGCTGCCAAAATAAACGCGTCGCAAATAAAACCTCGTCGGTGTATCATAGCGTTCAAAGGAGACAGAAGAAGAAGAAAAGGACTTACTTTTGAATTATGTTCCGAGCAGAAACGACATGGTTGCCGGTCGAAACGTAAACGTGATAAAACACGCGCTGTAACCGTCAGCTGGATGATGCGGGTAGATGCAGTCCTTACGATTGCATCGTTCTCGTTTCTTCTCCATTTTCAACCTCCCACTGTTCCGACATCGTCTCTTTTCTGCTGGAAAATCTTCGTGGATCGTAAAGTGGATACCTGTGTATTCGCCAGCTTTTAGAGATTCCGGATAGATCTCGCGGAAGCAATGGAAAATATGCTGGTCGACGAGCTTTAGCCGTGTTCGCGACTAATGTAAATTCTTACAAACGTAATAGATAAATTTATTTTATAGCCAGTATTTCGTTTGATGTTCCTTTTTTCACCCTTCGTATTGTCGTTTCTCTTCTTCCGTTCGACCCTGATGAGTCATTTCCGAGAAAATCACATCTCTTTGTCACAAACGTCGCTCTATCTTTTCCGTTAAAAGTTCTTCGAAGACACAGAGAGTTCGAAATAAATCTTGATCGCACCAAGATCGTGTTTGATCTATCGAGACAGACTGCAATAAACGGAAACTCGAACGACTCTACTCCGGCCAGTGGTGTTTCCTATGCAGCTGCAAAGTTTCTCATAAATTGCAATCGTAATACCTAACACTTTGAACATTTCTTCCTTTCTTTTTTTCATTATTTCACGCTGATTATATAAAGAACATCCATATAATAATAACGTCCAGACGAAATGGTCCTCATTAAACATGTTCCGCGTTACGAGTGTAACGAGCGATCGAAGCATGCATCGGTGTGTCGTTTCCAGATCTTTTTTTCTTCCTCTTTCTTTCTCCCTTCTTCTTTTTCTATCTTTTTCTTCTTTTTTTTTTTTTATTAGATGCCGTCGATATTTTCAGTCTCAGACAGACGCTAACAATCCATATTCACCCCTCTGTCTCGTTACGTCAATTAACACGTAGCTGGATCCGCGATCCTACTTTCTTTCCAAACGCGGCGAGTGGCATTAATTTGAAGCGTCGAACAAAAATACGAATGGCTGTCTGCTTCAAATGACTCTACTTCGCCCTTCCTCCGCCTCGATTCGATGGAAACCCACCCTTCTCAATTTCGTGCTCGATCTTTCAAACTGTTCATCGACTCGTTTCTCCACAAATTTTCTAGCAACGACGTAGAACGGAGGATGCAATCCTCGAGTGAGATGGCGTTGGTAGAAGTAGACCGAAATGCGGCCTTCTACGTTAAAATATACCCCGAACTTACACCAAACCGTAGAATACGATACGTGGTATTAAAAATATTTCTGCTTGTATTTCTGTGCCTAAAATCAAGTGTGGTGAATATGCTGAAAATATACTAAAATTATTCTGGACGGTAATTTTTACAATGTACCTCTTAATATTTTTATCGAAAAGTGTGACGAATATACTAAAAATACACTAAAATTATTCTGAACGGTAATTTTTACAATGTACCTCTTAATATTTTTATCGGCAAGTGTGACGAATATACTGAAAATACACTAAAATTATTCTGGACGGTAATTTTTACAATATACCTCTTAATATTTTTATCGGCAAGTGTGACGAATATACTGAAAATACACTAAAATTATTCTGAACGGTAATTTTTACAATGTACCTCTTAATATTTTTATCGGCATACTTTTATCTTCTAACGAAGTGTTTTTCTTTTTTACCAGGCTCTACGTTTCATTTTCACAGTATCTAATAATCGAAACGTACCAAGTGCGCGTTATTCTGTAAAATTACTCAATGCATCAGTCGTCATGATGCTGCACATATAGCAAGTAGTAGATCAAAACAAAAGATGATAAAACATCAAAGATAGTCTGTTTGACTTGATCACGATCCAAGTGCAGTAAACGAACACTATTGATAAACAGAAATGGTGAAATCTTAAAAGAGGAATAAGGGGTATATAAAATTTGACCATTATCCGTAGCTGTCCTTGCTTCTTGCTCGTCGTTTGGCATACAAAGCCGATTCGACGGGGCTTTGATCGGTCAAGTACGTTCTTAAAAATCTTCTCTTTCATGTTCTCCTCGCCTTTCAAGCGTTCATCGTGTACCGTGGTTCTTGGGTGCAGCTGTTCCCGCACAGGTGATCGACCGTTTGTTTGCATTCCGCTGTTCGATGGGCCTTCATGCTTATCACGCGCCTCCACGTTTCCCACCACGGTGAAAGGTTCATCCTGCACGCGCGAGTTCACCTTCTGCATTCGTGGACGCGTGTCTAATTTGCTTTCTTCGCATATCATTACGGCTGTAGAGATTTTTCATGCGCCGATCGTTCCGCGAATTCGTTGTTTGGATTGAAACCATCGGCCCGCGGTGCACGCCGATGAATTTTTCAGTAGTCTCCGCACGATAAAATTTTCATCCGAATAATAATCGACGAACCGGTACTACCCGTACATACTCGTATAACGGTGGATCGATAATAAAAGCCTTGCATCATTGATGACGAAATCCCGACGATATTTCCATCAGTCTGCGTTCGTACCCATGTCACGTCTTGTTGACTATTGTTCCAATTTGAAAGACAAATAATTCTACACGTGGCAACATCAGATTTGTTGCTCGACTTGTTAGACGTCTGTGCTATCCAAGACGTGGAGATTCATTGGATCGTAGACTCGAAAAAATCGGATACACGAAGAATTAAAAATTAAGACAAAGGCTTCGGAAATTCTTGGCTACAGCACGCTATTGGGCAATTAAGGATCTGTATAAAAAATTTGAAATATCAAAAAAACAAGGACGCGTTAGAAATTGTCTACTATAATTTATTGTGGAAAATTAAATAATAATTATAAGCTTTAGATTTGTTACCATACTTGTCAGATATCTGGTATGTTTTTATATTGAGATGGAATATAGTAAAAAGAGCGACTTTAAAAGAGCTCTGTATAGAGTAGACCATCGGTTACAAATAGTTAATTGATTTCAAATAAGATGTAGTAAAATCTAATCGACAGCCGGTGCATTAAGATTATGTTTCTGCCTTTGATGGTTTTATTTCCACTGAGCATTAAACCGTAATTATCATAATACATATGCGTAACATGGTCGCGTGGCATCTCGTAATAGCTGGATGCAAGAATCTTCTATTTTCGAGGCGCCGCCTAATTGTTACGAGCGGGGAATATGCAAACATCTCGCGGCTTGCAACCGGTGGTGGTTCAAAAATAACGCGGCGATCAACGAAAGAGCGGAGAGGTAAGCAAAGCGGAAAAGCGGCGAGTAGAGTTGGCGTTCTCGCGTGGAAACGGCTGAGTCGACCTGATTCGAACTTACTTGCATGGGCCAGTTTCGCACATGGCAACCTGCTAAATGTGGCATCGGGAGGGATCGATTATAAAAGTCGAATCTGCGAGGCGAATTTCGTATCAAAATTTTTAAGTTTTCGTTGGATTATAGACTCGACAAAATCGGATACGCCAAGAATTACTAACTAAAATAAAGGCTTCGGAAATTCTTGGCTACAGCACGCTATAGAAATTTGTGCAATTAAGGATCTGTATAAAATATTTGAAATATCAAAAAAAAAGAACGCGTTAGAAATTGTCTACTGCAACAAAAAATACAGATTTTATCGACGTTCAATTATACGTCGTAAGTTGGAAAACATTGCGACAGCGATAATAAAGATTGGGCAACCACGAAAGTACTAAAATGGGGAATGGCAGGAGGGAAAGAGGACTCCGTGGCCTTTATAACGCTATAATTTCGCGACACAACACCGTAACGGGCTGCGAATACTCAGCCGGAACGAATTAATAATGCTTTGACTTCGACCACAATGCGATGCATACATTACTCGTGGCGGCGCAACGTGTCACGCTGAACAAACGGATACGTTTGCGGCCTGATTTATGTTCATCGTAATTGAACGTAGCGCTAATTGAATCGGGTCGCTTTTTGTCGCCGGAAATTCGTCGCGGTACCTGTGGCGTCGCGGCTGAACGATATCCCCGTAACACGAATAAAACAGCATCTTTACGAAACATGAAAAATAACGTTCCTATATGCTGCGCGTATAACGAGAAAGATAAATGTGCAGAGAATTTTCTTAAACCAACGTGTATCTCCATAGATCTCTGAATCACTGCCTTGTCATTCCTCGTTCTTTGAATTCAAGGCACAATAACCGCCATAAATCAAGCAGGCCAGACCCAAAAAATTCCTTTCACGCGCAACTGATAATAAATGCTTAAGATTCTCCGAGCAATGTGTCAACTACGCGAACCCGTATTCCCTCGGATGATCGCTTTAACCAATTCAATTATCCAAACCATCGACGAGTCTCCCTAAATTCTAATCGACCTTGTGGATTCTTTTTCTCTTAACCCCAGTGTGGGCAAGTGTCGGGTAGACATTTCTATATTTCTTTTAACAACTTAATTGATTTCTAGCGATGGTAACATAAAATCGCTTCAGAGCCGAAGAAAGTGCAAACGTTTGAAATATCGAAGCTTGGAATTTGTTTCGTGAAATTCTGTTCATGAAGATACGAGTTTGTAAAAAAATCCGACATCTAATAGGCAATCTCGACCGGAGTCCCCTATAGAGTTTCTAATGCGACTTCTTCGAGCACTCGATCATCTTCAAACTAAATACTCATTTCCTAGCTCTGACGAGGATCTAATGTTTCTGTTTCAGAGCCGCACTGGGCCGTGTGTGCATGAAGCTGGTGGTCGTGATGGGCGTCACCTGGGTAGCCGACGTGGTCTCGTGGGCAGTCGGTGGTCCTCAATACATCTGGTACTTCACCGACTTGATAAACGCGTTCCAGGGCGTGCTGATCTTCGCGGTAGTTGGCTGCCAGCCCCAGGTCCGCGCCGCCTTGAAAAGGATCTGCAACAGGAATCCGAGGACCAACGCTGGAAGGCAGGGAAACGGACTGAGCACCACCAGTCACGGAATGCCCAGCATGGGCGACAGCGTCATTCAGAATCCGAGCACGAAGACCGCTCCGCTGGAAACCATCTGCTAAGCGACTTCTCTGACCTGCCGCTTCCGACAGTCGAGCTTCTCTGACGGCGTGCTTGCTCTGTTTAGTCCGTTGGAACCGTCGCTGTCGGTCAGTTTAGAGTTACTCGACTCTCAAGCAGAGAGATCGAGACAGGATTCAGTGGACGGGAAGTCGAAAGCGTGTGTTGGAAAGAGGCAGATTCACGAATCTCGTGAAACACGTAAAACAGACGCGGAAGTCCACGAAGCGGAAGAACACTGTATACGAAGCGACCAGCGTGAAAAGCATCGCATTGATGGATCACTACCAAGAAGCAGCATTCTCTTTTCTCTGTTCATAGTTCGTGCGATTCTTAATACGAACGCCGTTGATACTTAATAATACGATCGTCTTCGAAGAAGACAGAGAAAAGCTTCTATATCTACTATCCGTTCCCGATTCGCGTTGCAGGGTCGACGACCTCGAGGCCGTGAACTTGAAATAACCGGACTTCCCCGTTCCGGATGACTTTGTGACTCGACGAGTGCCGTTTCACGAGCATTGCCCGTATACAAGTAGGCCCGTCCAAGTAGGACTCGACTCGCGTCAAAAATCCTCGTCTACTGAGAAAAGAGGTCGTCGACCTTGGGAGAAGTACAGTCGCCAAGAACGCGTTTGCTCGCCGCTCGTGTCCCTGCGGACTAAACGCGGGGAAAGCGGTAGAACGCGCGAGCTGTCACTTTGAATGGTTGATTGTCTCGACAGGGAACACAATGGAGAACAGAGAAAACAACGCGAAGCGACAAATATTCATAGAGACACCCGTCCTGGTTCGAGTCCCCTCTCGAGAGAAAAGCGCGTTCCCAACGACTCTCGGTCCAGCTTTCACTCGCGTCGAATTTCCTGTTATCGTTGCAATTTGTAATTCGCGCCACTCTCTGCATTCATCCGTCTTTTCATCTCTCTAACGATGATTCGAAGCGAGAGTTGCGTTGTTCGTTGTCACCGATCGCTCAGAGATTCGTCGTCGAATCAACCAGGCCGTCGTTAACGCGCGTAGGAGCAACCAGTCACTGTCCATCGATTATACTCTGAGCGAAGTTAACGAGATGATGTGTGGCCGATACGAGACACGCTATTTCGGTATTAACAAACGGCGCCGGACGAGGTCGATTACGAGGGAATTTTTCGCGCGACAGTAAATACGATCATCGATATTAATACATGGTCGCTCGTTTTGCTCGTTTTTAAACGTCTGACGTTCTGCTATTCGCGATCACGCGTCGATTCTACAAATAAATGACACATCGGGACCACGAAAATTTCCCAATAAACGAACGACGTGTGTGACGTGTTCGATCGATGAAATCGCAACGACCTTGACCTGTGTTCGCGAGCACGCGTCAGGTGAATCCGGAACTTTCTTCGCGGCACGTCCTTCGTTATTCATCGAGCGTGCTTAAGGCCACGAGCGATCCCTCTTCAATTTCCTTCGGCATAAATTTGCATCAACCGACTACAATCGTGGCTACCATTAACGCGTTGCATTAGGAGTCTTGTAGCGTAGTCTCGTCGACGTCAGTCGAGCATCATTTTCTTGAAATACATTCAACGTCTCCTTATTCCACTTCTTTCATACGACTGCCGGATCATCGATGACTTACATTTATCGATCCACGGCGTTAATGGCGTTCTTTCGATCATGCTATCTCGACAATGGACCGCGAAAAACACAGAGGGGCTCGAAGAAAAGCAACAACACTGCCAAAATCAATTTCAATGACAAAACTCGAAGCAATTTTTCGCCTCATGTTGCAGTAATTTTGATGAGATTTTACAATATCGCTAGTTTGATCGTAAACACAACGAAGCATCGTTCGCACATCTCCGTTAGGATAAACCATATTCTTTTTGATACTTTTAATACCGTGAAAATGATTTTACACAGGTGATGCGATAGGGACAATGTAAGTCGATCTAAAAAGCAATCAGTTCAATTGAAGTTGAATCGAACGAGGAGAGTGTTTTTTTTTTATACAGGTGAGTCACGCTTTCACGAAGTCATACGTAGGTAGGTCAGGGCATAATGGACGACAACTCGTGACAATACACACTAGGAATTCAATGCCTTCTGAAATGCCTTCCAAACGTGGTGTTCAACGTGCCGAATTGTATACAATGGGAAACCAGACGGAGACCAGATGAAGTCTCCCGTCTCTTTCGGTTCTCGCATCGCGTGCGACCGTGCGAGATTACCATTTCTCCAAGCGATTTCCGGCGTAACTTCCGATGACATTCCACGACAGATTCATTCACCTTGCAGCGATGAATTAATCACAATTACGCGTCAGTGTGCGATAAAATCACGACAAGCGATGAATATTGATATTCTTGATTTTTTATCAGTTCGCAAAACTATTTCTTTACGGTAGAGTCTTTTTCTCTTCTTTTTTTTGTCATCAGTTCAATTCCAAATCAAGTGCTGAGTCGTTGCGAATGTCATGGGAAATCGCTGAATGCGATAACACGCACCGCATAAAAACCGTCTCACGTCTGCGTAGAATTAGTACCTCGCACTCGAGTTTGCTATTCTTTAGACCACACGTTCGCGCGAGTAACTCTGAACGCGCGAGCGGGAGTAAAGTAATCATTGTCATTGTTTCTTCAGGTGCATCCAAGAGACTGAGCCATGTACCCCTCCGCTCATGTTAATCGGAAACTATCTGAATTCTCTGCGAAGATACTCCACTACTGTTTTCTAAACAGATCTTCCTCCCTGAAATGGTACCAAAGCTTACGCGTAGACTCAATTTCTCAACAACGTTTAAATCGAAAGCTTCTCCTTTTAGAAAAACCTTATGAGAGTTTATATGATCTTCGTAGAGTGACAGATCGTTTCTAAAATCATATTAGTTCCTTTTCTTCTTGTATGAATGAGAGTGGAGCGCAAAGTCGTCAAAGTTTCGTCGATAAATATTACGTGTTCGAAAACGGAAATTCTTGATCTTTCGTTTCTCGTAAATAATGAAACTCGTAATTGTTCGATTCCTTGTCGACATTGTTGTCCATGCGGCGTGCGTGTCGTGCCTGCGTGTACGTAATTGCGTGACAATGCGAGCGTGTGAATGGTACTGTGTAATTAGCGTATTAACGAACAGTAACTTCGTTATAAATCCCTTGCTATGTATAATCGCGGCCGAACAATGCGTAACGAGCCGGCGACAGTCGTAGCAGCTTTTCCGTTTCGTCCGCTCGTAATTCATCGCGATGTGGACTAAACCATCGCGTTTATTTTGCATCTGGCTCGATGACGCGAGTTCAAGGATCAATTAATCTCGCTGGTGATCGAGTCTGCGACAAATCGACGATCGTCAAGCTCGTACGCATCGATCGTTCCCCGTCATTGCATCTCCTTGTAGATAAACATTTTCTCGTCATTATGTTACTTGTAATTATACGGTAAGCGCATATAAGTTATTCGTGTCCGTCGTACGCGACCAGCTACAAGATTTAAGAATAATACAAGCCACTTTGAGAAATTGTTGCTGGTCGTAAGGATGGATCTCGATGTACATTAATTCAACATTCAGTGTAGTCGACGATAATTCGTTAGGTAGTTAGGGTAATCGATGAGCAAAGAGGAGCAGCGTAGCCTTAAAACTAATTTATTCGGAGTAGTCGTTGTTGACGTATGAACAATAAGAGAAACGTAACATTTAGTATACACGTACATACACGTAAACGTATAAACATACACGAAAACTTGCCAGTATAGAGAATTAGAATTAAGAAGGGAACACGTGAATCACAGCGAGAGCACGATGGAGATCGTGGCAAGAGAAAAAGAAAAAGAATGGCTCTGGCGATCGTTCCGGGGGGAAAATACCCGCGATCGGCCAACGCGTTTAAACGGTTATTGAGGACCGCGTGCCTTCGCGTAATTTACGTGCGTGCATTCGCAGCGCGGAAAATCCAATGTTGAATTTAACATGGAGAACGTTCCCAACCGCGGTGAAACGCGCTTGGTATGACAACCGTGGTCATTGGGATAGATTAGAAAGTCATTGATTTGGAATTTTATAGAAAATGCATTGTCCAAAATTGAACAATTAACACTAATTTAAAGTTATTGATAATCGATTCGACATTGGATTCTTCGCGAGGTAGGAAATTTCGTAAATTTGGCCAAAATAGTTCTTCACTTTTTGTATATTTTTTACCGTGATAGATGAAGAATGAAACGAAGGATTGTTGTGCGGAAACTGTTATATCGAGAAGAAGAAGGTTGATTCTTCGGAGACACGGAGGCTATTATAGGGAGACAATAGTATTAACTCGTCGTGCGATTTAGAGGACGAGTTTGTGGCGAGCTCGTATTGGCTCGATTAACCATGTAGAGAGAGAACAGCCGGATTACCATGGTAGAGAAATTTATAATTACAACGACCCTGTACTACGGCCGATCGTACACCATTCCTGTACAATGTATCGTAACAGTATTTACTATTGCACTAATGGTAATAAAGAATAACTGTTAGTACATGTTTTGTTGCTGTTTGAAACATCGATTTATTGTCCAGTAGATTTATTTTCTAATCCTTATATATCCTCAAATTATTCTACTTTCTTAATTTGTTTTAGCTCCTTGTAGACAAATATAGGGACATCGTGAAATTTCTACGACATATAGATGTCAAAGTAGCCCTCATCTTCTCGATCTTAAAAAGCAATAAATTTCATTTAGTTCGTTATAAAATTTGAAGTAATGCGAGGGTACGTCGCGCGTGCCTTCAGCGAATAAATTGATTACGCGAGTAATCTCGTAACGACGTTTACCCTGGGTATGCTTCATCAATTCGGTAGTGAGAAGTTTGAAGCTGGACGAACCCCTCTTAATTCAATCAGGCAAACTTCCCTGCTATGGACTCTGACATTAGTTGCGCCAGCCGAAATGGAAACTTCGACCGCATTGTAAGTTAGAGACAATTACTCTAGTCTTATTAAACGAGCGTATTTCACAAGTAGCCGCAATTGAGTTTCGTCTCTTCCGCGTAAATTCTCACTACGGGATTCGTATGCGAACCAACCGATACTGACACGCGAGGTATTAATAATTTCGTAGTGTTTCGAAATTCGAGTAAACACGGAGTTTCGATAATTCTTGTCAAACAAGTGTAAGCAAGTTTCTATTTAAGGAAGATTGATGGTTGCTGGCACGATACATCCGGTGGTTAAACAGGAGGGCAACAACCTTCCATTTGTTCTACTCTTAAGACGAACGTTTAAGGCTGATAGTTGAGTGACATCTTAAGAATTGGGGTCCGTCTTCGAGTCTGAATAGACTCCAACTTTGTTTAGTTCCAGACGTGCATGCAAACGATTTTCAATGGGTTTTTTGTTGTTGATATGCACACATTAAATAAACATACGTAAAGTATATGATTTGATCGGCTATTTATTTTAGTTGATTCGCTATCAAAGTTGATTTGTTATTAAAGTTGACTTCCTAGCTCTATTCTGTACATTTTCCTGCATATTTTTCCGTATATAATTTATTAAACGAAAAATAGCAGGTGGAGTGACTCCTTGAATACGACTGGCTGCAGCGATCTATGCAGAAAAAATAATAAGGATAATGACTGTGAAAATTATGAAGATTTATTTCTACACTTACTGTATATGGTTGAAACTCAGAGAGTTTTTCTCTTTCCTCCAGAGATAAACTTAATTGAGGTCTATATCGGAACACATTCAGTCATTAGTAAAGATAACTGCACTTAATAGATATCGCAATTTATATTTCAGATAATTAACTTACGAGCTATAGTCTATGGATGGCGGGATAAGCATCTGTTCGTTTTTGCGAATTTCACTGATTTCTTTCTCCATTATCTTTAAGGAATCTGCATACAATGCTTCTATCTATAAGATTAAATAGATGGTCATAATAAAAGATGATAAGCCGTACTGATTTAAAAATATCACTTGGAACAAAATATCGCTACCTTTAATCTTCTTGAAATAATTGGATCATCTGCGAGATGTCCAAAGCGATCAGGAAATGCTTTGATAAATTTATCAACGTCATAAAACTGCATCATATCAAAACCAGATCTTAAATTAGGATTCTTAGAAGCTGGAACACCCAGTAATTGACACCACTTTGCATTGCAATGAATTTCATTTTTAAACAACTCTATATTTTCTGTTAGTTTGGATAAAATTTCTTCTGTTTTTATCATTCTTTCCTCTGATACGCAACCACTTTCATACCCCTTTTTGGTAAGCCTTTGATCTGCATTATCTGGTCGTAGACTTAATCGAAATTCTGCACGACTGGTGAACATTCTATATGGTTCATTTGTACCAAGTGTAGTAAGATCATCAATGAGTACACCGATATAACCTTCTGTTCGACTTATTATCAATGGCTTTTTATTAAGAACCTAGTAAATAGATTATTCAACGAAATAAAACAATGAATTTCTTCGTTATTAACTTAAAAAGTTCATAATAAAAAATGGGTGATAGAGACCTTGGCCGCAGCATTAACACCTGCTATAATTCCTTGTGCAGCTGCTTCTTCGTAACCAGTTGTACCATTTATTTGCCCAGCAAGAAATAGCCCTGGAATCCTTTTGGTCTCTAACGTAACATGTAATTCTTTTGGGTCAATATAATCATACTCAACTCCATAACCTGGTCTCACTGCGCATAAGATTACAACGTTATATTAATATATTTAAAAACATGGAATGTCAGAATATACATATGTATATCATAAAGGGAACAGATTTACCCATTTTCGCATTTTCTAATCCTGGAATACATTTAATAAGTTCTTCTTGTTTCTCTGCTGGAAGTGTACATGATAATCCTGAGGGGTACATTATGGGTGAATCTAAACCTTCAGGTTCCAGCCAAATTTGGTGTTCATGTGTATTAAACCTAAGAACTTTGCTTTCTATACTTGGACAATACCGTGGTCCTGTTATCTCCTCTGTAACGTGTAAATTACAATGCATGTTGTCTTTTACAATTTTTGAGACAGCTTCGTTTGTATATGTTAGATAACAATTTATTTGTTGTTCTACAGGTAACCAGACAGTATTATTCATGAATGAAAATGGCATTGATACTTTGTCTGGTTTATGTACATCACATTTGGAAAAATCGATAGTAGATTTTTCTAACCGCGGTGGTGTACCTAGAAAAATATTTTAAAACATGAGAACATTTAGAGCCTGTAAAGAAAGTATATAAAACATGATTATGACAATTACCAGTTTTTAATCTTCCCATTCTAAATCCAATTGTTTCTAACGTGTTAGCTAATCCAATGCTGGGTTCATCACCGAATCTACCAGCAGGTCTTTTTTCTAACCCAATATTAATTTGACCTTTTAGAAAAGTACCTGTTGTTATGACGACTGTATCACTGTATAGTTTTGTCCCATCCCCTGAAACACGATTTTCATAAATATTTTATTTGTTTAAAAATTAATAACATACATATATCCAATTTAAAAGAATAAGCATACTAAGAATTATTCCATGACAACTTGGAGAATCTCCATGTACAATTAAATCTTCCACAGAGGATTCATATATTTGTAAACCAGGCGTATTGAAAAGCTCCTTCTGTATGTGCTTTTTATATAAGACACGATCAATTTGAGCTCTATATCCCCATACAGCTGGCCCTTTAGAACTATTTAGGATTTTATAATTAATTCCAGAGATATCACAGATACGGCAACAAACACCATCTAAAGCATCTATTTCTCTCATAAGGTTTCCTTTTCCAATTCCACCAAAGGATGGATTACATGACATTTCTCCTATGAAAGTATTGTCATAATTTTTATTCAATAATCTTTAATATTAAAAAAGAAACAAAAGTGATACCTATTGTGCTTTTCTTATGAGTAACTAATAATGTTTTTGCACCCATCCTAGCAGCTGCTGCACAAGCTTCTGTTCCAGCATGACCACCACCAATAACAATGACATCAAATTTATATTGATGATTGTTTGATGAAAGATTTCTTAATAATTGAAGAAAACCTCGTCTACAATTTCTGACTAATGGAGGCAATCTGATCTTGTTATACTTCATTGTATTATCAAAGTATTCTAGGATGAAAAAAATGAGCATTTTAATAAACATGTACTAAATGATTTATTGTAATAATTATAAATATATAATATGTGTAAAAAATATACTCATATAATGATTTTAAAAGGCAAATACATAGAGATCTATATAATACCAATAATACATATAAATCTATATAGAAAGCAAATATAGGAAATGAACTTTTCTTAAGATATAAAAAATTCATTATTTTCTAATTTCATAAATAAAAAATTATATGTAAGAGCATCTCTAAGTTTTGGTAATATTAACTTTTCGCATATAGTTTCTTTATTCGTAAAGTTCATATTCATATATTTCAAATTATTTATAAACTCTATAACGAAGTTAAAACAATTCATCGAGATTTCATCATAATTTTCAGATTTCCATTTCGAGTCTTTTAACATTATTTTTAATGTTTCATTCCAATGACTGTCCCAAGATGAAGGGATTACATTTATCGCAATGCAATTTGTCCATCTTGAACAATCATTTAGTATTAAACCCTCTTTGTCGTATTCAAAAACAAGGCCATTCATGTTAGTTATTCCTATATGCAAATCATTTACGATATGATAATCAGTTAAAAAATTGCCATTAGCTGGCCTAACAACTATAGAATTTGGTTCACACGCTGCATTTTTATATGGATATGGAACAAGAAAGGGCATTATTTTATATTCTGTAATACATAATTGACAAATTGGGCATATTTCTGGAACAGCTTTACAGAATATGCTTTTTGAACAACAATGACGAAAACACAATATTTTTGAGTCACAAGCCATAATTTTTAACTAATATCAATAATATAGTTTTGTTTCAAATGATGACATTGTATACAAGATGTTAGGTTATATCGCACAATTTAGTGACGAATGAAGTTATCTAGAGAAACACAGTCAAAATCCTGCTCTCTAATCTCATTTTTTACGCATGCGATAAGGGCTACAAATGAAATACACAATTTTAAATAAAAAAAAGGATAATGCAAATTATATTTGTAACAGAATAGTATGATTTCGAGAAAGCACATTACCTGTTATAATTTACTACATTTAACTGTGAAAATATCTTTATATCATTAATATACATATATTCAACTTTAATTTATTTGTTTATATGTATATCTATATTTTTACGGATTTCTCAACAAATACTTCCTCCACATCAATAAGATAAAAGCTAGAAGATCACCATTAACCGTTTATTACATATCTCAGCATATACTATACCGCCGACGAGGTACAATATGGGTCAGAATCATATAAAAAAAAACTGTGGTCTGGACCACGATCATATAAGCAGATTTCATAACTAGGCTAAACCGTTCAAAAATTGAGTCGTGTCTAGTCGTGAAAAATTAAAATCAAAGGTCAATAAAGGCAGAGACAACAAGATCTGTGCTATTTTTACACAATGGCGTTACACGACGAATCCTAATCTCTCGATTGAAGTACTCTACTGCGGAGAAATTAACGAACATCCTTCGATCACTAAGAGTCTTATCTCCTCCATTAGAGTTTCAGATCTGTGTATACGATCGTGTGATGAGAACCTTCTTATCTTCCATGTTGATTTTTCACAACTAATTACGACTCAATTTTTGGACGGTTACCCCTAGGCTTCGGCTATATGAGTGTCGAGACTTACAATCCTATTCTTAGTCAATGTTATCGTGGTGCCGTTTGTTCCTTCCATCGTGAGTCGAATCTCAGTCGACAAGTCGAGAGACAACCGGGTCCAGGCTACTCCTACACGATGGCGTTAGTCAATCAACCCTCGTTTGATTAGAGCGCCTTACTGCGGATAAATTGAACAACATTTGCCGCTGCCTAAGAGCCTCATCTTTTCCACGAGAGTAACTAGACTTGTATACGACCGTAGTTCTGTCTTATACGTGCCTATAGCACAGACAAAGCTTTGCACCTCATTGGTGCCTATACTTTATTTGTAACTTTATGGTAATGTCATATTAGAAGTTAGTTTTAATTCCAATCGCTGGAGGTACCGTAATCTCATTCTGCGCTGTTTCGGTAACGTTGGAAATGACACTAAAATGGTAAATGGACTCTAGTGACCCCGAAACCGTGAACAAAAAGATACGTTGGGTAATAGGTCTATTTTGCACTTTGTTGGTGCTAATAGATCTATTCTATACCTGATCGGTGACTGTATACTCGTCTATATACAAAGCAGTTTATCTATTATCAACTAGTCATAATTGTAAAGTAAATGTTGTACTTTATCCATTGCAGGTAATAATTAATTAAAGAATTATTTTACATACAGTGATAAATACATATTCATATATATTGTTGTACTCCTATATCATGATTAGGCATCTCGAAAACAGATATCTCTTATTTAAAATATATGGATTTCATTCACAAGAGTGTTTTAGATTTTATCTAAATCCATATATGATATAGTGATTTAATAGTTTCATATACACATATAAACACATAAAAATTTGTGTAGTCCTCTTTTATTAATCGGAAACATTTTTATCTCAGCGCTCATTTTCACTTGCAATTTCGGATCAATGATACAGTCTGGGACTCGAAATACCACCAATATTACTCTTGACTAGCGCGTTCCCGCCCTTCCCCCACCATTTAGTTCAGGCGCGTGCCGCGCAGCGCGATAGCGCTGCTATAGTAGCAGCTGATCTATGGTACGGTGTGGAGCAGTCGTGTTCGTACCGCGTTTCGTAGTGTGTTCGTACCGGTACGGTTATACGACGTTTATGTTCGACTCTCGGTTTCGTCGCAGTGATTATCGTGTACCGTACTCGTGACAAGTGACTGTACCAAATCTGGTATTCCGACCGATTCTTTTGCTGACACATTGCGAAACGGTGAAAGGCAGAAGAGGACGAGCAGGAGAGGACAACGAGACGAAGGACGAGTAAGGAGCATCAGTCACAACGCGTTTACCAGGAAAGATCGGTGAGTTTTAATTCCACTTTGTTTGACATATACGAACATAACTGTGCGCAAAAATACATCGCGGATAGTCGGAAAGATGGCTACAATCGTGACACGTGCTTTGAAATTGCTCTTGAGGACCATCGTACAAGGCGCACACGTGAGACTTGCGTACCCTTTCGAGGTGACTGACACCTGATGCGTCAATGACCATACCACGCGTATGAGTCGCGTGTATCTCGCTTCTCTGTTTCGTGATTCCGATTCCGTTTGAATCTAATAGAACCATATTTACGAATGCTTCCTATGAATACAGTATGACTCTTGTACGAAACAAAAGACATCGGCATGCTTTTCGCGATTACCATGTCGCCAAGCGGACCGGAGATAGGTTATGTCACAGATGCCAGCCAGCATTTTTTTAACCGTGGGATTCACGGGAGTGGTGAGTCTCATAGTCTCACGATAGATAATTCTAATACGTATATACGTGTGTGTGTGCTTGATGCAATGCATCTTAGGTCATCGATGCATTATTCAGTGACGCGTCGTGGTCTTTGTCAAATTTATCCATTATCGAAATTTACTCTGTTTTCATGTTTAACGTCAGTTCAGGGTCACGCACCTACCGAATAGACCAACGTGTACACAGATTATAAACTCGCAGCTTCCGCATTAATCATTCTTTTTATACCGAATAATGCATAATCGTAGCAGAAATCATATATTTCATATTACATATCGTATTTCTTATAAACATAAGTGTCGAAAGAGAAGTTGTAACGATCTTATTTTACTACTGGAGTACTTTTGCACGATAATTTATTAACTAATAATATCGGTGATTTGACAAGTTACAAAATTCTTCTTTATAATTTTACAACCTTATGTCAAGTAAGATAATCAAGAGTTATTCTTACATAATAATTTACCAATTGATAACGTAAGGGAATTTGTTAGCGTTCATAATTTGTAACTTGTTAAATTTAGCTGATACGAGTACAATCGTATAAGACGTAGAATCAACCTAGGAGACGCATGTATCGATTTTTTGTCAGACATTCCATTCTCTGTTCATTCGATAACATCCTTACACTGTTCCGTTAACTCCCAAGTCGATCGTCGCAGGCTGGTACATAATATTTACTGCTAGAACGCCGATGAAAATAGCCGCTAGATATTTCGCTGCTACGAGTGGCGTTCAGCTGTAGACGAATTATCCTTGTGATGCGATTTCACCGAGGAGAGGGCGTCATTAGCATCCGGTTCGAATGCATTGTGATATTTACCGAATTCTCGCTTTGTTCACCTTAACGCGTTACGAAACTGCATTCCGTGAACTTTAGCCCTTGGAAGAGTAGGTCTACGTTTACGTGTATTATTCAATCAGATTGTACACCGGTAATTTCTATATATAGTATATTTATGTTCTACTAATATGTTAAAATCTATTTTCGTTCATACGGATCCGAGGAAACCCGCGAGATTAAATGAATTTTGTTATCACGTAGAGTAAAAATATATATATATATATTTTTTTTTTCGTTTCGTGGCGAAGGTTAATGTACTATCACTATATCTTTCAAAATTTTCATCTATTTATTCTTTTTATTTTATATCGAGTTGAATGATAAGATTGTTGGTATTTCACCAGTATATATATATATCAAAAAATGTTATAAAAATACAACGTAATATATTCTTCGCTAAGTTCAATATCTTTTAACAATCTTAATCTTTTTTTTTTATTTTAATATCTTTCGATTAACTATTTTTTATAATACGGTGGAACAATGTCGCCTTGTTTTGTATTCTCTGTCGTTGATGTTTAATAATGACACGAGGGGGAGAAGGAGAGTATCGATCAAAATAAACATAAAACTGCTTATGAAAACGAAAAAGTGGAAGAAGGAAAAAGAAACACGTAAAACTATAAAAACGCGTGTACGTGTGTTACACCGAGGAAATCTACAATTATTTCCAACGACGAATTTTGCTGCAGGGCCGCACGCGTGCGCTCGTGCACACGCTTCACCGGCGAAACTTTATGGAAATTTCGGAGCGGTTACGCTCGCCCCCGAGTGCTTCGTTTAAATTTCATTATCTCGAACACCGGCTAAATGACACGTCTCTCGTTCCCAGCGACGACACCAAAACTTACCTCGTCCCCGTTGGAAACGAATTAGGTGATAACAATTGTCGTTCGAGTGTTCGTTATTGCTTGCTATTCGTATCCACAAGGTATAAATAAAGGGTAGAACAAGAGAAAATTACATTTTATTTTTACCTCTTATCTTGTTTATAATTTTCCGTATATTATTTTCCATTTCGTTATCGTATTATTAGATTATTCATCGTTATCGTTTATTAATCTTGTTTATAATTTTCCGTATATTCTTTTCCATTTCGTTATCATATTATTAGATTATTCATCGTTATCGTTTACTAATAGCAACAACTGCAGGATAACAATAGGAAGTGAAGTAGGAATACGTGGAAGGATGTAAAATTTCATTTTTACCTCTATTTTACGTTGGAATTATTTCTCGTTATTTTTCATTAATTGTATCAACAAGACGTTCTCACGATACATGGACAAACATAACGTTCAATTGCTATCTTTAATTTTTCCACAAATTTTCCATATTTCCTGCTATTTTATTCGACCATTTGTTCATCATTGGCCTGCGTAAAATTTCGTTGATAACGTAGACATTTTTGTTTCTCTTCTTTTTAAATAATTGATTTAATTGAGCCGGCTAGGAAGGTTTCTACGTAAATGGTTATATTGTAAATAATGGTAACGCGAGCGCGCTTTTTGAATCATCAACGCCGTACCCGAATGTGTACAATGGACCGGTTTCCGATATTTGAACGCGATACACCTTCCGCGGTCGACGAGCTTTGTCCATAAATCAGGAAGTGCACGCGAGTACACAGCGCGGATGGTTACACCCTCTCGTAATGCGCTCGTACACGCTTGAAAAATCATAGGCGGCTTTAATGTTTTTCGAGGGGACCGACATGGTTATCGCAACACCGGTTGCGTAACTTTGCATTTTATTGAATGTTCTTCGTTACATGACAAACTGAAAACTGAAAAATGTAGCGAGATGTAACGTGGCAATTCGAGTATTTATATACGAATATTTCTCCACTATATTATCTAAACGTTTACTGAACAAATTCGCTTGAAAATCGAGTTTCTCGTTAAATATAGATACATACAGTCATTTAACGTGTAATAATATTTGACAAAAGTAATAATTGACAAAGAAACAATCTATGTATTCGAAACTCTGCGTACATTTGCTAATATTATTTGTACTTTAACGTAGCGTTAGAACGTTCGTAACACACGGGTATCTGGTTGCTTTATAGCGCTTTGTGTGCTTTGTACATCTACCAAACGAATAAAGTCTACTATAGCGTCCACGTACATCGCTAACGATATTTGAACGTGATGTCGACTGGTGTTTGGTAAAATTCCATCGAAATTCGACATAAATCGTCGACCATGATCGTTACGGATAGTCGTATGTGTGTTTTTCTTTTTTATACTCATTGCTCTTAAAAATCATAGTTCGTTCAGATCTTCTAAGATGTTGCGCGATACACGTAAATAGTGACTTGTTAACGAGCGTTCTTTTGGTCGTTTCCTTCGTGTTATAAACATATTCCCGGCTATTTAATTCTCAAAGATTGTAAGTGCTGTACAAATTACACGTCATAGTATTTTTACAAGTTTCCACTATATAAAACACGTCATTAAGCATCAGGAATATTACGGATAATGCAAGAATGTCGTTTAATACTTACGTCACACTTGTTTACATTCAATCCTAAAGAGATAAAACGCAGAATGTTGATCAGTCTAGCAGTATTCCGTTCGGTCAGGGTTTCTAATGGAAAACCCGTCCAGCACTTTCGCGTCGCAGATTAATCGACTATGAAACGGCGAAACTGGTTCTCGGTTCATCGTGTAATTCCAAGCACGCGTAACACGGCCGCGCGAAACTTGAATCGCGGCCGTAAAAACGCTCTCTTATTAAAGATTGCGTTCGACGTTTCGTTTCATTCATCCGGCACACGCACTTCTTGTTATTCGACCGTCGTTTCTAGCTGTCAAATTGTTATGGAGTCACGCGGTAGAAACTTTCCTTTTCTGACTACGGTATCGCGTTATATCCATGGCTTTATATAAATGGCATATCGATATAAAAGGGTATTTGCTCGTCCATATTATTACCAAGTACGTATATTATGCGATTCGTTCAATTTATTAGTACGCCGTAGCGAAAAATATCCGTGTTTCCATAGTCGAGCAATTATATTCAATTTGTTGAATCAACCGTAGGTTCATCGTCGACTTAGATTATCCGATTTGAATTTGAAAATGAATATGTGGCGAAACGAGAATGCCAAATATGTCGAAGTACCTGTCACGTAAACTTAAGGGTTGGTTGATGAAATAAAATAGCTGAGTCGTAACACAACTATTAATTTTGTTTTAATTAAGCTTTATTATGAATTCAGCAATCACAACGGAATACACACTGAATTAACACAAATCACAATTCACTCCAACCACGTTATGTGAAACTTAGTTACGATGATACGTTAAGTACGCGACTGTTATAAGGGTAGAGATCGGTAAAGATACGTTGACTATTTTAAGGATACGGAATAAGTGAGTCTTACTGACGATACCGTGTCTGAGGAAGGTAGGGGTGGGTGTGTCTAAGGACACGGGACTATCGGATTTGTTGATGACAATTTTGGTTAAGGAAGCGAGGGCAATAGACACCGTCTCCGATTGGATAATAAGACGGCTGGTGGACCAGGAAGGGTTTTAGCCGCCCTCCTGAGAAAGTTGCTAACGGAACATACCAGATGTGAGGAAAATCAAGTTTCCATGTTAACACGTGGTAGACGATAAACGTAAAAGGAAATCCAAGACAAGAGATACTCGCTTGGTCCGAAGGACCTTAACTATGAAAATTCCAAGACCCCTGGTAGGTACTTAAGACTACCGAGGATACGCGCCAAGGATGTGCAGACATCTAGGTGCCATCCTGTCCGCGGTGTGTGGCCTGGTCTCTGATGTGAATTGGCGTTACATACCGATCGCTGTTGTCATAACCGGGTTCGCTTAAAAGATCGCGGTTAAAAGGTAAAAAGCTAGAAAAATGTACCGAATGTCCAGCTGGACAAATTGTAAAGTACAAATTAAATAATAATAACAAAGAAGAAAAAGGTAGAAAGCGAAGTAAAGGCGGCGAAGGGGAAGAAAAGGGAAATCGTTTTTGCTTTTGGATAGAACGTTCGTGAAAGAAGTGGCATGAAAACGCGAGGATTAACGGCGCGCGCATTCGCGGGAGAAATTTCTTGCCGTTTACCTTCCCACGAGTGTATTTTTGCGCACGCGAATCAAACGCAAGCTTTTCCCCGCGGGCGACCTCGTTTAATAGTTCCGACGATTCGCTAACGAGGTTAACAACGAGCCGCTTGTTTCGCGTCGGAAATAGAGTTGCCCCATTTGAGCCTATGTCTTTCCGAACGCACTCGCCAAGTTCCTGTTCGTCGATTCTATCGATCATCGTCTTACAACGATAAAGAAAGCGACTAACAATTCGTATTTGAAAGACGAAATATGAAATCAGGCAAATAGAAAAATTATACAGTGTCTGACACCTATGTAAAAGGGTTAAGTTTTCGAGAATTTCTTTCGACTGTTTTATTTCTACTATAGGATTTATTTATTCAGAAATATTAGAAATTAGGGTTTCCCACGATTACAATCCTAAATGATAAATTTATCGATAGATGGATCTATTTTCAATAAACAGGAAACGATGGTTATTTAACATGAACTAAATACAGTAATGTGCTATAACTAAGACAACTAAATAGATAATTCACAGCTCACAACTAATAGTTTACAACTCGTAACAACTTGGCAACTCGACTCTCGGCTCCTCACAACTCGACTCTCAATTTACGACTGTCTGTTAATTCGTCCTTTTCCCTTAAGCATCCCTTTGTCATTTCTCATAGCCCCGCCACGTATGTGTTCCGTAATAGTCCACGGTTATGGTTACGTAGGCCTTCTTCCGCTTAACTATTCGACTGAAGGACCAAGGACACATTGAGGTTTCCAGAACCTTTTTTAGCCTGCCGACACTTGGGTTTTCTCGCAACATTGTTTATGGTTCACCCGATATTTCTTACGCAATCTGTCCACGATACTAAGCTACTGCGTGAAAATTACCATTCGTTTCGTTCTATTTTATCCTCAACTACGATCTTTTTCCCTTTCGAATAGATCTGTGGCGGCACTCGACGACGCAACTTTCCGCCGGCTTCGCTACACAAAGCGCTATACCATCAAAGCGTAAGGCCGACGTGCCTAATGTATCATCGTTATCCTTACGGTCCTTCCGAATATTCGGAAGAATGCATACGCGGCAATGGTCGTGGACGTCTACAAACGCGTGCGTAGTGGTGATATCGAGGAGCAACAAAAGAAAAGAATCTATCCAAAGATTCATTTGGTTTTGAACAGCGAAGTGCGAAGGGTGTAGTGTAACAGCGAAGCAAACATAGTCGAAAATCGTGGATCGTTGATTGTTGGCTATTGGTTATTAAATAAACTATATTGTTGAACATCGAGAGTATTTCTTGGGCACTTACCCGCTAAACCACCTCAGATGCAATTACAAATGGATAGAAAATAAGAAAACGAAAACTGCAATTATCCGATCTAGACTCCAAGGATTATTTTAAAACGCATTACGAGAACAAAGATGAGTGGTATCTGTGTCAATCCGATCGCATCGAGATTCTCCAAGCGTCTTTTCACTTGTCTATTATCCAGTCAGCATTGTGCTTGATCGAACGCGATGAAGTTTTAACGCGCTTCGTTCCAACTTATCGGTCGAACTTATTATTCGCGCGGGAACACAGAATAGAATTAAAAAGGGGGCGAAAGCGGATTCAGCCACTCGAACACGGTATTGTTTCAGAAAGATCGGTATAAGCCCGTACTACACGAAGCGAGTGTTTGATTGGGTCCTGGAACGGTTCCGTGTAATCGGGACAGCGATAATTTTAATTGAAATTTCGATAGTCGGATGAACATTCCGGGATTGAAAAGGCAATTAAGATCGAATCGACGATATATCGAGCCGGGTGACGCAGGTTCGTAATCGAACTCGGTTTTGCCACCCCGCGTTCGATCTTTTGGTTGTTCCTGCGAACGATTTGGAAAATTGAACGGCGATATTCGGATCCAGTTCGTTCGATACCGTCGTTAATCACGGAAAATGGTTTTTGCCAGCTTGGTTAACGATCCTCGCCTTTCCATTCATCCGGATAGCATCGAATCGTTGCGTCGATCGAAAACAGAGAACTGTTAAAGAACAATGAGTTGACGCGTGCACACCGTGTGCCTTCTTGTGTAATTGAAGTAACATCGTTAGTGAAACTTTGGTCACAAGCTGCAATTTATTAATATTAATAAATTCCTCTTGCATTAGATTAGCCTCCTTAGTTGAATTATCTTATTTAGCATCTTTCCATTTTTCGAGATACGTCGGAACATCCGAAGCTTACTGTGTCTTGTTTCTCGTACGTGAAGCCGTATCGAGCACAGGTTGTTGAACGAGGAAAAACAAAGGTTACGTAAAGAATATAATGAAACTTCAGTCTTCTTCAGCGTTGAAATAGTACATAGAATATTTTCGCTAAGAAGAGTATAGCAACAGATTTTGATAATAAAACGAATCAAATTTTCGAAGTAAATTTTACGCGTCAGAAGTTATCTCATTGTTAGTCTGAAGATGTTTTTACATTCGTGGTACGTTTGCGTGAAATAATACGTAAAAATGTATAAAGTATCCAACTTGTAATACTCATTACGATATTTACTGGGTAGAACAAATCTCCGTTTACATTCCATCTTTCCACTTGCTTCAATAGAAATATCAAATCCTATGAATACTCGTAATATATTCTATCTGAATTATCCTATTGCGATTAAACTGGAAAATTTGCGAAAGGGAATTCTACGATCTACAACTTGTAACTTAGCGCTTCGTTGATATTATTAGTTGATAAATAATAGTAGCCCGAAATGGTTCCAGGAAGAGGAATCTGTCTTTTCTTTTAATTTACGCCATTTACACAAAACGCGAAAGTGGAGTAAGCAACCGTGTAAGGAATAATGGAACGAACGTTCCGTGCCGGGAATTTCGCGATGTAGAGTAATGAATAGAGTCGTTGTATAATAAATACATAAAGGAAGAGCGCATCAAGCCGTCAGCTAATAAAACGAGTAAACAATAAATTGACTTAATAGCGCGTCATGTAGCGGGAAACTGGAACAGAAGTCTGTCGGACACGTACGAGCCACGTGAACTTTGTCTTCTCTTTCTTACTAACATTTCATTAATATCGTTGTTATTTATTGTCGTTGTTAGTTGAAGATTCCGGTGGAACATTCGTAGAGTCGCGTTTCTTTTCCAGAAGTTAGATAAATACACAAAAAGCGGCACATGTATATAAAATTCATACTTTGTTGGAGTTTTTTAAGAAAATATCAAAGAAGTTTTTCTAGTAAAGGAACTCAAACGATGGGGCTTGTAGAATTCTGTATTAAATTATGCTAATGAAATAAAAATTCATTAGAGACTACTCTCAGAAGCGTACAGTCTACAGTCGAAGGTTCAGTTGACCTACAGTTTCTTCGAATTTTTAAAATTCTACCATTCTTATACCAATTTCTTTTTCTAAACTCCTCGTTTAATATCGGCCATTACTTATCCTTTTTTCTTTCTAATAAACTAATAAATTGTGTATTTTATAAACGTTCCATGAATAGGAGAACGTTTTTTGACTCGGTCGAATTAATGTACATGCGTGCACCGGTTTTTCCATTAAGTTTACGACGAGAAAGGAACGGAAGTCTTTGGTCGCCGGTTTAAATGCTATACTTTAGAATATTGCGTTTCGCGGCCTATAATACCCTGGCCACACGGTGCATTATTAGCTTTTAAAATGCCCTACACGAAGCAAAAGATATTGAATCGTTACGCTTTGCCAGGAAAATATCTCTAAGCCAGCGGATTTTAGCGAAGAATTTGCAGCAAACATAAAAAAAATTTTCCAAGTAGAAACATCCATATTGTTTCGTATTATAAATTTATATATATCTTATCATTATAGTTTAAAGATTAACTTATTCACGACACGATACTCTATTATACGCAGCTTTGATAATTATCGATTATAAGGAATACGATCATTGCGATTCGATTGTGTAATTTATAATTTTACAATTAAAATACATCGTGTGAAAAATAAACAAGTTACGTTTAAACGGTAACGTACGTATTTTAATTCGCGAAGATTGTCGAGCAGGTGGTTGGTTTGAGTTTAGAGATAGTAAAGAACAGAGGCTCGTTTAAAAGATGATATTCGCGTTTTCTTGACGTTTCCCATAAACACCGGAAAAACACCTGCCTCTCTGTGGACCCGGGTCGTTTAAATATCTGGTCGTCTCACCTTTCTTCTCGCGTAAATACCGTGTCGCTGTACCGTGGTTCCATAAACAATGTTGACTGCGCGAAACACAGAATCTTATCGCGTAAAAGTACAAGTTTCGTCCGCTTTGTTTGTCGTTCCGCCATGTAAATTTAATATATCTCGTTTAAACGTCTGCGTTTGTTCCATGTAGCTTATTACGTGAAATGAAATAATCGTTCAAACTAATTTTGCTTATTTTTTTTTTTTTGAGATAGAAATTACCTGTTATCCTTCCTCTTTTCTAATCAGATCGTTGATTAAATGAATCGTCCTTGTTTCTAGCACGTTTATGGTATAAAGATGTTTAAATTGGATATTTATTGCGATCGTTGCAATATTTCAATGGTTGATCGGTAGAGCATGGTAGTTGGCTCATTGAATTCACGGTGGAAGCCCGCGAGGCGTTCTTTAAGGCGTGGTTCTGATAAATTTCAGCCGCACCAACTTCATCTTTGTCGATAACTTGGAATTTCAGAAGCTCGGCTGCCTGTTGTCGAAAACGATAACGCGAGATGAACTTTCATAGAGCCTCGCTTCCTTCCGGCTACGATTTTTGCTTGTTTTCACGACAATTGAATTGATTTTGTAAATTATTTGTTTATAGAAATCATGGTCGTAGCTTCTTCTCGCGTTACTCGCATATCTCATCTTCTTTTCTTAGAATTTTACATCGATCGCGAACTAATTCGAACGTTATAGTTGAAACGTCAAGCGTTACATTTTTAGATGATGATAAAATCAAAGATTAGAAAAATAGTAAATCCTTTTCGTAAATCAACGAACATATTGCTCGTAAGTGTAAAAATTACATGTTTAATCGTTGCCAAACGTCTGAAATTTTGTACAATACGATGTAATATAATTTCAATAATTTTAATAAATAAAATAACACTTTCTCGTATATTCCTTCGTACAAGCTAACGCATTACTGACACTCGCATGAAACGAACACACGACAGGGTTTGCCCGTTTGCATCGAACCCTAATAATTCTAAACACTCATCATCGCACGTACACAATGTTCAGCACACAGCCTCCTCTACACCAAACATTATGCTCGTTCTCGACTACTCAACAGCTCAAACACGATCCATGGATCGAGCAGTATGACGCTCAAACACAAGACGATGCGACGTAGAGACGTTCCATGCGCGATGGTGAATGATCGCGCGACCTAAGCCAAGCGAGCTTATCCGCATCATTCACCGTGTGAGACACGTGTTTGCGAAGGTTCTTTGTCGTTGCAGGCACATTTGCAGAGCGCGGCCGTCTGAATAATAGCTCAAACAGAGTGCAAGAGGGATTAGGAAGCGGCCACAGGGATAATCCTGGGCGAGGCGTTCGTGCAGCCCGAAACGAACGCGAGTTTCGAAACGGAAAACGGGGTAATTGGATCATGGTCCCTTTTCACGGCAGTCCGACTTTTAACTCGATTTGTTCCCGCGGCCGTTTATTCGTCCACGCGTCACATCGGGACACGGAGCCGCATGGAATTCGAACACGCGAACAGAGACCGCGTGTTTAGGATCTTTGATCTTCGTGTTATAGCGCAGTTGATTTTTCTCGTTTAACACGTGCGTTATTGTATCTCTGGAATCAGCGTATGTTTTAATCTAGATAGGCATTTATTTTCGCCGATAACGTTCGTTTCGATACGTTCGTGTTCGTTGTGATTTTTATTTTTCTATATAGTTTTGTCGGAACCACGTGTGCATAGTAGCGAAAGTGTTAAATGCGTGTTTAATGCAGAAAGTATGGAATAGTTGGGTATCTATTTCGATGTGTTTATGAATCGAAGCGTTGTAATAGCTAGAATCTTGAGAACGTTGTCAGAGTCAATTATATAGCAAATAAATTAACATACGGTTGCTAATAAGTGTATTAGATATAAGTAGATATATTTGATATGTACAGGTTGAGATTGTCTCTAGTCTAGAACCTGTGTTTATTGTCGTTCGTTTATGAATTCTCCTTGAACTCTGTACTTTCTCCTTTCATTCTTCACTTTCTCCCTGAACAAGTCGCTTAAATATGTCAAAACGAGGTTCCTTGTCGATCAAGCAAATTTTCAGTAGCAATTCGAAGTATCCATTCGTCGTAAGTTCTAAACGCGACTATCTTCTGTCATTCAGTTTGTGATATATTACGTGAATTTTTGTTGCAACTAACGGTACCTCAACAGTCAACATCCACGTCCAAAGTAAACGATTCATGCGCTGAAATTGGATCTACAAACGAGACCATAATTAGTGTGCGTTTGGGTACCTCTCGCAATGTTCCATATTTTTAAAAACGAAACATATCTACGTGCGATGTTATATTTTCATTAAAACGTTGTACCTCGAGTTTATAAAGTTCAAAGATCCCAAAGATAACTTTCAAACAGAAATTCTAAAAACAAAGACTTATCGAAATGGACACGTAGAAAATTCCAGGATCGCTGCTATTTATTTTCCTCTAAAATTTTCCTGTGTTTCAATCCTGCGACCATAAACCGTTCTGTTCCAGACTGGCCACTTAAAAGAACTATAAAGTTCACGTTGGAATCTTTAACTGTTAATTGCTCTATTAAATTATCGACGCGTTCTCTTCGAGACTTCGCTTCGCGCGCTATAGTCTTACATCTTTTAGAGTGGTTCCATAAAATATGGAAGAGAGTCGTTCGGCTAACGTAAAACGTTTACTGGTTCGATACAGAGTCGTGCCGAATGGCACGATCATTCGTGATCGAACGCGACCGTTTCGACGAGAAGTACCACCGCATCGAGCTTCGTGACGCGTAGAAAAGTGCCACTTCTGAACTGCATCCGTGGCCTCCAGGCCGGAAATGGCCTTCTGATTCGAACGTCCAGTCCCGGGACTCGATGTTCTCGCGTAGTTGCTGTCCTCGATTTACTTGTGCGGAATTTTATTGCGCTCCTACGTGGCTTGGACGAGGAACCTCTGATCGTGATTTGAATACTATGTAACCGTGTCGACTTGCTGATTTTTCAGGTTCCAGAGAATATTTGTAGGTTTTTTAAGCTTTTACAATATCGCGATGCAAGTTTGTTAGGACTTTCTTTTCTTCTTTCTTATCGTGATTTCTTTTTCTGCGCGTGACTCTATGTTTGTCAGAAACGGCTGTCTGTTTTTTACTACCGAAGAGAAAAAGAGCGATCGTGTGAGTCGAACGTAACCCGGTTATATCCTGATTTGTATTTTCGCCAGTTCTTTCTAACTCGGTAAGACACGATCTTGCGTTAACGCGATAGTTCACTTTCAATTAGTTCTCATTCATTACGTTACTTAATTCTGTTGTCTCTATCGTAGCTAGTAAAAAGAGACTCCAACGATGTACTTTATATCGTTCCATCCCTGTTTCTCCCTTCTCTTTGATCCTACAACTTTGTAAAGTTTAAAGAACTTAAAGTATTTATTGCATCGTGATAAACTTCCTTTCTCTTAATCATGACGATCTCTTCGGTTAAAGTATAAAAAGAAGGAATCCAGAAAACTTCATTTTAAAGCAATTAAACGTTTCCTCGCAGTCAACAATTTCTTTCTATCGACTTGAAGAAAAGAAAAAAAGGAAAAGAAGGAAATCGAATCGAGTAGAATTCAGTTTAAACACACCTACCCCGAGAAATCGAAACTCCAACGCAGGTTCGATTTCCGTGTAGCAGACGTGCCGGGTCGTTGCACGTCCCAGAGACAGGTAGTTTCAGCCTTTAGTCTGGCTAAAATCGCGAAATTGTCCCGAATATCCCTAAATTCCGCACGAATCGTCTCGTAGCCATTCAGACGAAACGATTCGCCGTACCTGGTGTGCTGGAGCGCGGGAGGGAAAGGGACACCGAAACTGGAAATTTCCCAAAGTACACGGCGACAAAGTGGCCGTAACTGTGCGCGCCAGCTAGTTCAGAAACACACGTCGCGCGATACAAACATGGAGCGTTCGCAACACACGCACGAACGCCAGGGCGAAAGAACGGCTTCTGGTTCGCACGGTGCTACACCACTTTTACCTCTTCCACCTCTCTCCTCTACTTCCGTTCGCCACCTCGTCGGTTCTCTCTCCACTCGCAGCTTCCCTATTCGCGAGCCAGGCGCCAGTTTCCAACGACGATGTTTCGCTTTTACGTTTCTCCCCTCTAACAACGACGAGTTGCACTTTCCCTCTCGCCTCGCGTTCCCCGCCCTTCCTTCTGCCTATTCCCGTGCACTCTTCGACGAACGTTTTGCCTTCGTTTCGCCAACTCCTCCGATCTCTTTTCTCTTGCCTCCGCATCCTCCTCTTTCTCGTGCCACGAGAAATCCCTCGGGGGATGATTTTGATTCTAAAGAGAGAGAAAGAGAGGGAGAGAGATGGAAATAGCATTTGGAAGCGCACAAAGTTGAACTTTGTTGGGATTTTTGTTTTTTTAATTGGTTAATCTCTTAATGAAATCATAATCTCTTTGTGAAAATGCACAAGCCTGAGCGAAACAGTCAATCAACCGTCACTTTGTACTAATAAACGATTGTTGAGAATTATGGATCGTAATCGCCGAAATAAATACGTAGGAACATTTACATTACACGTAGAGATGATAATAAAATAATTTTGTATTTATTTAATATGTGATTTACAAGATGTTCATAGATACCCGTTACACGCGTTTCAGCGCTCTTCTAGTCTCGTCGTTTCTTCCACCGTATGGAACAGTGACATTCTGTCGTTCTACGAGACGCTGCGCACGCGCATACTCACACTCGTATATGTGTATCATTGCTACACGCTTGATCCGGTGTAACACACAAAATTACATATATTAGGTTGTCCGAAAAGTTTCTTTCGTTTTATGAGGAAATAATAGACGCACAACGTTTTCCTGTTTTATATTATTTCGTCGAATTACGTACGATCCATTTTGTTCTGTTGAGATAAACACCGTGACATTTCACACACTTGGTTTCACGTTTGTACGAAGGTGCACTGTTGTAAAAAAACACGTTTGCGAAAGAAAGACACTTTCCGGACAACCTAATATTTCAATAACGATCATATTTTTTCGTATTTACAAAAACATTCATTTTTTCTACTATCTTGCGTTTTTTTACACTCGATGACTTTTCTCCTCGCGTCGCTGCCATTTAAATCAAAGGCTGTGTGTAATGGGGTTGGGTGGGATCGTATTTCGACGATACATCGGCGTATTCGAATAGGCTTTTTAGTCGTAAATCTTTGTATCTTGCCGGCCATATGACTTGGGCTTGGCTGTGTTCTTGACACGCGCGCTTTGTAATGGTACAACACACATACTGGTGTTTGCGAACAGTTTGCGTTCGTTGACGGCACTGACGTTTTCGTGAGGTTGTATATCAAAGGTTGTAGTTTGTGTTCTGCTCTCAGTTCGTGTCGCTGTATAGTCTGCACACGATGATATTTTGGCTTATGATCAATATACCTGTCGTTCGCGAATAGTTTTCGTCTTAATCCATTAAATGTATCAAGGACAAAGCAACAATTTATATTTTAACAATTTATAATGTTGTAAAGAATTTCTTTGGATTTCGTAAAACTATAGAATCTAGGCGGGAGGAATGGTATCTAAAAAAATTCCCCTTCGCAGCCGTAACATTGAAACCAGAATTGCATGATGTAAATTAACATTACGTTTATCCTTAATGGGTTAATAATACTCGCATTTTTCCATAACACCACGATTCTAAAAATTTCACGCGCACGACGGACATTCTTATCACGTACAACCAAATCTTCGTGTCTCACCGCAATTCTTGTTCTACTTACGCAGTCCTCGCATCTCTCCTCGCTCGCTACCGATACTTTAACATAAACATTTATCCGATTCTCAATTATTCACACGAATTCTCATGTAATATAGCTATCTCAGAGCTCCAAGAGACGAGCACAATATCGTAGAAGCACACGATGCGATTGTACTGGTTCAAACGTACTTGTACGAATAAATGTTGAAGAGGAAGAATAACAAGAAAACAGACTAAGAGAGTCGTGGTTCTCGTATTTCTCGTGTATTTTTATCGAGGTACTCCTTACTCTTCTCATTCGTCCACGTCGATATTTACGAACGTGTAGTGATGGAAGTTGGGAAGCAAGAAAGGGAAATCACGAAGTGTCCCGCGTGTAAACGAACGTGTCAGTGTCGACAGTAGGGAAAAACATCGAATCGAATGGAGAACGGAGTTGCATATGACAGTGCATTTGTACGTGTGTATTTTCTCATAGATATAAGAATTTAAATATTAATCTTGTTTGGATTTGATCCGTGTAGTCTGTTTAATTTTCATCAGAGTTCGCTTCTCATAGAAATTTAGTTCTCCTAGGAATTTGCTTCTTATTGGAATTTACTTCTCACCAAGTTTTGGTTCTTATCAGGATTTTTTGGTTCTCTGCAAATTTTAATTTTTGTTAGGATTCAACTCTCTGAAAACTTTGCTTTACGTCGGGATTTCTTTTTCGCCTGAATTTCTTTCTCGCGGGAATTCCAGCCTCTTCGAATGTTGGTTCTCATCGAAACCGAAAAAATATATGATACAGTAAGTAAGTTTGCATGTCCAAGTATTCGATGACGTCATTTTATCCCACATGCTATCGTATATAAAAATTTCAAGAGCTCTGAGATCTTCTAATCGCGCATGGAATTCTTTTTCCTTCTTATGTACGAGGTATGCGTAAAAAGCTATGTCTGTATGTGTCCTTCTTTCATCGTCTATTTCCGGTTTTCTCGCATGTTTTTGCTTCCTTAATCCCGGAAAATGCATATCATTGTACGAGCATGATTGACCATAACTTACGATTATCGAGGGTCCGCAAGTTACTTTATCATCGGGCAATTAGTTAATTAATATGGTGGCAAAGAACCGTGTCGAATAAGTACTCTTGTATCCGTTGGCTTTCTACCGAAAGCTTCATCTTGTACGAGCGAAAAGGGGATCGACTAATTGACACGGTGTGGCAAGGGAAAAGGCTGGAACGCTTTGGCCCGGCGCGTTTTATCGCGTTTGATCGAAACATTAATGGCTTCTCTGCTAAAGGAGAGATTGGTTAATTGATACGGTAACGGGGCAATTAGTCGCTCATTGTTATGTTTTATCGCATTTTCACGCAGGCTCGATCGAACCGTTTTAATGCAAACAAAAGATAGGTAATCAGCTTTCCGCGAGACTATTCGATTTTACGACCGCAGAGATCCATTATATTTTAATATTCCACTTGCATCTTTGTGTGACTTCCAGAGCAAAATTTTAACCTACGATATAGAAAAAAACAAGGAGAGAAAAAAATTGTAAATGAATAAAAGCATACGGAGGAAAAGAGAGAGAGAGATTTCAATCGATGGATGTCGACCCGATCGCGATGTTCTTTGTTATCGACACGACGTGTTACTATATAACTAAAAACCGAAAAAAAGAAAGGAAAAAGAAAAAAGAAAAAAAAAGCGGACATGTGCAGAAATAACCCGTTGCTTGATATTTGTATGGAATGGTGAATTTTTCGTTTCTACAGCGACCGATATGAACCATCGCCTGTGATATCGATAGCCACCTTCACGAGGTACAAGCTGTACACGTATACACCTGTTCATAGGTATCAGGATCTTTTTTGGACAAAAGCAAGATGAACTCGACGAATCGTTGGGAAATTACTAAACTTTATTTGCAACATTAGACTATGAAGAACTCGTATATTCACTATCGCAACATAAATCTTACGAATTATATCGCTGTCTGTAGATACACGATTCCACGAGTCGGATTTAGATTTTAATATTTTAATATCAAGTCTGACGTTCTAAGTAATGTCTGTACATGTCCTAATACCTGAGAACGGAAGTGTAAGTTGCGCACGCGACAAGAGGCCAAGTAGAACAAGACGAAAAAGAAAAAAGAGAAAAATGGCAAAAGAATTAATGAAAAAAAATCGAGTTGGAACACGTCCAATTTTTGCGATCCTTCCCTGTCGCGTATCCCGATTCCCTTTGTCCGATACAATGGAGCGGTCGCTTTGTGCGCGCTGCGTAATTTCGGCTCTCGCCTATTAGCCAGCCAACGAAGAAATAATTTACCACGTGGATTCTCCGTTGAGAGAACGTCACGTCTCGTCCTACCACTCCGCTAACTCGAACGTCCTCTTTGCCTCGCTTATTCTATTCTTTTTTCTTGCTTTTCGTGCACGTCCAATCACGTTCGTTCCTTCGTTTCACTGTCTCACCTCTTCAGTTTTTCGCTTCTGCACGATGTTTTCTGGTCGACGAGGGATATAGTCTGATATCTGTATTACAACATAGAAGAAGTTGGTCCTGTTGATCTAACTATTGCAGACACGTGGAACGCTTTCAGACATTTAGGTCAGGACGAAACTGGAAACGTGCAATTATATATCGGATGATTCTCCAGGGCCACTGTAGCCTACTAGTCGGTAACGCGAAACGATCCTTAACTGGATGTCACCGGATTACGGCGAGCAAAACGGAAGCTTTACAAGGCGCCTGGGAGCAATACGATGTAACGCTTATTATGCGCTACCTCGTCGTTTCGAGTTAAGGAGGAAACGTAGCCCGGGTATTTGGGCTGCACTCGCCACGGAAATATGTTAATGGCTGTACAGAGTTTAAAGTTGCATCTTCAGTTTCGCATGATCCCGTTGTGAAATGCTTTTCCTTTTGTTATTTAACAATGTGGCTCGTTTTGTCGTTGGAAATGAAAGTCGCTCGTTTGTTGTTCGCTTTTAATTCCTTTGTCCATTGTACAGAGAATTTTATTTCTTTACCGTGCTGTTTTTCATTCGCTGAATTTTCCCTCAGCGTCCGATATTTTCAATACGTATAGATTTATTTTATTTAATTTTCCTGCCGATTTATGCTCCTTCGTGAAAATTCGATATTTTTTATTTCTTTTTTACTCTCAACGAGTTACGTAACTGGCAGAGTCGCAGCAAACTCGATTTCCCTATGCACATCGATATAAAGGAGGAAGCCATGCATCACCATATCTCATGTATTATCTGGGCATACGTTACACGAAGGAAATCGACTTGCACGCCTGTCTTACCAAATTGAAGCTGCTTCGCTGGCTGGCTACGTCAAGTACAGACAGCAGCGACATACATCACGATATTGGCCATGAATCCGTGTTAGATGCACCTGGATTCCAACGAACTGATAAGAAATCCATTCTTTCTTGCGTCTCAAACTTTCATTCTCTTTTTCAGAACTAATAGTATTTGAAGTAAACTTGGAAGTAGTTTTTCAATTTGCAGTGTCTCGATCTTCTATATATACGTTCTTAGGTAGTTACGATTCGCTATTAGCGACGAAAAATCTGTTCAAGAGCTCCAGGATAACGTTGCAAAGACCTCAGACTTAGCTAGACAATAAAAATCACGCTTCACGTGATATTTTATTAACCGACTACGTAACACTTACTCTTTGTTTTTAAAGCCGATTAGATCATTCGTTAGTTCGCTTATATCGAGGATGAAAGTGGTCCACGCGATGAAAGGAGGCGGTTTCCGTCCGAGGAAAGTCATTTTTTTCCTCTCAAAGGAGCTTCACGAAAATTACTGTCGGCTTCGTGGAGCCTCGACTTTATTTACTCGTATACCTTGCAGCTTACCTTCCCATTTTGAAGAAATTCTAGACTCGAAGGAATTTCAAAGAGGCGTTCTGCCTCTAACGACAAGCCTCTTCCACGTACTAGCTGCATTTAGCGTTTGTCGAGCCAAACAAGAACCGATTTTAACCAGGAAAGAACACGTTTAGTATCCTGCTTTCATTTTTAAACTATTCGTTTAATTCTCTTCACACCGTGTTAATCTCTTAACCAGACCGTCTCAAATTTTAGTCGCAAATATAATGAAACGACAGATGAAAAAAATCGAAGGTCCATAATTAAAGTTAAATTGATATAACCAAGGAATTGAGAATCTGAAGATAATCGGTGAACAGTTTATAAATCATTTCGCGTTACGTGTCATGAAACACTCGTTCGTAGTACGTTTATTCCTCTGAAAGCTGTGTGAGTATAGAAAATAGAAATCTTTTACATCGAAGATAAAATGGAGAGAGTAGGATACAAACTTGAGAGTAGCGAGAAAGAAATCTCCCACTTGGAATCGATTCGCGTTCTTGATTCTCGGTACATGCGTCACGGGACCGCGTTTACTCGAGAAATTCCAGCTACGTTGCGAAGATGCGGTACTCGGTGACCGTAAACTTGATAATAAAGTCGCGGGACGATGATCGCGTGGCCGAATATACACGTTAAAGAGGCCACGAACTCGCGAGAATAAGAATTCTTATTTTTATTCCGATATCTTTTACTTAATGAAAGGGAATACAAAATACCAGTATAAAATAGAACAAAACGATAATTAGATATGTTAAAACAATAAGAGGATAATGCAACACACCGCTACACGACGAAATATAATTCAAAGACTATTATTCAGGATCTAATTCAGGCACAGTTCTTTCACATAATGTATCCTAACATCCGTTCATTCTTCCCTTTTTTATTTTATAATTCTTTTCATTATCTTCAGGAAATGATCTCGAATTCTTCGCTCGAAATTTAGTCATACATAGTAAATAATCATCCAAAATTCCCATCCTTTCAAACGCGTTTACAAGTTCTTGAATATCGTGTCTCTTTGACTATAGAGAGAGGCAATTTGCGATTTAAACGTTGGATTCGACAAATCGAACAGGACACATAGCTGCAGCAATAATTCGATTTCCCTTGTTCACTCGTATGATCCTGTCTGATCCAGCGTCGATTGACGATGCTTTGACGGACGTTCAACGTTCTACAAAGATTAATCCAATGGGTTTCATGGGACTACCCTTTTGAGGATTCGAAGATCGAATAACTTGCGGCTGGTATCAAGGTTTTTTTCATTCGTGATTTTCGATGTAACTGACCGGTGATGAAGGACACGGAAAGATCGAAAGGTAATCTTTTTCCAATCGATCTCGCGTGGAAATGGAGAGAAATTTTGGTTTTCGAAATGGATGTGCGTGGGAAATTGCGAATGTGAATCGAGCGTCAACGTGATTGCTTTTTCCAAAAGTAACTTTCGTAGTTTATAGCCGCGAGTAATGCAAACATTTTCGAATGAAATTGAATGGATGATTCTTTTGAAAATAATAATACAGAGTGGCAGAGCGGCAAAGAAAATTATTTTGAAATTTCATTTCAGTTATTCAATATTGAGGCGATCGATAATAAAAATGTTATTGAAATTATTATTTAAATAGTCGTTGAATTAATGACGAATTTACATTTATATAACAGGAGATTTTCCGAAAATAACGCACATGTCGCGGAAGAGAAAATTATTT
The DNA here is from genome assembly GCF_051014615.1 of Bombus vancouverensis nearcticus. Taxonomy (NCBI): domain Eukaryota; kingdom Metazoa; phylum Arthropoda; class Insecta; order Hymenoptera; family Apidae; genus Bombus; species Bombus vancouverensis. Next base: position 18,360,594 of record NC_134913.1, read on the forward strand.
CGAAATTTCATTTCACATATTTAATAATCGTGATGATTATTGCAGTTTAAACGGTTGTTGAATTATTAATTCGAATTTACGTTCGTATAACACGAGCGCTTCTGAAAGGAGAATACATGTTGACACGTCTAACGAAACCGAGCATTTTTCCAGCATAACGAAATCTCTCACTAAACTAACGCGTCCGCGTAGAAAGTAGCTCGTCAGTTGACGTAACGCTTTTGAGCAAGCTGCCGAGAACAAATTCGCACAATGAAACTCTTTGAACTTCTGGATATGCAATACAGCTACTGAATTCGCGTTTCCTCCTCGACGACTGTCGTTATTTTCATGTCTTTTAGGGCTTCGATAAGCTCGTACTCCCGTCACGAACAAGCGAATTTCCATGATACTAAGAGCTTTGAAAGTCGTGTATTTGACACCCGAGTTATTCGCATTGCGAACAATTTTTTAGTCCATCATAATGTAGGATCTTTACTACAATTAGTTTATTTACAATAAATGGATTAAACAGATGTTGGTTAAACAGAAAACGATGGTTGTTTAACGTGAGTTACTCACAATAACGTATTATAATTAAGACAACTAGATAATTAATTTGCAACTCTCGTCACCACGGATTCAACGCTCTCTCGACAACGCAATTTGCACTCTCTAACGTCTCACGTCGCAATGACTGTTAATTCGTTTATCGTCCCTTAGCAACCTTTTGTCTTAGCCTCGTGTCTTTTGTTTTAGCCCCACCACGCACATGTTCCCCAACAGCTTGTTCATAATTTGCCCGACACCCCCAGGAGGTCTCCCGTCCACGATACTACAATAATTATCTTATTTTGATCATTATAAAAAGTTTAGTAACGCAGGTCACCGATGACCACCGTGACAATTGTTCTAAATACTTTTGTAATCCCTTGCACCTAAATATTACGACACATTCATAAAAAATTGCTACAATTAGTTCGAATCCTTTCGTGTGTCCGCGTATTTGTCTCTCCCGTATCAAACGAAAATGTGTCCAACTTCAATCATTCCGAAAATTTTATCGAGTTGTCTCTAAAAAAAATTCTACTGTGTCTCGAATAACTTCATAACGCTGGCAAATGTATAAAATCGCCGGGCGGCAATAGCGTGGAAATTTCTAAGAGATCGCTCGGTTGGATCCCAGCTACGGAAGCTCCCTGGCAACGGGTCGCGTTCGAAGGGAAGCAACAGTTGCAGGAGCGAGACGGTTCACGCGAATCCGCGCAAAGTGGCTCCGTGGAAAAGCATCCGCGTGTAGATCGACCGCTTTTGCGTTCGAGGTCGAGCCGAGAGGGATGGCTCGGGGACGGATGGCTCGAATCCATTCAACCCCGTAAATTATAAACGCGTACTCTTAAGCAGAGTACGCCGAAAATTCCTAACATTTTACGCGCTGATGTTTGTGCATGCGCATCTTTTAATGGAACGTCGCCAGCGATACGTCACAGGCGATTTATTTGTCAATTGGGTCGTTTAGTTGGTTCTGCAATTCATGGCCAGGATTCGTCGTAGGCTGTAAGAAGGTCGTTTTTTGATATTCGTAGTAGTTTTAACACGTGTTTGTCCATTACAGTGATTTTAATTGGATTTCGGTTTAACACATCGTTGACTGTGTATCGTGGAATATATTTTACCTCAGTTTTCGCATATTATTGAGAAATATGTCAAATTAAATAAAATGTAAAACATCGGTTCGAACGATTCCCGCCCTCGACGTTTAACAAAGTGAAATCGTCGATTTACGGTTCGCGTCAACAATGTGTTAATATAATTTTAACTTAACAAAAAACAGAAGCAAAAGCCATTTCATTGTTTTATCATGATTTATCCGATTTCATTTATGAATACGAACGATTTCATTTGTGAGCTTTTTAACCTTATGTTAATCGTATTGATAATTTACGGTGTTTTCTATAAATTGAATTTGCTTGGAAATTTTAAATGCCTAATCGGTTTGGTATTTCAATTTCCGGAATCGATAGGAGAGTGCTTAGATACGAGTGTTCAAATATTTTGGGAAATGAATATACGTGATTCGCAAACAAGCTATTCGCCAAAAATGGTTGAACGAAGCAATTTGCGGATGCTAATTGAATGTGACTCAAAGTGATGAAAAATGATAAAAAATATTTTTTAGATTCAATTTTAAACGATAAATAAATTGCTGTGCAAGCAAGCGGATATATCTTTAAATATTACTTTCTACGTTTTCGCACTATTTGGTTAGAAATATGATCTCACAGGAGTAAATTAAATACATCGTTTTCTTTCAGAGAATTAATTGTAAGATTTCTTTTACGTATCCCTCCTCCTGTTTCTTTCTCTTTTACAAATGGAAAAAGTAGACAAATTTTAAACGCTACAGTTTCGTTTAAAAGGTTCATTGTAAAATGTCTTTACGTATCATAATAGGGAATTCCGCTATTAAAACCGAAACGATCCCGGCCGAGTTGCGCGTTGTAACTGAAAACAAATAAAAAGCTGGCTCCATGGCGCGGTGTAACGAGCGCTTAACACGATGCAGATCATCGGAATGAAATAAGAGCAACAGCGCCGTGAGACGCAATCGTTCGAACGGCTGATAAAAAGGCCCGATGTAACTGGGACGATATGATAAAAAGCGGACTGGCAAATGAGCCGGGGATAATTCGACGCCGTTTTTAATTACTTGAGCGCGACATGGATTATTAGTACATCGCTGGGAGAGATAGTTTCTCGTGGTTAGACTTCCTCGTATTAACACTTTGACTGCTTAGAACGCCATGGGAGTATTTTTATTATTTAAAGCATATAATGGCAAAATAATAATAAATCGATGATGTAAGACGACATTCTTCTCCAATGGACCGTTTATCTTATTGGTGGTCACGGGTGACCACTGTGGCGCCTTGGTAACAGTTGATAGCGGCATATTATAACAAGGCTTTGTTTATTTCAACAAACCATTCGCGTTCGCTGTTTCGTCGTAAGCAAAACGTGCAGAATATATCGTTGAAACGTGTAGAAGATATTAGTAAACAGCATTTGCTGATTCTATATATAAGAGTTAGGTATGTTCACACTTCTAACTTCAATTATATGATCATAAAGCAGCATTTACGATTATTTTCTAAGCTGTGTTTATAATAATATTCGTAGATTACCCTTCAAAGATATGAGTGCAAACACTGTGCACCGCTAGATGCAAGATTTGTTCTCATTTTTTTTTATCGATGTTCTAATAAAAATGTTTAATCGTTCAATGAGGCACTTTTTATTTCAAAGTATCTTCTATTTATCGGTTATAACTGTTAATTTTCGTACAATTTTTACGATTGTAAAAAGTTCAAGCGCTCCGGTCACCAATGACCAACGTGGCAGTCAAAGAACCACTAACTGGTGTGTTGCGAGTATTTTAAAAAGTTCATCAAGTCACGAGTATAATCGATAATTTGGAATCAGAAACGTAGTTACCATTGTAACGGCGGTTACTAATGTTGGAGGCTGAAACTATGCGGAGCGCGACGTCTCTCGTGACATATGCATTGACCTAAAATCCTGTGAATTGGAGAGAGTTGAAGACAATCTTCGTTCCATATTTATCATCAGCCACAGCTTTTATAATCGAGTTGTCAAAGGTGCGTGAACACATAATCGTATCACGAGTGGCAAGATCACGTTCGAGAATCCCTGTTGGCAACATGTAACACCTCTGTCGCGTGTGTAAGCGCTGCACTGGTACAAAGGCAAACGGGACATCGATTACAAACTGTTCATTTCATGTGTATGTACTGCTGAAATTCGCACCCCTTGACGCACTATTATAAATTCGATACGGCAGATCTGACGCATTACAGGCCTGATTAATGATGCAACGCGTTGTTTCTAACGTTACAGATTACGCGATAAAATAAGATCGTAACATTAGCAAGCATTATGACGTGAAATTTATTTCCAATCATTTTTTCCCATAGATATATCGAGTATCAATCTTCGAACTTAGTTTTAAATTGATGTTTCTTGCGGTTACTTAGTTTTCAAATTGCAAATAAAAATTTAATCAGATCGAATTTATCTTGGAATTAAATGCGCTATAACAGAGGTCGGAATTGAACTAATTGTAAAATTGTATCGTGAAAGTAACCTGCAAATCAAACATACTGCATATGATAACGTCCACGTCTCGATACTTTTATTCGTTAGCACTGGATTGAAAGAAAAGCATCGATATCGAACAAAGCCAAGAGCACTCCAAACGAGAAACAAAAGTGCGTGGCGGAACAAAGCTCATCGGCGCAAAACCTGGCAACAAACAAATCGAATCGAATCAACAATTCGATTGCAGTGTCGTACTCGAAGTTCAGTTTATCGAGTAGCTTTCGGAGCAAGCGTATCGTCGGCCAAAGAAAATTTGCAAACAGCTCAACCTTTTATGTTCCTTTGTCAACGCGATATCACAGTCAAGCGGATTCTTCATCGCGTAAGCGTAAGTAACGTTTGTTTCGTTCGTTTCTGCGGAACTGCAACGAAAGCTGCAGCTGGGATTAATCTTGGAACTGAAATTCAATTCGATCCCAAGAGGGCGAGAGAATTATTTATCGGAGCGATCCGATCTCCTACCCTTCGTTACAAATCGCGTGGCGGCACGCGAACTGACGTTACAATTAGCGGCGTTCCGTGAAACTGGGATCGATGGTGCAATTACGCGTAACAGGCTCGGTAGTTCGCCCCCGATCGGCTTTGCCTTCGCGCCGTGTAAATCTTGGAAAAGTCTCGTTTTCTATCAATTGATAATTCGACCTTTTTCAGTTACTTGACAAGGTTCGTGTGGAACATCAATTCGTAGAATTAATAGCGTAGCGTGTAAAATTCGAGCGCGATAAAATTTAACAAAGTAAGATCAGGGTACCGATATCTCGTTCCATTCTTTCAGTTTTAGCATGTAAAGTAGATTCATTTGCATCAAATTTAATAGATTCTTATCATACAGATTTAATTTAATAGAAATTTCTTTAGTCGTGTTCGGAAAGTGATGGATTTAACAATACACGTAGATCAATCGTAAATTTAAGATAGAGACATATATATATAGTAATAAAGAAAATTATCGGAAACGGGTAATTTTGAACTCAATCGTATTTTTCATTATCGATGAATTTCTTACGATATCTCTGTTTAAAGATTATTTTACTCGTTTCGACAAGAACAGAACGAAAATAGAAAAATTCGGAGACAATAGCTGGGTTGAATCGAGAATTTCGATCACCTGCTAACACCAAATCCATTGAAATTCATAAATAAACGACCATCTCTGATAAAATCGAGCATATTCTAGCCTCGGGTGGTCTGGAGGGTGCAACGACAGCTGAATATCGCCGCATCGACGAGTCATCCGTGTGTTCCATTAATTTAATTCACCGATGCCTGGTAATTCATCAAGAGTACGCATCGACGAGCGTTGTATCTTGAGTGGACATCGACGTTTCACGTCGATTCGCGGTGCAATTGGGACAATGTGTGCGTAATATCGTGTCCACCGATGGAAATCGCGGTGGTAACGCCAGCACGAACAAATGGAAGGACAAATCAGGCTATTTCCACGATCGTTTCTGGTCGAAACTCTGCGATTCAGAAATTAAGATCGCATCGGTCGTCGAGAGACAAATCCGCTTCCGGGGACACGTCGTTTGCAATTCGATTTGCGTCGACTAGTTCCAAACAATTCGGACAATTACGATCTATTAATTTAGCCCCAACTATTCCGCTCGGATTAACTAAACGTATTTCCAGCAACACGTGGAATAATTCATGGATCTATGAATTACCGGTAGGTTAACAGACGACGTCTGGATTCTCGCCAGCCATTATCACCAAGTTAATGAAATTGTTTAGCGAGTTTAGTTGTGTAGAAAAACCCTCTGTCCGTTCCCGGTGGTTCAGTTTGAAACTTTACGAATTAGAGAGATTGGTCGAAGCTACACGGAATCTTCAGATCTCCTTGAGTCTGTTTCTTTGAGTCTATCGTTTCATGGTTCGTTGAAGTAGGACACTGATTAGATATTTGCCATCGCTGTTCCAGTGCAAATAAAAGATAACAGACTTGGATGGGTTGTTTCAAGATTTCGGTCATGAGGTCGTATGTTGGTCCCCTATGTTAGCGTCCTTTCTAGTATAGAATAGTATCTTTTGTAAAAACAACGTAGATAACGCGTAACGGCTACACTATATTCTAATCTTACTTTGTTAAATTTGACCAAACTATGATTGTATGTTATCGATGCTACATTTTCAGACTGGTTCAAAGTTTTATTCATATAATTAACACAATCGCGTCTTATTAAAACGTTAATGAAATTTCAAACTGTTTTACATAAATCACGCGATATACACATAAAAGTTTTCTATCGTATTCCATTCGAACATATTTAAACAACGAGTACATGTACTTTTAAAGACGACTTCTTTAGTCGTTATACTTGTTATACTCGTTATACTCGTAAACAAGTTGCTGTCTTAAGTGGCTAAATGGAGCAATGAACGAGCCCTACACGAGACCGAGGCTCTGCGGCGACGATGCAACCGCCATAAACACTCATCATTTGCGCATTTGAAAAGACTAGAGTGTTTATGAAACGCATACAGACTCCTCGTCTCGCAGCCACTGATGGCCAAATAACGATGCCGAAACGCGATGATGTTTTGTGATGGACGCGTAGAGAAGGAACAAATTCGCAATGAACGCGGTGGTGGAACGATCGCGAGGGGAGAAGGAAATTTACAGTAGCCGGCTCGGTAACAGCGTACTGCGTCGTTGTTCATTGTTTCATTGAAGGTCGTTAACCATCGTTAGCGGTCGTTCGTCCGCTTGTCGACGTTGGTTTGCGGACCGCCACAGAGGCCGCGAAACACGCGGCAAAATCGTTCCTCCGCGGGAACCACGACTCGCTATCGCCTCCACGAACGCTTAACGATCGTTATTCTCGCAAAAATTATGGTAATTCGCGAGACGATGTTCCGCCAAGATGCGTGGGATTTGTTCATTCACAGTTTGAACGTTAGATTAAATTAGAATTTCATCTTTTACAAGAGAGCAGCGTCAAAATTCAATTTGAAATTTCCGTGAAAATTTATGAACTGGTTTTATCTTAACCACTTCGGTAATTAACATGCAGATCATTAATAAACATTAATAATAATAATAATAAAGAGAATTCTCAAAACTGAAAGATTTCAAAACTAAACGCACTTTTGTCGGTGTAACGCTATTCTCCTTTTTATCGCGTTGTCTTGATTGCTCTTCATTCAACTGAACGTTTGAATGTACTCGAGTGTATCTAATATAACGCTCCAATATTTAATATTATAAATAGAACCTTATCAAAGCGACACTTGTTACGTATCGCACTCGACAAGACCGCCAAGGATAGTCACTCGTTACATACATTAAGTCTCATTGTATTTACATAATAAAATTGCCAGACACTATCAACTCGAATCATCTACAACCAATTCTCCTGTGATATCTTCAACATACAGATACCCTGTTATCATTATCGTTCTCCTGGCATTAGAAGTCTGAAGAAAATTTGCATCTTACACGTTATAAGGATTCTGTTGTATTTTGATTTTCGATATAATTTACTATCTTTTATATATTCCGCGCTTATGACGAATAAAATATTTCAAAGAAAATATGTTAACGAAAGAATTTCGGCATTTTCCACCGAATCATTGAAAATTAGTCATCCGACCCTGATCTTACAATCGTCCTATCTTCTAATTAAATTAACCACACGATATCGGTACGGTCCGAAAGGAGACACCTTATCGCGGCTACACCTCCGCTACCCTTGCTCCTCTCGCCCTATATCAACGTCCAACCCCTGCTGTTGCTAATGACTATTCAAGCCGACCTAGACTCGTGCTCCAGCTCCTAGCGGCCGATAATGACAGAGGCGGGCGACCGATGTGTAGCCTCGTTTGCAGACATCTCTCGTTCGGGACTTAGAATCACCGCTTGGCAAATTGGCCTGCGAACACGTTGCTCTCGCTGGAAACACCGCACGACTCTGTAATTTCGCGGTTCGAGGGCGGTTCCGCGGTAACAGCCGTTGGAACGGATGACAGGCGGTGGAAAAGACGAGAGCAGATTGACAGTATCGTTCACCGCAACTCGCTCGAGACGAGCAAGTTTAATAAGATGATACGTACATAAGAAACCAGGCACGTGCTTGAACTTCTTCGGCTCGTGGCACGTGCTTGAACTTCTAAACAGATGTTACTACGTGTAGATTTTTTTCGATCGAGAAACTTTTTAACGAACCTCTTAGACGATATGTTGATCAACTGCTTAAATTAGAACGTAAAGAAAAACGACAATTATAAATACCGATTTTCACTCTCAGATCTGCCGTGAAAAGCGAACTGGAATGTTCAAACAACTGGTTGACTTTTCCAACGTACACGACGGTTTATTTATCGTCAGTGGGGCGTGGTGCTGCGCTGGTTGCTGCGCAGGGTGGTTTTTGTGCGTAATTCTTACGGAGAATTACAGTGCCAGCCGGTGGTCACCAGGGACGGAATTAGGGATGATTTGTTTGCAGGAGAGAATAATCGCGCGGCTAGACGTACGTTCAGATTTTCACTGGGTGAAATTACCTTGCGGTTTGCGGCGAATCTCGTTTCGATATTTAAGTGGATAATAATTTACCATTTCAAGATCAGGCGTCTTTTGAAATGCGATAAAAGTGTCTTCCGTAGTAACTATTAATAATATTGTAGAAACACGATAGCGCGAATAATATTAAATTTCATATCATTTAACTTTACTTTCGTTTATTTGATACTATGAATATATAGGAATAGTACGTGCCTGTATTTTTTATAACTATGTACGTAACAATTTTAAAGTAAACTTCTCGGTATTAAACCAGAACCGTATGCTTTCCCACGAGTATAACTCTACGCTCTATCTTAATATTATGACACAAGGGATCAAGATCAATTTTCCCCAAAATAAATACCATTTACACTTAGCTGATAACTCGTTCAACTACGACGCGTAACGCAGAGCGTCGAAGGGCTAAAAATTGCTATTTTCGAAGCTAACATCGATACACAACGCATCTACCGTCTAATCTAAAATGCCGTACACGTTTAAAAGATTCTTTCATGCAGCACGAAACCGCGAGGAATTTTATGGCACAAAAGGATGCTCGTCCACGTATATACAGCCTAAAGCGACGTTCGTCAAAGTATACGAGACCACGCGTCTCGCAAAGTTGCCCGAGGATGGGTGGCATTTTGCGGCACGAAATTGCACGTGACACGGGAAGAAAATCTCCCATCCCCTTGCTCCAGCTTAGCTAGAAGTTGCCCGGGTAACATCCGTCCCATCTACAAGCACGTATCTCCCTATCGCGTGGGATTAATATCGCACGGTCGTCTTGTCGAGCTGAACGTGTCTCCCAAGGAGACAGAAATAGAAGAGTCGGAGAGCAGTGACGGGTCAGCAGGTGGCGGAATATCGTCCCGTGAACGGGTCTCGTCGATCGACGTTCAAAGACTCGGGTCGTATGCATAGCCAGCCAAATTCGGTTTGTCTATCCCCCCGGACACGAGGCGTCGACCAGACCATCCAGATATCCGAAGTGAATCCCGACGAACGATCCTGGCACAGCTCCAACCGTTTCCGGTGAAGGGTTGCTGCCCCTCCTACCTTCTGAATACTTCACCATTCGGTTTCATTTTCATTATCATTTCTAACTGCCAACACGCAGGATATCCTGAGATTTGCCGCTGTTATCGATCATCGCGATAAAAATAGCGTGTTTTTATCTGGACGAGGAAATTGGACGATGAAGATCCGTTATGGTCTGGTGGAAATCGTTAATCCTTTTTTCACTCGGGAATTACTGAAACATACGTTTGTGTTAGCTCGGTAATTAAGAAACGAGCGCTGCAAATAAAGGACGGTTAGTTTATTCATATTTATATTTGTATTTGCTATGGTTGAACAATTTTAAGTTTTATAATATATACATCGATGTATTCATATTTAGATGGTATGATATTTTTAAATGTGATATATTTGAAACTGTTTTCCGAATGATTAATCGGAAGATTAATTATGGAAAGATATTCGTCTATTTCAAGTCGCGTGCAAAAAGTTAAACACGTGGATGACCAATGGTGTTTGCGTCCACCGGGATGATTACTATTTACTGTTTGATTGGGAGGAAACACGGTTGTTCGTTGTCCCGTGTTATTTCGGCGAAATGGGACATTTATACGAAGGTAATGTGAATTGACGATAATGGTCTTTACTATATATTGCGATCGGAGGCACGATACGAAACTATTATCAAATGTCTTTTGGGCTTATTTTCTATCGCAGGAAAGCTTATTCGAGTCTGGTAGCCTGGCAGGTTAAATATATAAAAGCACGAGTGCTAGTCAAAGAGCATTAGTGACAGGAACGTTATCGAACTTTGCTGCTGATTATGAATGCAGAAACGACGTTTTATAAATGTATCTATAAGTTGTGGCAAAAAATATTTTGTGGAATAATATTAATGAGATTAAAATATTTTTTAAATTGTAAAAAATGTCCTAATAGTCTTTTGTATTTGTATCGAGTAACGCATTAGAAACTATGTGATTGGGACAAGATTTTGTAAAATATCGAAGTTGATTAATAAATAACGAAAAGTTAGCGACAACAGGTAACAAGGCGTCTACCGTTTAACAATCTACTAATGATAATTAATTTCTTCCAAACTTGATTGCAAACTTTCCAGACTTAGCTCAATTAAATTAAACCCCAATACTCTTTATAATTCCATTTAATATTCAAAGGGGACATTATCGAATTTTTCGGGAATGGGTAGGGCAGCGATGGGTCGCTTCGTTTAAAGTTCTCACGAAACTCGGCTGGCATTATCCTTTTAGAAACGAATCGGTCGATTCGATGAAGCGAAATGGGACCAGAAACGAGACCGAAAGTCAGAAGAGGTTAGCTACTTGGGCGATCCTTTTGATTCGGTGAAAGGCTTCTGCTAGTATCTTCAAAGAGCTCCTCTGGCAGAAATACAGCCGCCGGACCGTAAAAACAGAGAAAAGGGGAGGCTGTTACTCGCTTTTAATTTCGCCTGGCGTAAAAGCCGCCATCTCTAACATCGATGCACGCTGCGTAAGGCTTTTTCCCCTTTTGTGGTTTAGACTATAGAACATTGGATGTCTCGAGATTTCTGCCTGTTCATTCCGTCGAATCGTCTCCACGAACGGGCCCTTCTTTTCCTCTTTTTCACATAGAACGATTAAACGAGTCGTTGCTTTTCATTCGCCACACGCGTGTTAGGAGAACCGTTAGGCTTTTAATCTTTCGTCTTGTTGACTGTTGATTATGTGGCAGGTAGAAAGTGCAAGTTTCAATCTTGCGAGGTAAATGGTAGGTTCGGTATCCTAGAGTACGTCAAGTAGCATTGGATGCAATTTAGTATGCTTGATTATTTAAGCTGTGCTTGCATTATCTAATTTTTGTATAATGACGTTAACGGCGTTGTCTCTGTGTCAGTATCTCCGCGTATCTGCGCAGTTAACGTTTCCAGTGCTGATTAAGACAACCATGGCCTCGATTAGAATTGTATTGTTCAATTAGTATTGTTCACTCGTATTTAGAAATTGTTGTAAGTGGTATAAAACTTGAAGAACAGTGGTTCACTTTCCTACTATAGAAAATTGTATGTATTCTATTATATGTGTTATATAAAACATTTCGAAGCTACTGTCGATGTATTGGGACACGACTGCGATGGTATAACGCGCTTAATATATTCGTAAAAGATTTCAACGATCTTAGACACTCTCGCTAGCCACTGTACCAATTCAACAGTAAAGAGGTTAAACATCGATCAATCGCGACTTACTTACATGTTTCAGCTTTGAAACGTGAAACGGCCGTCGTACATTGGCCCGATTCATCGAACGAGTCTCTTTGTCGTCTCATTGAAAATCTATCAAAGCTTCGCCACTCAAAGCTGGTCCGAACTGCTCAGGGAATCGAGTTGGCCGTGTATCGTTTATTACGAAACGACGCTGTTTGATGCGGCGATTCGCGTGACAGAGGCATGCATAATGCGACATCGTATCGGACGACGAATGGCGGTGACTCGGTTGGAGGCAGTAATCGCGTCAAGAGCGTCGTGTTTTATGCGCGGTGACAGAAACGGGATGGCGGGCCGTGTTGGCGACGAATCGAACCGCGTGAGATAGGATTACTGTACGGTTCGTCGGCTCCGAACACCCGGATGCGGAAGCTGCAGCAACGCCGCGTGTCACCGTAATCTATGTTCCGTCGAACTTAATCTGGTCCCGCGTGGAAAATCGACAAGACCAACGCGCAGCCTCTCTCCCTCCCTCCCTCCCTCTCTCTCTCTCTCTGGTCCGTATACGAGAAACCGGAAGCGTAACCCGCCTCCGAGAATCTATTTACTTTGCGCGTCATTAAACTTCCACGTTACGAAAAGTTGGATTGCGTGAATGATCGATAGCTTCTTCAGGTGCCAGCATGAAATGTAACAAAGTTCTGTACGTGCATTAGGCCTTCGAATGACAGCACTGATTAATGCGGTGACACTTTAGACTCGCGTGTACGATTACATATCCCCGTGCAACCCTGTACTTAGAACGCATCATTGATTCTACAACCCCGTATTTTGTTTAATGATTAATAGCGATGGGATTGAGTTCAGTTTGTAAATTTTTGTTCCTTAGTATTGCAAGTATTTGCAGTACTAAGTAGTAAGTTTTGTAGTGTTGCAGTATTTATGCAAACTTCTACTTGTACGAAGATAGTTGAAAAATGGAATTTAGATAGAAAATTTTTACTCGCCAAATATTTCAGCGACTACGATGCTTCGGACATATTATATCCACCTTCGAATTTCCCGTAAATGCATAAAAGTTTTACTTGAGCCTATCGCAATGCTTACAATACCATCGTCAGAGTATTTATTTATCGAGATGAAACGAAGGATTCTGGCGGTAGGGACATTTCCATAATCGATCCAAGAAAATGCGGGGTGTCTAACCGACCTTGAACAAACATCTATTCATTTCCTTCGATCCGAATGTTCTTACCCTCGCGAACTAACGAGACTTCCAGGGGTGACTACTGGTCAAGCATAGGGCGGCATTAACCCCGAGTAAGCCGCAAAAAAAGAAACTTTCCTTGTACCAGCTGAGTGGCAACCGTTTCTATGAACGTTCCGCACCCTGTTCGCTACATATCGATTCGTCTCTCGGACAAAATTGAATTACGCTCCTACGGAAAAGAAAACGAGGCGAGAGAAAGCGTAGAAAGAAGAAAAGGTAAGAGCGGAACGAGTTTCTGAAGGGGAAAGAGAAATATAGAGATAGAATATCGAGAGAAATGAAGCAGCTGAAACGGGAAAAGAAACAAAATGGGAAGCGTGGCTTACTCACGGAATTTGCCGCGTTAACAGCCAGATCCTGTAATATCGTCGACACCGGGATTCCAATTAGCCTCTTTATCGATTTCCTAATCGAGATCTAACCTTCTGATTTCCTCTTCTTTCGACGAAGAAAAGAATTTGCCAAGGAAACATATTATCCGTTGATAAAGTTTGCTCTTTTTAGCTCATTTGCATCGCGGGCTGATGTGAAAAATCTTACTCGTTGATTTTTGAAGATTAGTTCGTCCAAGTGCATGACACTTGCCAAAGTATCAACGTCGTCACTGTCAGAAATTACTATTATATTAGGTCGTCCGGAAAGTGTCTTTCTTTTACAGACGCTACTTTTACAAAGATGCTTCTTTATACAAACTTGAAACCTAATCTCTGAACTCTTGAAAACTAATCTCTGTAATCTTTATTTTGATAGAACAAAATAGATCATACGTAATTCGATAAAATAATACAAAAGGGAAAATGTTGTGCATCCATTGTTTCCTTATAAAATGAAAGAAACTTTTCGGACGACCTAATATTTTTAATGATCGAACCGTGAAAAATACGGGCGTCGAGCAATTGCATCTGCGTATTTTCAAATCTCTCAAAGAATTTTCAAATCGTGATGTTACAAACCATTGGAAGAAAAGTAGCGGAACGTCGTTCTTCGCGTACGTTTTGACGTCTATGGCATCCTTATTTATTACGACGACGACTTCCCGTCGGCCAAGGAAAGTTTACTCTGACATTCTGCGCATTCCATCGATAACCAGCCATGCCACGAAGGAAATTCCTTTCACGTAGTCAAAGGGCGGGAACGCGGCGTCTACACAGGCTGGTTTAAGGCTTTACGTGCACGCCAGATTCGAGGACAGCGATACCCTGGTTATTGTGGGAGATACCTCGATAACAGGGCAGAGGCAATGCCACCAGATCTGCGTCGCTTGCATTCTACTGGTGCCGGCCTAATGACCGGGAACGCCGGAACGGTACATAAAACACGAATTAGCGAACGGTGGTAATGGATCGAGCGAGCTTCCAAACGACGATATATCTTCGTACTTGCAACCAGTCCCTGGAAGATAATTATGTACCGATGTAACTGATCTGTACTGTACAAGATACGAATACCTATGGAAGATCCCGTGAAATTTCGTTAGATTTAGCTTGACATTAATTTATATATAGTGACTCGTGTTGAAATTTTCTTTAGCTCTGTAATCAGGCTTGTTTTAAGCTTTACCAATATAATTATGACGATCGAGTCTCATAACAGCGATAATGAAATTTCAAGATATTTCATATAATACACACGATATATAATACATAAAAGATTTTTGTATTAAGTGACCCACCGTAGATGGTAGGATTCTTTTAATGTGATCGAACGTCACGATGAACATAAACGACGAATGGATAGATAGCTTTTGTAGATAAAATTGGTTATTCTGATGATCCTGGAGACATTGTTAGATCAACGAAACGAACAGGTGTTATTCGTTGATAAAATCGTTGCGAGTCACTTTATAAAATAAGAATTCCTGGCGTGATCGATTGAAAGATTCTAACATCTAGATAACTAACAAAGATAACTAACTATCAAAGATAACTAACATCTCCGTGTTAACTAACATAACTAGTCGATTAACCGAATTTCCAGCCAGGCGTTGATTGCGATACGATCACAGTTATCCTCTAATTACTCGAAGCTTGTCGGTAGTTCGACGTTCGACGCTAGTATCACGACGCGAACCTTAATCTGGGATCCGCTGTCAGACACCAATCGCTCGATGCGATTGTCGCGTCATTTCATAAGCTCTCCACTACACTCTCTGCTGGCCTATCGCTCGCTCCACGAGCTTCACCCGTCAGTACGCGAATACGTACGTTTGTACATTGTGTAAAACAACATTCCCCTCCATTGTTCCCTGGCCGAACCAAGCCGATCCTCTTCGCAATCTGCCAGTTTTCCGCGCTGTTTGCGAATTTCAGATTTTCGAAATATCTCTGCTCGCACAAATATTCCGCTTCAACCGACAAATCGTCAGCGATCGATTTGCCGGATTTTGTCGACTTCCGTGCATCGATCAAGGGCTTCGTGGATAGTCTGTCGTTCGTATTTCGTGCGAATAATCGTACGTTCATTTTCATTCAGTCGCATTAATCAAACATAGTTTGCAGTTTACCCGCGCGTATTCTCGCGATTAGCTGCCGTTGGACGAGTTTGCTCGTATTCATATAAGATTACCCGCGTTAATTTTCATTTCGCCGCACTGGTATCGCGTTAATTCGTCAGATTCACCCTCCGACTGATTCGTTGGTTTTCGTTTAATTAATTCGTAATAACTTCTGATTAACCTATGTTTATTCATTCGCGTTTAATTTCTGCTGTGTACACGCGTACCTGTAATATGTATAATATATGCAGGATGTTAGGAAAAATACACCGAAGACTTTGCGAGCCTATAGTTTTCGCCAAGAGGAATACGATGTAGGACCTAAGATCAACTCATTTCATTTCATTAAAAACACAGAAGTGGTCCTACCAAAAAAATTTTTTTTGAATACGAAGGGTATTTTCATCCTGTCTGCCCACCAGAGATTCAATCGAAATATCGTTTTACGTTATAGTAAAATAAAATTTTAATACAACATCGGTAGAATCGACTCTAAGAGCGATACTTGTTAAAGGTTTTGTACTACTCTTTTTAGAAACACTTGAAGATCTTCAATTTTTACAATACCTTGTATATCTTCGTATGCGTACCATTATCTTAATTCCGGGCCGATTTCGATACGCTGGATCCGCGGACGTAATTTATCTTCTCCGTTGTCTATTTTCTATCACGAATCCGAAAGCTCCGACAAGAATATTTCTCACTTGATTTACCGCCCCCTGGACGTTCTGTTCCGCACGCGATCCGACACGGTACCGCGTAAATTTCGCTTTATCTGTATGCGCGTTTCTGATTTTCAAAAGCGAGGAACACCACGCGGTGATCTCCCAGGAGTTCTTCCAGTTCCGCCAGCAAAACCTGAATTTACGAAGCTTGTTCCTCGTTGTTTCATTTGCTCACGAAAATTCTCACTCTTCTCTTCTATGTTTACATCCACGTTCTGTACAGAATGTCCAGTAACTGCTGGTACAACCGAGGGAAGAGTGACTCCGCGTGAAAAAAATAGATGAAAAATAAAGTTTTTGCGTATGAAGCTACGATTTTGAGAAAAACCATCTTCAAAATCAGGCTGATATATATCTACTAACAGTAAATTTCGATTTGACACGCTTTTGCTCATGACATTTTATCGAATTAACTGTTGTACCATCTACCAGTTAGTTACCAGGCACCGTGTACATGCTCTGCTCGTGTATCTTCTGTTTCAACGTTTCAAACATCTCCAATCTCGCTAACATAAAAAAAGAAGAAAAAAGAAGACGAAAACGTCGTAATTTCTAGTAAAAGCCATCGAATATATCACCGGGAGGTTCGTTCATCCTGAAATGCATCTACCTAAAGGTTGTTAACAGAATCCTGTGGATCCATCAGAAAATTTGGTTGGTTTTTCGACGAATACCATGTCCCGAGTTTTCGTTCGAGCGTAACCAGATGAGGTTACCTGTCTCGTCCATCTGATATTCGCGTGGAATTCTCGAAAGTGTAAAGACGAGAGCGGAGATGTGTCTCTGTCGTTTTAACGAGTAACGCTCGAGTGGTTGCGAAAGCATTCAAAACGGCTGACCGCTGTAACAACGTTCGAGGTTATTTCAGGATGGTGACCGGCAAGAACGTGTGCTCCCAGCTCGAATTTTCTTCAAAGAATTGGACCGTTGCTGCTTCGAAAATCCCCGGCTCTCTGCCACTGTTTCTCTTTCCATGGTTATAGCAGGACAGAACGTGCGCTGTTTAAACGCGAGACTCGTAGTATTGGCGTTCCAGTTCGACGTTCCCAGCGAATTCGTCAAATCCTCGTTTTTTCACCATCGCTTCGTTCTGTTTCCTTTCTCTCGGTTGTCCATGGCTTTTGCTACGTCATGGAAATTTTTCCTTGGAAATTCACAGAAATAATGGTATTTATTTAACCCCGTTGCACCTGCGGTATTGCTTCGGCTTCGCGAAATACGGCGTTTCCTTTAGTATCGTAATATGTATGAAGCAAGGTTCTTGTCAAAATCGAGACGTTAGTCTGTGTGGGAACGTGGTCCAAGAATACAAATCTAAATTAACAAGTTTGCAGTTCTGTGACCTTAGTGGATGGTCAGTGAAACCACACGTATGCTGGGCCACCTGTGGGTCGCATGTTCTATAGTTGAGCTAATCTGCCAGAAGACATTTATCTATCAATTCTTATACGAATAATAGAATTATTCGATTAAACGTAATAATTGATTTAAACATATCAATACCTCTTATAGATGCTTTTTATAAATCTGAAGAACATATCCTGGGAAATTAAAGCTATATAATCAAAATATCAAAGTATTAATTGTACAGTTAATTATTTATCGTGTTTGAAACCCTACTGAAATATTTCTAATTAATTGTTCATTTAATAGCGATCAAATAATTATATGGTTATTCGTGCATTTTACGCAATTCTTATTCATATTTACATAAATAACACAAATATTTTTGTACAAACATAGTTGGATATACGTAACTATACAGTTAGGGTGTATGAAGACGTAATACGTCTACATCTTGTACCGGGAACAACTTGAAGTTCAACCATTTTACTTCTCAAACTTCACAACTCAATTAACCGTTACAGTTTCATCCGAACGTTATAATTTCACTTTCGCGTGAGAAATCCACGAAACGAGCAAGTTCGTCTCGCAACAGAGGTATCGATGATTAATCGGTCTTTACGGAGAAGAAATAAATGGTCGATGAACCGTTGCGATGATAAACAGCGAACATCGTTAACGCGAACGATCGCGTGGATTCCTCCGATGGTAGAGTGTCATCGAGCTCGATGAACGTCGATTATTCAAGTCGAGCTTGTAAACGATGCTGTCTTTCCATTAGGTTGACATCTAGCGCAGCGAATGTTACATCACCGGCAGCGACCTTCTGTCACCATGGTCGAAATAACAAGGTTAATTAGTCCACGGGGAAGTTCTACTCGAAATCCTTCTATTAACGTCGTCACCTGCGAATCCTATTATCGTTGGGCGCCTGCTCCACCGGCATTCCGCAATTCGGCTGTCCCTCGTTTCTGTATCCCCCACGAATCGGCGACAATTAGTTCACTTACCGTCGAAATATTCAGCCGCTTCCGGTTCTGTCGGGTCGTCGAACTTGGCCGAGCGGTCACGTCGCGTCAACGGAGGCGCGTGTAAATTCGGTAACGAATTTAATTAGCGTTCCGCTTCGATGCGTTTTCACGCTGCCAACGAATCTCCTTCCAAATCGGCATTTTTCCACGTCGCGCAGGAATCACACGTTTAATTAATATCTTAACTAACATTTCGCTTTATTATTCTTGCATTGGCTGCTTGAGGGTTTCGTTGCTTATTGTAACAGTAACAGACGACACAATATCGAAGTATCGTACGCGTAGTTCGTGGTTACGGAACTAAATAGAATCTTTCAAAATTTTTAACACGATTTATCTTTCTAGTAAAATTGTGAGTTTTGAACGAATTCCATATACTAGCAAGGTTTAGTGATTACCGGGCTCTTATACAGGGTGGTTGGTAACTGGTGGTACAAGCGGAAAGGGGGTGATTCTACGCGAAAAAAGAAGTCAGAAATATAGAATAAAAATTTATTTTTTAATTTTTTTTTTTAATTTTTCCATCGAGACAACGACCTACAGTGAGATCCATTATGACGTACCGCACGCGTACCGAGCGGAAATTCAAAGTCGATTTTCTCGAAAACAAAGTCTCAAACGAAAAATTTTTATTCTATATTTTCGACTTCTTTTTTCGCGTAGAATCACCCCCTTTCCGCTTGTACCACCAGTTACCAACCACCCTGTATACTTAACAACAATAATTTGTATATCTCGCCTCGCAAGAGCTTGTGCTTTATATTTTCATTATTTTACCAAGCGTCTTCAATATCCTTGTCTTTAAATCGTAAAATACTGCTCGATAATGACTACGCAAATGTTATGGACAGGCCTCACACATTTTCGACAACGTAGATCAATATGTCTGTCTATGGCAGAACGATCTACCGTTTACGAGGGAATTCTGTGACGGATTTGCGTCTCTAACACAGTGTAGTAATTAATTGATCGTTACATATTACATGATCGTGCGCGTGTTTAAGAATAGTTTGTCATATAGCGTGGCAGTTGGACGAGTTTGATGGCCAGGCCTTATACTTAATAATCTCTCTTATCTTAGAAATTGAAACTGAGATTAGGCCCTTAACTAAACTTTAGTATGAATGCAATCTTTATGCGAGCTGTAACTAACTAAATGCAACTCGATGTTATATGGCAAGGCATTAGGTTGATCATAAAAGGAAAGGAACGAAGTGTTCGATTAAAGTCACGACAATGTCAATCTTCGTATCGACTATAGCCATTGTTTCAACGAACAGGTTGATAAGACCGAGATTCCTTAAGGTCCTCGAACCGGAAGATCGAGGTACAGAACACGTTCGATTGGCGGAGGGCCTGGTCTAACGTGCACACGCGATAACGAGGTTAATTAGCCCACGACGCCTGTCGGCGGTTCGTCCTGCTGCTGAATAATTTATCGACCTGTGGCAGGCACGTGTGTACACGTAAGTCTGTTGGCTTCGAAACCGGCTGACGTCGCTACCAATGCGACCGCGCGCACGCGCAAACTTTCGTCCTCTCTTTATATCCGTGGAAAATTGTTCCTCCTAATTAATTAGCTCCGGCCACCTTACGCGTTCTCCGATAAACTTATTAACGTTGAACCGAAGAGTTGCCAGCTTTCGCTCCGTGTATTCGCGTGTTACCCCCTTCATTTTGGCGAAATTGTTCGACTTTGTCGAGAACTCCGATGAATTGTTCAGTCGGAGGTAAGCAGTAGCAATCCCGAGTGGTATATAATTTAAACGACGTTCGTCGAATCGTACGAAATTCTTCGCAGATGTTTCGAGGAATCGACGTTGTGTTAATTGTGTAAAATGCACGACTAGAGAGTAGCGAACAGCAGGGTTGGCAGAATATTTGCGCAGTTCTCCGCCATTTACCGAAACTTGGAAATTCTCAGTATTCATATCGACGAGGGTAAGATGAATCGAATCCCATCGAACCTCGGATAAAGACTTCTCGAAGTCTGGTCGATGGAGGAAGATCTCGTTGCAAAGAGGCAAACGTCGCTGTTCGAAACTTTTGACCAACCGAGACACGTCGAGCGCAGAGAATTTGCTCTTACTCAGCCATTTGCTTCTTCTTGCTGGCTCCATTTAAATGGGAACAACGACGGAATTTTTGACTTTGAAACTCAGTCGGCCTGTCCTCGTCGTAATCGACGTTGATGTTTAATTTCCAAGTGACACCAGAAATGGATTTTCCTCGTTCGTATCAATTATTTCGGCGAGGCCCGCGTTACACGGCTATCGATTTCCCGTCGACCCTCTCTTGTACCGAAACGAACGAGATTTAACGGTGCTAAGGCTGAAAATTAAATTACCCTGGTACTAAAATATCTCTGTGAAGCTTCTACGAGTCGGCTAGAAGCTCGCGTCACCGACCTACCTGAATTACGCTTGTCTCGTTGCGCTGGGATAAACACCACTTTTCGCGAGCTTTATCTCCGCGAGTGCGACGAGGGCCACTCTCGCGCACCTACGCTAACTTATACTCGTTCTCCATGGATATGAGCGAAATACGCGAAAATTTGTTTATGAAAGCTGAATTTCGTGTTAAGATTCTGGCTAAATTCTTTGTAGTTTTCAATTCAATCGATTAGTGATAGCACCGAATAATTGTCAGAAGTTGTTGATCAGAGTGTAGCTCTGTATTTGTGGATTTTATATGTTAATAAAATTCCTGCAAAAACTTTTACAGCAGTGTATTTTATACGGTAGATGCTGAGTTCTTTCAGAAATTATTTATCTCAACGATATAGTGAAATTACACTTTGGATGGAAATTTTTAGCAACCAATATATGTAATTGTACATACGATATACATACATACATACATATGTAATATCAAATAAAAGGGGGTATAGGCTTAGTCTATCATATATTCCATTTCCAGTTTTCTCGGGATGGTATAAGTTGTAAATTTAAGGTATAAACTAAGAATCGTAAGAGCGCTGGGGAAGAGAGAAAGAGAGAGAGAGAGAGAGGGAGAGTGTGTAAGAGTGTATGCCTTGGTGACGTCAAAGCTAAATGAGTAAAGGGTGTGGTAGAAGGGTGCGAGGGTTGAGGGTCAGCATTTTTTTGACCTGGGAAGACAGAAGTTGTGAGCCGAGTGTTAGAATAGAACGTACGAAGATATTGTAGTCAGTTTTTGCATTGGGTATTGCTTGTTAAAATAAAATTAAATTTCTCTTCAAATAGAACATCCTTTTTTGTCCTTACTCTAGACTATTTAGATACTACACATATATACATACGACTGGAATCTTCTTGTAAAGTTCCGAATAGCTCGTGAATATTTCAAGGAAGAAAATCACTCGGTACTCAGAAAGAGTGATAAGGTAGAACCGATGTTATGTTTAATATCGTTGATAAGAATGAATTGCAATGATGACATAGGAATTCAAAACCAAAATTGATATCGCGTGTGGAAGATTAACGAAGCGTTGCACAAGCCCTGTTCCTTTGAATGCAAAGTAGATAAAAGCATCGCGACACATCGGTGAAGATGCTAAAACGGACGACAGTGTGCACATCTAACCGAAGAGCGCGATGAAAATCCATTTGCCAAATTACTCGAAACCACCAGTTTGTGAACTTAAATTCCTTAAATGCTTCCGAATCTCATTCTTTACAGTCCTTGCGATATTCGTGCGAATTCTGTACTCCGAATATCTTTTAACGCACTCTATGTATTTTTACATTTTATAATTTGATGCATTTTTCCATCTTTAATCGTAACATTACATTTCATCTTATCGATTTACCTTATAAAATGTGCTCGAACGAACGCAGAGAAATCTGAGATCCACTTACGAATAATCGAATCCTACGAGAAACAAAACTTTGATATCCTGATTCGACAGTTAGACGTGCAATTGTAAAGTGCTGTATTCCATCTATCCTACGTAAAAGATAAGAGTTTGCGCAAAGAAAGTTAAACGATTCTGGTGTATATGAAACATCTCGTTGTTCAAACGTCTCATCTCCAGTAATAACACGCGAAGGGAAAATGTAAGCTCCTGTTTGGCAAACAAAGGAATCTAACTCTGTAAACAGGTTGAAGATACGCAATGGTATAATGCTATGACATTTTTCTGGTTACCTGGTTTGTACGAGGAATCTGTCTGGCTTGGTACGTTCAAGCAATGCTGAAAATGAAAAAGGAAGAATCGTCGTAGCACGCGGATCTCGTCCAGCTTGTGGCTGGGAATACAGAGGGACGAATAAAACGAGAAAACGACCAAACCACCGGGGTTATTGTCTATTGTCTTGGTAGAATTCTGCGGGAGATTTTTGCCAGGCATTTCGTATTTTGACTCGTCGGTCGTCCCTGTTTACGTGACCATGGCAGAGAAGATCATTCTAATTGACCAGTCGAGAGTCGAGGCAGAATTTTACGTTTACCTGCTCGTTGCCCGTTATCCCGCGTCGTTTACCGAGATCAGTCAAATATTTTTGAACCCTTGGTTCTGCATGTTGTAGTATCGCAAAATGCAAATGAGGCTTGTAATTAAAGAAGGAAAATGGTGTTTATCAGAATAACACGGGAATAATTGGATATTTTATGAGAAAATATCTATAATACGTTGTTCACAATATCTACATATAGCGTGGAACTACGTTCATCCGAACACAGGTTGAATTCTATTATTTCAAACGAAACAACTTTCTCGTACAAAATTGTAAGAAAATATTATTCGCTACGCAATAACAAAGTTCTCGTGGAGAAGAGCTAAAGCAGACATTTGCAAATACCGCCAGGCCTATCTCCGTATAACAAACGTAAACGTACATTGCATCTCGCTATCTGTTCCCCGGTTTGATTCTTCCTAGCGAGACAATGAACATCGATCGAAATACGTTATCGGTTAATTGTTCGTCTCGCAGATGCGGGAATGCTGACTCGTTGCAGGCAACGTTCTCGTTTTCGAGTCGACTCGATTGCCGTCGTTCCGCATAACGCGAGGCTGAATCGTAGCACGATCGAAGGTAGAAACGTTGTCGGCGACACGATTATATCATCGTAGACCATCAACCGGGCGCGGATCGAATAATAATCCGGAAATTCACTGCCGCGTTCGTGTGGCAGGTCCGTGCGATTCCGTCTCGATATTCGTCTCGTTATTGCTGTATATCTCTGTCGGATCGTGCTACGAGGCATCCTCGTGATCCGTAGAAATGGAACGACGCGCAATGATCCATCGAAGAATACCATACGGATAGCTTTATTCAACGATTTTCTATCTATTCTTGCAGAGGGAAATCTCGACACGGAGAAAAGGTGGCAGCTGCTCTGTCCGAGGCGAGGATCGTGTTTGTACTGGCGTCCACGAAACGTGAGTGTTACACGTTTTCTTTTTAAACGATTGGTTACAATCGTCGTATCGGTTATTCGTAGTTTGCGGACGTTTATGCAAATTTATATTCTTCCGCGTATGATTGAACAAATGGTGTCTACATATATACATAGTTGTTTTACTTATTACGTGTTTTAACGAACGCTATAGTTTGAATATTTTATATATCTGCATGTTGTATACACGCGCTGTGCATTCTTGGACCTTCAAATTATCCAAAAATGTATAAAAATCCGTGGTCTATTTGTTAGCGACTCGCACGAGTTGTTCGTCGTTTGGTATAGATCTCCAGGTGTTTTTATAAGATACGTATCTTTATTGCTGAAGAAAGTTTTTAGTTGTGACGTTTCCGCGAACAGGACTTAAACGTGCCGTATATTTCTACTTTTCCGTGCGACTTTAGTTTCAAGCGACTCTCGGAGGAGAGAGTAGCAGTTCGTAGAATTCAGGATTTTTATTTTAGCCAAAATGAGACAAGATAGAGGGAGAGAGGGAGGAGGGTGGATCGTTGAAGCAAATACGTGTTTTCGGTGTGTATTCGTTAAAATTGGATATGTACATGTGATATTACACGAGCACCGCGAATCAACATTTCCTCGCGAAGGATGACATGGAAAATAAAATGAAAAAAGGATAGAGGAATCAAGAGAGAAAAAGGAAACAAATTGAAGTTCTTTTTTTTTGCCTGGTCGAGAGGTAGAAAGGGGTAGTTTTTAACGCGTTCCGCAAACTGCCACGAAAAGTGACGTACGTGTATACGTGCGTGTACAGTGCAGTTCGTTGATGAGCAACAAAAAAAATCTTAAACATTGTTACACCGGTATGTTGACCCCGTCGTTCTGGTCCAACCATTTTGTTTTTCGTGCAAAAACAGAAATATTGGGGATGGGGTATTCACTTATTTATCATGAAAGTAGAATAGAAGAAAAGCAAAAAATTCGGCGAAAAATTAGGCTGCCACGTACCTGTGACATGTCCCATTCGATTGTTTAAATTTCCTAAACATTGCTTTTTAGCAAATATTTTTAAACGTAAATTATCTCTTTTGTGATTTTAATTTTTCCAGCTTCGCGTGTTACACGTAAATATATCTTTCCTGAGATTTCATAAAGCACGACGCTTTAATACAATGTTACAACTTAATATTAAATTAATTTACTTATCGTAGAACTAGAACCGATGAAAACGAGAAACAGAATAGAAAATTATCAACTTTAGAATGATAAAAGAAAGTAGTCGATAGTATTTAAACTCTTTAATCCGGTCGTTAATTCGAGACCGCGATGGTATTGAAACGTTCCCTAAGCGGGGAGCAAGTTTCCTAAGCCGTTCTAAGCGATCCAATTGTGTTACTTTAATCGAACTGAAGAACTCGATTCCGAGTAGTACTTAGGTCGGTACAGTTGCTAGAAACGCATTACTTGGAAAGGGATCCTCTCCCGGCTGGCAAACACTCCTGGGGCTTGGTTGTTCGCAATAAACTGGCACTTTGGTCCGGCAACCGCCGTCACTCCGCTTCAGAAACTCGAACCGTATTTCTCTTCGTTCTGCTCCACGGATAAACCCGAATAAAAATATAAATTGGAATAAAGATATCGAATAAATCGCGAGAATTTTTCTCTAACAGAGATTTTTCATCGACACGGTCTTTTTATTATCGCCACTGACAGTTATTTTTCGGTGGATTTTTATATTGGAATATTTTTAATCGATCTAAGAATCTACGTGATTTATTGCTTACAAAAAATAAGTTTCTTCGTTATGACGCACGAACAAAGACTTGCACTTAAAAATATCGAAATTACGAAAGACGCAGATTAACGCGGAATGAAGGAAACACAGGGAAAAGGCGAACAAACGAGAGGCAAAAGGAAAGTAGTGTGACAGCTGGCCTGAAACGAGTTGTAGGAACTCTGCAACAGAAAAGCGAGAGCTGAAGTACCTCTTTTGAGGTTGGCCTCGCTTCCCCATTGCCAAAGGGTTGCACGTACGAGGCTCGAAAGAGGTCGCACAGAGAGACGCGTCACAAGCTCGCAAACGGTGATTCGTCAAAGACAAATCATCACGAACCGTGCACGGGGTAGAAGCTAAGGAGAAGCGGCGAAATTCGGCCAGTCGTTTGATGTTAGCGGCATCTCAGCGCGTCTACAAAACTGGCGTGACTGATAAGCGAAGCTAACGCGAATTTTAACGCGTTGCCTGAAATTGAAGCGGCTGTCGATCACCGGAAAGCGTTTCGCGCCTCTCGTACGGGTGACGGCCAGCACATGGCTGGTCTGGGTTAGGTAATCGAGAGCCATTCGAGCGACAGCACTCGCCGATCGACGGGTTCCCTCGTGATTGACGATTTCGTTAAATCTCCGGCCCGATTGCTTGCTTACCTTTTGCATTTTTATTACGAGTCTGCTAGAACGTTTGAGCTTCGATTTCACGATAGTATAGAAAATACCGTTCGTGTAATACCACGACATAAAGGTAGTCGGATAAAAAATAACAATCTTTTTTCATTAGTCGTGAATAATAGCTGACCTATTTTAATCGACGTGTATTCGTACACTCGAGGACTAGAAAGATAACATAAATATGATTGGAATAATTAGTAACACCCGATGCATTCGTACATCGATATATTTCTAGCGTAAAATAAAATCGTTTATAGCTTGAGAGAAACAAGCCAAAAACTATCAGTATTTTCGTACATCGATATTTTTCATCGTTTTGATATCTGCGATCGTCCGATTATTACGAGAAAAATTGTTCCCATTCTCATCGTTATCACGACGAAAGTATCTCGACATGGTAGATAGTGTGAACGGCGGAGAATAAAGTAAAAATAGTGAAATAAATCAGAGAAGAGCTCTTTGATTCATTTGACGGTTCTAACCGCGCGCTAACAGGGCTGATCGTTAAGGGAGCTGCCTTCGTCGTTTCATTAGCGTCGACCCGGTATACATCTTAATTAATGGCCGTGTTCGCATGTGCACGCACCACAGGCGTTAATTACGCGTTATCACGGTTAATTGCTTCTTAAACCTTTTCGAGTGGCGGCTCTCTTGCCAAAGAGCGAAGGAAGAGGAAGATAGAATAGAAAGAGCGTTTTATCGCTGAAAGCCTCCACTTCCGGTTTGAGTTCAAACGCCGTGAGATCGCGATTAAGCCGTTTCTCGCGTACTCGCTTTCGAACGAAACGATCGTTGGACATTTTGACGCCTTTTGCACGCGAACGATTTCGCACGCGTAAATGAACGTACAAAGAGAAACTTTGTTCAGCGAATATCGTATAATCGATGAATCTCTGGCGAGCAAAATTATTTGTGTGCGTGTCTCTCTTTCTCTCTCTCTCTCTCTCTCTCTCTCCTCTCCCTCCCGATGGTAGCGAGTGTAACGCAATTTCGGGATACAATTGCCAGTTTCGAGCACCTGGATTAATGCCGAGTGTTTAACGGATATTGATCGTGTCGAGTCGTCGAGTGAATGGAGATATCGTTAAAGAGCTACCGTTCGTTGTTACAGTCTAGCGGAATTTATCGTGGAAAATTCAGTCGACCAGTCCGGATAGAGGATTCGTTACAGTTTCGAGTATCTACATCGTTTAATCGCTACTTACATCGATTTCCAGAATTAATTTGCGTTGTACTCGCGTTGCCTGGCTTTTACTTTCACTTCCAATTGTTCCGTAATAACTTCGATTCGTATGTAAGAAGTTGCAAATTGTTGGCTCAAAGAGCTCCTAACGATAGTTTGTATCTTTACAAAGGTATTATATCATTAAACAGCGCATTCAGTGTCGCCCGTTGTTTTGCTACTTACAAAGTAACTTGGTAATAATTTCTTGAAAGAAACTTGTCCCTGTTAACAAGCTGTTGCTCGAAGTAGATTCTTACAGACTTCTGCAACAATCAGTCGTTTTGTCGCGAATAAAAAGTGTTTCGTAAAAATGACAATATTCGTCCGACGTTCTTTCTGTTGGTCTAATTCGTTCCAGATTAATTATTCATACGTATTCGTCATTTCCATTCATTTACGTTATATGGAATGCTTCGCTATTTTGCATAAAGAATTCTGACTCGTTGTTTTACGAGATTTTACTACGAAACTCATTACCTTTTACAGACCGCAGCGGAGAATGCCAAAGAAACTGGTAAATATGTATTAGCATACAGTGGGATATCCGCGTTGCGTGGATCGGCAGGAAATTTACATCACGCGGATCTTGCTCGTATGTCGTAATGATTCGCGAACGAAGTGCGACGCGGACACAGGTATCGGATTAAAAATGTATAAAGACTCACACACGTGCTTCAGACACGCTAATGAAAATAGTACCGGCGCATTAACACGCTGACCAGAATCAAATATGTTCGTTAATGTCCGAAGCAGCGTGAATTAGTACCACTAATTACACGCTAACGAGACAGAAGTGAGAAAGGACTGCATGTGGCTGGACGTGAACGCGTATAATTACACAATTTATTTTGTTTGTGTAATTCTAACATGCTGGAGTATCGATTGTCGTTTGCGCGACGAATGATCCAATTTCTTTTTCACGTTATGCTGACGTATTTTTCCAGGAAATATTAGATATCACTTTATATCTCTATCGCTAGAATTGACGATATGTGAACGTAATCTCGTAGAATATTTAGAATAACTGACGATAGAGTGACCGACAATGAGTTTCGAGTATTTAATCGGTATAAAATTGAATGCAATTTGACAAAAATGCGAAGAAATATGTCGTACCGATGTTTGCGTAATTTGTCTGAAGCGAGTGGAAGAGATTGTAAAATAGAGGAAAAGAGAACGTGCAAATGTAAATTGTACGAGTATTCAAGATGCATTTACGCGGTAAACATTGAATCGAATTGAGAGTGAAAGTTATTTTACGTTGTCGAGTTGTAGTATCGTACTGAACTGTATATTTAGGAATTATTTTATTCTACTCCTGCATTTTGATAGTTACATCGTTAACGAATAAAAAATTCCCACAAAAAAAAAAAAAAGGAAAAAAAGAAACGGATCAGATATCCTAAACTATTCGCTAGAAACTTTCCACCACTCTAACGCAAGATCCATTCGTGTCAAAGCAAATTACGACATCTCGACTTGGAATCCTCGGTCGGGTTCTCCTGGTGCACGCGTTACCTCAAACGCGGCGGTAGATCCAAGGATTCAACCTCAATTTCCTCGATCGTTTAACAGCGCTGCTTATCTAACTCGGTGCTGTTCCCTGTTATTGCGATCATTACGCGGACATGGAATTCAATATCCTTATCGGTTGGCGTCGCATCGTTGCATTCGGTTCTCTCGACGAAGCGACGTTATTTCGACTTGCAGAGGATACGACGTGGCTCGATGGTCAGACGTGGCGGAAGAGGGTGGCTCGAGAGACAGAGCGAGGGTGATGAAAATCAGGCGGTGAAATAGAAAGGGAAAAGCGTGCGCGTGGCCGTGAGCCTCGGCTTGGTTTAGGCGAAATTGCTTTTGACCGGGTCTCTCTGCTCGCATGTCGCGAAAAGGAGTCCCTTTAGCCCCCGGTAACAAGATTTTACGGGACGTGTGTGCACACCAGGCTCTTTTCATCGAACTGTCCCCCGTGTGTGTGCACGCATCCCGACCAGAAAGCGCGTGGGCCGTTCGCACCAGCATTCGAATGAACGACACATCGTTGTGCAGGAACTGTCAGCGGTTTAACCGAATTTCAACGCTGGTGAAGACGTAGGCGCGAATTCGAGCGTTAATGACTCGAAAACTCCTCTTCGTCTACGTTTCTCTCTTTCTCTCTTTCTCTCTCTCTCTCTCTCTCTCTCTCTCTCTCTATTTACGAGCAGTGCGGGCGAAATTCGCAATGGGTGTTTAGTGGACGGGACGTTTCCTGAATGTGGAACGAGGAAGCCTGGTTCTCGAGATTGTTTGATGAGATTTCGTTTGTGCGAGTCGGGCGTGTACAGTGTACACATGAGATCTTTTTATAGAGTTATCTTGCTGTGTTACGCATGATTCTCTAAGGAAAAGTCACGCGCTTGCAACAGTTTGCAAACGTCTTTGCAAATCTATGCCGAATTCGACGCTCTATTTTCTACGATCATTCGAAAATGTAAAGACAGCTAAACAACAGGACAATAGACCGTAAATTCAATCAATATCGAAAGACTCAGTGGCTCGCTCTTCTATCTTCTGCAACATCTATGGAGTAACACCGCTAAAACACGTCTTAGATATTTAACGAACAAAATATTTGCCCACTCTCGATTCAAGCTACGTCTTTCTCGAGATTGTCTCGCAAGATCTTGTTCAGGCTACTTTGCCATGGATTAAGCACGAGTATAATTTCTCCGCTAATAGCTCACGTGAGCTCGAAACCGTAGGGGATATGTCTCGATATCGTAGTTGGAATCGGCGTTCTCCGAGTCTAATCTACTCTATTGCCTCTATGCTTTTAATGAATCAATTTTGATAAAGAGGAGAGAAACGTCGAACAATTTATCTATCGAGATATTCCAAGGATGATTAAGTATAAAGACGATCCTCGCGTATAGAACCAATCTATGGTCGTAAGTAGAATACGTTGCGTGGTTCGAGTAGCCAGACTCGTAGAACGAACATTGCATATTTGAATCTCGAACCACTCAGCTGCTTTCGTTCGCGCTGTGTTCTTCTACATTTATTTATCTCAAGAGCAACGATCGTTGAATATATCCGAGTATACAAGAATTTTCTAGTATAATCTTTACAAATGTCGAGTCAGCACGATATATATCGCCGGTGATTACGTTTGCGTAACCCCGTATTACGTGATATTCGCACAGGCATGCAGTTTGCGGCAGGTGCATCCGGATCCGGGGATAAACAGTGCGTTGTAACCCATGTGTATATAGTGTACACGCGTCCACCTATGTATATACGCGCATAATATGATCGGTAATAAGCTTATTAAATTGTTGCCGCGTAATACGAAATAATTCTACTGCGCATGAAAATTTCCTCGATTCCATGGAACGCTTTTTCAGTTGATTTGTAGAGTAGCAAGAAGCATCTCCGGTGGACGACACTAATTAAACGTCGATGCAACTTACAAGGAGCCGCGGACACTTTGCGAGACACTTAATTAAATCCGATGCTCGCCATTTAAGGTGCGCAGATTCTTTTAATTGAGGAAGCGTGCCGATTCGCGGAACTCGCACGGCCCATTTTCACCAGCCGATCTTTCATCATTTTTCCTGAATGCTGACTTTTTGCTATCACTGAAATACGAGTCTTTCAACGCGCAACATCAGTTTCATTATCTACATTTTCGTATGTTAAGAGATAAATTTCGTACAAAGCTATTTATATTTTGTCGAATGTAGTTAGGCAACGAAACCGAGAGACCAATAAAAGGTGGAATTGATTAGTTTGTGCGAACTGGGATCCACGTCACGCGCGGTGAACGCGTGGAAGTTAATTTAAATTTAATTAGAATTTTGAATATATCGGGATGAATTTTGGATGTATTGGGATAAATTTTGGAAGTTTGTAAAAAGACACGGATAATCTCGACTGTCGGTGGAGGAAACAATCGCACGAGTGCACAAATTGAACAAAATTAAAACGTATCGTGTGTTTGCGAGACGGCGGCGCTACCGGGTGTTGAAGACATCGTTACGAAACGCAATTAAATTCAAAACATTCGGCGGTCAGACGACATTCAATTAACGAATTTTAATTGCCACATCGTTATCGCGAAAGCAACTTCGAATTGCGGAGAGGCCGCGATTCAGTCGTGTTTTATGTTCCGCGGATTTTTCTCGATAACCGATAGCCCACAGTGTGGTTAACGTTGTTTCGCCACCGTGGCTCTTTGATTTACTTACGCCGGTGATCCGTTAAACCAAACAGCTGTTTGCATATTTATATTCGATTAGTGCCACTAGCGAAGAACTGTCCGTACGTAAAAAAAAACTTACAAAAAATCCTCTGTTTATTCGTAAAAACAAGTTCGAATAAGCGATTCATGAACGATAAACCCGTAAAAAAGCTAACAACCCCAGCAAATAAATCATCGTTGCGAGTAAAACCGCGTAATTGAAAATTTCAACAACTACAGTCCGCGTATCGCTCGTGTATTCAAATTGAAAAATTGAAAAATTTGCCACGCGAAAGTTTCGATATCATATCAATCCCCTCCCCCTTGGCGTCGTGGTAAACGTCGAGTCGTAATTTCATCGGCCAATTTTCCAACTGTAGCGGCCCATTTCCGCGAGAACGATCGTCGATCTCGAACGAAAGCGCGTTCATAATCGCGCAACGCGTTTGTGCGATCGCCGAAACAGATTCACTCGCTTAATATAATCGCACCGATACACGCGTCGCTCGTTATCGTCCTAGCGTTTTCGTCGCCGCGTTCCCGTAAATTGTGATTACGTCGGGCAAACCGATCCTAACGAATCGACCGATATCCTGAATTATCGTCCTTTAGGTCGGACATCGCGCGCGCCAATGCGAGACCATCGCGTGCCAACCTTTTCTGCCCTCGTTTTCCAGCAGCGCGGAAAATATTCTGCTGGTAATTCGATTGCAGAGATGCCGTGACTCAAGGTGAAACTAGTGTACGGACTCTGTCAAGCATGCTTTGCTTTTACAATTTGCGATTCGTGGCGATCGAGTGCGAATTTTGAAATTTTGCAAATTTCTACTCGGGTGGAAAGAATTTTGGAAAGAGAATTGTCGGCTGCTTTCGAATAAGTGCGTTACGTGAAAGAAGGAAAGAGATCAAATAGAATATGTTAACTATGCGGAGAGAGGTTCCCTGCGTAAGATCTCTAGCATCAATTACGCGAAATATTTCGGTTATTTATCGCTAGAACGATGAAAATCTTTAAGGAATTTTAGCGATGCTTTGTTATTAAACGATACGCGATCCTCGACGAGGCGAATCTTGTGAACGCGACAGAAAAACGAGGATCACCGGAATGTTCTACCTGTCATACTTACACCGTATATACGCGCGTTATCTCTTCTCAGCCTTACTCTCGTACTGAGACTCGGTTGATGCCAACTGCTGGGAGATCCAATGCGGTGGTGCCCACCGTAACTAGAAATCTTTGCTTAAATCGATCGATCGTAAATTAATCTGTTTCAGTTTCCATGACAATTCGTTAGTAATGAGGCAGCTCTATTTTTCTATAATTTCGATAAACCACCAGGAAACAAGATCAAAATCATTGAAACTTATCGATAACGAACAATAAACAATTTTATCTCAACAATTTCGAACGATCTCGAAAAACATGGAACAGAGAATCGGATAATTCTTCCTGTTCTGATGTCGTGCACGAACAGGAATTTCCAGGAAGAAACTCTATTTCATTTCGTATTCGTATCGGGGATCGCCTGCTAAAAACGAGCAGCGCGCGTTTTGGAGCGGTGACAGGCAGATTCGATTTTCATACGGTAGTCGCCAGTCACCGAAGTGAACGAAGGTGAACGAGCTGCAATTAGCACTGACAATTATCCAAGAACCTGCGTCGTTATCTGATCTGCTACGATCGATCAACCTGGCAAACGGAAAAGAGCGGACGCTGGCTATCGGAAACCGCCTGGTATGTTCACGGTGTCGCGTACGAGGAGCGCGTCGCAACGTAGGAGGACCGAGGGCTGTCATTAGCGTAGTTTTTCGTGGGAAAAGTCGAGGTTGGGAAACGCTGCATACGACTCGGACGTATCTAACGGCTGACCCGAATTCCGGCGAGAGTCCACGGACTCGTAGGTGGAAAACGAGACGGTGCACGCGAGGATGCAACGTTTCGCGCATAATAATTACGTACGCAACGTTTAACAGCCTTCTTTCTCCGATACTCGCTACGAGGAAAATTAGAAAACGCCGATCGACTTCTTTCTTCGCTGACTTTGACGCGCCTTTTCCCTTACTGGTTCGCTTGCTTAGGATTTTTTAAGTTAACGGTACATTCTTCGCGCGGTTCGTCAATTACTTCGATAGTTGGCGAATTTTGACGAGCGACAGTGACTGGTTATCTCAAACGGCGTAGTAATTTAGGAAATAAACTCTATTTAGTAAATATCTGAAAATATTTGTAGCTTACTAGAGCGACGATAATCTTTGCAAAACATCAGTCGTATTCGCTTCCTACGTTATGATAGTCTTAAGTAGCTACCTGTCGCTATATTGTAAACGTTCAAACAAATCCAATTTCAAAGCAATTAGTTACCAGTCTGTATAATACATATATGTACATATTGTACAGAACATACACACGTTGGTAACCATTCATTTCTCTATCTTCCTCTTTAAACAAATCCATTTGCAAACGAACGTTCCTAAGAAACCAGCCCTTAAATGCATCTCGATAAGACGTTATATCGTTCAAAATACAAGATGTCTATCTATCAAGAAGCTATACTGGAAGTAACGCACGCATGACGATAATCGAGAATCCAGTGGCATCCAATCCTTGCTAGATCCCCTGGTACACGTACCTCTATTAACCTTAATCAGCCTGGCGAGCAACTCGAAGCATCCAGCATGAAATCCAAGCTTACGCAGTCACAAAGCCGCGAATAGGTTAAGACACCGAGCTCCCCTTATCTCCTTCGTTCTCCTCCGTATCTTAGTTTCCACGACCAACACTCGGCCGTTTTGAATTCTCCAGCGGTGATTTTGCAACTCGTCCACGTGGCCACCTGTGTTCTCGCAGTTTCATCTTCTTCCGTGGGAAAACGCGTACGCGGGTTTCGTATGCGCGACATCGCGAGACGATCTACGGATTAATCGAGCAACGGAATTACCGTGCACGCGACAAGAGAATACGATGCCCGCAGCGTGCGTTTAGAAGCGTGCAGCGGATGATCCGCATTCCACCTGTCTTACAATGAACCCGACCGGGAAGTCGAGTTGACTGATGCGCTCGAGAATGCGTCCCCCGATGCGGAATGATTTATGCACTTGCACACCTCGCGTTGATTACACCTTTCCCCGGGTCTTGCACGATCCTACAATGCCGTTGCTCCGCAGTCTCTGTGCTCTTTCGATTTCTCGCTGGCTATGAAACGAGCTGAAAGCTCGCTGTTGTGCATCGAGTACGCGCTGATCGCAAAGTTTGATTCTAAAATGCGATTTTAATTGCTGCGCAGATTGATATTGCTTTTTATACAATTGCTTCTTCGTGGTAATTAGCTCAAGTGTGAGATTTGATTCGGTCGATGATGATGACTAGATAGCGGACTTTATGAACGTATTTTTACGAATGTAGTAGCCGCTTCTCGTGTAATTATTTCTTCGTGGCAATGAGTTTCAGCTTTCGATCGCTTAATCTTTTCGAAGGCGATAGCATTTTATGCAAATTCATATTTTTATGAATGGATTTTATTAAAAATAGTAGATGTATTAAGACTTTTAAATTGAGACTTTGTATCGTTTCTCGAATGTTTTGTATTCACGCGCGTATTACGTACGTTCTTTGTCGTTAAATTTCTCGTAAACGCGTCTGATATCGTTAATCCACCGATCCCACATCAAGTATGCTATTCAATACCTGCACAAAACAGCTAATGATACAGGTGCATTAGCCATTCTTTTCTCCAATATAGAACGAGAACAATTCTGATTCTGAAGATCGGTTTTACGATAACGCTCTGACTTAAAACAGATTAAAGAGAAAGAATTCACAGATAAGATCGATGCCTAAGTAATTTAATTCGCAACTATTTAAGAGAGACGGTTCGTAGATTAGAGATCTTTCGTCTTTCTACTTGCATTACGATGACGCGCAGACTTTCACTGATGCTGCTTCGTACAGAAGAATATAA
Source organism: Bombus vancouverensis nearcticus (assembly GCF_051014615.1). Taxonomy (NCBI): domain Eukaryota; kingdom Metazoa; phylum Arthropoda; class Insecta; order Hymenoptera; family Apidae; genus Bombus; species Bombus vancouverensis. The sequence continues at coordinate 18,396,531 of NC_134913.1, forward strand.
CTACGATTGCTTTCTTCTAGAATGTGTTACGCGCGATTGCGGCTTCGTTAGCAGAATATATCGAATTCTCCAACAAACCTTAACAAACTAACGGAAACCTTGACAACAGTAAAAACGTTATACGTCTCACGATGACTTGTGTTTCCGTGGTTATGATTGCACGGTAAAGAGGAAAATCCACAAGATCCCAGCGGGGATTCGTTTCAAAGCACAGCGCAATTTCTCGCGAGTGTAACACGAGAATCAAGCGCTGACGAATTCCTCGACCTCGTCCGAAATTGCATCCCACGCGATACTTCTTATCAAAGGGAACTCGACGCTTGCCTCAGGATTCTAGTTAACCGCACGATTGATATAATTATCTCACTGTCGTCCGTTGCTGTTCTCTGTTATCGTTTCAGCTTGGTAAATCCCATCAGCTTATCGAGATTCACAAAGTTTCGATAGATAATAGATAGGTGCAAGAGATTTGATTGATTCTATCAAGTTCTTGCAGGTATACGATCTTGCTCATAAATCACACGACGCTTGTTAATTCTAAACACACGCTTTGACCAAATAGATCTGCGATAGGATTTTCCAAATATAGTACGATCTAATTTTGCTATAATACACACGGTATATATAGATATCGATTTCACGTTATAATTATAATTTCGTAGTTGAGTTACGTAGCTTGTCAATATTATTATTAAACGAGGACCTAATCTAAATTTATCGAAAATCTTTTCAAATTTTCACTTGCAAAATAATCTTCAAAATTTAGACAGGCGCGCGTTCCAAGACTGCGTACGCAGTTAGGAACTCGTATTTATGTAGGTGTCATTCGTTGATTGAGGGAAATTTCATCGGCTCTCTGCAGCACGAAATCTACCCCATCGATGAAAATCGAAGGCTAACCAGACAAGCTCGAGGAACGAAGCTTAAATGGTAATTTCCCAGATCAGCGTAAATTGCTCATTGTCCGAGTGGAAGAGGCTTCGAGCCCGTGTGCAAGGTATCTCGCGTGTATTGTCGAACTTGCGCGCACGAAATGAACTTCGATCGTAGATCTCACGTGTTTACGAAGTACTTACAAGACGTCATAACGTAGACAACCACGGACCTGTACATCGTGCATGCATAAACGTATGCAACGTCAATTCTCTGCCAGTTAAACGAGATAATACGTTTATGGTAACCCATTGCTCCGTTGAATCTCCATTGAAACATAAACGTTACACAACGAGCTGCCAGTTTGGCCTTGTCTCGCACTTAGACGAAACGCCTCATTACTGCGATCTTTTTCGACGTCACAGACAAGGCCCATTCGCAAGTTACATGGATGCTTCAGCGATAATAAATTGTCACGAACATGATTCAAGGAAAATCTACTAGGCAAAACTACCGGTGCGATATTATACAATGTGCGATACAATTAACCCCTTGACCTACAACTACGGCCATAGCCCGTAGTACGGTGATCGGACCAAACGTAAATGTTACGGACATAGCCCGTCGTAGATGATCGGACCAAATGTAAATATTATGGGCATAGCCCGTAGTATGATGATCGGGCCAAATATAATATACAGGGTGGTTGGTAACTGGTGGTACAAGCGGAAAGAGGGTGATTGTACGCGAAAAAAGAAGTCGAAAATATAGAATAAAAATTTTTTTTTAATTTTTCCAACGAGACAACGATCTACAGTGAGATCCGTTATAACGAGAAGCGATAAAGTGCGAAAATTCAAGTACCGAGCGAAAATTCAAAATCGATTTTCTCGAAAACAAAGCCTCGAACGAAAAATTTTTATTCTATATTTTCGACTTCTTTTTTCGCGCAGAATCACCCTCTTGTACCACCAGTTACCAACCACCCTGTATAATAGCTTGTTTACGTTTTCGGCCAAAATTCTCGAACGTAAATCGTAGATCGTAGAGATTAATACGTATTGTTGACTACGCTTCGTTCGTTTGTTTATATTCTCCATTTGTTTGTTTACTCCCCCTTTCTCTCTCTGATTTATTTACAATCTCCGTTTGTTTGTCTACAATTACTGGTTGTTTGCTTAAATACACAATAATTTGTCTATATTTGCGTTGAACATAAGATTGTAAGGTAAAAGAGATCGTTGACATCCACCGTAGTAGCATAAACTTTTCGGAAAGTTCTCGACAACGTGGAAAAGTTCACGGTGCACCTTCTATGTAACGATCCTCTCTAACCGCTCTAACTCGATCTCATTCCTTGAAAGCAGTGGCTTTTGCCAATTTTCCAATGCACGCGTACTCGCTATTTAGTCGAACGCGCGAACAATGCATCGACAAAGGTCGATCACCCCCGTTCGAGACGATCCACGGTAATACAGCCTGCTCTATATCCGACTGACACGCGCACTGTCACGAAAGTACATCGCTGCACCGATCTATTATGGACGTTAATTGGTAATTATCAGGCACATCCATCGAGATGCGGTTGATGCTCCCGCGTTCTCAAAAATCACAATTTCCTCTCAGAAATCTCACGACCAACTCCCTACTTCTTCTTAAATTTCCAAGTTGCGCAAAATTATAGTAATTTGTTCTTTACTCATTGAGAACTAACGTTGCGATAATTCTTTTTTTTCTTTCCTCTTTTTTTTGTCGTCATTTTGCATTATCAAATTCAGCGTTTTTAACGTTGCAATTACGAAAGGGAAAATTCCAAGGATTCGCTTGAAATTTCTTTCTTGTCACCTAGATTTTATGAAACATTACAAGTTTGGTCTGTAATATCCGTATCTTGTCTGCGTCATACTTTTTATCTTGTCGAATGGTTTACTCCGCGTATGCATGATAAATAGACTCTTGTTCGTTCGATTTGTTCGTTCTGTAATTATTCCGGACGATTAAACGGTAACGTCGAGACGTTAGAACGCTTACAGGAGACTACTCGGCCTCTTAAAGTGTCAGCCAGTGTCAGGACAGTAAACTGAACGCTACAAACTCAAGCGCATCCTTTACACGGCCAATAGACCGGCTAATTAACAACGTTAACCATAATCATGGCTCTCGCTGGAATTTCTTGTTACGAACGAACTTCCACGAATGTAGTTTCTATACAGTAATCACTGTTGCATTTAACTCGACTAATTTTGAGGGATGACGGAAGGTTAATTGGAAGTATATAAATTGCAGCGAGACAGCATGACGGGAATAGATTGCATTGTCTCTGATTTGATTAATCGGAGGAGGAAAATTAGGGTGGCAATCTCGTTGCAATAATTTATACATCACCCTCGAGTATTTTTCAAACCAAATTTTCTGTCTCGGTGTTGTTTCTAAAACTCAAATTTCCAAGTTGGTAACGATCGGCTGCTTAGTTATTTGATTTTAACATAGATCACAGTGACGGAACGCCATGAATCAATTCTATGGCGAGTGATTTGATTAATCGGAAAAAGTTATGCCAGAAACCTAGAAATATTAATTGAAAAACCTGGTCAGAATAATTCGCTACATTACACTCAGATATTCTTAATATCCTGTGTTCTAAATCAGTATCATCGCTTTGGAACCTAAAATTTGCAAATTTTACGCTCAGCTATTTAGCTAACATAATGTAACCATAGTGATTTCGATACTTGTTAAAGTTTCATATGTCAACGGTCGCCTAACACAACCACGACCCAACAGCTCGATACTCGTACAACCCTTTCAGTTGCCGCATCGATAGAGCTTATATCCGATAAGCTTATCGATAAACACGATAACTTGGTTACACGGTGTACATCGAATGAATTAACGTCAACTGAGAGGAAAGTGGCTATGGTGTATGGTGTGCGCGAAAACTGGATCCACGCGAAAATCACGAAAGTTCGTTGTGGTTGAAATCGGATAACGAAGAATCGGTATTAGATCGTTGGAATTACGCAACGCGCTGATCCAAGTCGTTAAATAATATGTAGTACTCGTATTAATAGGAAACACAAGTGTTAATTTTCACGCACGATGACGGTAATAACAGACGGAAAGTGGATCGATAACAGATGACCCGTAAACGGAACATCAGCCACTCCTCGATAATGCAACTTCTGTTCTGAAAAATATGCGTGCACGTAATTGACTCGCTTTTCGAGATGGTAATAAATTCTATATATTATTGTATGAATTGTTTCATTGTCATTGTTTCATGAAAGTCCTTTCTGTTGAAACTTTTAATAATTGGAATAATTCATTTGAAATAAAGTACACTGCGACTGAAGTTATTAAAGTTAGAAAAATACTGTTTATATCTTACCGTTGAAAGCGTATTAATTTAGCTGACGGTACGTAACGTTAAAATTAGCAATGAAAAATTAATCGCTGTTAATTAATTAATAGTTGTGAAACAATTAAAAGAATTAAAATGTATTAATGTATTTATTGGTGTTTGTAAACGAAGAACCTAACAATAAGAATTCTTGAAGAACTATAACACGTGTAGCCAATTAATCTTGTTTAACGTGGCTCGGTTCGGTAGTGTCGCTTCGGTTGGCTTCGACCAGCCCATTCTTTAACTGCGTTCTTTCACGTCTCTTTAACTTCCCGTTAGCTCGCCATGCAATCGCATCATCGCACGTTAACACATACGTTCTGGGTAATAATTCACAGCAGTTACGAACTCGCCTCTTGGAAACCTTCTTTTAATTCATCTTTCCAATAGCTGTCGAACGCGTCACCTATTCGTAGCATCTATAACTAATACTTTCTCTCTTACAACGTGGCAAAGAGGAAATATAAATTTTCCAAGTCGACTATTATAACATAGAAAGTAAGCAAGAGAACAAGAATCCAATTTACGCAATTTACATTATTCCGGCATTCCGTTAACATCATTTACAATCTCATTATTGACAATTACGATATATCGCTACTTTCTATAACATTTTACGCGAGTACACTTTACGCAATTCTTCTGGCCGTGGAAATAGAGCATTTTCTTCTTAAGACAGACATTTAATTCCTAAGATGGAAAAAATAAAGAAGATTGGTATCTTCTTCTATAAGTGTTCGAGATAATTTCGAGGGAATTAATTCGTTCATCGACAATTTCGCAACGTCACCATTTTCTACAATTTTTTTATACAAATACTCTTCCTACAATTCTTCACACAATCGAAACGCAGAAAATTTCCCAATTGCAACGAGTATTGCCAACGCTCTTCTGTTAATGGTCGAATTAATTTTGGGGGAACAGACCGATTCGTCGATGAAACGATATCCAGCTCGTTCGACGACTCATTACGATCCATTTGGCTTCGTTTTTATCAACAACTCTCTCTCTCTCTCCCCCTCTCTCTTTGCCCCTGCTTCTCTCTCTGTATTATTTACGAAGATTTCACTCGTTGAATTTCGCGGGTCATCGTTTAATCCTGTCGCGCGAGCCGTGGCTAATCGAGAATGCGAAATCCAATCAGCGTTGCAAAGCGGCTGAAAATTAGTTCTGGCTGAATATCGAGGAGCCAGGATCTTTAACGTGCTACCGACATTGTGTATCGGAGAATACAATGAGTTTGGCCTTTGTTCGGCATCCTGGCGTTTACGAGGACCGAACCTCGTTCTCGCATGCTCGAAATTATGAAGTCTGTTACATTGAAATGAAGCACACGAACGGGTAAACTTTATTCTACCGAAACGAAAACCTTGTTTTACAAAAACGAAAGCTTTATTCTACATTTTCCACCTGCTTTTTCATACAATGTAATCTCTCACTTCTAGCGATCGTACCATGACTGCTGAGACATTCTGTATATAGAGAGTGAGATGTTACAAAGTGAGGCTGTTACATCCTGTCGAGATACGATATGACGTGGAACTTTGGAAAGCTTGGAATTAGACAAACATTGTGTTAGAGTATCGAGTGTTTGACATATTGGCGTTAGTCGAGCTAGGTCAGTTTATTTTGTCGTCTACTTGTCATTCGATCGGTCGTGGGTCATGAAAATTTCATCGTTCGCTCTCGCACGACTGGCTAGTTCCATACAAAAGTTGAGAAATAATTTAATGAGAGTCATTCGTTCGTTGTTACACGCCAAATAAATGGAAAACGTCCGATTGTTTGCTGGACGAAATGCCTGATTTAAAAAAAAAAAAAAAGCGAAAAAAGCTGTTTCATCGCGTCCAGTTCTGTTCGAGGCTCAATCGGTCGTAATGAAGGCTTTTTAGCGGCTGAATGCGACCGCGCAAAAATATCAGTTAATGGATCGTTTCGAGTGTCTAGCGGATTTTATTTCAGCGAATTTTATTTCAGCCACCAGGAAATTATTAATTTTACTCGGGCGGCGAGAGGCGACGCGCGTTACGCCGATAAAAGGCAACGGAAGAAAAGCGAGTCGATGCACCTGGATCCCGTTTCTTTTTCCTCTTCCTTTTCTTTTCTTTAGCGAGAATATTACCTGCGAACCGTCGTTGTTCTTCGTTTTCATTCACGTCGATCGGGTCACAGTGCGCTTCCACGCATAAAATGCAGCTTCTTTCGATCCTGCTCCACGGTTTCGTATAAATACTAATTACCACGTGTAAAACACTGCAACTCAGATCAGAGAAATTTAATTATATAATCGGACATACCCACTGTGAATTCCGTAAACGAGATCGCAAGATACCAAAGTTTCTTTAATACGTTAATAATTGTGTAATACTATATTTTTCTATAATCTCATTGCAGCTATTAGGTTGTCCGGAAAATGTCTTTTTCCCCCAAACGTGTTTTTTTTTATAGCAAGACACCTTCGTACAAACGTGAAACCAAGTGTGTGAAATGTCGCGATGTTTATCTCAACAGAACAAAATGAATCGTACGTGATTCGACAAAATAATATAAAACAAAAAAACGTTTTGCGTCTATTATTTCCTCATAAAACGAAAGTAACTTTTCGGACAACCTAGTGCTATAGCTCTTGGTCATCGAATTAGAAGCAATTAAAATTTGAAAAACTACATTTACCAAGTTTTTTAATTGGACGATGTTGTCATAAACAGTTAATGGAAATTTTGAAAGTTCATCCTTTGTCTACTACATGTATACGGGATTGTAAATTATTCTGGCCGGGATTATTTTAGGAAAAGTTATGTCTGCCTATTTAGACAGAGAGTGTCAGAGGCGTATTGTGCCGCGGCGTCGCTGAAAGTCGAGAATTATGCGGCCGAACTATCCCTGTCTCGCTGAACCATCGACGCTGGAACAATGACTCCTGTTTGTCGATATTTCAAGGTAGTCGAATGCAAGCGAACGACAGACTTGGAAGAGAGGCGGTCGCGCGACCTGTGGATGAAATTCGGGTTTCGTGTACCGGCACGTTCCGTTCCATTCGTTTCCCGATCGTGATTTATCGTGCCTGATCCCATGATGTACGTTTCTTCCACTAAAAATCTTCCTTTGCTCGCTTAGAACCCAGCTAACGCTTGTCGATCCTGCGACAACGCCTTGATAAAGGATTGCTTGAAAGTAGAGAGGAAGTAAGGAATAATGGAAATAACGAAGTTTCAGGGCTGAAAGAAAATTTCTGAGAAATTATATTTCCCGTGGAATACTCCAGAAACTCTGGACACACTTCGTTTCTAGAAATTTATTGATTCACCGATTGTTAACACCAAGCTATTTCTACCAAAATCAATCAAAATGACTGGTCCTTAAAGAAATATGTAATAATAAAATATTTTTATGTTGGAATTTAATCTTGGAATTAAGATTAATAATCCGTGGAAGACACAATGTTTGTGTTGAAATAATATAATGTGATATTTATTAAACAATTATTACAGGAATTATAAGTGTGTGTTCTGGAATGTAGACAGTTGGCTAGTTATTCACGGACTGACTGGCTTAGTGACCCATGGCCCTTGAAAAGGTTTAGAACCCCACTCTCTATGCAGTAATGAGTGTGACCTGTGCGGATGTCTGTGTGGCGTCACATATGCCACAGAACCTCCTAGTAGCTTCTCGACATGCCCATCGAGAATATTCCAACCATATCCTTACGCTTCTTCCGTCGAATTCTCGAAAGAACATGCACGTGCTAGCCGCAGCGGTACATCTAACGAACGCACGCTAGTGGGGATATCGCTGGGCAACGAAGGAAAGAATCCGTTCGATCAATCACCTCATCTGTATGCGATTAATATCGTTGTATTCCAACATTTTATATTTATTGATTTATGATCTTCCTACAGAAGGAGTTCCATGTTACGTAATAGATTTTTTGGTATTATTAATCCATCTGGGGCTACAGTCCCTAAACGAGGGTTGACACATTTATAAAATTGTAGAACCAGTCATTTTGACTGGTGTGGTAGTTCTAGTGTTAAACTTAACCACCAAATCGCTGTATGAAATTCGACTCAGGACTTATCAAACCCTATCCAGGATTTTATTCGATCTTCAAGATAGAATGAAACAGTTTGCACTCCGCATTTTGCTATCTTCTAAGCAAAGTTATATTGTATAAACTGTTACAGAACGATGGCTAAATATTTATATGGAACGAAGAAAAACAAAGATGATAGGAAGAAAGTAACGAAGCCCTAGCTTTTTCGTTTCGATACGACGCCTGATACGTTTGTACCGTTTCACATTTTTTACATTTTCGTGTCACTGTCAAGCCCTGGGACACCGTGTATATTCGAAACGTTCGAATCGCATTTATAAAATTTGACGCGTAAAATGTAATACAATTAATCGTTGCCAAAATTTGAACGATATTCCGTGGAAAATAAGGGAATAAAATAAGGGAAAAATCAATATCGCATTATCCAATGCTTTCAATGTTTTCCCTTCATCCTCTAATTGTATAATATTTCGAGCTGACGTTCATATCGAATTTCACGTCGGAAAACCAGTCATCGACCTCGACGTCGCGTTCGAGATACACACACAAAGGCTACTCGAGGTTAACTATCGACGGAGAAAGGGTAATAGGGCCGCGCAAGGTCTGTCGATATTTCGACTCGGTCCCGTGCACACTGAACGACAACGTTTGACATTTGACGGAGGATCCATCACCTGCCGTACCCTATGATACTAGTCGGATTTTATGCACTACCGCGTATTCCCCTGTTTCACCTGTTTCCTGGATGCGTTGTAATCGTAGGCGCGTCGCGACGGCTCCAGCCGCTCCATGATCGATGGTATTTATAACGACAGAGTTACGCCAAGCGTTAAACGACCAACCGCGTCCTTTTGCTTTCGTGCGAAATCCTCGATCTTCTGTTTCGAAGACAGCGAGATTCTGCTCGAGTTATAGCTTCTTGTAGAACGACTCTTCAAATGGAACTTGTGTCTATATTTAACGCTGCTACTACTCACCTGTAATGCAAGATGCGTACGAAATTGGTTTTATAAATCATCAGGATAGCGAAAAGAGTTGGTATAATCGACGCAGAATTTTATTTGAAAATTGATCTTCTCTTATCTAATATCAGAATCGAATATCAGAGAAAACCGCAGTTAATCCACAGTTTCAAATAAATACGATAAATCTGATTTTCTGCATTCGTTATCACACGCTTGCATATATCTACCTTTAAAAACCTCAACGTTTGCACCGTTCATATTATTTTACAGAACATCAATCGAGGTCCATCAACGATTCCCAAACCACGGAGACCGCTTGACGGTCAATTTAATCACCAAAAACTGTTGTCATCGAGCCGATCGCTCGAATCGAACATCGAACCGTGCGCTGCGGGTTTCATCAGCTTCCCAATATGTGGCTGGTTAACCGCGACGTTCGTATTTCAAAAGTGGCTGGACAGGCTGCAGTTACATACACGGCGGTGCGATTACGCTCTCATTACGCTGATTTTCAGCGTCGAGAGACAAAAGGCCGTTCGCGCCAGCTCCAGCTTCCGAGCCTCGTAATTTTCACTTTCCACGGCCTCTACGCCGCCACATTCCGCCACATATCACTATACGGGATGAAGGTGCAAATGAAGAGAAAGAGATTTTGGCTGAAAATTCTTGGCAAAAAGAGCCGGCTGAAATTCAGTCCGATACTCGACGAGCTTCCTTTCCTCGTTCTTTTTTATTCACGAGAGATCAGCGTGGTAATTCGCAGTATTAATATTTCTCTTTCTTTATTCTCCTTTCGAATACACTGAACGACATATCGTATTTGTCGTTACTTCAGTTGCTTACAATCGCGATTGTTCTTTTCACAGAGAAATGCGGATATTGTTCGAACGTTTGATTCGTGTCGAGTGCTTTGCAAATAATTTCTATAAACAGCCATGCTGAATGTTAAATAAAGAAAAAGAAAGAAAGAAAAAAAAAAGAAGCAACCGACGCGAAGTCTAATGGAATTAGAAATCCGGGTCAAGCTCTCTTCACCTTATTCCTGTAGCCTAAATTTGAATACCTTCTATGTGCAGGGTATTTCCGTTTCCTTGGTTCGAATTTCTTTAGCGAAATAGTTACGACTCGGTTGGAAGTATACATATACTTCGAAAGTACCGTACAAGAGTTATGGCATTGCTAGTTTCCTGTAAAAGTCGGTCGCGGTCGTCTTTCATCTCTTAATACTTGACGAATTTCCGTGAAAAGTTTAAGACTCGAGTGGAATTCATCTTGTTTGGTCGACAGGCGCGAGGTAACTTCATTCTGTCATTTTTCTTTCGCGTTAGTTTATCTGTTCGGAAGTTTTCCTTTTTCGAGAGATCATTCGATATTTCCAAAAATACTTCCGTGTAAATCTAGAAAGTATCTATGAAACAGTGAACCAACTATCGTTTCCAGTGAAACTGCTCTTCCATTTCAGCGTATTATCTTCTTTTACGAAACCATCGGAAGAAATCTATTTCTTACGTCAATAATCGATAAAAAAAAGACATAATCTCATAACTCAAGAACATTTTGTTCCTGAATGGATGAAATATATCTATACCGTTCTTTAAAGTTACACATCGAGCCAATCTGTTCGAATTTGAAGAGCATCTCAGCCTTTTTTGGACTATCTCGTCGATAGAAGCTCTCTCTCTCTCTTTTTCTTTCTTTCTTTCTTTCTTTCTTTCTTCACCTGCATTTCCCTCGACGATGGTACTAGGTGGTTTACGACACCTTATGCCTTCCCTATAGCGTTGCGTATAATGCTTTCGATTCTTGGGATACCGTAAAAACACACGAAGAATATCTTTCTCGGGGAACAAAGAAAGAGCCAGGCGGGAGAAATACTCCGGAAATGCTTCGACGTCTGCTACACGACTCACGAACAACCATCTCATTGCCCCTGTAAAGTAGCAGTTTTAGGTTTCCCCGAGAGAGCTCTTTCTGTCGCGTTGAACCTCCGCCAATTGAACTACGCATCGTACCGCGGTTCTTTGCTCTAAGTGCACTCTATGTCCGAGTTGCTTCTTCAAGTTACGTTCTTTCTTAAACGAGCAGAAGAATGGTCAACCTTTACAATTATTCTGATTTATGGAAGATCGTGGAAGCCGTAGAGATCGTAAGACACTCATTTAAGTTTCAATAAATTTCAGCTGCTCGTAGAGGAAGCTGCTACAAGTTTTCTTGTTACGACGAGACGTTACGGTGGATTTGCTCCTTTTCGGCACTTCGTATTTCAACTATGTCGTGATGTTGAAATATTAAAAGAGTCTCTAGCGCGAATTATCGTCAAAGAAGAAGAAATTTGTTCGACGTTAAATAAACGCAATTATTAAGATACAAAACTCGTGGTACCTGGTGAACGAAGAAAATGGATTTCTTCGGTGATTTTGAAATATCGAATTTGTCTGTTAATTGTTACCTGTGTGTTATGACAAAGAATCGTCAAAGTGTTCCAAAATTCTAACGAATAAGATCGAAAACACGATTTGGCAGGATTCTCATCGAAGCGAAGTTCGCGTCGACTGCGAATAGAACTTGATGCAAAACTAGTTTAACCATTACGAAGCAACTCGTTGCCCGTAGAAGGAAACTTAGTCGCACATATTTCCCAGAATAACTCTAATTATAGTTGCGGCAAACTTAGATAGGGAAGAGTGCCAATTACTTTTCATCAGGTTTTACCTGCGCCATGTTTGGAGACAAAAAGCGGTATATCATTTTAAACAATGCTGCGAGCGCGATGCATCGTGAAGCAGGATGTCTATGCGCCTGCTTGTTTCACATTGAAACGAAAGAAAATTCTGATACCGGCGTTCGTTTCCTTTTCCTCGGACAAAACGATAAATCACCGGACAAGTTTTCTTGCCACCTGGCTCTCCGGTTGCTGTGATTTCTTTCGATTAATCAAACACGTACATCCGACATACGGATTACCATTAATTTCAACCGTTTCAACGAAACGTTCCGTGACATTCGTCGAATTAATCTTCGTTTTAACGAGAAAAACTTTCCACATCGAGTCCTCCACTATCGTCTAACTTTTTCCGTCGTCTTTTCCTTGAGAATCCTCTAGGCACCCTTCGCGAAAGTGCAAACACGCGTGGCAAGAAAACTCGGTGAAAAATTCACCAAGATTATCAAACGCACAAAAGGTATTGAAATATTTTCATAGAAACTGTTGCACGAGAACTCGATCTCGAAAATATCGAAACATCGAATTCCACTCGATTTCTGTCCATTAACCGACGATTTATTTTACTCGTTCGATCTACCGCGAACATTTCCAAAACGTATGACAAGCGAGAAATAAATCGGGCGCGTGGGAAACCTGTGCAGCTTTCATGGTGGCGATTAAATGAACGCGATTGTACGACCATTAGGGGAGAGAACACGGTTCAAAGACCAGTTTTCGAGTGACGGGTTTGCTGCTTATTCTTTGACCGTGACCGTTTCCAGTCGCTGCTTTCCACGCGGCTCCGCGAGACGCGAGGAGCTTCGTCGCGGCGCTTCCAATTCTCTTCGACTGATTGTCGTTTCATTTATCTTGCAGCGTTATCACGGCGAAACTTTGTCGTGCGACAGGACGGAGACGGAGCACATTTTCGTCGCGCAGCGTGAAAATCCTCGAATTTAGAGCGGTTTAGACGTTGCAAATTATTTGGCGAACGCCGGTCAATTGATTAATGGCGAATTTGGAAGTGGAAAACGGATGTGTTTTGTGAAACTGAAGCTTGATCGTGCACGTGTTCGTAACTTTTTTTTAGAGCGTTGATGCGATCGAGATTTGTTTCAGTTTCGAGGAACCTCTCGCTTCTTTTCGATATAAGTGTTTCTTCTTTCTCAAATAAATCTTTAGTCGCTGTATCGTTTAAATTTCAAGGCAATTTCAACATGATATAACAGATTTATAAAAATGATCTATTCGTGTCGAATCAATTTCTTAAAATATCGTTCGCGTGGTAGGAGACACACCCTACGAAATGATTTCTCTTTAGACAGAAAGCACACGGAGAAAGAGTACGGATTAGAGTACACTGTACAACAGAGTACAGTTAACAAAAACATCGAGTTACTCTCGCGAGGGTAAAACGCAACAGTACTAAAAGGGATTTGTACGGAGTTTGGAGTTTGAGAAAATGCTGCAATAATACAAATTGGTCGTTTTCAAGCTGGGAATATCTCGTTGCGTTCAGGAACAAAGGTTTCATTCTGAATTTCACGTGTCTTAAATTAATCCCTTTGCTAAATTTGGCAAATACATACGCGGAATGTTACTGCAGGCCTCTCGAGTAAATCACTGGATCCTCACGAGCCCGTAAAATCACAATTAATTTAAAGTTAGCTTCGTGGCTTGACCACCTGCACATCACTGTTACGTTAATTTCGCAGATGAAATTCAGAATTTCGTCGTCACTTTTGTGACTCGTGTGGATACGGTGCATCGAACTTGGTCGCGTATCATTGTCAGACTGCAGGTATTTAAATAAATTCGTATTTATAAAAACGAAAACATTGTTCGAAATAAAAGACGCGACTTATCCTTGTTCCATTTTATGGCCATTTTATACAGGGTGGTTGGTAACTGGTGGTACAAGCGAAAAGGGGATGATTCTACGCGAAAAAAGAAGTCGAAAATATAGAATAAAAAATTTTTTTTTTTTTCATTTTTCCATCGAGACAACGATCCGCACGCGTACCGAGCGAAAATTCAAAGTCGATTTTCTCGAAAACAAAGCCTCGAACGAAAGATTTTTATTCTATATTTTCCACTTCTTTTTTCGCACAGAATCACCCCCTTGTACCACCAGTTACCAACCACCCTGTATATTACGTATTTATCTTATTGGTAAATATGATCTTTTATTTTATTTGGTATACCATTTATTTTATATTTCCTCTCATGGTATTAAACGACTATTGCTAAAGACCACTAGACATGCGATAAACGAGGAAGAAAGTCTCTCGGCGTAAAGGTTAACGAAATGGCAAGGAACTTTGTAAGAGGGTCTCGGCAAAAAGGATCATGGATTCTAGTAATCTTGCCTGGTTCTAAGTTTAAAAGAAACTACCCGCTAGTGTCTACTATTCCTCTGTTTCCAAATATACATTAAATTAAGTTCCGGTCCTTTCTCTGCGAACGATTTACCGGACCTTGTTAATCTTCTTGGAAACGTTCCACTAAAACGATATGTCGTTTAACGAGAAGCGTTTAACCGAATTTATATCGCGTATTCGATAAATTCTTGCTACGTAATTCCATGAAACGGCTAGCAGAGATTATTAACGGGAAAATTGCCGTGAATTTAGTAATTGCAAAACAAGATGTTTAAAATACATGTTTTCATGAGTTTGCTAATTCTTGTGTTAATATGTTCATATAATTCATCGTTGATAAAATCATCATTATCTGTGTTACATTTATGCTAACAAATAATTCACGTATCTCTCGCGAGACGTGTCTCTCCATTTCGAAACTTTGCATATTACTTTTGCCTTACAGAAGCTCTCACATTTTTTCGTACTCGGATTCATTTTTTAATGGACAATTTATTTTTTTAAATTCTTATACAATTCTATAGATTCTAATCGCTTTTCGATTAATTGACATATTTTCTTCAAATATTCGGTACATTTACATATCTTTGAATTGAAAGAATAATTCCTATTTCGACATCATAATCATCGATGTTATTCAATTTATAGAAATTTATTTTTATAGTCGTCAAGTAGATCGCAGTTCTCCTTCCAAGTCGACATTACACGAATATTGTCAAAAAACGTGTCTACTCAAATCCAAACACGCACTACGATCCTATTAAATACAATGTATTGTACAAGGAACATTGTCGAATCCGTATCGCATGCAATTTTTTTCGTGATTGGCTATGTTGTAAAAATACACGTCGATATAAATTTAACACGCACGCTGTAAACAAGCACACGAAATGCCAAATTACTCTTCGTTATTAACAAACAAGCGATATATTATCTCGAACAAGATTCACCGAGTATTCACAAGATACGATTCTCGCGTTCCACAAAGTCGTGAAAACGTCATTTCCTTTGCTTTATCGCGTCATCACGCTATGTTTCATAATTTCACAGCGTCGCGAAACTCTTGCTCGTAGGATTTTCAGTAACACGAAATCCCGGATAGCATGCATAACATGCATCTCATACCCGAACGACTCGAAATACGTGTCATTAAATTATTCTAGGTTGCCGGTGAGGCTAACCATCGTAGGGTACATGCAGGAAATTAAAAGGAGATCCGAAGTTCGGGTAGCAACACAGAAGATAGAGAGACACGTGCTGCTATGGCACATTTGGTATTCTTCCGACAGACGGTCGGGTACCTAGGGATGGCAGCTTTTAAAGTAGTCCAACCCCTGTTGGTTTCATCCGTGTTGTAAGAAGTCGAGAGGAAGTTTCCGACCGGAGGAGGATCCGAGGAATCCGCGCTTTCCTCGCACGACCATAACTTCTGTCTCTCTGGTGTATGAAACCCCGAACGAAAATAGCGATCTTCGAGAATCTGGCGAAATTTATTTAGTCCTTATTTTGAGTACGCTGCATAGATTTTCTGAGAAATGAATTTTTCCCGAAGAAAAACGAGAATACGAGATAGTATGCGACGTTCTGTACTGTACGTTATCGTTCGAGCGATACGTCTATTACGTTATTTCTCTTCTACCGTAAGAGTTGAGTAAGGGTTCCTTGATATTACGTAAGATTTACGAATATTGTATCATTGTTTACGAATCGTACGCACGTTTTTCAATGATTGGAGCAATTCACTTTTCCAGTCGTTCATCTTGAGAATTGTGGATCTTAATCGACGAAATAAAAGTAAAGCAACACTAAGGTTACGCTTAGAATTCATATTATAATAGTTTTAGATTTATTTAATAAACGATTTCCAGCATCGTCGTCGATATACATTTGCACGCGTCTCAGCGTTTTCTTTGTCTCGCCATCTTCCATACCACACCGCCAATGGAACAGTTACATTCGTCTGTTTTTCGAGACGCTGTGTACACACATACTTCCATACACTCGTATTTGCATACGTGTGTCACTACTACGCGGCTAATGTAGTCTAGCCCATAAAATTATACACATCTCAATAGTTCATAACGATTTGAAAATTATTGTCAGCAACTTTTACGGAAAGTAATAAATTAGCAGTTCTATTTTAACCTGCAAACCAACGGTATGTATCAAGGGAGATTTGTTAAAAAAATGCACATATTTTGGTGGAAGTGGAACTCGTTGGAGTAGCTCGATAACCGCGAGGAAAAGTAGTCGTCGCGAACCTATGCGGATCGAAAGTTTCCGCGACAGGCAGGCGCATCGGTGTAATTTCATTCAGTCGATTCAATGATTCGTAAACAATGATACGGCTTTATCGCGCACGCCGACGTCCACAATGAATACATTATGCATGACGGGAACAGAATTGCCCACGATCCTATTGTTCCGCGACGAAACAGGGGCGCTAAGACCGCGTGCAAGCAACTTTTGTCATCGAAAACGCATCCTCCCGTTAACCCACCTTTTCTCTACCTTCCTCCGCGATGTTACACAATGAAAAAGAAAGAAAAAAAAAAACACAGGAAGAAAAATATCCTGCTTTTTTTTCTCCTTGAAGATTTATCGCGAAACTGTGGTAGCTGGCGAATGGTCATTTTTTAAAACGACGCTTCTTTCATTCGTGGAAATATCGAGGGAGATATTTTAAAATGTCGAAAGGTCTCACCTTCCAATTTTTAGTAGAAATTGCTGGAAGGAGTGACGTCAGTGCGTTCAGTGTCCTACCTGAGGCAGGACGGTTCGAATCAATGGAAAGTAATTCGCGTCTCAGTGACACGGCCATGAAGAAAAGTCAGGCGTAAATCAGCGACCCGATGGAAATGGGTTAAATCCGCATCGATAGCGTCCTCCAGCGGAAAAGAGAGTCGATAGAAAAAAGGTACAAAAGCTTGCTCTAGTTCGTTTGGTTTTTATTATCCCGTAGAATCCTCTTCTTTTTGTCACCGTCTGTCGTCATTGTTCTTTAATTTTCTAAAGCGACAGGCAACCTTTTGTTTGGCCATTCTTTATCCAAGTTTTTACACATTTCGAGAAAACTAAGAATCGCTAAGAATCATTAAGATTCCATTAACGTGATTAGAGGACGGTTCCCGATAGAAAGAATATCCGATAGCTTTCTGCTGTTTTCCTTTTCCCGGTGTCTCCTAATATTCCTTTTATCTTGCTTAAAACATTTTACGTTCTGACTCGTAGCCTTTCGATCTTTCGTCTTATCTCGAAAATCTTGGAAAGTTTCCTCAGGGAACGACTTACCAATCGTTTCGAAAGACGGTCGCAGGAATCGTCGTTTCCGCGTCAGAATATCCGTATTACAGAAGATTTCATTGATTTTATATGACGGGATCTGTGCTTCGCAGACGATAGAAAGAAAACACATCCGGCCTTGTTTCTCGGCTCGTTGTTCCTCTTTACACTCCAATTCTCCGCAAATCCCGCTCCTGATTCTTCCCTTCCTTGTCTCTCGTCGCGTTGCTCTTCTTCAAAAAAACGATCAAAATTGCGAGCTTTCACGCGCTCGAAACCGAGCTCGCTCGCTTCGTCCTTCACGGCGAACATTGAAAAGAGAAAGAGCGTGAAATCTTCGCCATGATTCGAACTTTTTCCTCTTCGACCTTCCCCTTGATCTTCTCCTCGCGCGAATAAAACGTCGAAACCTTGGAAAGCGGCGCTGATCCGTGCATTCACCGGCACCATTCGTGCGACTTCCAATCGCTGACAGGGGAGTTCCGTGCGGATCATCGAGTCTTCTCTCGACTACGATCCATCGACAGCTGGTTTCGCCGTAAAAGGCCCGAATCACCAGCGTCGGATGCACTCGTCAGGAACGTGCTTTCGTATTCTACGCTTTTACGCGTTCCATAGCCCCCATTTCGCGCGTACACTATGGCAAATGACAAGGGGAACCGGCAGAGATAACCAGCTCGAGAGTATAGCGGGAGAACGAACATCGAGGGGAGAGCTTGAAGAAGGGGTTATTAACCGGTAGAACGTCGGCTCACGGGTCATACAGAGACACGTCTCTGTTCGCTAAAAATATTCTTTTGCGAATAGACGCCGGTCGAAGGGAAGAACGCCGCAGCTGACGACCGCCGAAACGAGATTATTTTCGCGACTTTGCAAGTACCGTGATGTCTTTCGTTTTACCGCTTTCTTGAGTACAATTTCAACACGGTCATCAGTCAGTGGTGTTCGCGCAGAGTGTTCTATTTAAATCAGCACGCTCGGATATCTTTGAAATTGTTGATGCTACTGGGAAATGTTCCAAATGAAAGTTAGGAGGGACGCGTTATGTGAGACGAGTCAAGATACGCTTGTAACGAAATCATATATTTTTTAATATATCGCTCGATTTAGCGTGCGATTCAGTTTTCATAAAGAACATCCGAAGCTACGCTTTTAAATAGTAGCTGAGGTACTGATATCTTTTTAAACTTGGTATTCAAGAAGTACAAGTACGTCCAGTTTGAAATACGTACACCTCGGTATAGTTTCTAGCTGCTGATAGAGAACGAAATATTTCAAGTTCATCGCGAAAGTAGAGGAAGAACGAGATGGTAAAGATTTTCTATTATGATATCGCGACGATTTAATTACGGATAGGACAATATTTGCTAGAATATCCATCGGTGGGCAGTGAAATATAACGTGACGGACGAGGAGGCAACGTTCGTGGATAGTGACAAGATTGATTGCGCGCGTTAACTCATAAGCGGTGTTATTGTAATTAACATGGACGACGGTAGGCCGGCAACGGTAGAGATGCATCGAACGCGGTAATTAATTTTCGTAGTCGGGTATCGCGAGATTCACGCGCATCCCTCGATCGAGCCTCAGCCAGGGTAGTTTCCTCTGCAAATAGTGCTTCGCCGATGAATAAGTTTGCGTCGTTAATACCGAGACAACTCGCTGCCACCTCCTATCAAGTTTTCCTAGCGAACAATCTCGACGAGTTTACGCTAACAGCTAATAGTCGAAAGATTTACCGAGTCTTCTCGAACGTTCGTTCCACCGACCCAACGTGTTTCTTCGGAATTGCCACTACCCTAGCCGTTTCAGTCCCAAGCAGCAGCTGAATCGCGCTGTTTCGATTTTGTGTCGAAAAGTCCCGGTACATTCGAACGCTACGGACGACTGACGGTATTTTGTATTTCGTTGTTATCTTCTCAATAATTTTTATTGAACAAAACCTGAAATATTTGTAAACTAATAATACGCATATGTAATAATTGCCGCTTGATTCGTTTCGTGGTTGAATTTAACGTAATTTTATATATCAAGGATTGTCGATAACTGGAAGCTTGGTATCTCTCTTTTTATGTTGCTCATCGAAAGACTGAAAGTCACTGAAATTAAATTATGAAAATATTTTAAAGACTTCTATTCGATACACTAAAATACATCTTGTTAAAATAAGATACTTTTGAACGGAGGTGGAGGCACGTGAAAAGAACGTATATCGATTTGTACTGGCAAACAGAAGTTACCTTGACTTTCGTTCGATTCCCGTTGGAACTTGTTCCGAACGAGGCGAGATCGATAAAACCGATCATTGGAAATGGCCAAGACCGAGCTAAACCGATCGAGACTAATCAATTGGCCGGAAATGGTCCTAATGTAAACCCGACCATCGCCTCTTGGACAAACACGAGATATTCCGAGTGTCTGGTGGCAGAGAACCTGTCATTTGTCCTCGGCCGATCGATCGCTTCGAGGAGGGATTGTGCCAGGCTTCGATTGTCTCCTGAAAAATTAATTAACTCGCCGTAGAACCTGTTTAGCCCAAATGGAATTTCAAAGTTTGATCATCAAATATGTATACATATACATATATTGAACATTTTCCTCGCAAATAGATTTGTGAAAAAAAAGAAAGAAAGAGAAATAGGAATTTTACTATTCTACCAAATAAATAATAATAGAAATATTCCGAATAACAAAATGTAAAAATAAAAGGCTAAACTTTGTTACTTTTTACACGCAGGACGATGGTTCGAATAAATGTTCATTTATTCGTCGAGGAAAATTCAACAATGTCCAGCACGGTAGAATTCCAAGCTCCTAAAATCCAAATATTATATTTACGCCATCGTTGAAAATGTTTCCTTTGGCTTTTAGCGGGAAGCTAGAAAACGCTAATACGCGGAGACACTAATATCGGCCGCGATGCTCGGCTTATTTCCACAGTCCATTCGCGGTGTCCGGAGGAAATAACTCAGACTTTTTTCGGTAGCTCGAACACGCTCGTTCCGCAAGTTCTTCGTTTTTTCGCGGACGATTTTCGAGGAATTAAAGCGACGGCGTTCTCGGCCACGTGTCGGCGAAAGTTTTAAACGGTCGACACAAGCCGCCTTCTCGTGAAACGCGCTCTCGCGGGCCAATTAAATTTTGCTGCCTCCCTTGGGCCGAATAAAAGAAGTCTTCCCCTTGTGCGTTTTCCTTCCCTACAAAGCTCGGATTTTCTACGAAATTCCACGTTTTACCATACAATTCTTCTTTACGATGCTTAAATGTACTGAACGTTCGATGCATTAACCCGCTCGCTAAACTTCTCCTTACCGATAACGTAACGTGGCTTTTCCACAAAAGTTTGAACCGAAACAATTCATCCTTCTAACATTGTTATTTCTATTGCATTTTCCTTTCTTCTGGAATAAATGAAACGTAGCGGCGCATGAGTTACAGGACATTTCAAATTATGTTGTTGTTTTGCCTCGGAGTATCAAGATCGTTAGATTACAAGTAACGCAAGAACAAATAAACTCCGAGCAAAACAATGTCGCCGCTACGTGCAACCGTCGAATGAAGACGAGTTTGAATTTTCCGACTCTCCGCCGACCAGTATAAATAAACAGACGCGATCGCGTGCGACACAGTATCGAGCAGTATCGACGAGCTATCTAAGAGTTATCGACGAGTATCTAGCGAGCATCTATCAAGTATTAATTAGCAATCTTTACGATTTATACACTGTACGAGCGACTTAGCGAATATAGCCTGTTTACTAACTTATTATTTTTTAAATATATTCCACGGTTTCAACAACAAGCAATAACATTTAATAAATCTCACGACCAAACATCCGCTATACAAATCCTCTCCACAGAAATTAACGCGTGATATCGTGATAAAAGTAATTGTTGCGTCGTTAATTTGATCGATCCAGTGCTTTCTTTCCCGTAACAGTTATAATCGACGCGTTTCAGGATATTTTATAACAATTTTAAAGGTTCTTCTTCACATACACGACACGTAACATGAATATGAATCGCGTCCTCGCTAAACTTTCGCAGAACTTTTTCCCCGCTTGTTTTACATGTTTGAATAATATTTGCAAAAATATACAACACTGGGTCAATTACACGAGTTCGCGCGAGTCTCTTTGTAAATGTTGCAATTAAATTGTCACGCTTTGAATCGTTTCGCCTCGAGTTAAATTGGACTCGGATCCCTCGTGTGAATCGCAGCCCATTTAGCGCTAAACCGTTGCTCGTGGCTATTTCGATGGCTGAGTTTCTTGGTCAAGGTCGACGAGTCTAGGTTCCGAAATAATTAAGAATACCTCGTGACTACTCTTTTCGCGTTAAGTCTCTGTTATTAAAAGAAAGAGAAAAAGAGACAAATATAGCGTGCCGTTAAAAAAGAAAGTCACATAAATACACAAAACTATAAAAGAGAAACATAAAAAAAGACCGTGTGTCTTATTTTTCAACGGTAACAAACGACCAGTTATATGTTTTCAGACAAATCGTAGTAACAAAAATCCTATTTTATCCTGGCCGCGGCAAGCATAGAAATTCGCGGCAGCAAAAATGGAGAAAAACTCAGTCGCTGTCGCGTGCACAACTTCCATCAAAGCCCTGTTACAGCATCGAAAACTGGGAAACAATCCACCCTCGTGTTCCCTCGATATTTCGTTGTCAGAATAAAGCGTGGGATGTTTACGCCAGAAAACTGCTGCAACTACAGCCCAGCGAGAGATCGACATCGCGATGAAGCTCACGCAGCCTCTGCTTATCGAGTCATTTTTCGCCCACGGAATTCCCGATGCGCCCACGTACAACCACCGTAAGATGCATAAACTTTCCAAATTGCGTCTCCCTATTAATACAGGCGGCATGTATTCGAGCACATTTGCGACCGCAGCCAACGCTACGCCGTGCTTTGATCACTCGCTTTCGTAACTCCCTGCCCCGCAAACGCCGGCGAAGTGCATTAACCGGATGAAACGGAATTTCCGAGTGTTACGTCGCGGTCCGCCCGCAACCGCCGTGTCCTTATCGCGAAAGTAACAACCTGAAATCGCGAAATATTTCAACCTTACGAATCTGCGTCTGACGTTTTTCCGTACGCTTTTGGCTAATATTACAAGAAGATGTGCTGTTTTACGTATCAAAACGATGGAACCTGGTTCTTCGAAGATTCGGTAATCTCGGATCTTTGAACGATAGAAGAATAGGATCGATGAGTAACCAGAAATACGTACAAGGAAATAAATAAACGCGTACTGGACGCTAGTAGTTGACACATATTGGATTGGCAACTAAGTGATTGCGGATTTTGTCGATACCACCTAATGACAAAATCTGCGATCACTTAGTTGCCAACCCAATATAACGCTAGCGTCGCGTCATCGATCGCTGTGACGTTCAGTTGATCGAAAACTTTGAAATTGTATCGTAGATTGTACGATTAATAGAAAACTAAAGTTTGCACGTTTCGAGCGAAATATTTGAGACATTTTTGAGCGAACAAAGAAGAATTTTTCCAGGGGAAAGCGTAGTATGTCCTAATCTAACAGCTACAGAGTAATTTTTGTCTGGTATGACCAAATATGTCGTATCACGTAGCTTTTGTAAAAGATTGATAAAATAGTGTTCAGCGTGCGAGGTATAAATCTTCTTTTCGAGGATTTAATTTACGACCGTGCTATATTGTTTTCACGTAGTATATACATGCGTAGTTGGGATCTGACGATCCGAGATTGGCATGATTTAAAAATAACAGGCACGGGAAAACAACGCGGTGTCCTATGAAAGCATCGATGCCGGTGGTAGATTATTTTTAACGGGTTAGAAGGTTTTGTTGCTTCACGGTCTATCAATATTCTATGTGTAATCGCTGGATAACGGAAGCTGTATACGATAGGAAAAACGTAGCGATAAAAATTCAACGACACGAATTTATAAAATGGGAATGCCCTTCCACCTTTTTTACTTGCATTTTAGCTCGATATAAACGATTATCGACGCGTCAAATTATTTCCTATCAATCGTATGTTTTGATACATTTTCCACAAACTGCTGGAAAAGCGGCGACAGACAGTGAATCGTGTCTAAAATATATACGAATGTATATAAAGACGTATATACGATATAATTCGCATTAGTTGAAACGTTGACCACATTTACAAAAACTATTCTTCGACACTAACGCAATATTAGGATCAACCAATTAAAGAATAGATTTTTGGAGATCTGGTGTACGTCCAATGATCGTGAAAAATTGGTACTCGCGCAATGAAACATAACGTCGAAGCGACAGTAAAAATTGATTTATGGCATTTACCTAGAAAGTTAGGAATAGCATAAATCTGGTTATTTTGCAGACATACTGTGTCTTTTGATGACCACGGTAGCTATAATTTCACGGTTGTGCATTTTATCGTAGACTTACCGAATACAGAGAACATTGAATGTAAAATGGGAGTTGGCCGCGGACGCGGAACCATCGGAAACGAATAAAGTTACTCGAAGAATTTTCCGCCTCTGCTGACTTCACCGAGAAAGTAACAACATCACTGCAGGAAGTTAGTCCGATTTTTCGATGGAAATGTTTAAACGGGATAATAAATATCTCTGGGCAACTACGTGACCCGTCTTCAGAACGAGCAGTCCGGTCCATCCTTTCAACCAATCTTGTCACCCACTTCGTTCTCTTTCTTTTGTCCTTGCGCTCTTTCTTCCGTTTTCGTGCCAGCCACTTCCTTCCCTTCCTCGCCTCCTTTTTTTCTCTTTTCTCCTTTTTTTTTTCTTTTTTCAACTAACCAGTGGCGCACGTTTTCTTCGACCACCCTCACCCCGTTCGTCGTTTGAATTTTAATCCTGTCCCTGGAACGTTCAATTGTCGAACGTCACGAGACTTTCTTCGCGGTTTCTCACGGCGAGTGTTTCTGTTTCGCCAAGCTGGGACCTGTTCCGATTCGAAGCGCGAACTTTAAAACGCTTGCCAGAGTTTCCATTTTCGATTACTTTTCGTGAGTTTTTTCAAGCCGATCCAGTTAACGCTCGACAACTTTATTATCGTTCCTCGTTCGCGAGATTCATCAGAGTAATTGTTACAGTTTGAAGAGAAAACACCGTATATTTCGTAATTTCTCGAGGGGAAGGAATTAAATTAACCGTCACACTCCACGAAGCACTCTCCTTTGGTGGCTGTTCTGACTTAACCTCCCTTCAGCTTTCCAAACTTCTGTCGTACCTTTTTCTTTCTCGCCGTATAGCTCGCGCTTTTTCTCCCTGATCCTTTTGTCATCCTCCTCGTCTCCTCGCCTAGAATAACGAGGAGAATGTTAATCCGAAAATTGCCGATCTCGACACCTTCTTTCGCTTCTTCTCTCGCTTCTCTCTTTCTCACCGCGTCAGCTTTATTTCTCACGCGCGGACACAGGATCGTGAATATTTTGCCCGACCGATTGAATATGGAATTTCCTCCGTTGCGCTGAATATTCGATTGGATTCCGCGTAACTCACCTGATATCCCCCTTTGTTCACGCTTTTTATAATGACGACGGCCTTTTCCCTGCCGACGTTCGCGAAACAACGAATCCAATTATGCTTGTTCTTTGATCTTTTCCCAGTGACGTCATTCCACCCTCCTCCGCCCCTCTGTTTCCCGTATTACGCGTTCACTACTTTATGATTCGTTTGTGTTTTACGTTTTTATTGTATTATGTTATGTTCCTTTCGTTGTTCGTATTTCTTTCCCTCTTTTTACGCTTGACGTTCTCCAAAGCTCGTACAAGGACGGTATACATTTCATCTTATTTTCCGAGTTAATTTATATTAATTCATATTGCGTTCATTTTCGTCTGCTGAAACCGCCACGAGTCGTTTAATTACATTGGACATTCTTTTATTCGGGAATTTATTTTTCAAAGTTTCCGTAATAATCGTTAATTTATTTAATTTGCGTTCGCGTTTGATTAAAGTATTTGTTTAGTCGCGAAAAATCGCAGAACATTCGTTCGATCGTAATCGCAGAGACGAACTAGAATCTTCAAAAATATGAAACGCCAAATGTCTGCTTGGTATTTCGAAAAGATAATTCTTCGTTACATTTGTTCTGCTGCAAATTTACACCGAGTTTCGACGCACGAAAAAGTTAATAATCGTTAATTTCAAGTTTCTTGTACTTCTCCTACGGCAGTCTTTTCCTACCTCACGATTTATTTCTGAATTTTCCCGGCGTCTCTCATCTTGATTTACACTTTTATTCTTCTTCCTAAATGTTTGTCCACCGAACATTACCATAGCTCGCAACAGTTGCATAAGAAAAATAATCGGCTCTTTCTTCTGGCCTGCTGTTTCCTTATTCTCTTCGAAACTACTTTAGCAGTATTTTCGCCAGCCCCTTTCCACCGTTTCGTAGTTCCATCATCGTAAAGCTCGACGCGAACGAAAAATTACTTCAACGCTGTATTACCTGCTGCCTCTGTTTCGTTGGCTTCTTCTATTCTTTACATCGGCTTTCTTTCTTCTTGCAACGCTGATCAAGCCTTCTAAGAAATATTCCGCATCTTCCGCCTTTCTCTTGCACCGTTACGTTTCGAGTTAATTCCAACCCTTATCTTTTAATTGCGCACGTCGTACGATGAATCTTAATTACCTCGGCCAACTATTTAATCGGTCGATTCTCCTTGATCCTCGGAGCCTAGCCAAGAGCTTCGTAGCCTCTTCTCGTTATTCCTTTTCATTACGAAAATTGCCAACACACCGCTCCTCCAACTATTTCGAATCTACATTCAGCTTTCGTTAAACACAAGATGTATTAAGTTGTCCGAAAAGTTTCTTTCGTTTTATAAGGAAATAATAGACGCACAATGTTTTTTTGTTTTATATTAGTTTATCGAATTATACACGAACGTAATAATAGAAATAGAACGAAATGGATCATATCTGATTCGTTAAAATAATATAAAACAGAAATTGTCGTTCGTCTATTATCAAACTTATGAAACGAAAGAAACTTTTCGGACAACCTAACAAGTTGGTGAAAAAGCACTAACTCTTTGAGTTATTCTATTTATTTCGAAGATTGCAACACGTCTAATGATGGTTAAACGGTATGAAGAAACGTTGATTAATTTAATCTAAATTATCGATATATTTTAATAGTTGTAGATATATTTCGGTTAAATACAAGTGAAAATAAAAGATAATAATATCTTCCTGTGGCATTAATAAATTTTTGTCCGACCCCGAGGGATTAGTTTACCCTGTTGTTACTCTGCGCTGGATCTAAGCTTCGATATATTTAACATTTTGAAGGCACAAAGCGGATATTAGTCTAAAAGCAGATACTTTGTTGCACGTGAGCCGCACTGATTAAAGCCCCGGTCCACCTTGCAACTTCTTGCAACCATCTGTGCATTTTATTCCTACGTTCTACGTTATCCTACGCAAACCACACGAGATATTCCCTTTTCGAACTTGTGTTCTCGAAAGCGGACAGCTTTTACAAAGCCAATGCACCTCGAGGAAACGGAAAATATTCTCTACACACAGAACCGCTAGTCTCTGCCTCTTTTATCCATGTCCTCGAGAAAAACACCATCGTGCTTCTCTCCTCCCAGCGTTCTCTGCATCCCTCGCTTCTTGTTTGCTCCCTTTTTCCCTTGAAATCTTATTGTTTCTTCGCCAAGTCCCCTACTCGAAGGCTAAACCCGGTGCTAGTCGAAGAAAGGCACTTGTGGCGCTCCCATTCTTCACGATTCTCCTCCTTTATTGTCTTTCTCTCGGTACTCGTCCACGGAATCGAATGAATCGAGCACGGTCCCCTTCTCGTCCCTTCGCTATCATGATTAATTAAAGCATTTTTCCTTTCTCCGTTGTGCTACGTCGGCCCTGAATACGTTTAGCATCTCTCCGCCAACTTCGCTTTGCTATTTCAACCTGTTTTTTCTTTTGCGAAGCTATCGAACGATCATCGATATTCGCTGCATCGATTGGATACCCGCTACGAGTTTTTACATTCTACGTCAGAGACTCTTCCCTGACTTTCGTTTTCTAAATATCACTCGAAACTTGGTTCGACCTTTTCAGATTCCACGTTGAATTCGACTTAACATTCGATCATAATTCTTCTCAGTTTTATGTAAAACATCGTGAACGTTGTTACATCGCTACAGCATAATAGAAATTTCTCAACGTATCAGGTTGTCCGGAAAGTGTCTTTCTTTTACAGACACGTGTTTTACAACGACGCATCTTTGTACGAACATTTTTTTTTTTATTAAAATTTACAATCAATTCTCGCACTGAGAATTTTCAGTAATTTTTTCTGGCGTGGCGCAGTGACATGGCTAATTATTTATAGTAAGTTAATACTTATTATAGATAAGTATAATTTATAAGTAAGTATTATAAATAAGTAAATATTACTTGATTTAAATAACTAATCGAATCTAGCGTTTAGGTCTAGCGGGTAGTGTCTCTTCAGCCTGCGGATCTGGTCCGACGTATCAAGTAGTCCAGTAATTAGGGAGTTTCGATGTTTGTTGACTCTTTCGCTACATCTGTCGCTACATTTTGCTATTTCCTCTTTGACTGTTGATATCTTGAGGTCGCGATATATTAGTTCGTTGGTGACATACCAGGGTGCATTTATAATGGATTTTGGCGTTTTAGATTGGAAGCGTTGAACTATTTCAATGTTGGAATTACTTACGAACATGAAACCCAATCTGTCGAACGTTGTGATCTTTAGTTCGATAGAACAGAATGGATCGTGCGTAATTCGACAAAATAATATAAAACGGAAAATATTGTGCATCCATTATTTCCTTGTAAAACGAAAGAAACTTTCCGGACGACCTAATAGATGCTTTGCTGGTTTTGAAGATATCAAAATATTTCTTTATTAGATATTTCCTATTTTTAATATATAAAAATATATAAATTATATAAACATAAAATAATTAAATATTTATTTCCACTACCCAGCCACCCATTCTTGTTCCCAACTTTGTACGCAACTGTAATAACTCGGATCGTAAATAGTTGAACAGCCGCTAATCGATCTTCGTAGTTAAGGGATTAACTCAATTTTCAACGTCTTGACTGATTCAATATTTAACACAAACGCTACTTAAGCTTCGAGCAGATGAAGCGTCGATCGTTCACGCGAACGATACACTGTCAGTTTCGAGCTGACTCGCCATTCATCATCGGTGTGCCAAGCATCGCTGAAGCAACACGTTTCAAAGGACCTCGAGGAATACGAATGGAAAAGAGACGCTGCAGGCGTGCAATCAGCGGTTCTCAACCTAGATATAACCAAGAGACCGATGGACGGTGAAGCGTTTTGGGCGATCCTTTGTACTCTCTTAATCATCGTCTCTTGTTTCTTTGACTCGTCTAGCCTCCGGGCTTCTCCGTTCCACTTCTCTTAAATTTCCACCATAGAACAATAGATCGTGTCCGAAAGTTGTTCAGAGAACAAACCCTTTCGGAAGAGAAATTTTCGTACGAAATAACTTTCGCACGATACGAAGGAACACAACGTTAGGGTTCGTCGTTATGTTCGGCTTCCTTCCTCTTCTAGAGGAGAACAGAGAAATAAATGTTATCTCTGAAAAGCAGCAGTTGTCCTGACCATGATGTAA
Organism: Bombus vancouverensis nearcticus; assembly: GCF_051014615.1. Classification (NCBI taxonomy): domain Eukaryota; kingdom Metazoa; phylum Arthropoda; class Insecta; order Hymenoptera; family Apidae; genus Bombus; species Bombus vancouverensis. Next base: position 18,425,831 of record NC_134913.1, read on the forward strand.
GCGATCAAGACCCTAACAAAAAGAAAGAGAAACTGTTGTACGAAAGACAACAATGGCGTGGCAGAAGTCATCGAAAGAAAGTGTCCGAGGAGAATATCTAGATCGTCGTAATCTCAGCCTTGTGCAACTCGACACGGCTAACTAGGAACGCGTGGAGGGTTGGTGGCAGGGTCCCGCGGTTGTTCTCGGAAGTAAACGGCCGAAGCTTGTTTGCGTTGATCGTTATCGTTATCGTTAGTTAGCCGAGGGTTATTTCGTAACACCAGCTCGAAATGAACGGCACTCGCAATCGGCCTCGAAGATTTTAGTCGTCCGTCGACTGTAAGCCAGTTTTACCCACCGCTGTGTATTTTAATTACCGCAATTACCTATTTCTTGTTCCCACGTTCTAACGAGATTAGTTCGAGTTCAGCAAATGAGAGATTAAACGCGCGAAACGAGGAAAAAAAAGCGAATAAAATACGATAGACGATGTATAATATCTTGCGATTATCAAAGCTAGCGTTCTCTCGCAGAGTCTTTAATAAAAATTTAAAAATTTTTAATCGCGTTACACTCGCGACACTGAACGGTAGTTTATATGCTAATTATTGCCGCAAAACGAGAAGATAAAGGAAAGGAAAGCCTGTATGAGCGAGATCGTATAACACAGGGAACGCGATAAAACGATTTCAGCGCGCATCTAAAGACTGTCGAAGAGGCTACGAAGCGTGATAACAGAACGACACGAATTTCAAAAGTGGCGGAGAAGTTGAAGGGATTTGCGAATGGCCGGAGGGTGCATCGAGTCGGATCCTTAAAAACGCGATATCTCGCGCGAAGAGGCCCTTATCGGTTCGCTAGAAACTCTGTGAAAGAAGATCGATCACCTGGAAATAATGGAGCCGGGCTGTTTGGCCGCGTCCATTGTTTATGGCCCACTCCCGTTTCCAACTTTTTCCCAGAAAATTCGAGCGCTGAATCATTCACAGGATCGGTTATCCGACTCACCCTCTTTCGAAAGGTAATTTCGGAGAAGCAGGGACCTTTCACGGAATTACTTATCGAGTCTGTCAGCGGTAATTGGAGCCTTTTTTTAAATCTCTCGGCAAATAACGAGCACTTTAATTGTATCGAATTTTATCGAACTACGGGAAGGTTCTTAACGAAGAGTTAGAAGAGAAACTGTTCTTCTCGCGACATTTCAGATATCAAATAAAGTCTTGAAATTGTATAAAATCATTCCAACGATACGATATTTCACGATGGTTCACGGTGCGTATCGTTTTAAAGAAATGCAAGGGAAAAATATCGAAAGTCGGACACGAGTGAAACGAACGAACCCGATAGCTGCTTACCCCGCGAGCCGAGAGAATTAAAGGAATTACAAATGACGATTCGAATTAAAGGCGAGTCGATTCGCTTTAAGGGCGCCGCGAGAGATGCAACTTTCAATTTGTTGTTTTTCTTCCGTCGAGATAAAAGCTGATCGACTAGCTGACAGACGCTCGCTCTTTTATCGCTCGTTAATTACGTTTCCATCGCGAATAATTCCGTTGTACTCGCGTTCGATTATAATTCCGTTTGTACTTGAATCGCTGGACCACCTGAACGAAAAGACACGAAGAGGAATAAAGGAATAAAGGGGGATAAAAGGAGGATAGAGGGTGTATTACAGCCCCGGGGAAATCAGTAAGACACCGCCACGAATACTTGGCAACTTTTTCAGAAAACTTTTTATTCCGCTCGAGGAAAAGAGTAGAACGAACATGTAAAGTCCCTATGCCTTTCCATCTCGGGTATTTCTCTTTTGTCTTCTCTCCACTCCTAAACCGTCCCTCTTCTACCCCCTTCCTGTTCTCCGTTTTTCTTTTATGCGCTCGGAGAAAATGAAAAAGTAAAGGATTATTTCCGGCAACCCTGGTAGCGATCTCCCTGGTGCGCCATTTGTTCGGCCATTATTTCGTTACGCTCGTAAATCCATCGGCGATTCGGATGCAACGCAATTGATCGTACGAATTTTGCATGCGTTGCATCGTTGTACGCAAAAAAAAAAAAAAAAAAAAAAGAAACGAAAAGAATGAAAAATCTATCGATTCGAGGAAAAGGAGCGGAGACAACGCGAGCGGACAAGAATTGAAACTGTGAGAAATGTCTCTCGAGGAAAGTTGATAGCGTCCGGTTCAAAGTGGTTCGAAGTTTGTCTTCGACTTCCGTCTTCCTTATCGCGGCCGCTTTGGAAAAATGTGGCTGAAAAAGGGGTGAAGTCTTTGAAAGAAAACGAAACCCGACAGAAACTTTCTCAATTCGCTAAGTGGCCGGGAAGCGAGCGACTACTTTTTCAATGACCGCGAGTTTTCACGATTAATTAAAGGCAGAATTTCGACTTTCCGTCACTCGATGAGAAGACAGAAAGTAGCTTCTGTCGAAATAATGGAAAAATAAAGGCGAGCAATCTTCTGTTCCGTTAACGAGCTTCGTTGTAAAATCCCTTTTGGCCCGCTACAATTTCCTCCCGTTGAAGAGAAAAAAAAAGGTCATCCTCGACGAGATTGTCCCGCGAAATCGTCTTACTTCGGGTTCAAAGAGCTGCGAATATTCCGCGGTTGAATCCTCGGCCGATGTAACTTTCGACCCTTTTTTCCCCTTGTGCGAGTGTCTTTAACCGCTCCGCATTCGCATTGTTTTTTTTCACGGCCCTTGAAGAAAGGTCAGCGAATTGCAAAGGGTCGCAGAATGTTCAGGGACCTAAGCGAAGAGGGGTATCTTTCATCCTCAGATAGGGAGGGGTCTTCGAGGCTTGGAGCGTACTCGAGGAATCTCACAATGGCGATTAAGTAGGTGCGCACTCAGACGTCCCTCACCCTTCATGGAAAAACTCCCCCGCGGTCTTTGCGCGCCGTTCTTCGATTCAACCGTTCCCTCTTCCTTCGCCAACCCTCTCTGGCTTCGCGAATGTGAAACCGAGCCCCTGTCGCCGCTCTGAATTCGTTGAAGCTTGAAAACAGCGAAACCGCATCACTTTAATTTCATGTCTTTTTGTGCAAATTCGCTTAGAATTTCTATAGAATTTTGAAACTGAAGATGGTGAATGGCAATACACGCCACACACACACACAAAGATGTACAAATAATATTTAGACAATTTATCGTTCGTTAGGAAATACGAACGAAGATTAAGATCGAGTATCTGGATAGCGAAATCGTTGAAAGAAAAATCCGCTTCGAAAGGTCTAAAGTAAAAATGGCTGTTCTAAAAGCATCGAATTAATTTTCTCGTCTAATGTATAGGAACGTACGGAGAAAACTATTTTAACGAAAGCAATTTATATACTACGATTGACAGCACTTTCGAACTAACACGCTTTCGACACCATCTCGAGAAACGCGTATTTTCGATACATCTTCCTCGACCAGAACGTCTCGTCAATCATGATATCTGTGCTGGAAAAACAAGTAGCAATATTTTCCAAATAGTTCTCTATGCTGTCGCAACAGACGGATCAGACAGTCGTCTGACTAAAACTTTCGTCTAATTAAAATCGTAAATCAGACAGGTTAACGTGGCAGTTTCGTCGATAGCGAGTTAAGCTTCCGCTTCGATTGCCTTGTCGCGCGAGATAGACTGTTCCACGGGTTATCTGAACTTCCGAGACACTCAAGTTCCTCGTAACAAAGCTTTCGAACGCTTGTCGAGCAAATCCGACGTCAAGGCGTCTTCGAATTTCAATCGTCGATACTTTCGGTCCAACGATCTGCCTCCGCGCTTTCCATCGAATCTCCCACGTGCACGACGATAATTTGAAATCCTTTTGTCTCGAGAAATAAGGAATATTAGATATTCATTAAAGTTGCAATTACGAAAGAGCGATTAAGTTTATGTTAGATTCATAATCCGCACGTGATTCCTCTGTTACTTTTTAGGTCAGGATATCGATACGCGTGTTTTGTTATTTCATTCGCCGCTAGGAAAGTTTTCGATTCTTGAGAATTAATCGAACATTCGGAATTTTCTCCGTGTTGTAGTAACAACAGTCGACGTATTACAAGTAAAATCTCGAATTGCACGATTCCAGGTGATTAATCTGGTTAAACATGGACTAATTTCATCTGGTGGCCATTTTAAACATAGTCTTTCGAAAAAAGATATTTATCGAGGAAACTGTTCCTTTAAACTCGCTCCTAAATATAAATAATTTTTTAACGGTTAGATGTGAAAAAGTGTTTATTAAAAAAAAATTCTTCCACTTGAAACGAACGCACGAACGCATTAATACGTCAAACAACATTACGTTAGCACGTAATCGAAAGATAAAGAGACCAGCAGTTTAACGTCTTTCATTGCTAAAATTCTCTCTTTCAAACGCAAAATCATGGCGGAAACGGTTGCTCCGCATGTCTCGAGCTCGCTTGGGAAATCTCCCTGGACCAGGAGTCTCTGGCGCATAATTAGAATGTCAACGAGCTAACATGGTATACGGGACGAAGCTTAGCTACCCCAGAGCTGCTGTCCTCCAGCCGGTTTCTTCCAACCGCTACGACGAAGAGAACCACGATATCCGGATTCGCGTTGCCGCTGGCCAGGCAAAAGAAAATACCGCGTGCTCCAAGAAAAGCTTTCTACGATTCTACCAGTGAATCGTTTGTCGTTTTGTAATGTAACGTCGAATAGAGGAACAAGCAATTTCGCAATTAAAATATATTTCGACAAAACTAAACAAAGAATAGTATCGAGCGATAGAATACGCATAACGATTGTCCTGTCGCGACTAAAAATTTCAAATGGAACTATTTGACCGATCTTTTGGAAGCCAACGACATGGAAACGAGGGAAGTGAACACAGAAAGAATAGAAAATTCACTTCTCGAAAGTATACCGCGGGAGACGGATGGTCGTGTGTACAAGTTTCGATTCTTGTTTCGAGCGAAACGGTAAAAGTTGGAACGCGCGATAGAACTTTCAATGGAAATATTTCTAGTCATTTTCTATCGAGTGTAGAAGCGATATATCGATGAAATAGAAAATCGAACGACGTACGTAGCTTCTATGAGATGTGAGAAGAATTCCGGAAGGATCGTGCTTTATCGTGGAAATATTTCATCACGTTCGCCTGCGCAACGGGAGACAGAATCGCATAAGTAAGAAAAGTTAAAGGAACGAGGGATTTCGCTTGTAAAATTTCTGCTACTACAGGTAAATCGAATAGTAATAGTCATCTAGGTGGATGCAATAAAAAATAACGACTCGATCGGTCGTTTAGATCGCACGCGTGCTTCATGAACGAAGACTCTCAGGGGTGTTAAAGAAACGTGCGAACTTTACAAAAGGCGGCACCGGTTTCCCACGCGTGTTGCGCAACTTCAATGGAGTTTCAAGGCAGTTTCAATGTACCCTCGGTCCTGTGTAATTTCCCTGTAATTTCGAGATGGTATCAACCGTGGTTTGGTAGCCACTCGATATACCTCATTGTAGTTTCATGTAGGTCAATGGGGGGACCATCTCGAAATTTGAGACTGCGAGTTCCGAACGTGCACTGACCTTAATCAATTTCCGACTTCCGATTAATGGATCGGATTATCGTAATTCTTCGTAATAGGGAAAATGTTGTTCAGAATTCTATTAACGTTCTCGTCTGCCTTCGCCGATCCTTCCTACACAATTACGCTTTTCGCGGAAAATGCTAACAGGATTGCCTTGCATAATAATTTATCAACTAATGATATCGGTAAGCTATTAATCGCAGCACGCGAATTCTACAATTTTACGCCAAATAGGATAATCGACTGATTTGTAATTTGTAAAATTTATTCCTAGAATTACGTCCGTTTCATTGTGTAATTTTCCATCTGTAACTTGTAAGTTACTAATGTTTAATAAATTATATTTATTCCCGTGGTTGATCAAGCGTTGATCGTTCGGAATTTGTCGACGTTTGCACCTGATGTACCGACTGATAAATTTCCAAATGCGTTCACAACGAAATGCGTACTTGTAGCTGAGACGATGAAGCTGGTCGCCGATGGACGACGACTGTGTAACAGCGACGATTCCACCAGGTCAAGTCGGCACTGCGAAGTACCGAGAATCGTTAACTTCTGCATCCAACATCTGGATTCCAGACGACCCTTTAGAATGTGACTTTACGATACCTGCAAACGTAAAACCGAACAAACGACCGGTCTTTAGCAAATGAACTTTCGCTAAAAGCCGCACGTGAGCTGCGGGATCGATCCGCTAAAACGAATCAAGAAATAACGAATTGGAAATGCAGGAGTCTTCATTCGCTGTATCGCAAAGTCATGTCATTTCCTTTTACAGCAACTGATAATATCGGTTCGATTCTGCAAGAGGGACCATGGTGTACGTAATAGACAAGACAAAGATGGATTTTCGTTTTAGAAATGTTATTTAGTCAAAGAAGTACCTTGTAACTTTATCAAACTTGCGACACTAATTAATTGAAAATTTTAATCTTGTTTGAAAAGGCACCGGATTAATTTACGCGTCTAATACTTTTTCGTGTCGTTTCAGTTTAAAAGTAGGTACTGTACATGATTAAGATCATCGAATCACCTTCTATAGAAATACTTTTATCCTCTTATAGACGGTCGAGACTAATTAGTAACAGCTGTAATCTGACTTTCTCACTGACGCGCACAGCTGTGAGTGGCACGTAGCTTCTCGTCTGCTGTTTATCCTGATCGATATTAAATTTCCGCTCTCTCTCTCTCTCTCTCTTTCTATATATATATTTCTTTTCTGCTTACTTGCTACTTAGAACAGTTTTTAAGAGTTACTTTCGTGTAACCGTTTTCTAAAAATCTCGTAAACTTGGCTCGTTGCGATTTGCTTTAAGCTCGTTAATTAATTAGCTCGTTTCATTAGAGAGGAAGGAGAGTAATCACGATATCGTAAGCGAATTAGGAAACGTTTAGTCGAAGGAACGTAGAAACACTTTGGATCCAAGACGCGTAGTTATTTATTTATGTACGTAACGAAATTAAGAAATGAATAAAAAGCAAACTCTCTTTGCGTTATATATCGTTTTATTGCGATTTCTTCGGTACTAATTTTACGCTGCAGTGTAGTGTTAATAAAGACGATGGAAAATTCGATGTCAGGCTTCTTCGTAACGAGAGTCCCAACAGCGTAAAAAGAGCTTCGTTCGCAAGTGTGTTATCTCAAATTTCCTGGAGAGCATGGCGCAGTAGATTTCGCCCTCTGGTATTGTTTGTCTGTCTCGATATTGTGGCAGTTGCGAAAACAAACTGCATCACTGGTTGCCGCCACGCTTTCGTTTCGAGTTACTGGCCGAAGGCAGTGCGCGCGGACTTCAACCGGGGCGGAAGACAATATTCTCAGAGACAAACGACCCCGAGTAATAATCGTCCGAATCGAACCTTGTCCGTAGCGTACTTCTTGTTTTTCTTTCTTCTTCTGCTTCCCTAACGCGCGAAGAAACGTCGGAGAGTTGGAAATAACGGGCCTGTAGTTTCTCGAAGAAAACAAACAGTTTGTTCTAGATTCGTTTTGTATATAATTCGGACTACTTTTGAACGAGGGATATTACGTTTTGTTGTACGTGAAGATTATTAACCACTCGCGCTAGAAAGACGTGGCACGCTTTTGTTCTAAAATCGCCAGCGACGTGTGTACCACGTCGATAGGCATTCGGCGCAGAAATAAAAATGACGTGACTGCACGTCGGCTAACAGTCAGATCGTTCGTTCGTCGAGCTACAGTTCCAGAGTGCACGGTGTTACGTCGCGTGAGATAATCCGTACGCCATCCCTCGTTGTCTGGCCGCCAAAGGTCCACGTAACGTTATTCAGACCCTCGATAAACCCGAGGACCCACCATAAAGCTTGATCTTTTTAACGTAATCTTTTTAATTTAATCTTTTTAACTCGAAGGACCAAATGTTTCGACCGTTCGCGGAGAGACGCGAGCGCGAGGAAGCGCGCCAACGGCAGTCGTAAATTCCCGTTACGATTCGAATAATCGACGCCACGAACAGATCGATCACCTATTTCGATTAGGGTAACAGGGGTGGTTCGATGAGTCAAAACACAGTCGCCTACTCGAAAAGAGTCTTAAGTCTCGGTCTAACTCTCAGTTTCGGTCTTAGTTCAATCTTTATTTACTTGCGTTGAGGTTATTCGGTGTGTAAACAGAGAAACTCGTGGATAAATTGTAAGGTAGAAAATATATTTAAATAGAAGTGTAATTATAAGTAAGAATACAATTTGAGCTGGTGCAGATCCGCACGCTAGCTGTGTTACCCAATAACTGAAAACCCCGAAGCCAACGTCGCCTGTCTACTGTTTATGGTCTGTCTTCGCAGCAGTCTTTTGTCTATACGCTGTCGATGGCTTCAGTGCTTGAGGAAACTAAAAAGACCAGATGTAGAGTTTTCTTAGAACTGGTGGTCACTTCAACAACTTGTATCTCGTAGTTTGGCGGTCGACATACTCACTATTGTATTGTATATTAAAGTTATTGAATTGTTGGAAATATATAATATTACAACCTGTTAAAATCAACGTTATACTCATTGAACCACACCTATTATCCCAATCGAAATAGGGGATGGATCTGTTCGTGGCGTCGATTATTCGAATCGTACCGGGAATTTACGACTTTCGTTGACGCGCTTCCTCGCGATCGCGAAACACACGGTGTCACATAGAGTCATCGATATCTTGGAAATATTTCAGAATGTGAGTATTTATTCGTATCCCTGTAAAATTCTTTATGTAAGAGCCTACCAACGCGCTGAGGCGCTGCTTAAAAGATCGCACTCGCAGACACGGCGAGACGTGTTGTATTGTAGCGCACGGCACGCGCAACCGCGATTTTATTGGTAGCGCGAGTGGTTAAAAGAATGGTTCTAATTTTATCGATCTGCTAATCGTTTGATTGTAGAGTACTCGATTCTATTCCATCCAATATTCGGTGCATCAAATCTGTTATCTACATCAATCAACGGATGCTTTCAGGAAACCAGCACGTTCCATCAAATACCCAAAGATAGATGAAATAACAAAGACCAAGAATCAATATGTTCCTACGATCGAATATCGCCATCTCCATATTCGCAGTTCTATCTCGATCGAATACCATAGATGAATATCATCTTCTACGAATATGAATCTTCTTGTTCCCTCTTCCATTCACGAAGAACCGCATTTGGAAACCCGTTTAAACGCCCAATCTCTGTGGGCTGAACGAAAACGCGCAGGGCAATAGTCGAGGATAAAAGAAATGCGACATAGAAACAACGCGGTCGAGATTCACGATAATAGAAACGATCGGCGTCGTGATGGAAATGCAAATATCGCGTTTGTCGTTGGCGAGCACACGAAAGATCAAACGATCTTTCTCATTCGCTTTCCACTGCAAAGGATCCAGCCGTACGGCTCGATCTATTATTCGCTTGCTGCCGGCTTCAACCTCTCAATTACCTTTCTGGCGTTTCTGGGCCGATCCACCTCGACATTTGACGAAGCTGTTCGTGGTTAATTGCTCGCCGAACGCCGTGGAAAATTCTCGCTAGCCTATGGATCCATATAGAGGAAGCTTAATGTCGTTGGAACGTGTCGAAATTTGACCCGGGTGATTTGGGTGAACATTTTTAGGCTACAGGATTGTAAGAAGCTAGAATAATTGGAAACTATACGAAGCTAAAGAGAGCCAGCCACGTATGCATATACTTACGTACTGGTATAAACAAATCTTCAGCCATAATTTACATATATAGAGTTACATGTGTGGTTTTTTCTTCGCGATACGAATGTATACGTTCGGGGATTTGATAAAACTGAAGAGACGGCTAAGAGATGCAGATAGCCAGGAAAAGGGTGGAGTAATTACACGGTCGAGACGAACGATAGTCGGGAAACTTTGTCCACGATGTCCATCTAAAGGACGACTGGAAACTGGGAACTAGATAGAGGTAGTTTGCTCGCAGGCAGTCGCGACCGCCAAATTCATGAGGTTTATTTATCGCGGCTCGAGTTGCCGACCGGGCAACCTGAGTTACACGCTTTAATTTACAGAGACTCGCGACGAGACAACGCGTTTTTGCCTCCTCGACTTTGATATCTGACCCCTACGAGCTGCCCCTTTATATTATCCATTCTCCTCTAATAATATTTCCACTTCCTTTCTGGAGCACGTCGTTAAACTTCGATCGATCGAATGTTTGCCGGTCTTGTTGCGATATTTTAAGAAAAGAGTCTTGAAATTTAAAAAAACTGAAAGCAGACATCATGCGTATCGGTAAGACTATTTTCGTATTTCATTCACACTGTGAAGATATACTTAATGTTAGAAAAATATAACCCGGTAGAAAACGTTCGAGAGAACACAGCAGACCCAATCGTCATACAGTAACCTTCTCTCGATAACTAAACCAACGAGCCACGTTAACAAGCGTGATCCATTGAAAGGCAAAAGCGAGAAGCCGGAGAAGCGACGTCGACTCACGTAGAATTTCTTGAAGTGAACGGTAGCCTATTAAGCGGTCGTCATTGATCGAGGGCAGCCACTTCCGGTGCACGAGAGCATCTCGATTCTCTATCTTCTGCAAGCCTCTAGCACACCCTTGCCACCTCTCTCTCTCTCTCTCTCTCTCTCTCTCACTTTCTTGTTCTCTTTCCCTGTCTTCCTGCTGGTGTGGCTCTCATTATGCAGAAAGCACACTGTGAAACTGGACACAGTGCAGGGAAATATACCTGCAGGCGGCTTTTGGCGCTCGAGTTTGCCGACTATAGAACCGGAAATTTCAACGACCTCTTTCACAACGACCTACCCCAAGAGAAAGGCGGTCGTTGCTCGACTCACCGAGTATTCAGACGTAGACGAACGTATACGTGCCGCGCCCCGAGGTATGGAGCAATCCGCGAACCTCTGCATGATTCACCGGAAATCGTCTGCCGGTCTATGTTCCCGTTCCCGTTCTCATTCCCTCGATATCGGCTGTCAATCCCTGTTCAACCTCTCTTCCAGCCTTTCGTTTAGCGCTCGATCGAACTTCCTTTTTTTCGTGGATAAAAGTGCATTACTTCTCTTATTCTTCCTCTATGTTTCACTTTCTTCAAAGGGACGAATCGAATGGGCGCTGTGTAGAAATTTCGTATGTTTATGTTTATTGCGTTTTCTCGTATGTTTATGTTTATCGCGTGTTCTCGTACGTTTATGTTTATCGCGTGTTCTCGTACGTTTATGTTTATTGCGTTTTCTCGTATGTTTACATTTAGAAACTGTACATAGAGATAATATAAATTTTTCCTGTTAACATTGAGAATATCAGAAATATCGGGCAGGGTAACTTGCATTTTACGTATATTCGGAAACATCGAGATCGACGGTTTTAAGGTTTAGTCTATTAACACGTCATTGAGTGGTCACGAGTGAACCCGTGTTTTCATGTATAACGTTCAGTCGTTTGATTTTGCATAAAATAGGCGGTGGCACGCGTTGCGTTTTGCATAAAATAACCGATCAACAGTGTGTTAATACATTTAGAAATTTCGAATAGGGGTAATTCAGGATTTATTCGTCGATATACCTATGTATATAGAAATTTCACATACGAGTAGAGACGATAACTAAATATAACTGTAGAACTGTTACAAAATCGACGAAGCTTTCTTTACACGAAACTATTTCTCTCCGTTTAAGAAATAAACAACAGGTGAAATGAAATTCGCGAGAAAGATAGACTCGCGTGTCGTTTCGATTTTCTTTCTAGATCAATTTCTTGGAATGATTGTATCGGACTGAATACTCGGTGGAGAAGACTTCCGCGCAACTAGTCACGGGTCAGTCGCGTAGAAAATCGTGGTAATTCCGTCGGTATTTACGCGTCGTTATTGCCACGGCCGAACACGAGTTCCTAGCTAACGATGACTGGAGAACCTCATGGAAGCCCAGTATTGTGTCAGAGCTATGCTATTTGCAAATCTGCTAACGTTATTTGCCTATCTTTTAAATCGTCTCGATGTTGATTTATCGCGTTGAACTCGCTCCACCGCGATCTTTCTGACTCAGCCGTTCAGTGTAAATCGATTGTTGCTTTAGACGTAACCGAGCTCTTTCACTTCCCATAAATTTTCTCTTATTTCTCGAAATTTCCCCAAGGGAAGGTATGCCCACTCATGCTTCGAGTTGTTACTTTGCTGTATACAGAGCTTTTTAGGCGTTCTGATCGACTTTTGCATAATCCTGCGGTGCACGATGTTACGTAAACAAACGTCGTCCGTAGATTTGTTTAAAAGTATATAGGAAAAAAATATGAAGGTTAATGCGTGCCTCACTGAACTTTTATGCTGTATGAAAAGACATATAAGTGTCAATTTTATAATAAAAGGTCAATTACCAATGGTTCTGGGCAAAGGAAGAATCCTTACGCTTATTTAAATCGATAATACTAAAACAACCTAGCTGAAAAACTTAGAACATCTTGTATAATGTGAAGAAGAATATAGGAAAGTAAAAGATATCGACTTGCCCCGGTCAACTTATCCAAGTCTATTTAACCGTAAACCGACCCGCTGACTCACAACTCTAAACTTTATGTTTCCTCGGGATACCAGGAAAGTTTTACGTCTGTTTAGAGTGGGAGATCTCATCGATCGGATTTGCCAAGAAATCAGACGATAAAACTATCGCGATTCGGTGACGATATAATCAAAGACGTGACCAATTCCTGCCCGCGACAACGAGCCTGGATCCAACGTCCTTTCGTCGAAAGGTTTTATCGCGCTGCCCTTAAACCTTTTACGATTGTACGCGATAGCGAAGCATCGAGTGGATTCTAACTCCTGGATCTCTTTCTTCCTCGACTGCAAAGCTTCTTAACGTCGATCTCGCGATGCTAATTTCCGAATCGGTTCGTGGAATTAGCGATAGTTAGTCTTAAGCCGAATTTACTCGGCCTCGGGAAAGTATTCAAACACTTGTAGGAATCGTTGCATCGTTACGGGACTATCGCGATATCACGTAATACAAACGTAAACGTTTTCTATGGTACGTTGAGATAGTTTCGCCAGCTACAGCTGCATCTTCGCTGTTAAATCTCTTTCCTCCTTTCTTCGTTCTCCGACTGTAAACTATCTTAACGTGAGTCTGGCGATGTTAATTTATGGATCATAACCGGCCACCTCTGAAGCAGCTATGAATTATGGATCGAATTAGAGCAGACCTCGTAAAGCGGTTTAGCACTGGCATCAATCCGGAGAGGACTAAAAAGATCTTTCATCGGGTTTACGAGCTCGCGACCACACGTGCTGCTCTTCGCACCTCTCTTGTTGGAGAATAAAATGGACGTATAGCGTACAGCGGTGGTACGTGGTTTGCATTCGAGTCGCCGAGATTCCTCTTCGCCGCGAACGTCTTGAGCCGCGAACGTTTGAACATCGTCCGTGGGAAACGAGATTATAACGAGTATTCGCATTTACCGTAACGACGCGACGGGCCGACTTAGAACGACCCTTTATCCGGTTAAATTGCATTAATTCAACGAGGGTACAGCAATTTTGAGTCTGAGACCAGATCTTCGCAAACTCTTGTCACGTGCCACTTTCTTGCCTTGCTAATCCGCCTACAAAAGCTTCCGAACTAATCAAATTTTTACCAGTTTCTCGTCATTTTCCTAGTTTATGTTGTTTATATGGCAAGTATTCTTTTTTGGGAAACCTTTGTACATTTTATTGACCGCTAGCGGTTCAACAGCATACGCACGTCCGACCGGCAGCCCAGGCGCAGATTCTCCCTGGCGCCGGCTCTCTTTCGGTTTAGACTCTCCAATACCATTCTTTTCGTTCATCGCGAACGGTAAGTTTTTCAAGTTGCTATAAAACTGTGGGAGCTTACAAGGCAACGCAACTGACGCAACTGAGCAAGGTACCTTAGTATTAAATAACAAATTACCGCTCAAATAATGAGAAAGATCGTCGACGACAAAAGGCCAATTAATCGGCTATCGGTGGGTAAAGTGTTAAGAGAACGTGTGTTTGCGACTATATTTTCTATGTTAAAAAAAGAAGAAACGATTGTGAATCGATGTTGTACGATTCGTAACGAGGTCTCGGGATCCTCGTCTCCATATTTCGAACGGTTGCTTTAACTCTTGAAACACGCACACGTTAATACCTGACATATTTCATAACGTCATTCATGTACAATCTCCTGTCCCAACGGTACTGTAATGAATCATTGGCATTTGTTTGTTTTACACGGAGACTCAAAGCAGTTTACACTTGACCCAAATTATAAGAAATGTTTATAAATAGAGGCGGATCGATAGTACTTGAGCTTGGTGGAAAGTGGGCCAAGTTGCTGGTGTAAATTGACGTTGATTACAAACTGTAATTTCGAGCCTCTTCGTCCCTCCTTCAAATACACGAGCACGAATGAAAATCTGATCCTTTGTTCCGTCATTTTTGTCTCCGGATCGCTCTCTTGTTTCTCGCGACGGATTTCTTCCCGCTGTTCCACTTGCAAAAATTAACGCTGCTTGCCCGAAAAAAATTACCCGCTAATATACTACGATGTTATAATAATCCACTTTCTTTCTAATTTCAGCTGCTCGAAGTAGGAAATTTGAGATAAAAATGTCGGTCAATTGTTTTTACAACAAAAGTATATTTCCATTGCAAGAGCCATCCGGGCTTATAAGTTCCACGATAAATTGCTATTTTTCTTTCTTCATTTTCCCCTAATCAAGATAACATACCGCGAAAGAAGTAGCTTGGGGAACAAAAGCCCGTCTTTCGTTCGCTACTTTGTTACTGCTCGTTATTTCGAAGATCCTTTGGTTGGCCGCGGAGTTTTGTTGCGCTCGTCGACGTCTCGACAGTTTATTAGCGGCGGGCTGCGGTAAAGCTTTCGATCGAGACCTCGAACACTGGCTTTTTTCAACCCGAACAACTTTCCAAGAAAATTTCCCGTGTAATTAAAAAATGCGATGCACACTTTCTGTAAGAACATCCTCCGATAATTTCTCCTCTATTTTACAAGAAGTAATTTAACGCATTTCACGAATTCTATATTACATCCAGACTATATATTTAATATCTAATTTAAGAGAATAATCACGGCAAATTTTCTCGTACAAATAAACGAAACAAAGATACAGACTAGACGTGGATTGATACTTGGATTACGAGGGCTTTGACGATCTTCTCGCAGAGATGAAAAGTCCTGACGCACGAAGTTCGTAAAGGAAATCGATAGTACGAGTCGCCGTATGGTCAGACACCGATCAATGTGCGTCGCTATCATAGAATTGTTACTTGCTTTTCGAGGATTTCGACAATATTCTCGCAGAAACGAAGGAGACAGAGACACGAGATTTTTCAGGTAATCAAGTAGCACGAGTCACTGCATTATCAGACACGAGCGGATGACGACGATACGAGTCACCGGTAATTCCGACTTTCTCCCATGAAAATTTCATACCTTCCTGTGTATTTCCATCAGAAATCCCAGCATTCGGATCTCCTTTCCTCCCTCCTGCTCGTAGCAAAAGAGCCTGTTTAATATTCAGAAGTACGATCTCAAACAATTTTTCCCAGACGTTTGTTCCAAATATTTGTTCGAATCTTTTCTTCCGTTTAATCACTGTGTACTTATCACGTTCGTTCTTATCCTGGGAGCACACGATCCACAGCTAACCACGATGATCTATAGCACTCGAAAGAAGTTGGTCAACTTGGCGGATCGTCGTCGTCGTTCCGTATATCCCGTCGAACTGTGCGCGATATTAATCACCAACGATGGTCGAGAGACTTGGAAAAACTTGTCACACTCCTTTCCCTTTCCCGCGCGATATCGGCTACGTTGCACGCTGATCTTTCGGATGTATCGTCGCATTCGAGGCGAGCATGGAGTGCAAGAAGAGGACGCGTATGAATAAATTCAAGGCGACGAGGGCTCTCGAGGTCAGCCCGCGAGGGCTTATCAAGCAACCGCTATCGAGCTTATCATCTTTTATTCAGAACAAGATCTCGCGATACGGTGACGAGGATCATAGGCTGCGGTAGATATCCATACAGTTCGCAGAGCCGACTATCCAACGGATAAATGAAACTGTGCGTTTGTTAACGTTAAATATCCTTAATAAATATATAACGCCTACGATAAATATACAACGTTCACAAATGTGTTCGAACACTTGCAGAAATATTTTACGAATTCGTATAACGTATTATACGCGTCGTGTGTGTGTGTGTATATTTTGTGCTGTAGATTTTCGCATCGGTTTCGAATTTTCCCAATATAATCACGATGGTCGTGTCTCGTTACAGTGCCAGCGAAACTTCAAATAACAAACTTCGTATAACAAGCATAGTATATTCGTAAAAGGTTTTCATTTTCGCGAGCAACTGTATAGGCTGTCCTCGATCTCGAAAGCGTATGGTCGAGGGCGTAAATCGAACGATCCGCGTCACGCTCGTATCAAGCACGGTGGAGGATGTCCTTAAAGGTCGTACTTGAACAGCAGCTCCTTGCTGCTCGAAATAAGATTAACCTTCCCGTTCCCTGGAGTTTCAGTTTTCCGCTAGACCTGCCCTGTTTCCGCCAGAAGCGCCGCCGCATACGTAAATTTCATGAAGCCGAAGCAAAGAGAGAAAAATAAGGAAAAGAAGAGAGAAGACAGGGGGAACGTTCGCTGGAAGTCAATAGGTTCTCCGCTCACGAGCTTGTTTCACGTCTTTCGTCCTGTGTACGAGCAGATTTTTGAACCGAGACGAGTGGAAGGAACTGAGTGGACTGGTGGGATCGTTAGACGCGAGACTCGAACTCGAGAAACTCGGGTAGCTTCTGGGATATTGGAATTATTCTCACGTTGTTGTCACTCGATTCTTCTTCACATCGGTGGAGTTACTCTGCTGGAAAGCGAACGGGATTTCGATGGACGGGAAATTGATTGTATCTCGGCGGTTGTTGTTGCTTTCTTTTTGCGCTTCGTCCATCGATCGAAGAGATTACTCTGCTCGTCTTTTAACGATATATCGCGAGAAAAGTGTGAAAATTAGAGCGAAAATTTATACGGGTAACAGGCCCGAATCTTTGTAATTGCTTTGTTACAGTGAATTTTTGCGTTGAATTGTCAGTTTGCGAACAAGAAAGGATTTTAAGAACGCAAGAGTCGAAGGATCGACAGAGTCGTTGAAGAATTCAGATAGGCGAAATTCGAAAGAGTTTACAACGAGGAGACAAGGAGACAATGGGAAAACGTGTCTGCGATTCAACACCCCTACAAAATATTATCTCTCGTTATAAACGTAATACACGAATTTAGATTTCCACCTTCGATATTTCTATACGATTTACTATAATCCATGAATCTCTCTTTCGATGAACCGTAGTCGGTATTATATCGCGCGAATAGCGTGAAAGAGAAGAAACTGAAACTGAATATTCCTCGCAGAGCTGTAAGAGCGCGGAAAATTCATGAACAAACACGCTATCTTTCACTGGCGGCAAGGATGAATAGAGCGAAGGTAGCACGGATGGAAAACGGAATATAAAAGTCGCCATCAATAAGGATATCGCGTGGAAAACGGTTCGTCGACGGTGATGGAATAATAGCGACTATCTGTCCAGAATCGCGAGTGAAAATTCTGAGAGGCGGAGAGGGTTGCAGTCGCGGTTTTATTGGATCGTTTGTTTCGCTGGCGAGAAGGAAACGAATAAGACGGGGCAGAGAAAGAGAGAGAAAGAGAGAGAAGAGAAACTGTGTGGATGTGTGTGCGTAAAATAGCGTGGCTACATCGACTCGAACAGAAGCTTACCCATTTTCCTGTTGAAATTTGCATGTTTCCGCAAAGCATCGAAACAAGAAGCTCGTGTTGCCAGATCGGAAGATCAGGTGGTTGTTCTCGTGTCGTGTATTTACTTGCTCGGAACAAAATGAGGGAGAAGGCAGATTCTGGGCAAGAATAGTATTTTTTATTTAACGCGTTCTTCGTAAACGATGTACGGTAATATACTTAAACGCTTCGTGATCTATTTTGCCACGAGACATTAGCAGGTTAAACGATCAAAAATAAAGAACGATCCTTCTCACGAATTTCAACCACATTTTCATGGATAAAATTTCAGTGAACCGAAAACCTATTCAAAGTCACAGCGATCCGATCGTATTCTCTTAAACGAGGACCGAATGATACAGAAAACTCTGTCGAAAACGCATCGCGAGTCTTGGTGGAGCAGCGAGAGATGGAAATCTACGCCGCGACAAAGCATCCCATTGCACGCTACGATCTTAAAATCCGACGGAATCCGTTCAGTCTGTTCCATCAGCAGCGAAGAAAAATTCCATTGTTCGCGAGAATCTGCCCCCACCCGATGCTCTTTCTTTCCGTCCATTTGCCAAGCGTTTGCATATTCCATTCGGATTTGCCGGGAGTCGGAAGCGAGACGCGATCGTTGTCCCGCGCAAGACGTATTTTATTCCCATCGGTCCGGAAATCGACACCGCAGCGTTCGTGTTCCAGGTGCAACGCTGCTTTCCTAAACTCAATCACGATGTCCCGAAACGAAAGGATTATTGGCATTCGGTTCGCCTCGAGAAGCTGGAAAAAGGATCCGTCCGCGTGGAGAATGGAATCTCAAAGGTGCCGGATTATTGGCTATCGCGAGGGCCGACCATCGCGACGATTCCGAAGAAATCCGGCTGAATAGAATATTGACTATCTTTTGTCACGTTATTTGGGACAGTACGTGTCGGTTTCCAGTTAAGGAGTCTGACTTTTTACACTATTTTTGTTCATTTTTTTAAGATTCTCTTTCGAAAGTTTATTTATTCAGTTGTTTGTTTGTGTTTTCGTCCACCCATTTGCTGGTTCGCTCGTTCGTCGCTCGCTCGTTTATTCGTTTTATTTGTTTACCTGTTTATTAGCCTCGGGAAAAGGACTTTAACCGTAAAAGGATACGCGAAATACACAGTGGCTATGAAAAGTATTTGCCCACTAGCGCATTTATCGTTGCGTTTACGTAGCAGTTAATTAGATCAAACCATAATAAATTTCGTATTGTATTCTACCCCTCCCACGTACGACTCGAACGATGAATACCAAGAGAAACAATTGATTTACAGGCTTTGACGTCTCAGTTCAGTTTAGCGCGTCTCGATTTACAGAATGTCGTTCCAGTTCGTTTGGAGTGGAAAATAGGTCGAACAGCTCTCTAAATCGATTACTCCATTCATCGTAGGAGGCGCGAACGCTTTGATTCCAAACTCGGCTGCCGGTCGTTTCCATAGCGAGGGAAAAAAAATCGATAGACAACGACCATCTTTCTTTCGAGTCTGACACACGTCAGCCCGCACATCGATCGTCACCGACGGAGGAACGAGTGTCAATAATTCTTTGTTCGTCAAGGACCACAGAGGAATTCGTGTCCCGCCCTCGATTCGGCCTCGACCGACCACTCGATTCCATAGATCACCATCGTCAATCGTTTTTTATCCTCGATTTATAGCCTAACGAAACCTGTTAACCTAACGAAATGGTACTAACGACAAGAATTTTTGATTATTACGCGAAGAGCGACACATCTCGTTCGTTTCATTGATCCTGCTACAATTGATACTAACGATAACGTAGGTACCGTAAAATTATCGAGAACTTTTTTTACGAGAAATCGAAAAATCTACGATAACAAGTTGCCCTCTTTTCGAGCCACGTTTAACATTCGACGAGAAATAGGCGAAGATGTATATCATCTGTCCAAGTTTCTCGAATCTCTACTATTTCAAGAAACTCCGGAAAACCATTATTCTAGAAGAGAGAAAGAAGTGGAAAGCACCGTTTCTTACCAACTATTTCTACGCACAGTTCGGGAAAACGTTCCAAAGCGCTGTTTCTTCCCGGCTATCTCCACGGCCCTACGCACAGTTCCTTTTTCTTAAATCTTCCCCGACCCCGTACTTTGCATAAGTATCATCCCGATAAGGAGTGATAAATTGCATCCAGCTTCGTTATTTCGAGGACCATAAAGAACAGAGAGATACCTACTACGTAGAACATTATCTTCAACAAAGAATCTTCCCTCGAAAGTATGAGTCGAAATGAATGCAGAAGATATCTTTGTTGAGAACACCCTGGGACTCTTAGACGATCTACGGTTACAATGTATTTTTTTAAACGAATGACCCAATAGAGAATAGCGTATGATGCGTACCTTTCGATTTACCAATCTTTTCATTCTCCTCGTTGCTACCATTGACAACGTAAGGCAACATAGAAGATCAGAAGATTGTGGCGACACTCGACAACAAAATACCGCCACTCGACGCTAACTTCTACCGAACGACGGTAGCGCAGTGATTAGCTCCTTAGGTTACGAACCTATTTTTCTTCCACGCATTTAAATTAGAAGAAAAATAGCAGCACCCCAGCAACGACATTTACAGCCAACGCAACAGTTATCACGGACACAACTACACCTCAAGATGAAACGAAGAACAACCACCGGTTCTTCGTTAACGTTCTCATCGTATTAGCGGCAGGAGCAGAAGCACACTTCTCGAAATACGAAACTCGACAGTCGTGTACTATGTTTTCGTCTTGGAATCGTCACATGTACGCCTCTACACCGTCGAAAATAATCCTGATTGTAGGGAAGGAAGCGCATCAAGGGAACAGAGAGGAGACTAAAAGGGCCGTCGTAGCAACAGAAAAATGGTTTGAAGATTCAACGCCTGTTCTCCTCGGGCAACGCCTGGCCAGCCACTTGCCAGAGGCACCCGACCAAATTAGAGATTCTAGGTTGGATTAGAGATGACTGGAATCCGCACCGAATTCTCGCCACACTTCCTTCCACTCGCTTCCACTTTTCCCTTTTCGCTTTTCTCTTTCCTAACCAAGCCAACAAAAAGACGTATCCACGGGGATCGAGTTTGCTATTACCGTGTCATCCGGATTTGTTCGCCGATGCAGATCCCTCGAAGGAAACAACACGTTGCTTGGGTCGGATTAGAAGAGTTTCTTTCGTTGTTTCGGGATTACTAGTTGGACAGGATCCGCGTACAAAGAACGATATATTGTTTTCTAGTTCATTTATCGTACGGAACTCTTTTCACTCGATACTTTCGCACAACTTCGAGTTATTTTCTTCTCCTTCGAGAGAGTTTCTTTTCTCGTCGTTGAAGATTTTAACGTCTGTGTCGTTTTATATAAAAAAATTCCAACATTATAATATTTAATATTACGTAACTTACCATGGCAGGTTTGTCAATTGAAATTTCATTTATGAATGTCATATAAATCGTTATAATCATCTTTCGTTACATAGTTATAGGTGAAATTACGTAAACGCGGATGATATTTTGAAACTGCGGATGAATAAGTCTAAAGCTTCGTTGAAATCCAATTATAATCAGTATCTAAAAATTGTAACTAATTAATTTTCTAAAGCAACTGCAAACCCAGATCTGAAAGGTGTTAGCTGAAACGTGGATCAGCACTTCTAGCGGGAGATCAAGTCATTTCTTCTAAATTAACTGGCTCAACTCGGAAGAAGATTAATCGAACGTAAACGAGTATTCAATTAAATGCAAATGTACAATTTCTCCGTGTCGCCTCGCATCGATTCGCAATTTCAGGCGTAAGTTTATTTCAATTAGATGGAAAAGAGAAACAGGTGACCTGGTAATCGCGTTATCCCCAAGCGAGTCTTTGCCTGAAAAACACATGCCAGCCTTTCTTTCGCCAAGGAACGCGTAAAACAATTTCCACTGTGATTAACGCATAATTGTTTCCCGATATATCGGCTTGTAACGATCCGATGAAATTCCTCGCGACATTCTTGCCAATTTCTTATCGTATATTCTTTTCTTGTCGCCTATCGCAGGAAATATCTCGCAATTTTTATACATATTTTCAGCTTGGTTTCAGATTTTATCGACGAATAACGAAATAATTCGAATAATAATAATAATAATAATAATTCGAAACGTTTGAAAAAAGAAAAAAATAACATCGTTCATAGGGTGGTAAATAATTTTCTTTTAACGACGTGACGCGAACCAACTTCCGCTGTCTGTGGCATCCGCGAAACAACACGGTCGATTACCATCGAGAAACGTTACCGATACCATTCAATTCACTCGGAATAATCGCGTTGGAAAACACGAGGCTTCGCACGCTGAGCACGTCTCGCGTGGAACAGTGATTTCGACCATCGAGATCGTGATTAAATTCCGCGATCGAGGCTAACACAGGGGTGAAACACCGGAGGACCGTGATCGTTGGAAAAGTCACGCATCGAGGAACGCGACGAAACTGCCATGTGAATTAACAAACCGGCGAAAAGCGACGCGTTTATAAAACTATCGTGATAGAAGAGGTCTCGAGTGATGGCGTGATCGAATTCGCGATAACGTGGAAACACAATGCACCGCGGATTATGGGAGAGCATAACGGCCTCTGATGGCCAGCTGCAATTAATCGATGCTCTTTGAAGCTCTCCTATAGCTGCCTACTAGTCAAAGAGTAGGGAAAATCGGGCTTGTTGAAAGCACGAATTGATCGATTGGTAATTGGATAGGATTTGTTATCTATAGGGAAGCCGGGGATGAAAAAGTTGGGGAAAAGTAGAGGAGAACAGATGGAATGGAAGAAAGGAGGGCAGATTTTCAGAGAATTATCGTCCAAGTTTGTAAAGCTTTTCTTGGTTACGGCAACGTGTTACGAAGGGTTGAAAAGAATCGTAAAGAATCATGGAAGATTACAAATGTTAAGAAGCGTTGCAAGGAGTATTATTTGAGAACACGTGGCAAGCTACGAAAGAAGAATCATTTCATGATCGAAAAATCTTCGCATAAATGGTTGTTAATTAATCGATAATTAAGAAACAGAGACTGATCGATAATTGGTCGCGACTATCCTCGCGTGTAATCTAAAGGCAACGCAAAACTTGTGGGAAAAGTGGCTTTTAACCGTGCAAAAAAATTCATTACTGCTAGTAATGTATAGTTTGTGTAATTCCGTTGACCATATTAATTCTACTGTATAAAAGGCTCTTAAACCGGCAGTGACTACATACACACATACACACTCGTATTTCCCACGTTCTCTCACAGTTACAAGTTCCATTTACGTGTCCATGAAACCACGACACGATACAAAGAATAAAATATCCTTCTACTATCTAAGTTACTTGCTTTCAGTGGTGGCGAGGGAATGGACAAAGGATCCTGATAAAAGGTAAATTGGGGATGAGAAAAGCGATGTGGGGACGATGGTATTCGCGACTGTAACGATATTTCGGGCACAAAATGTTGGATGCCGTAGCATGTATCCCGAGGGGAAGACGTCGAGTCACGAAGCTAATTAACGGAAACCGTAGTATGTACATTCGCGCAAACATATCCTTGGAAATCCATCCGTCCCGTTCCCGTAACCGTAGGCGTGCCCAACCACCGTCTCTTTCTAGTCTCAAGCGTCGCGACGCGATCTGCCGCGCGATACTAAACTCGCACTAATTGAATCGTACCGGTGCAAAGCCAGCGTGCCTCCTAATAAGAGCTGCAAATACATTAGCATCCAATCTCGATGGGAACTGGAGGCCTGGTCCGGATTATAATTCGTGAGATTCTACGTTGAAATTCCGTACGATGGTTGTTGCTTGCTATCGTATCGATTCGTCGGCGAATCGCGAAAGGAACGTTGCTTCTTTGTTCAGGTAGCTTTTCACCGTATCTCGATGATCATACTTTTGGGGAATGTTTCGGTTAATGTTATTAAGATATGTATAATTTTGTATGCTAAACTAGATTGGCCGCGTAGTAATAACACACGTATGTGAATATGAGTGTGTGGAAGTAGGTGTGTGTACGGTGTCTCGAAAAACAGATGAATGTAACTGTTCCGTTGGCAGTGTGGTATGGAAGATGGTGAGACAAAGAGAGTGCTGAGACGCGTGCAAATGTATATCGACGAAGATCCTGGAAATCGCATTAAAATAGTTTTAGATTTATTTAATAAACGACTTCTAGGTGTAACCTTAGTGTCCCTTTATAGTCGATTTTGTCAGCGTCGCAGAGCGTGTCAAGCCGCGGCTGTCTAACCGCGAAAATTTTGTAATCTTTTGGTTGCAAAACTTAGTTACGTATCTTTCTCCGCAAAGTCTGTAGTAATTCTATTCGGGGACAAATCGCTTTAAACATCTCTTCCCTTCGAAACGACATTAAAATCAGAAAATCAGCAAGAACGTACTTGTCGTGTTTATTCTCTTAGGATCTTCATATCCATGCAATAAAGATTACCATCTCTCTGGTGTTTGAGATTGCAGAGTTTCGACTAAGAGGATTATACTGTCCTGGGAATGGGGTGTTATTTTGTAATTATATGGAAGTGAGTTCTTCAGAATTTATAGTTTGTAGCAGAATTTGTGGT
This sequence comes from Bombus vancouverensis nearcticus, assembly GCF_051014615.1. Classification (NCBI taxonomy): domain Eukaryota; kingdom Metazoa; phylum Arthropoda; class Insecta; order Hymenoptera; family Apidae; genus Bombus; species Bombus vancouverensis. The sequence continues at coordinate 18,450,224 of NC_134913.1, forward strand.
TTGAAGTGAACTTTAATATGCATAAAAAATACAATTACAAGGAAACTCTGAAATTGAAAAAGGAAATATGCGACGATATTCAAGGAAATAAAAGGGCAGATAAAAAGGAGGATAAAATAGCGCAATTTCCGCGATATTGGTAATGAAAAAAAGGTAGGAGGAGGAATTCAAATCGAAAAGCCAGAAAGTCCATAAAAATAAAACAGTCATACTGAATTTAATTAAAGTGTAAACGAAAACTCGCGTTCCAATTAGATTATCTCTATTATCTTCCAATAACCATCCCACTGTCTAAAATACTTCCTGTGAATACGAATTCAAATTACAGTTAGTCCACATCACTGCCTCTCTCTCTCTCTCTCTCTCTCTCTCTATTCTCTAAATTTGCAAACTTCAAATAAAAGAGATCGCGTCAGAAGCAGCACCACCTTCAATTTGATCCAAATGCAAGCGCAAACTCGCGTTCCAATTAGATCGTCTTTACTATCTTCTGAATTTTTCTTTCGATACTTGAAAACTCGCTGTAACTACGAATTCAGCCCGCTACAGGCCATTGCTTTCCCAATCTATCCTCTCAATAATCACAAACCAATCATTTTTTCCCGATAAGAAAGAAAAATCCCTCTCTTGCCACGGAACAACCTCCATCGTGATTCGAAGAAGGCACACCATCCTCGTCGTTATCGGTAACGAGATTCCTCCGGAACGATTGCCGAACAAGGGTCCCGGGCTTGTTACTTTGGAGAAGTCATCGAGAGGGAGACAGTCGAAGACGAAAAGACGACGATGAACGCGCGTCCACCGGTCGCTCTCGAACGTTATCGCTTTCCAATAACACCGGACACAGGCGTTGCTCTGCATTAACAATTCAATTCCATATTTCCCTGGAGCCGACACGACTGGTGCTACCGGACTCCCGTCTCCCCAGGGAAATACGTTGTTAGTTAATGTGGCCAGATCCAGACCACGTGGATCCCAAAGCAACGCCCGTTGTTCTCATTATTGGTTCGTGATCCCATCACGAGACTCGTAATGCAACGGACGTGTTTCCGAATCCCGTTACGTCTCGGACGTGACGCGCTCTCGCAAACCAGTACAGGAGATGTACTCCTCGTACCCCCTACCAGACAGTTTTACCGTTTCCTACCGTTTTATCACCAACCTCCGATAGCACGAACGTTTGTCCAGGATACGTCAAACGAAGCAGGCAAATCCTCGCGCTTCGTCCGAATGACGAAAAACGGAGAAAACGATTAAAAGTAACGATCTTCGAATTCTTTTTCTTTCGTTGATGTTACGCCACGAGGCTCACCATACGACGCGATCGCGTCTCTCCGCGAACGGTCGTAACAATTGGAAATGATCCTACAACGCGAAGAACGTGTACGCGCGTATAGGACAATGAAAAGGTTAAAATAATGCGATCGATGTTGGTGGTGGTTTTCAACCAAAACGCAATATGATCTTCTAAAATCAATGTTCGTTTCAGATCGGATCAAATCCGAGAGAATATTTATAATATTATTATCCTTAATTTTTCCAATGCAAATGTATGTACATGTGTAGCTGGTCGCAGCGATTGCGTTACTCGTGTTAAAATTAAATATCTAGTTTCCTATGCACAGAGGGAAGAAGAGAGATAAATAGATAGATAGAGAGAGAGAAAGAGAGAGAGAGAATATAAAGCAGCCCAGGAGCATATCGGTATCAGCTCGTTGCAGATCCATTAATATCCGGACAACGCAGAGCGTTTTACGATGCAAATGTTGAAACACGCTGACTCGGTGTAATCTGTAAGCTTCAGCTCGACAAGGTAGACAAGGACGTAAAAACACCACCGAGGACGCATATTAATATCGTTCGAAATTTACCAGCGTTTCAATTTTCGGCCGATATAAGCGGCGCATGGAGATCCCGCGTAGACGAGATCTTTTATTCTTAAAAACGTCTCGCAACAGTCGGTTACATCGCTGCTTGGCGCTGATAAAGGAAACCGTCAGCTACGCTCTCCATTTTCCAAGCAATTTTTTAAGGATTAGCAGACAGATTATTAAGTCGGTTTCATGGATAAAGATACAAATTCGATCGATGCGAACGAACACGTGGAATACCATTTTCTCTTCGCTACATTCCACGATTTCTTTGATATCAGACTTCAATGCGCATTCTTCTTCCAGTTTTACTAAATAGAAGGTATTTAGTATAATATTCCAAGCTTTTATCTCGAGTCTTGGAATATTTTTTGTGTCTCAAGGAATTGAAAGCAATTCCTATACTGTTGGCTGTTTCGTTCGAGAGCAATCTCGAAATAAGATCTCCGAGGATAATAACTAGTAATCGATATTTTAAAGTCACGATTGTCCTAGTTCCTTTCTTTATCTCGAAACCAATACCAGCTTTTTAATTTCACGTAATATTTTCCGCAATTGGCTGATAAAACGCAAATTCTTTCGTGCACGACGCACATTCGTTAAATTAAAAATGCACGAGGATGGAAATCGCAATGGTGCGAATTAACGCTTTGAAAATCTCAATGAATTAGTTACGGATTTTTAACTCGTGAAAATATCGCTCGGTTAATTTCATAATTAATTAAATCGCAACAAATTTTCACCACAGAAAAAATATACGAATCACTTCGGCACCTCTTTTTTCCCAAATATATCATCGATATCCTTGGTGAAACTGCATCTCAACTAATAACTCGCAATCTCGCGACAAAAACTGAACGTTAAGGTTCACCAAGAAGATCGCTCCATCAAATATATTACGGAGATCCGAAATCATATTCGAGATAGTACTCCGCCGACCAATTATCGGTAATCGATTGATCGAGTGGCCACTATGTTACGTGCAACTGCTACACTTAGCGTCGATATATCTTGTAATCAACCAGTTAACGGTCATCTATGCATTAATCTGCGTTAAGTTATAACGTGCTTGTACCTCACCTTGTCTTTTTACACGGAGATCCTATCTTTGTCCTTTTCTCTCCGATGTAATCAATAACGTAACTTATTTCTCGTATCATGACATAATACTATCAAATTTACTAAAAATTCCCTTCGGAGAATGTAGGACAGAATGACGCTTTAAAGAAACATTTAAAGAAACTATTTTAGTAGAATGTAATTGAAAGCTGAAAGAAGTTGTTAAAGCGCAAATCTTTGGTCTTTTAACACATTGTTGACCTGCAATTTTACTGAGAATTTATCTTGCGTCACCGGTTATTTCGTAATTGGATGTGGAAGTAAAACAGTATAAATAAACTTTAATAAATTTTATTTATTATTCAACTTTTAATATTTCTTTTTCGTACGATAAACTGTGTAACACTCACCTACGTGTAATGGCACACAACAGTTCTCGCAAATATATATTTTCGCTGCGTTTTCCTTTTGAAGAACATACTCTATGCACTATGCTGACCAACAATTGCACTATATTGCACTATATTATTTGTTAGTTATTTATTCTGAAATGAATTAAACAGGTGTTGGTTAAAGAGGAAACGATGGTTATTTAACGTGAACGAAGTACAATAACGTACTATAATTAAGACAGCTAAATAGTTAATTTGCAACTTGTTAATGTTACGATAAACGATTTTTTTATGTGGCAACTTAAAAGGGTCTTAGAGTAAGGACAAGTAATGATGTTTTATTTGAAGTTAAGTTTAGTTTAACAAGCAATACTCAATACAAAAAACTCATTACAATATCGTTGTACGTCTTATTATCATACTCGGCTCTCAACTTCCCGACTCTCCGGCTTCTCCACTCACACTCTGCAGCTTCTCCACTCACATTCTGGCCGTTCTAGCATCCCTTTGTCTTTTCTTAGGCCCACCACGCGCGTGTTCCGCTCGTTGCCAGGGTCACGTAGGCCTTTTCTACAAAACTATACAATTTGTTGGAATACAACGATATTAATCGCATACAGATGAGGTGATTGATCGAACGGATTCTTCCCTTCGTTGCCCAGCCATGTCCCCACTAGCGTGCGTTCGTGAGATGTACCGCGGCGGCTGGCGCGTGCATGCTCTTCCGAGAATTCGGCGGAAGAAGCGTAAAGATATGGATGGAACATTGGGCACGTCGAGAAGCTACTAAAAGGTTCCGTGGCACATGTGACGCCACACAGACATCTACTCAGGTCACACTTTTTACTGCATAGAGAGTGGAAGCTTAGCTAATCGAGGTAGCAAGGCACTGGGTGCCTTGCGCGATGGTTGGGCGTAATCCCAACCCTTATGGCCCTAGGGGTGCCCGGGTTCTGTGTGGCGATAAGTAGACGCCGAGGAAAGCAGCCGTTAACGAAGTCTGACAATACTTGCATAGAGAGTGGGGTTCAAAACCTTTTCAAGAGCCATGGGTCACTAAGTCAGTCAGTCTGAGAATAACTAACCAACTGTCTACATTCCACAACACTCACTTATATTTCCTGTAATAATTGTTTAATAAATATCACATTATATTGTTTCAACACAAACATTGTGTCTTCCACGGATTATCAATCTTAATTCCGAGATTAAATTCTAACACAATTGAAAGACCGGCGGCGCCTCGGCTCTCGCGACATTGTTCATGGTTAACTCGATGTTTCTTAGGCCCTTTTCCACGATACTACATTTGTAATATTACGGGGTGCGTGTGAAAACTAAATAGGAATACGATTTTGGTAACGTGGAATCGATCGACGTCGTACTGAATTTAAAAATTGCTCGCTCAGAAAAAATGAAAACCGTAACATGTTCCCAGGATAAATAAAGTAAAAGTTATGCCACCGTGGAACGAAAGTAATCGCGACTCGTTAAAACTTCCATCGTGAAAGAACACCGTCTCAGACGTCTGTGTTTCTGTTGGTCTCGTCGACAGCTTGCACCAACAGGCAGATGAAACGTTCGGAGACAATGATACGAGAGACCGCAATCCCTTGTGCTGGAATCATAGCGACGCTGAACACGATTTCCCCCGAGCACGTGTCAGTGAAATAAGGCGACAGACGCGAAGCTTGTCGCTTTCGCCGCCGACGAAGTACATTCTACTTTAAACGTGTGGTACAGATCGCGCATCATTGAATGCCATTATTATTCGCGTGCGACGACACGACAGAAGCACGAATTGCGGAGCTCTTGAAGCTTTCGTGCTCTAATTATCGTCGAAAGGCAGCCTTTTGTACAAATCCATCGAAATCTTGTATCATAAATCTTTTATCGAGATTCCTACGATGCTGGGATTGCGTCTTTGCGATGTTAACAGATTATAATCGCACCATATCGAGAGAAATAAGAATTCATTTTGAAACGTAAGTCACGAGAGTTTATTTTGCTAAAAAGTTTTGCTCAGTATCAATGAAACGAATAAATTTTGCCCATGCAACGAAAGTTGATCGTCGTACTCGAAGTATAGAAGTTGTCTCGAAGGAATGAAAAATCACTCGTCGACTTGGAACGATACGTCTTGCAAAAATGTAATTTCTAAAATTTCTCCAAAAAATTACGAATCCATCATTCCCACTCTAATATTACCAACATTATTAATGTCGCTCATCCTTCCATATTACTCGATCGAGGTAGATCTAACTTTAGCAACACTCAGCTTAGTTTAGAAACTGTGCCAGCGAATTCGAAGCACGCTCGGCAAATCTCGAAACGTGTCGATATACAGCATTTATCGAGGATGCGAATGCGATAGTAAACGCGCGCGAAAACCGTTTACGTGTTCCTTACGGCGCGTTATCGTACCGAAACGATCTTCCTACGTTCGTTAGCTGAAATTCGAAGAAACGAAAGATCGAGGAAAATAGCGTGGTCTGCCAAAATTTCGCTCGAGACAGCATCATCGCGTGTATTTTATTCGTGTATGCACGTACCATGGACGTTATCGCGCGCTTTTCAGCATCGCACGGTCTGTACGGAATATTCTGACTCGCTATAACCGTACACCATGCTCAGTCGCGCGCAAATAGCTTTTAGGAAAGCCACTCTTATATAGTAGAAGGCGAGGCAACGTTAATGATACCTGCTCGCATGCAAATCCTTTTCTAGACTGAGAAGTAATTAAATCGGCAACTTTACGCGGCAATATACGCGAGGAAAATTGCCGTGGATCAGAGACCAGGAAGAAAAGTGTCTGTTCCGTCTTAACACAAAAGAATCCGCGTGATCTTAGTCGGCGAAACTTATAGCATCACGATCACAAAGGAAGGAAAATTTTTCTCCTCTCTCGATGGCCGAAGACGTGTTATATACTCGGTGTTCCCGAAGAGTAATTTAGAAATATGCAATTGGCCGCGAAAATATTTCAGCGTTTATTATAGAAAACTTTTAACCTATATACTGCGTGTGTTATTAGGTTGTCCGGAAAGTGTCTTTCTTTCGCAAACGTGTTTTTTTACAACAGTGCACCTTCGTACAAACGTGAAAGCGAGTCTGTGAAATGTCACGGTGTTTATCTCGACAGAACAAAATGGATCGTACGTAATTCGACAAAATAATATAAAAGAACAAACGTTGTGCGTCTATTATTTCCTCATAAAACGAAAGAAACTTTTCGGACAATCTAATATATAAGACACTGCGAAGTTTCATATTATAACAAGACACGACGAGTAACGACACGTTCCCGTAACGTGTGTTATGTTCGTGAGATACAATTATTCACACACATCGGCTCGTGCCAAAGTAGAAGGAACAGGAAGTCTGATTCTTGTTCGCTTTACGAAGCGCAACTAGAATTTAACGCGAGATCCTTCTCAAATGAAAGAGCGATTGAGAAACGTAACGACGAAAGTTTAAAAAGTTGGGCAAAGAGCTTCGAGCAGCTTCTCCTTTTCAGGAAGACCGTAATCGTCCCCTTTGTCAGTCTAATTTATTCCGTATGAAGCAGCAATCTCTCATAACTGCAGTCCAAGCTGTATCCTGCCACTGTTTTGCGCTCTTTACGATTCGCCGCTCGTCGCTGGACGAATTTCTATTTTTCCCCTGAGAAAAATCTTCCCTCCCATGGATGTACGACTAGACGTCGGATGATCTACTAAATTTCTCTACTGTTGGTTCTGCATTCTCGTAGATGCTTGGCCAAAACGATTTCGACCCTCACGGGAAATTATATCCAAGGATGGCAGAAAAACCTATGACAATTCGTTCGATTCGTCCAAGAAATTCCAAGTTTCTTTGTTCAATCTCGTTGCTGTTGTTTGCGACGATATTGGCTTTGTATAATTGACGGATTGAAAATCATAAATTAAGATTTCGAGTATTTGAAACATCAGGAATATCTTGCTCAGCTTTCTAAGTAATTATACATTTATTTTCTGATACGTTTGAAAGAAAAATCAGTAACGTTATATCTAAAACAAGAAGATAGAAATAATATAGGGTGGAGTAAGGAAAAGTAGGACGAATGCTTTTTGTAGGGATTTGTAAAGAAAGGTCGAGGAACGCGTTGAAAGCGACGCATTCATCTAGGAAATACGAGAGAACCGCGAATATTCGCAACGGCGTATATCTCGATTTGTCTGCAGTGTCGATTCGAAATACGCTGAGCGTGCAACATTAGTCGATCGAGGCTAAAATTCCATTTGTGGAAGAACGGGAAACGGAGCAGCGCGTAATTACTCGAATCAGAATCAGACGGATCTCAGAGTAACGAGGAAAGACAGCCGGGGATGCATTCGAAATCCAGGCTCGCGAATCAGCTTGTTACTTCTCTCAGAAACGCGCGTGTTAGGTTTCAAATGAACGAAATACAGCCGTCTCGATTTATGTACGTGAAAATCGATCAATTTGCTCGATAACTTCGGGTCGCGGATACAAATTTTGTAAAATATCCAATTCGTTTTTCAATTTTTATCGAAATATCGTACGTGGACATTGGAAAGTTAATTTCGACGTTAGACGACGACAGAACGTTATAAAGTAACATTTGGTCGATTGTGAGCAACAATAGCGTGATAAGAGGTAGCATGAAGGAGAGAAAAGTTTGTCGCCGAAGGAAAGAAGATAACTGACGTAGACAGATGGAGGATAAAGTTGATTGATTACGTTATTTTCGATTTTGTAATGCGTTGAAACGTTGCTCGCGTCGAGGATAATGAATATTGATGATGACACGCGTCCAACGAATAGCGATGCGTCAATTGTGTCAAAATTATAATTGTGTTTCTGTTTCATCGAACATATATATCTCACCGATAATTACAAATGTATCCTATGAATTTTAACGCTATTGTATTACTACGCCTATATCTGCACCCAAATTTTATATATATATATATATGTAGAGAGAGAGACAGACAGAGAGTAGATAAAATCATACACCTTTTCTCTGGTGTTTGATCTCTCTCCCTCTCTCTAAGCAAATTATTTATTATAAAACAGGGAACAATGGTTAATTAACACGAACTAAATACAGTGATGTGACACAACTTATACAACTTAAATGAATGATTCACAATTCAACTCACAACTTGCATTTAACAACTCGTCCTACAACACTTCTCGACTCTGCACTATTATCAACGCTCCTTTTACCTTTCTCTTTTTACCTGGCGTACATCGGCGTTTTCTCCAGGGCTTTTCCTCCGACAATACATATATGTATTAATTTTTCTTAGTTGATACTTCATATGAAACTATCGTCTTAAAAATGACACGAGAAATATCCGAATCTAATTACGATTGTTGCCAGATTATTAGCTCTTAACGACGATTAATAGCGCTCACGAGAATAACACGAGAACGTTGTTTTCTGTTTCAGATCACGAGGTACGCGAACGATTTGCTTTACGCCGAACGAGCGCGTGAAGCTCCAGATTTGTTATTCAATCTTCCTGGGCATTCGTTAAATTGGCCCAGGTGCTTCTCGAGGGGCTATAAAAATGGTAAAACACTTCTGGAGAAACATAAATTCCCATTTTACGCGTCTGACCGAGCCGACCAGGCCGAGTTCACCGCGCGCCAACTTATTCCCCATTCTTCTTAATCCGATTAAAAAATGCTTTACCCGAATTAAAGTAACATAAATTGCAGCGGAGTGGTTCCTTTAACAAGTTTATTTCTCCAAAGCGAAGATGTACAGTAAGACATAAAGAGAATTTGCGCTTCTATAAAACAATTTTATAAAACTTCCGTCTATTCTACAGATATATGTTTTTTCATATTCTATGGGGAAAAATATCACGATTTTATTTTACGCTCGGCTCTGTAATTAAATAATACCGCAGAAATTATAGGAACGAGCGAGAATTATTTCCTGAAGAGGGAAAATCCCCGGAGCACTTGTTGAGTCATTTCGCGTCATAATTGCCCGCGCTAGATCTCGAACAAAATTTCCACGCGGCCATTTTCGAATAACCCACCACTTATGAATACCGAGCCGCGCAACTTTTTTAATAATAATACACCGCTAAAATCTCAAACAAATTGCAATTTTCTGTACGTTCTGCGTTTAATACGAACGCTAAAAAAATACCATTTCTGGGGGAGGGGGGGAGATCTTCTCGAATTCGAGTATACAGGGTGATTCACAGAAAGGAGAACACCTAAAACATACACATTTTATTTATGCTTTACCGTTGCACGAAAAATCTTCTCAGGGTAACGTTGTATCTTAAAAAACGCGTGTAATGAGAGGAAAACTTTCTATACAGTATAGACTCTATTATCATCTTAAATAAGAATCGAAGCTGCATTTGAAAAAATAGGTCGCTGCTTTTTCTCTCCATTATTCCGTATAAGATTACGAGACATCCATCGAAGTTGCGTTCCTCCTTTCGTCCTACTTCGTGAATCCACGTTATCATTCGCCGATCCACTCGCCACTATATTAATATTCATCGTTGGTGATTTATTCCGCGCGAGAGACGAGTGGCCAATCGGTGGCCACGAACAGGGAGAGTAGGTGCAAGAGAGAATTGCGCGCAAAAAGGGGTTAAACGGGCTCGTCAATGGTTTGCGCCTTCGGCCTAGTTTCCGGATTACCACCGAGGTCACGGAGGTTCATCCTTCCTGAAGAACTATCGAGGTAACGCTGAATTTCGAAAGAGACTAATTGAAATTCCTGCGCAAGATTCCGCAAGAGGGTGAAACTGCAGGTCTCTCGAGTCGTCGCAGCTCTATCTTTGAAGTTTCTTAGTTTTACTTTTTGGTAGTCTTAATGCGAGATGCTTGAAAGGAGATGGTCTACTTTCCGCCATGATCGATACCGTGAAGTATTTCTTCTCGAAAAAGTGCCATTTTTTTGTCTGATTACTTTTCAGCTAACGTTCGCAGAATTTTAATTCAGAGCTGGATAGATAGGCGTCTTCTTACGATTGTAAAGAGATTATTTCGGAGATTGAGAGCGTTTACGTCCCATTTTTTACAGATTTAAACGGCAAAGAACCTACTCTCTCTCTCTTTCTCTCTCTCTCTCTCTCTATAATACCTAAATTCGCAAGATTACAAATTCAAGAGTTTGCCGCAATAAGAAAGTAATTCAAATTCTTCACGTAATGTTACACATTCTGGAAGAAAGGAAACGACTCGAAAGACGATTTCAAAGAATTAAAGCGAACGATAATGGCCAAGAGACGAGGGAATCTCTAATTACAAACAGAGATGGGAGGAAATGAAAAATTCAGTTCGATCCTGGCCACAGGCAGACCTGGGGTACAGGTTCTTCCTTCCGTGTAATCTCGACGCGCGCGTTTATCGCATGTATAAGAAGATAATGAGCCACGAGTACAATGAAACAACGGAGAAAGAAAGCGGCAGAATAATTTAGTAATTGCGCGGCCAGCGAGCGTGTAAAAGGTTTCATCGTACGGTTAATGCTTTAGCGAGGAATATTCCTCAGCTCTCTTAGTGTCCCTTTTAATGTTACGTCGTAAATGAAGGGCAGCACGGACGATATTGGAGCGTATTTCTGGTGTTACTCGAAGAATCGCGAATTATTACGATAAAGACGGTGTAACCATCGACGTGTATAACGATGTAATCATCGACTCTCGAAATATGGATACGTAAAAAAAAAGGTACCGCCATAAATTCTCTACAAAGCAGTGGTAATCGGAGAAGTTAAAGCGCGTAGAACGAAATTGCCGCCCGCTTCGCAATTTTTTACGTGACCTTTTCTAGCCGCGTACGTCGCGTCATGTTTTCAGGTTAAAAAAAAACTTGTTCGTTCAAACAGAATTAAAGGAAGAAAGAGACACGATAAAAACGTTACCATCGAAAATGTAAATAAAAATGCTACTACATGCGAACAAATAAAATCGCGAATACCGTTAAAAACGCCAGTCCAATCGACGCAATCTCTTCATTTCGCAGTTTCGCGTAATTCCAAGCGATTCTTCGATGGACGTGTCGTTCGCGCGCAAATTCGGGGACATTAAGTGCGCCGCCACATTTGTATCGCTTTAATATCCGGTAGTTGTCGTGATTCTTTCGTATCGGGGTTTACGTTTGAACGCGCTACTCCTCTCCCCACGATAAACGAAATTGGCCCCGATTTGAGAGCGAAAAGATTAAAATAGCAAACTATTGAGCGAGTAGCGGCAAGAGCCGAACAACGATTTTATCAGCGACAATTTATTTATTGTTACATTCTCTCTTCCGTTTGACGCGCGCACCTACAATCGACACGAGATTGCTTTTCGCCGAATCGCGATATCGATAATGATAACGCGTTTCACCGGTCAACGTAATCGTTGGAAAAGCACGGCCGACGCCATTGTTGCTTACCAGTTTCATTATAACGCGCCGTAATCCGGAATTTTCCACGTGCGCGGCCTCGTTTTATTTATCACTCGCTTTTGTGCTTAAATCGCTTTAACGAACCTCCCCCTGATAATATCCTTTCGGCTCATCGGACAGAGGTTACCAAGTTAATTCGCAAATAACGAGGAAATTTGCTGGCCTTTCCGAGACGCGATGCGTGAAAAATTCATACGAAACGCCATTTCAAATTTACATGCGTCTCGCGCGAACTCGAAGCTCCTGCGCGAAAAGTTTACGTTAAACTTCATTGGACATTTAATACTCTCAATTTTTCATAGTTAAAGCTGCAATTTAATTTCTTCAAACGCAGCATGTTCTTGCGCGTATCCGACTTGTCCAAAGAGCAGTGAAATTGCCAAAGTATTCATCGATGGAAGATCATTGGTCCTTCATTTTCTTCGAAGTAGCTAAGAATTATCGATAGTGAAAAGACAACTACATTTCTGGAAATATATTTCTGTAGTCGTTTTGTAACAGCTGTTTGCACAGCAGTTGCGATATTCTGGTTGAAATCTCAAAAAGACAGTAGAATTAATACGTAACATTTACACCGTCTAGAAAGATATAATTAATACAAATTTCCTTATTTTCCAGATAGATCGTGTGTATATGTCATATCCTTAAAAACCACCTTGAACGCGTCCTTTTACGCTACTTGATTACTCCCTGAAATATCGAAAAATATTCGTAAGACTCGCATCGATGTCTATCGGCACAGGTCGTTGCATAAAATTTTTATCGCCAGCTAGATTCATAGGCTAGCCACGAAATCGTGGTTCAATTTCACGCTGGAATAAGTAATCCTGCGTCGCGAAGAGTTAACGGGCCACCCCGTCCCTTCCGAGGCTTTTGATAACGTGGCTTAGGGTCGATAGCGTGGAGAATTTAAACGGATTTTACCTTAATTCTCGGTGAATTTCCACGGTATTCGACGGTCGATTAGCGCGTGTATGGCTGGTCCAGATATAGAACTATTCGCTTGGCGAATTATGGAAAGTTCCACGACTACTACATCGCTGATGATGCACTTTAACTTTACGGAACAATTCACAAAAACCTTTTCTTCGTCTCGATTCCTCTGCTGCAAGCAGAAGAAAGGGAAAAGATTGCATCGGTAAACTAGACCAGACCACGACGAAGCATCTGAAAAGGAATTCTCCCACGTATTTACATACGCCATGACAAACGTACCGATAAAGTATCACAGAACAGCGATTCGAAAAAAGGAAACCGATAGATGACCTGTCTAGAGTCTCCTCGAATCATAGAAGGATACAAAGAAAAACCTTCGAACAGGAATTCGTATGTGGACTGGTAAAAGGAAGGACTAAGAGGGAGGACGAGAACTTATTTCCATAGCCATAAGCCGACACGGTAGAAGGTACTTGAACGAAATAGTTTGGAGATTCAAAGAGAATACGCGAAAAAGAACGCGAGATACACTGCGTGCTGGACTAAGATGGATCACCTCTGTTTCCCTGTATTTTTATCTCAGCCGCGTTCACAGTTTTATCTTCTTCCAATGAGAAACTATTTCACGCCGGTAATTCCCCGGATGGATAGATGATGCGCTAAAAAGATTCGCGGGGTGCAACGAGCCGATAAGAAGCGGCGCCTTCGCGCAATTTGATACATTCTTTTCCTGCCGACAGAGAATTCCATTTGGGGATACGGTTTACCAGACGAAGACCCAGACACTTTGTCCGTCTCCGTTTTCCGGGGAACATTTTTATGAAACGGCGAATCGGTGATCCGTTGAAGACGAAGGTCTTGTCGGAAAGAAGCGTACCCTCTTCCGCGAATGCGTTTCCGGGTGATCTTTATTGGAGAAGCTACGATGAAAGATGGATGAATTTGAAACGCCAGAGGCTGCACTAAAGAGGGAACACTCGTTCCCAAGGAAGCTTAGCTACGTTACTTCGCTTGTTACGGTTCAATTTACCTTTCTTACTCTGCGTCGAGAGCTCCGCGCTACTTTCAGACAGATATTTGTCATTGAGTGCATCCCGGATCTTCTCTGCTCCAGTATAAGAACCGATCTTCTTTCCCGTCTGTAATTTTCTCCCTTTTTATAAAGAAGCTTCCCGCTGAAGGGAATTAATTTTAATTAGCTACAATCTTGAATAATTCTGCTTTGGTAGAGTGGCCACGTTTTAACTTATGCAAACGCGTGTCGTTTACGACGTATATACATTCTCTATCTCTCATATCATTTTTTTTATCTTTACGGTTGCTTGCAGCGGTCAATTTTTCGCAACAGATAGAATAGAACCGTGCAGCACAGACGTTTCAGTTTCGGTAGAGCAATTAGCGTCTTCGGAGCATCTAACAAGAATCGTCAAATTATACTTTTCATACGTATCTTCTTCCTCAGTAGTGTAGTATCGTGGACAGATTGCCTGAGAAATATCGGGTGAATCATAAGCAATGTTGCGAGAAAGCCTAAGTACCGACAGACCGAAAGGGTCTGAGGTCCCGGAGCATCCCAGCTGGACGTCAGGTGGTCTATCGTGGGGTTTTGGAGGTGGGGGTATGTCTATGAGTATTTCCCGCGTATGAAAAAAAGAAAAAGCTGAAAGGGTCTGGGAACTTCGATGGGTTGAACGGCCCATCAATGTATCGTCGATCCTTCAGTCGAATAGTTACACGGAAAAAAGGCCTACGGTACCATAACAGCGGACTATTACGGAACACGTACGTGGTGGGGCTACGAGAAAAGACAAAGGGATGCTTAACACTAGAACTATCTCATCAGTCGAATTGACGGGTTTTACAATTTTATTTTAAAATTCCTACTTCGTGTTATATTTTTTTCCGCGATAATGTAATGACTTTAGTAACGATAACTAAAAGAATAATATGATGAATTTCATTTTGTTGTTTATGTATTCAAAGTCAAAATAATTTTGTATCAAGGCTACTTATACCAATGCCAGTCAAAGTGTAAAAAGGTCCTGCAATCTGTTTATCGAAGCCCAATTAACCAATTTCCTCGTTTTGTACAACCTTCCACGCGTTTTCAAAATTTTTACCGCGTATCATTCGGTATGATGATATCAGTCATCCGGAAAATTCCGGATCGATCGCTAGATGCCAACACGAGAAATACCACACCAGACAAAATGACTGATTCTACAATTTTATAAATGCGTCAACCCTCGTTTAAGGGTCATGGTGCCAGATGGATTAATAATACCAAAAATGTACTCTACATAACATGGAATTCCTTCTGTAAGAAAGTAATAAATCAATAAATATAAAAATATTCTACTATTATGTATTTTTTAAAAACCAATCTTTTTGGTAGAAATAGCTTCGTGTTAACTATCGGTAGTTCTAGTGTTAAGGGAGAAAGACGAATTAACAAGCAATCGTGAGAAGTCATTGTTGTCAGTGTCACGTAAAATTCGTAATAAAAAAAACAGGAGCTGAGCAATAGCTTAACTTGACTGTCCTTTTACATTTTTATATGCTTTTATTCACAAAAGTGATCGAGTATAATATTACAATGAAGTAGCGAAGTTACAAAGTATTCAAATAGTTGTTCAAATCACGACTAAGACTGTACCCAAGACTAGTCTCGTGGTCGAATGCTCGCACTTTTTATATGTTGAGTGTGTAGGAGTTGAGGGACAAGGAGAGGATCTTGAGTGCCCTACGTAATGGGGAAAATTTGGTGTTGGGCCGTGTACAAAAGTAAGGTCAAAATCTAAAGGCTCATTGTCAGGTAGTGTGGAATGGCGTGGATTTGGATGTGTCACATCAGCGTTGTCGCTGAGGAGGATTGTCCGCGTGAAGAAGAGCGTTAGAACCGCGGCGACGGAAGTGAGCGACGAATGATGACTGCGTGCATGTAGACTGACAAAGCGCGTCATACTTGATTTTGTGTTGGCATGAACGATATTGAAACAAATCATACCGTTACCAAACCTACTAGCACTATAATTTTTTCCCACGATAGTCTCTCCGTTTTCGAAGAGAATTATTCGTGCGATGAGATTACATTTAATCAATTACGTAACTAAATGATTCTTCTTTAGCAGAGTAAAGCTATCCAACAGAGGCGTTTTAATTTCACGAAAGATATCTTGGATACGTCTAATGGATATCGATCAGATTGGTGTTTATTTTTCTTCAAACCGCCCTATCGGAAGGCTGATCAGCCGACGCGGCTACAATTTCGATGGAATCGCTAACTTCGTTAATTTCTCTAATCGACTTCGTAACTTGCCAACTTTCTAAATTCATACTCTAGCGATGATCGGTATCGATAGTATTCCAAGGTGGTTTTCGGCACGTTATCCGCGAAGACTTGCCGCGCACGAGTAAAGACGAGCCTGTTAGTCGTCTAAATTATTCGAATTCATTCGCGCGCAGTCCACGGAAAAGAGTCGACCGCGTAGTAATTGAATCGAATTAAGCGCGAATTCGTAGCTAAGCCGAAGGAACGAGTAATATTCTCCGCGTATCTTGCAGGGTATTCGGGAAATACGATAACCTCGTTGACGGGGACGGTTACTGGGAATTGCGCGTTCCGTAGTTCAATACACTTTAATAATCCTCCGGTTTTCTAACGAAGATTGCGTTCGACGCGGTTTCCTGTAATTCCCAGCGAATCTAATTGTAGTTTGGTCCATACGCTGAAAAGCTTGAATAATCGCTTCTCTGCGATTTCATTTGGAACTCGCGAGAAGCGAACTCGATACTTTCTGTATCAAAAGATGCGAACTTTATTACGTGATACATTTTCGGTATCTTTTCTAATTCTCTTCGCTTCTCGACGGTGAAAGAAACCGAGGTAGTTTTTCGGCTATCGAAATGAAAGCGGGTTACGTCGGTGTTGGTAACAAAAACTTTCCTGATACGAGCAGCGAAATAGGCAGGCGGTTGAAAAAAATCGACCAGCTCTCCGATTCGAAAGGAACGGGAAATTCCTATCGACGGAGCTGTTTGATCAACCGCTACGATCGAACGGGCCGAGCTACGAGAGTAGAACAACAACCCCGGAAAAAAAGAATGAAACGGAGAATAGGAGAAAAAAAGACAGGAGAAAGGAAGGAAAAGAATGGACCAATTGCTTGCACTTAAAACGATCGGACCAACTTGTTCCCGACAGGCAGAAGTTGCTCGCGTGCCGTTGAAAAATATTTGAAAGTTACTCTTTCGCTCTGATCCAGCTCGCCAGAGAACCGAGTACCGAGGTGAATGAATATACGAGCGGTGAAAATACGTCGAAAAGTTTGCCTCGTTTCGTCGGATATCCACGCTACCGTGACGATCGATTCATCCCCCGTGGATGACCATCCTGTAAACGGAATTAATCGGACCGGCAACTGATCCCCGAGTGGTTCGGCAAAAAACCGAAATACGCTAATTATCGACTCGAAGACTCGTCCGGTGTAACGAGTTTCCTATTTTCCAAAATTCTCTTTGTAGTTATAACGATCTTTTTCCACGCGACAGAGTAAATATCTTTAGAGATTTGTAATGGTAGGATGGTTGCAACATTAGGATGATTAAACTGACCAGTGCGCAGTTTTTATAAATTTTCAGAGACGCATTTTACAGGCATTTCATTTTTCCCTCGTTTTTACGTCTTTGTTAAGAATTTTATATTTTATATTTTACTTGGAATTTCATGATTAATGTTATGCTTTAATTCGGCGTTTAATTACGCTTAAAATATTTCGAAAAATTGATTTATACTCGACACAAAGGATACACTGCTCTGTTTAAAAAAAAGAAAAGAAAAGACCTATTTACGTTCTACCGATAACTGTATTTATGAAAAAAATAGGTGAAGTCATAGAAAGACCTATACTTCCCGATACCGTTCATTATTTCCAACATTTTCTAGCCCGTTCCCGCCTATGCAACATTTAGTTGAATAATATGTTGAAATTGCACGAGGTAATGGAGAGGTTGTTTCCGAGAGTTTATTATTATCACCTGTACGAGTAACATAATACATTATTGTCTGGGGATTAAGTTGCAAAACAGCAGTTTCTCGGTACAGATTCTTCCTCTGCAACACAAAACCTTGAATATTACGATCCAACTATAGAACAATGTTCGCGTGTTTCGTTATCGCTCTTAAATTAAATTAAACGTAATATACATCGCGTGGTATTAAGTAGCAGCTTGAAAATTCTCCTAAAACGACGCGCCTCGAGATAGGTAAAACGTGTATTAAAAGGTGCAAACGGTTTGGTAACGAAGATTAAAAGAAGGAAGCTGTCCAAGTGGCGCGAGTCAGAAAGTAGCGGTTAATTGGAACAAACCGGAGGCCTCTCAAAAAATCGACGTTTTACACGTCGAGATATCTCGAACATGGTCGGAATTCAGAGGGGAAAATGCAGATATCCCGGGATTTTCTTTCTTTTCTTTTTTTTTTCTTTTTCTCTTTTTTTACCCTTTTCCTGTGACTGAACTGTGATTTCAGCACGCGCGAAAAGGGAGACGAGGGGAACCGTGAAGCCAAAGTAATGGATCCAGTCACAATGTAAAACCGATGTGACCGACCGCACGGACCGAGTATAAAAAATTTCATTTCTCGGGCTGGTTAGGTTGAAGATTGAATGAAATCTGGGCGCGGAGGTTGCAGACTGGTGGAAAAAGTCGTTGCAGCTGTAGCCGCAAAAGGCAAGAGGGATACACGACGACCGCGACGGCTTGCATACTCGAGTGGGAAACATAAAGAGGGGGGAAATAATTCTCGCGGGTCGTCGACCAGGAAAAATATTTACGGCTCGAGTATTCCACCGACGGGCTGTAAATTTTTTGGCAAGGAGTGCTTTACTTTCTGTACTCCATCCCCAATCTTCTCTCTCCCTCTCTCTCTCTCTCTCTCTCCCTCTTCCTCTCTCTCTCTCTTTCTCATCTTCCAACAAGATTCCCCGTTCTCTCACACCGAGAAACGCTCTGTTTCTCTTTTTAATGTATCGTCGAATGGCCGACACGAGCCTCTGCAAGTTGCACGCCGACCTTAAATTGAGCGTTTTACGAACTACGAAACTCGACGACATCGTGACAGCCAGTGGGAAATACGGTATCGAACGAAAACAGTCTCGAAACGCTCCCTGAAACATTTGGCTCCGCGCCTTGCGAACACATTCCGCCGAGATTAGGAGGCTGAAATATATCGGCTGGAAAGTTTGCAAGGGTCGACAAAGAGAATCAAGTTTAACAAAAACATTTCATCATCTAGTCGAGGAATATGTATAGAGGCCAGACATATGTACAGTGACAATGTTCTACAGTCGATCTACATTTTTTTATATCAGCTGCCATGCTAATTTACTTTATCGATGAACCATATGAGAGTATGATATCAACTATCTCATACTCTCGTTACAAATTTTCACTGTTAAACACAATGTTAATTATTTAACCCTAGAATATTACCATGGAGTATTGTTTCTCCGCTCGTTTTTATTTTAGCCATCTCTGAGCAGTGTTAACACTTTACTGACCGCTTGCGGTTCAACAGCATACGCACGCCCGACCGGCAGCTCAGACGCAGATTCTCCCTGGCGCCGGCTCTGTTTCGGTTCAGACTCTCCAATACCATCCTTTTCGTTCATCGCGAACGATAAATTTTTCAAATTGATATAAAACTGTGGGAGCGTACAAAGCAACTCAACTGACGCAACTGAGCAAGGTACCTTAGTATTAAATAACAAATTACTGCTCAAATAATGAGAAAGATTGTCGGCGACAAAAAATCGATTAATAGGCTATCGGTCGGTAAGCATCCGTAAGAAAAAGCCGATTAATAGGCTATCGAACGATAAAGTGTTAATGTTATAAGATGAAATTACTTCCAATCTTCAAATTTAATGTCGATGCTCGAGCAATTACATAATAGCCGTGATTAACGAATTTCTATTCTATTCTAAACATCACGTAACTGGAAACGTCTTAAAACTTTACGATTACCATCGAATCAATCTCGTATTGCCTCATGAATTTTTAGCTACGTTCGGTATGCAGTGTTCTCCCTCCGTGGAGAACATCGAGAATATCACGTGCCTGTGAAATTCTATTTCTTAGTTCATACCTAATTCACGATTTCCTCCTGGCCTGGAATAAGACAGAGAGGAGGATCGTGTTCTACCAACTTGCTTGCACTATCTGTTTGATCCCTTTATTACGACGAAAATGCAGATCACGGCGGAGACTCGCGTGTCCCGATGCATCGACCCTCTCAGTTTTTCCGAGTTATACCAAGAGATTCTCTACCAACAGTTCCGCCGATATCGCGGCAATTTTTATGATTCAATGGTCGAAACGGACGCAGAATAAAATTTCGTTCCCTACTGGTTGGCCAGTTGCAGAACTACGATACCGAACTTTCTGTCCGCCGTGTGAAATTATTATTCTCCTATGATGTCCCTCGCCAATCTCCATTCCACGTTTTTGCCAGCGTTAAAAGAGAAAGGAAATTGGCGTAAAAATGAAATCAGTATCGTATTTTTGTTCATGGAACACGAATGATTTTATTGTATATAAATATTGGAAAATGAGGACTTGTAAAAAATCACCAAAAAGATGAAATAAAAAGTAGACGAAAATAAAAAGGAACAAACGTAAATACGATCAACAAATACGATCTTTAAACTGTCACGATTCTAAACTCTTTCTGATAAAAACGTATCGTGATAACGTTGTTCGATGTCGTCTTGAAGATTTCAGCATCCCTCGAATACCAATAATAGCGAGAATATTCGGGAAGAAGGTGAAAGGTGCGAAAGGAGAAAGGAGTAACGCCGAAGGGGTAGTTAGAGCCGCGTAAAGAGTTTCAGATAAGCTGAAAGTAAGAATTTTATAAAACCAACGATGTTGAATTTTTTCGCATTGTCGACGGCTCGTAATCTTCGTCGAAACTCGGAGAATAATAATAGCAGTACCACGGATTTGGAACAACGGGGACGAAAGAAACGAGAAAACTCCAGCCAGTGGCGGAGATTTTATTAAATCCTCCGCGATGAAATATACAGAGAATATGTAAATACGGTTTCTGGGTTGGACGAATGAATAACTCGTAGTAACAGACGTTTAACTATTTCGCTCTTGTTTCGTGACTACCATAAACATCTTCTCAACGTTTCTTTCTATATAACATCAACTTATACATCTTACGATCCTCATTTGTCAAACAAGTAACACCACGAAGAAGCCGTGCGTGGAAAAGTTGATCGTCTCCTCCGCATCCAGATTTCATTGTCAAGTAAAGGAAAATAAAAAGTTTACAACGCAGCTCGTGGTTTCATCTTATCGATGCTCTTTTTTACGATTTATACGCTATATAATTCTACAATTTTCTGTACAACGTTCAACGAAATAAAAGTTACTTTAAAGAAAGCAGCTTTCTAAAAATTAAGAATTTAGGATCTTCGTGATTCGGTCCTATGTTATTTAAGACTATGCAAAGTTCCCAAATATGGGTCGTATACAGTAGAACTTACAATGAAACCCCATTTATCTAAAGTCACCAGGGGATAAACACTTCGTATAACTAAAGTTCTCATAATAGGAGTACGCTAATTTTCCTCGCTAGATATTATTTATCGTCCACGTAATAGAAGTTCGTGTCCACGTAAACAGAGAGTCAACCGACGAGAGCTCGAGTAGTCAGACTATTAACAAAAATAAGTAGATTCAATCGGCCGGAGATCAAGGCATATCATCACAGGCATTCATTAAAATAAGTAGATTCAGTTGGCAGGGCTCCAGATAATCAGACGTTAACTAAAATAAGTAGATTTGATCAGATGATCGATTAATTAGGACCCGATTCCTGATCACACACGATCAACATATATGTCTGCGCAATATCGAACATGTTGAGGTTTTATCTCGGAATAGAGAGAGCAAACGCGTGGATGAATGTATTATAGAGATCCTTTATTCAGAAATGTTAGAAATTAGGATTTCCAGTGGTTTCTATCCCATGTGATAACGCGTCGCGTTCGTCGCCGGTGTTGTAGCTTTCGCGGTACTAAGAAAACAAAACACTACAAACGACGTAGAGCTTTTCTTGAAGCGAGACTCGCTTCAACAGAACACACGAGAATTCCTGTACAATCCTGGAAAAACTTAACTATAATACCGAGGAAACGTGCGAGTAGATAATAATTTCTTTTGAACGCAACTCGCACCCGGAAGCCTGCAAGAACCGATACTCCTTCCTGTAACTCGATTTCATCATAGAAAGATGAAGATAGATAGAGAAAAGTGGTGGAAGGCTCGGAGCGATCGAAACTCGTACGATATTCCAATGTTCACCTAGTTGGATTCTCGCTTCAGCGACGAAGCATAATTACAGCGCTCAGTTTTATCACGATCTAGGGATCGATGATGAAACACGGTAGTCACGGGGAGAGATCGGTTTTTCGTTCGAGTTGGCCGGCGATCATGGATATCCATAGCGAAGACGAACAGCTTCGAGCGACGATTTAACGCGCGAAAAACGCTTCGATCGCGAAGGATTCGAGACGAAGTCTCGCGAACCAAGAAAATCTCGTTCCTTTCACGGACACCACACGGTCTCACAGTGTGTCTCGAATTTCTCTCGAAGTTGTACGTGTTCGCGATGGATCAAACGCATGTACCTGATTCGTATCAAATTCGTGCCTATATAAATACGAACGACACGCGGTTCCTCGTGATCCATACTTTTATTCCCTGTGCTCTCTCACTATACGGAAGTATATTCTATGACGTTCCTTGGAGATCGTCGACACGTGACGCGCGTCCCCAACGAGGTGTGATGTTCCCCATTCCATGGAAATTCTCGTATTGAACTTTATCGAGAAATTAATCGAAGATGGTAAGAGAGCTTCTTTTAACGGGAATATGAGAGATAGTCAATGGCTCGTTTAAATACGAGATATCGAGCAAAAGTTTGTAATTGCCAAGCGTTAAAAGATGCTAGTTATCGTGTTACCATAGAAATTCATAATTTCGAGCTTGCAAAATTTTGAAACCACTGCATGTCGCACAGTTAATGATCGAAGATTAAGAAAAGGAGTCACCTTAGAATTCTATTATCTTGGAAAATTCTTGAAAACTATCGGCTTAACTTTATTGGAACGGACACTAACTTTTGCACGTTAATAATTTTCCTATGCAAGGAGAAAAGTGATTTCGAATTTTTTTTCATCGATAACGTAGTCCATAGACTTTGAGTCGCGAAGCCTTCTTACAACGTTCTAGAACTTCCTAAGTTCTACGTTATCAAACGAGTAAGGTTTACTCGTGCTTAAGGAGTAACGAAAGTTTTATCGAGAAAATTCCGTATTTCATAGCTAATAGATGTTGCGCAAGAAATTGATGAGCAAGAAACGGAGGTACTAAACGCACGATAAATTTGTTCCATATATCGAAATTTCTTGGAAGAAACCAGGGAACGTATATAGAGCAAGGGATATTTACGTATGTACGTGTACACGTGTGTCTTTATGCTTTCCCATTCTGCGACCGTTATCGATACTCGTCTGGAATTGTTCTCGAATTGCTCTCCCGTAACGTGTATTTCCAGAGTGGAACACATCAAAGGGATCTCGCGCACAAAAGACGAACGAGAGGAAGAAAAACGGACGGAAAAATACTGCACACCCAAAAAGTGATTTCCGAAACTGGAACAATGGAAAACTTGGTACCTCTACCGTTCGAACTTTTAAATAGCCTTTACAGTGAAAAATTTCGAACGAAACGTTAATTCTTTAAATAAAATAAAATGCCACTACTATTCGAAAAGAAGTAAGAAAATTTCTGAAGAAATCATCGAACTACAGCGTCGACGACAATAAGACTTTTCAGAGTTATCGTTATTACTCTGCTATTAAATATTCAATGAATAAAGAGCCATCTGTAATCTAACATTCCTAAACGTTCCTAGAATATTTAGGAACGATTGGAACGCCAAAATTAGACGCCCCAATTGCTCACCAGGGAGAGAATCGCTCACTACGTTTAATTTTAGGACTTTCATAAACGCGCGCGCCCTCGATATCCGCTTTCGAAGTGAACAACTTCTTGCGTGGCAAGCAGGAATCCCTGATACGGTTGAATTTTATTTCTTTGTTTCTTCTGCTGGAAATCGTAACCTTTCTTTGGTAATCTCGCGATTATTCGGCCG
Source organism: Bombus vancouverensis nearcticus (assembly GCF_051014615.1). NCBI lineage: Eukaryota > Metazoa > Arthropoda > Insecta > Hymenoptera > Apidae > Bombus > Bombus vancouverensis. The sequence continues at coordinate 18,474,130 of NC_134913.1, forward strand.
ATCGAAGATGAAATGCGACCGAGCCAAGCGTTCTGTCGTTGATTAATTGTATCACGTTCAGAAAGAGGGTTAAGAAAAAGCTGGAGGAAGATAGAAAACCAGCAGAAACTATTCGTTCCTTCTCCGACCATGTGGTTTTTTTGCTATTTCCAGAACGAATGTCGAAAGGATATTAGGAGCGTAGAAGGACATCGAGACCGAATCCTTCTCGTTTTCTTTTTATCGTCCCGAGTGGAAGAAAAATTAAAGTCGAGCTTGCCGCCATCACCCTAGAGATCCAACTCTTATGAAATTTTTACCACCCCCAATCCGGATACTGAATTTTCCGCACACGGAATTATAAATTGCCAGGATATTGAATGAGCCCTTGAAAATGGTACGCTCGCGGGTTCCTTGCCGAAATGTTACGACTTCTGCTGTTTCTGGAAAACCCGGTAGATCAGGGTCGACGAATTAAAAAGAATCTACGAGAGAAATATAAAAAAAGGAAGAACACGGAAAATTTAGTATGAGACGCGGAGTTATCGGAAGTGCGCGGATAATTTAGTTAAAATTCTATCCTCGATTAACGTTTTGTTACACTCTCGGCGCGTAATTAAAACACCTTCGCGGAACTGGCTAATAAAAAGCGAGAAATACCCTCGTATTTCCTGATTAACGAACCATATTCATGCAGAGGAGAAAAGAAAGAAACAAGCAAAGAGAAGAATGAAATTGTAAATTCGGAATGAAATACCGGATAATGTTGAAGATTCGTTGTGACGCGGATATCGCAAAGGGAAAGCAAGATAAATGTAATTATGTAATAGCTCGATCTATAAAATGAACAAAATACAATTTTTTCCAACGAAGTAAGCGATTTATGATTTTGATCGTAATGCATAAACCAGATGATTCTAATTTTTTTTACCGTTCTAGGAATCTAAAAAATCTGGAAAAATTCTAGTATACCTGCTATAATATTTCTACTATTCCCTTCATAAAAATAAAAATTCTGTTTATTGAGAGAAGTTCAAACGAAATTGTTGAAATTATTGGCAATCCACCGCTTTGCCTACAAAGGGTTAAAACGTACAAATTCCACGATTCCACCGATACGGTACGTAATTTCAATTCGGAATCGCGTTCGATGAATAAACAGGAAGAGGGAGAGCCATTTTTCACGAAACGTCGATGAAAACGATGACACACAGGATTCTAGGTGCACGCGAGGTTCGCTGGCGTACAGGCGGAAACGGCAAAAACAATAGACCGTCTCGAGCACGCGGCAGGATTTATGCCAGGCCTCCGTTGAAAATTTCGACCCCTTCGCCAGATATTAACACTTGTCATGTGCACTCTGCAGCGCTGGCAAGGAAACATAGCCGTTTGGCCGCTTTCGACTTTGACGGAGCTCGTACGATCCGTTAGATGTTCCACGGAACTGGATTTCGTCCCTGCTGGACACGAAACCGTTTCAACGATCATTTCACCGTTCATTCTACGCGATATTAGTTCTCTCTTGAAATCATACACGCCAATTAAAATTAGCGAATAACGTAAACCTTTTATTTGAATCTCGCGTATGAAACTTCCGCGGTTTAATCTTGCTACGCTTTTAAATTGGTTTCCGCTGTTTTTCAGCGGATATTTGTACAAATTCAAATTATCTCGCGCTGGAAATAAAATTCATTCGAAACACAGATACGTAATATTTGTAGTTTGCTAGCGCTATTTCTTTAACGTTTCGGCGAAAGGTTTTGTCGGAAGAATACCTAACCGCTACAGGTGTCACGAAACGAAAACGGTGATAATCCTGTTTGTTCGGAGTAAGCGGTGACAGGATATTGTTCACGAACACAAGTCCATTCTAATTGCCGTGGCTTTGTCCGAAATCGCGGGTCCGCGAGTCAAGCTTCGTTAATTAGTTAGCATTCGATCGATCTCGCGTATACCGGGCGGCAAATACTCTGCGTTAAAACATTGTTTACTTGGTACAATAATGCGCCGCGGTAAACGCCACAGCGAAATGATATTTGGCTGTGTTTGCACGATTGTTGATGTTCGTTGGTTGATTAAACCGTTACACGCAGATCAATTTCGAATACGCGTCTGGAGGATGCGTTAACGATTGGATATGAGGTTTCCTGACCACAAATTCGTATCTTAAAATCGTTCGTTATCCTTTCAACCGAATCATCTACTCTATTAAACGGACTTTCGAATTTTTCGCTGATGATCGAAGCAATTTACGACTAGGATTTATCAATAGCTAGGGCAAATAATTATTTATAACATACGAACGAATATTCGACCGCACGTGCAATTTGTAGCGCGAAATTTCGTTCGATAAATTCATCGAAGTTACGTAAAATGGACGTGGCCCTGTTTTCCTGTTCAATTTTCTAATAACTTTTTATCGCGCCTGATGTGTTTTCCACGCAAAACATTGTTCGAGCGTCAAATAGCGGAAGCATCGCATCGCCGGCACACGAAATACGCGTATGCATTATGCAGCGAGCTTGTAAAAGCGCTTGCATGCTCTGGGATTAAACTGAAACTGGCTGAATTAAAAGCAAAACCCATCATCGCGTACCTTGCAACCGTCCCAGGACCGTGACGCTCTAGCGCAAAGCAAAGCAGGTTTGCCCCATATCGCAATCAATTTAAAATGCAAATATTGTGCGATTACTATAATTTTAACGAGACGCTTTTTCATAAAGAATCCCTTACGTTGACTATCGTACTTTAGACCCTAGAATTTGTTCATCTATCGTTCACAATATCTTCGTAATTTATTTATTACGCTCGACTTTTACGACACGTTACAATAACTCGTTCAATTCTTCCTGCCAAATAGAAATTAGTTCTGCGCTTTTGCAATCTACGTAATATTCTCTGGAAATATTCTATCGAAAATTTTGTCTGCACCGAATTCAATAACCAGAGGCTCTAAAACAATCGAAGTCGCTTTTTGTGTCCCTTTTCAAAGCGTGCAGATCGAAAAGAACGAAACACGTAGAATTTTCCGATAAAAATTCGTTTTTAAAGTTTCGCATTGTAACGAGTTCTGACAAGCTTGCGTCAGACAGGTTTTTTCGTTCGCTTCACGATCTCTTGCTAGAAGAGTCCGGTTAAGGACAGACAATTTTTTGCTTTGTTCATCGGGCAGAGCGACGAGGGTACACGATGTTCGACTCGACTTTCAACGAGGATCAGCTCCGCGCGTACATCGTTATTATCGTAGTTAAGTGTAATTAGCGTTAATTGAACGAGAAGAGTGTCCTAGCCGAGCCGGAGCGTACGGCCGCTTAACGACCAATTAAATCTCTTCCCAAGAATCGCATCGGCGATTTCGCTGTCGTTGTCATTCCGCATCTTCCAACAGGACGAATTTTCCCCGGCCAAATTTCGTGCTAATAGATCGCATGTCTATTACGTCCTCCGAATGTCGCCTTTTTTATCATGTTTCCGCTAACTCCGCGTCCGAATATCTACAATTTCTGGCCAATGTTCCACCTTGTCTGCCTTTCGTCTCTTCAATCTACTTGAATTTAACGGAAACTTTGTTGTTGCAATTTTCCACTTTTTAACGCGATTATCTCCGAGTTCTCTGGCTTCGAACAAAAGGTTGAAATTGTATTTTCCACCCTTCTCTCTTTTTAAATCTGGCTTTGTCTCGAGATAGCGTTATTTCCACGATATATCGAGGCTAACGTTTAACGCGAGCGTCGCAACGACGAGACCCGAGATTGTAGATCGTCGTAGAAACAGAAATGCCGAGTTTACGCGTCGGTTATACACAGCCGGCACTTCCATCAAAGAGATTCATTCGGGTTCCGACCTCTCCGACTAAATCCTTGCATCGACTTGTCTTAGGTGTTGCTGGCAATGGTCGTCGACACAAAAGCCCGGCAAATTCGCGTACACGCGAACCTCGATGGTCGAGCCGCCGTCCTTCTGCACTGTCCTGTTTCGCTTTTACATTCGTCTCTGCCTGTAATTCGAACGAACAATAAACCGTGCATCCCTGATACACCTGAACAGCACTGTGTAACGTTGTCACTTTGACCACGTCGTTCGAAATGCTTCTCTACGGTTTCAACGTGCAAACGAAGTGTATCGCGTTTGTAAAACTGCACGTTCGAGAGTATGAAACGAATATAGAATTCAGATTTTCTCGTTTTATAAATTTCATAAATTTCTCTTAATTTTCTAGACGATCGAATAAAAATCTTGTAGGCGAATCTGTGATCTTTCTTTCGTCCATCGTCCTGCCTTTCTCAGTTGGCAAACGAAACGTTGCAAACGCTTGAATCTCCGCGTTTTCCCCCACACAAACTTTTAAAAAGACGCGCGACGTTCTACAGAGCGTTTCGCTCTCGATCACAGTTCCGCTCCATTCGATAGAGAAAGTCAAATTGGCCTTAGGCTATTGACTTTGTTAAATTAAATGCACGCAAATTCTTACCACGAGCGATTCAAATATTTGCTTGTTAAGTTCGTCTTGTCGTATCGACCGTCGAAAGATCTGTTTTAATTCATTTCAGAAATTTCGATTGACTCTGAACAACGTCTACGTTGCAACGAGCGACGCGAAGGAAGGGTAAAGACGGACGCGAACACGAAATTTAAAGGGCACGTCGCAGTCTGCCAGCTACTTTGTTAATAAGCTCAACAGGTGTGACTGGCTCTCGAAGGCGGCGAAGAATCGAGCAAGATGGTCGGGGGAACGATGCGCGAACGTTCGTTGAAAAATAAGGGAAACTCGTTCTTGAACTAATTGTTGGCCGAGATAGTCCTCCTTTAAGCAGAATTCTCCCCGAAACAGTTCATACCGACTGCTATTATATCGAGTGCTACCAAGCGTTCAGAATTCAGCCGTTCTATCCAACGTGTTTACGTGCAATCTTCTCGAAGAAATAGCGTATCTTGCGAAACTCTTGCGGAAGTCCCGTGAAATCGTAGAAAATTGCAATTTTCGGGAAGCATGGATCGCCTCGTGTTTTTCTATAGTTCTTCTATTTCTTCAATCTCCTTGTATATATAGCGATATGAGGCAAAGGTGTGTGGTATGGTATCGTGAAATGGACAAACGTACGATGCACGATGATCGATCGACTGCGCACTTGCACACTCACGAGGACTGGTTTGTCGAGCTCGCGGTTTTCCGCTCGACTCGTCGTAACAACCGTACGAAGCAACTTTTACGATTCGTCTAGTCGATGGTCTGCCACTGATCGGCTTCGCGGATGATGAAACACGCTTAAAGTGAGCCTGTTCGCGGCTGCCTTCCTATTAGGTTGGCAACTAAGTGATTGCGGATTTTGTCATTACCACCTAATGACACTTAGTTGCCACCCCAATAGATTATAGTTGTATCATTAACTGTCGAAGGTTGGGATAATTGAGCGCCTCGGAAATCAAACTCTGCTTTTTGCATATTTCTCAATTTCATTATTTCGATACACAAGCAGTATCGAACTTCTCCAAGTATTTCCTTTCAGCTGGCGAGTATCGTGGAAATTAGAAAATCGACGAAAATCGACTCGTCGTGTTTCCTTCGTGTGGCGCTCCAGTAAATATAAAGCTAAAATAGTGGAGTACGGTGATCCGATTCCCATCAGATAGATGTGGCAACGAGTTTGAGAGAATTTTCAGAAGCGTCGGAATTCTGTATATTATAGAGGAAGATTATAGAGGTTTGCAGAAGTAAGGTGAAACTCGGGCATCGCTCGTTTACCTTCCCTATCTCGTGAACTATTAAAAGCGAAGGAAAGCTCTTGCGCTTTTCGTTGCCTTCTTGCAAAGTAACTCGCATACGAAAGATGCGTGAAACGTTACCGCGCTCGCGATGCCAACTTGCGACGAGATTAATTTGTTTGTTGATGCTAATGCATATTTAATTCTGGCCAGGGAGAGGTTGCAGCTACTCAAAGTATACTAGCGATAAATTACATTTGTGACAAAATTCACGACAGAATCGAGAACTAGAAGTTTCGGATGGTCCTTTAATATCCCAGCGTCGTCTTTTATATTATTTATCAATGTTGTTTACTGCGCGCATGTACGTAGAGAAAATTTGCTATACAGCGTGAATAATAATCTTGAATGTATAAAAAGTGTTAAGAACAGTCCTATCAAATATCCAGACTTATCGATATAACGGATAATTTACTTTTGTAATATCTGCAAAATATACAGGGTGGTTGGTAACTGGTGTTACAAGCGGAAAGGGGGCGATTCTACGCGAAAAAGGAAGTCGAAAATATAGAACAAAAATTCTTTGTTTTTAATTTTGCATCGAGACAACGATCTACAGTACCGAGCGAAAATTCAAAGTCGATTTTCTCGAAAACAAAGCCTCGAACGAAAAATTTGTATTTATATTTTCGACTTCTTTTTTCGCGTAGAATCACCCCCTTTCCGCTCGTACCACCAGTTACCAACCACCCTGTATATTTTCGTCTGCTCCAAACTTTAGCGATACGATGGTGATAATCGGGTCTCGCCACAGCGTCGATAAAATTTCCCAGTTTTACGCAAAATATAACACGCGTAATATATTCATAAAAACTTCCTACGAGCGATCTGAGGTATATCTCACGTACGAAGAATATTTCCTTGGAGAAAATCTCAAAGGCAGGATCCAACAAATTTCTCCCCTACACGAAGCTCTTTCACGCAGCTTTCGTTCCCTTCGAATTGAATTGCCTGCGTTAGCCCAATGAAACAGGCCATTTCCTCGACTTATTTATTCATTTGGTCGGACGACTCGAGGTTCCAGGCCAAAAACGTACAGTTGCCTACGGCACCGGGAGTAATAAAGCTCCTCGGGGGTTCGTTCGTCGGCGTTACGACACACGACACACCAGCGTCGGCGAACCGCAAAAACCGTGCCATTAGTACACAGCCAAGACGAAACCGAAACGAAAGCCGGACGTTTGCACCAGCTCATGCAAATCATCGTTTGAATTATTCATTAACGACTCGCCCCGCCGCTCTCGCCTTTCCCAAGGACTATTCCTTAAAATGTGCACCCTTATTTCGACAGTTTTGCTACCGGAGAATCGATACGACGGGAAACAGAGGTTTCGCAGCCTTTCAACATTGTGCACTTTACTATGGCCAAACCAGGTCGCAGATGTTAATTCGGGAATGATGGAGCTACGCTCGTATTTGACTACTTGATTAGTAACAGCTAGGGATCGTAGGTCGAATCTGGTACTCGTCTCAGAGAGAGAGGAAGATGTTTGAAGTTACCGGGTCCTTCCATTTTCTCTTCTTGCGAATCCTGCTAATGGACTGGCTTGTTTAACGCCGTTTAATATTCGGGTCGTTAAGACGGTTTATTAGGGGTTACGTATTCTGAATTTGCATTTGCTGGACCTGCTGTTTGTAGGAGAAATATCGAGGAATAAGATACGTCCAATTCTAAGTTGAGTCGCCGTAGTATCGTTTGTTTGTAGAGGAAAATTCAATTTTATTGTAATTCTCCGTTGAAAGGCGTTTCCTGTATAACAGTTGGCTAAATGTTTGCCTCTCTGTTAAGGGTTAGTTACTGCGAATTTCTGTTCAGTTGTGACCTAGATAGAAGGAATATCAAGGAATAAGAGACAGACATTTTTAAGCTGAATAATCGTAACATCGTACGTCCAAACAGGCAACTTCGATTCTATAATAACTCGAAGCTAAAGGTCTTTTCTTTTCTTTTTTTTCTGTAGGACAGTTAGCTAAGCGTTTGTCTCGTTATTAAATATAAACGATATATCTTTCTTGACGCGTCTGACACTCGCTCCGTTCTATAAGTTCGTGTCGTTGTCACTCAAAGGAGATTGCCGGGCGACTGCTTCCTACCGTTAATTTTACACGACAGTTTAAGTGGAGAGAACGACGTAGCTCCAGTTTTACGGTGGAAAATCGTTCTCTCTCTTCTTTCTTTCTTTTTTTTTTTAAGTAGCTCGATTTTTATGGTTCCAGCAAAATCGAGCGTCGTTACTTACGGACATAAGTTTTAAAGACGACGTCGCGTCGGTCAAATACGCTTCTATATTCTTAGCAAAGATATGGACGAGCGTTGTACGAGAAAGAGAAATTCTCTTCTCTTTCCCCTTTCTTTAACCATCGATCGCCGAAATCGATACATTTAGATCTACGAAAGATGATCGATTCAACTGCCGCTAACGCCTATAGTTTTATCAATTTATTTCTTAAACTAACGCTTCTATGATATCTTGGTGTCACCGTATCGCCATCGTCAGAACCCATCGGTTTTACGCTTCTTCTCGCGCCTTCCTTTACGACTATCGATTACCCTCCCAGCAGAGAATGCCACCATGTCAGTTGCCATCGTACTGCGATTTTTTATCGACCATTGTAAAATATATTCACCGACGCGGAAGAAATTGTCGTACGATCGAAAGATGCTTTTGCAAAGACATTTCGAATTAATACCGCGTCGTAAAATAATGAGTTTTACGATTTAGAATGGTTGTTTAATGTGGAGATCCTCGTCGTCTTCGTTTCTGCTCTTCGTTTTTGATCCTTTCACAGCATAATGAAATAACGAAGAGTTCAGAACGAATGATGTCTATTATATCCGACAACGATCGAAGATACTCGGCGATGATCGAAGGATTTCCTCTGAAAGTCGAGAACGACAGGAATCTCTTTGAGGCGCGAAATTGCAGGTTTTTCGATGCGTTAAAGCTGGAACGCGCAAAGGTGAACAGACGAAGGAGAAGTCGGAACGCAAAGGAAGGAGTATGGCAACGTTACGAATATAGAACACGGGGTAATATAACCAGAAGTGTGCGGGGGTTAGTTGCTCGCAACTTGCTAAGCAACGGTCCTTTTTGCTCGAGTCATGGCAAAAGTTCTTAATTAAATTCACCAGGTACCCGGCGGGCGTAAGCGAAGGGGAAAAAATAGAAGTTCCCGAGGAAAAACTGCCAGGCTGCGAATCGAGGGTCCCCGCGAGGAGCGGCCAAGTATCTTCCAAGATCCTGTTCCCTTGCAAGGCGAAGGGCCGGTGACTGACTCTCCGTTCTCGCATGAATAAACAATGAATTACGGGACCGGTATCGTGTCAGTCGTTGAACGTCGTTTCACGGACATTTCGGAAATTGCTCGAACCACGAGGCATTAATAACGCTTACTCCTCTTTGCTTGTCCACGCGCGCTCTACCATCCGCGGCACTGCGATAAAACAGAGACCACACGCGCCGTTGCGTGCGTTTCGCGATTATAATTAATTGGTTTCACCGTGATTTCATAGTTGCGGATAACATTGCTTTCGTCAAATTGGTTTTCTCTGCCCCGCTGCCGGCCACCCAACGAAAAATGACTGTAGTTTTGCTCGTTATTGCTTCCGGAAATTGAACGTTATTCTACGAGCTTTCGCGGTTCGAATAGAATTTTTTAAAAAAGGAAAATTGCTACCGAAAAATAAATACAGCGTGTACGATGCACAAACGACAAGAGAACAACGTACAGTGGCCGGTGAAATTTTCGAATTCGTTTCGAATTTTATCAATATGATTACGATAATCGTGTTTGGCTACGGTGCTAGTAAAGTTTCAAGATGTTTTGCGTAACATGCATATTGCACGTATCTATTCGTAGAAGGTTTCTACGCAAGAAAAGGCATAAAGGCAAGTTTATCGGGTTGTAAAATAAGCAGGAAGCAGATAACGGAGCATCACCGCAGAAGCTCGGTGTATCGTAGGAGAAAACGTCTAAAAGCACTTCTTTGAAAGTAACGTAGAAGTACAGCGGGGATCAACTAGGCAGAATCCCTATTTATGGCAACTATTTCGACATACGTGCACCGGATATTCGTTTCGAACCGAGTGTCGCCGGTTCTCCATAAAACATTGAAATCTCCACGATAAACGGGAAATCGATAAAAGGCGCAGCAAACCTCGGAACGATAGATCGAGCTTATTTTGTCAAATAAAGGAGTAGCTTAATAACGAGACTTGGAACGGTGCCCTTTGGATCTTTCTCGGCTTGACAAATTCCCCTTCCTTCGCGGATATTCTCCAGCAACATCTTTATTGCGGCTTCAGAGCCTCCTTATTCGTGCGCGCCGCGATAAACTCCGAAATTTTACTTCGGAGAGAGCGACTACGTTATTTCAAAGAGTATAAGAGCATAGACTCGGGGTTATCGTTCTGTACAAGCATTAAAGAGCATCGATCTTTCGACGAACGATATTTTAACACGTTCGCTATCAGCGTTACGTATATCTGCGTATTGATTCTGTTAGATTAATTTCGTCTTTTTGCAAGAATGGTTTTGCAAGATGGTTTAATTAATTTTTAATGAGAACGAAACAACGTGTTAAAAAAAAGTGGAGCCGTAAATAAGTAGGGGAACGAGACAATGAACAACGTGCTAAAAGCAATATTTCGATGTGAAATAAAAATGACTCCGACGAAACAAATATTTTAGTAGCAGCGCGTGTGTTAATTGGCCATAAAATCCAGCGACAGATAATCCCGTTACAAGTTGAGAACTTAATAGATCCGGAATTGTTGTCTCGTTGGTGTTCAGAGGAATATCGCGTTGATATTTTCTCTCCAATTACGCAAATATCACGGAGATTTAAGCATCGGTTGAGCTCGAATGGAAACGCGGCATCCAGGGATTCGAGCTAAACGCGAAAGAGGGTGAAACCAATTCTCACGGACTATTCTACGCGAGGTTAGACAATGATAATTAAATTGTTGATGCACAATAGAGATCAGGTGTAATTCCGATGAAATTTCGGAATTTCGAATGAAATTTATAGCGAGATAATTTCGGGAATTACAAGAGCACGTGTACCATTTCTAAGGAATATTCATCCCCTTTAACATTTCTCGCTTGTCGACGCAAACAGGAATTATTTAAAATGTACAATTATTTAGAGAATATTATACATTGATTGAAATAACGAATTAATGAATTTAGCGATCGCTAGCTGCGTTATTTGCTTGCTGTATCGATATCAAAATTTACATCGACTTAATAAAATTTATTAAATATCGTCATATGTTTATTAAAATTTATTTGAAAGTTACGGCAAAAGGCACGAATACGAACAATACAGTGTTTTCGGTGTTGAACGTAAAATTAATTTAAATTTCACCGATTTAATTACTTGGCTATCGTATTATTGTAAATATATAATAAATAAACAATCGCGCGACAAGAGGATTTTGCTTTAAATCATGAAATTTTAATTATCTTTCAAATAAAGCTGTTCCATTCATTCTGAAAATCAGACTTGCGTATTCGTTTCGATAATTCATTGATACAATATTAAGCTACGATTATCTGCTTTTTGTTTTACGTATTCAAGTATTTTTATACCGTAATTTATATCATTATATGTGTATGTTTACATTATTCCGTACAATTGTATCGAAATTTACATTGCTTAACACAGTTTGTTAATATTTCGATCGTTGTATTTATTGAAGTTTATTTTGAAAGAACAAACGTGGACAATGCAATGCTCTCGAATACGTTATTTACCTACAAATTTCGTCCTTTTATGGATCTTTGACAAATATAGCACTGCATCGTTTTATTTAATATCGAACATGTGAACAGAATTTAATTTTATATCGCAAAATCAAATGAAATTAGTTCGTTCTTGTATATAGTATTGCATTAATACAAAATAAAAACCTCAAGCTGTTTGTAATATGATCGAGTATGCTACAATTTTAAGGCAGTAAATATAAAACACATTTCAACGTTCCTAAGACGCGTTTCAAGTCACACACCGAAGAATACATTTTTCCACTTTGTCGCTTAACTATCGATCACGTAAAAACACAAAAAAAGCGAAAATAAACGCGAAAGCGAACGAAAGCGGAAAGATGGTATGATAAAAATTTATGTCACCCGGTATTCGTAGCTGTCCCCATCGGTCCCTGTTTACTCGTGGAACTTTTCCATCTGTGTGTTACGAGTAAATCTCGTTGAGACAGCCGGATAAGTGCGAGGATGCGCGGTAAAGGCCACCAATGAACGACGCCAGTCTCGGTCCGATCGTGCACTGGAAAACGCAGTAAATCCTCGGTGACGTCACGGATTAGGCATACAGCTTATCCGATTCCCCAACCGGACGGATTTGCGCCAGAAAGTTTTCAACCCCCTGAAGAATCCGCGCGACGGTTTTCTCTTAAACCTCGTACCTGCTTCTCGCTCTCTGATTTCTCTTCCTCGACTTCACACAGCATCGCGCTCGAAATCATCGAACTGGGTTCTTTTCTTGCGAAAAGAAGTTCGTAAATATTCCCATTCGCAAGTACTTGGACACCTCTTCGTAAACCATCGATTTCGTACGAAACGTGACAATTAATCTAAGGCACCAGGGAAACGATCGATCGATCAGAATTTTATTCCTGTTAAATTTACCATCCAATGTACGTAGAAAGGACAATTTGTTCAAATCTCTTGGAAGAATTAATAAAATACCGTTGAAGAAATTAAAGGTGAATTATTGGGTTGGCAATTGAGTGATCGCGGATTTTGTCATACCACCTAATGAAAAAATCCGCAATCATTTAGTTGCCAACCCAATAGATAGAGAACTCGAGATCTGGAAATCTGTCGGGGGTGTACGTGTTTCAAAAGGATTCCCGTAAACTCTCGTGCAAAGTATTTTGTCGAACGATATCTTTCCGCGGCATGATACACGGTGTTGAATATATCCGTGCTCGTTTACACGATGAAATCGAAAACACCCTTACTCACTTTCGCTCGCGTGTGATTTATCGAATCCATCGGTATCGAAGGTAAGCACAAGTGGAACGCATCCATCGTATCCGAAACGACGCGAGAATTCTTGGATTTCTTCTTCGTGGAACACATGAGAATAAGAAAAGTGGAAAACGATACGAAACCAGAGAGAACTCGCTAGGCCAATAAAAGCGTGTGGGAGTAACACGAACGGAAGAAAAGGGTTCGAATTGCAACCGAATTCTCTGGCAGACTTCCCACGAGTTGAAAAGAATATCCAAATATTTCGTTCGTGTCTCAAGTTCGAAAAAGCTTGCCCACGCTACCAAGGATATAACGGTAGAATTTCGTTCTACATTACGAGTCTACACGAACTTTCGGAAAAATCACGCGAAATTCTACCGAAGTTGTCTTCTGATTTCTCCACATATGTACACTTACTTATATACAACGACAGTATTTCTACATCGTTGCTTTCTATTATAACATTTACGTACCGAATAATCAATTGTATACAATTTTGCTACTTTTCTATCATCGTCTATTCGCCTAATCATTTAGCATAATCGTTCCATCGTATAAATATAAAATACAGAACGTCGTAAAAAGTTGCTTCATTGATATATAAGATGCTGTGTAAATATGTATTTGTCCATCGTGTATTTGTCTACACGATAAGAAATATTTAAAGCGACGGTTTCCACGTTAATATCTGCCACGAGAATTATTTATATCCGGCCAGTAAATATACGTCTTCTTCATTGTCCGTCGATGCAACAATATCATAAAGTCAGTTGGCTGGTCCAAAAAGCCGGCTGACCCAATACGAGCTCGTTCCACTGTTTGCTCTCGTGTCTGTTTCGCAGCCACCGTTCTCCACAGGCCTCTGATATATTGCCTGCATATACGAGTTGCTTTTCCGTTTCCCGATTCGGCAGGAAATGAATCGTCCTCAATTAAACCGGCAGCCCGATGGATCTTCATAAGCCCTAAATGTTTAACTGACGATTAATCGATGCTCGTTGAACGAGTCGTCCGTTCGATCGAACCTCTTGACCGTTCGTTCTAAATTTTCAATAGAACCGACTTTCCACGTATCGAATAAAAGATCTTTTGGTCTTTTTCCAGTCGATCTAACAACCACGCGACATCTAACAACCATCGAGCCAAGCAAGTAGCGCACCACGGAAATCGCTTATAAGCAATCGATGCATACGGCAAATCGGTCGCTGTAACCGACTCGCTCTGTCCCTAAATTAAAATCCTTCTAACCGACAACTCCGATGCTTTTTGGCATGAACGTTCCTCGTAAATTCCAAAGCGCGTCAATTTTATTCTATGTAGTACAGTGTATACCAACGAAACCGTATATGCCTGTCTACTTAATCGTTTCGTCGATTCACCGGCAGTTGCTTCGAGAAAATGTCAATCGATGCGCCGCGAAATTGCGCAAAACTTCGTTCGTTTTCGTTCGTTGTTACAACTTTGGCAGGAATTTGCAGTTTGGTGAATCGTTTCGGAACGTTATTCTACATTTTGAAGGGTTAAAACGCTTAGAGGTGGAAAGAAAGGTGTGTTCTTTTAATACTTGAATCACCAAAATCATCAAAATGAGCAACTCGTAATTTTTTGATAGGTTCCATAGTTTCCATAGATCGTTTTACAGTGCTTCAGTTTTGAGAATTCGAATGACGCTATTGTAAAATATATCAACGAATTTGTAGAACTTCATACTTTAATCGTCGCATTTTTAACGCAAACGAAGGAATGTTCTTTGCTGAACCTGAAAGTAAACGTTCGATGATTTTCAAGGCAGCGCGCATAATTTCACGCCGCTGGCTTTCGGGCAAATAGTCTAGCCAGAATTTCGCAAACTTTCGTCGATCGAGGACAACGTGCAACGTCCTACGGTCTCGAAATTCGAAAAGCTCACGTGTACCGAATGCTTACGTGACTACAGTTCCCTGAGACTCGTCTCACAATATCGGTTAGTTAATGCACGCGTACAACATCCACGATTAGTTCAATTATTCTGACAAATAGACTTTTGACGTTTAATGAAACGACAACGATGGAATTTCTTACAGACAAGTAGTTGGCGAAATATCGAACATCCAATTAATATATTCGATACTCGACGAGATAGTCGGTCGAAATAAAACGTGCAGTTTCAACGGCACCTTTGAGTTTTAAATTACTGCCGTTGGTTCGTTCCTCTAATTAAGTTACACTCGACTCGATGCGGTATTTAATACGATATTGGAAATGAAATATTCGAAATTTCATAAAACCGAAAGAAAGGCCTTTATAATTTCGTTCAATTCGTTTGTAGAAAACAATATCTCCAGACACGATGGCCCACGAACGTATTTGAACGCTTACAGAAACTTTTTCTGTGTATATCATGTATGTTGTACGAAACATTTTGAAATTTCATCAGCAACGACTATCGTGATTATATTGGCGACATTTGAAAACAATCTAAAAATGTATATAAAAGTTACGATACATTTATTGCAAACATAATTTTCCTAGAGATCGTTATTAATTATATTAATAAACCACAATATTTATCGAGGCCATATTCGATACTAATTATATAATTAATTATAATTTAACACCGTTTTTCATATTGTATATCATTTTTTCATTTATTGCTAAACGCGTGTTTTCAATAAAAATCTTCTACCTATACACATTTTTGGTTTCAAATTTTCATATCATCGCATTAATCGTGTGTCACTGCAGTGTTAATGAAATTTCAGAAAGTTTCATATAACGTGTGTATTCGTACAAATTTTCTCTGATAATTGTTCGAATACTTTCGTGGAACGTTTGAATATTTGCAAAACACTGACGTTCCAGATAAAACTATGGATCGAACAAGAATTGATACGTCGTATTATGGCAGAAACGAATTTCGTCGAGCATTGTCGAGAACAGCAGCGTCGAAAAAAGACTGACGTTGAACGACACGTGGAAAATTCGTCGTAGGATTCAGTTGCTGCCCGTGTTTTCAACGATTTTGATAACTCGATACGGTGAAAACGACGTTCGAATATCACAAACGACTGACGGATGTTCTAATTACTCGCTGCTTCGTACAACGTCCCCTGTTTTCTTTTTCCTGTTCCCTACCTTTTTTCTCGCTCTTTTCCTTCCTTTTTATTTTATTCGAAACAATCGGATCGACAGGATGGTACAAAGCGACGCGCTGCGTCAAACCTCGGCAGGACGAAAGGGAACACGCGCTGCTGGCCTAGAACGATACGAGAAAAAGAAAATCGACAGCCGATATTTGCGGCACGCTGTATTGAAAAATTGAGCCGGTCTCAGTCCAGCTAACACGCTCTCGCCCTATTCTATTTCCCTATGCGTTGAGATAATCCTTACACTTTGCGGATATTTCGGCAGCAGTCAAGATAAGTATTATTATTATTATTATTATCGTGATTATATTTGCGACCAAACCGAATACTCGTTCGCGAAGATCGATTTTAGTTTTATTCGTAAGAAGGTAAATCAAGAGCCCTTGCGATTTAATCGCGTCTTTAATAAACTTATTAATATATCGGGCTACCTTTATTTATCATATGAAATGGCAAATTAAATTGTATTTCGTCGTAACTTTTTCGATCGAATTTGATTCGAAATTTTAATCTCCATCTTGGTCGATTGGTCGTTTGCAATTCGAGCCGAAAAATAATCCACTAAAACATTGATCGCGGCCAAAAGAGCTTTGTTGCTCGATTCCGGAACTTTTCTCCCGATATTTATTCATCTCTTCATAAGTCACGGTGCGTACGTAAAATCAGAGTTTTTTCCAACCGAACGCAAATTGTACTCTCAATCCAACCATGCATTCGCTTTAATGTTCTTAACGCATACGTTTCACTCACTCGCACAACCATTATAATCGTCTATCGTTATACACAGTTCGGGAAAAAGAGTCGAACTAGCCATTTTTGTGATTCGAGATTCCATACCGCAGTTCTCTTCTGGGATTCAATTACGTTAAAATGCCACTTCAACCGAATTTTATTCGATGTTCATTCGACACACTGTTGTCCATCCAGGCGGATTCAAAATCAGGAGTTTGTTCTGTAATTGTCGAAGCACTTTGTCAAAATTTATATAAGAACCGTGTACATTTTAGTTTTCTCGCTTGATCTTGTGTTCGGTTCAACGTGATAAAGATTGATGTAACGATAAATCTAAGAGAGAATATTTGCAAAAAATATTCTCGAAACGCTCTTGTTGCTTTGTTAAATCGTGTACGATTTTTCTGTATTTCCTGGTAATCTTTTTTTAGATGTCAAACTCGTATTAGTATTGTAGGAATCCTTATTTTTGAAAGAGCGAAAAACTGAAACCATAAAACGCTACCAATACTAAATGAAGCTGCCACTCAAGAACTAACAGGAGCCTGCAACATCCACGCGATATATTCTACCACCCGTACATTCTCCTTTTCTTCTATTTTATTCGTTTCATCCAACAAATATTTCGGCTCGAAAAATTAAAAATCGACGTGCGAGATTGATGCTTATCCCCGTTCAAATAACAAAGCGGATCAAAATTGACGAGCGGCAGTGTTTTGTACGTTAAGCGGTGCTCGATCTCGTCGACGTTTAAAAGAATCACAGTACTTGAAAACTTTTAATAGGCAATCGTATAAAAAAAAGCACCGACCTTCAAGCTGTCACTCTCCCATTCTTCGAGACCTTTTAAACGAGTTCCAAGTTTTTCATAGCAATTTCCATTTTTCTTTTTTTTCTTTGCAACGATGGCTCGTCGATCTCGCGTATTTCAAAAGCGTATTTCTGGGGTGTATTTCATGAAATTTCATCGGAGGAGAAGGAAAGAGCATGACAGTCGAGAAGATCGGTCCATCTCCGAAAATGTAAATGGGATGAGACCCGCTTGAAATTGATACAAACGTCGTTAGCCGCGTCGCTTTGAGCGAGAGTCACCCTTCTTTCTGCTTTTTAGATCGTGCTTTAACCTTTTGAAAATATAAAACGTACTCGTGACCTGCTATTTTTTATCTCGTTTTCCGTTTCTCCTCTCTTTCCCCTTCTTTCCTCTTTTCTTTCTCCCTTTTTTTTCTCACTTTTTGCAACGCGCGAGTCAAAAGCTACATCAGCTACATCAAATGACCTCGACGAAGAGTAATAAGGCTTCGGAAACGTTTTATTTTTTTGGGCGATTCACGGTGAAAACACGGACTACGTAAATTACTATCTCCCTCCTTTCTTTCCTGCAAGATTTGCTCTTGCGAATTTCATAGTGTAAATTACGTCCAGGATATTTTGATGAACGTCAGTCGAATAATCGCGAGTACGAATCAGCTCGCTCTGAATGCGAGAAAATCTAAAAAAAAGAAAAAAAAGAAGGCGAATAAAAGACTAGGGACGTGTTCAAAAGAATTGTATTTCAACGGATCCGTTGTTATCGCTGGCAAGAGAATGAATATGCGCTTCAATCAATTATTCGTACGAAGATTGATCGGCATTTTTACAAATTAAGTTTACGTCGGAACAGGAATTCAGAGCAGGAAAGTTTCGTCATTAACGGTATAATAAATGACAAGACTTTTTAGCATTTTTAGTCAGTGATCTGAAAGAGGAAAGAAAAAAGATCTTTCGATCGTTAAAAGCCGCAACTGCTGACGCGATCGTCAGCTCTGGCGCATGTATTAATCACGAAGAACGATCGTTAGCCTTGGAATTTGCATAATTTCAAATACCCGCTCGGGAAACGATCGATTTTCCACCGTCGAGCCTTAATGCACCATTGGAATGTGCTGAATACCAATTTTGTACAGCGTCGCTCTATGAAACGTGCCTTATACACCTCGCATAGAAAATAGAAGTTAAGTACGTAAATGAAATACGTATCAAGGCTCGTCGAACGTCGAAAGCGAATGAAATTTCTACGACGAATCGTATAAAACAAGCTCGATTCCTCGCACGCAGAGACGGCGTGTTTGAAACGCGATTTTTACAGCTGCGACACATAGCGGGACAAACAACAGAATATTTAATCGAGGCTTCGAATTTGCGATCGCAATTGCATTTCATTAACGGGAAACGCTGTAATTTTATTTCGTCTCGTTCTCCTGATTTATCCTGCGACTTTAATACCTGGTTTCCATGGGGATTTCCCGACGACCGATTTCATTATTGCTCGTTAATGACATTACACAACCGTTTTTAACTTCCATCGAATCACTAAAAAATCCTGGGAATTCGCATAATTTCGCACGGCGACCGTCGTCCAATCGATTCCGTGCTGATGAACTTCAACGTGCTCGCGTGATACCGGCAAACAATCGCGCGACATTAATTTTTCCGTGTCCAAAATTTCGCTCCATCGATTTTTCAGTGGTTCCTCCTTCAAATGGAAGAAAGAATCGTATTTGTTATAGCACTTTCGTAACGATCGACTAAACCAATGTATATTAAATTTCCTTTCGTGTAGCAGTACTTTCGTATGATTAACAAAAATGTAATACCGTGAAAATGAAACGTAGAATCTGAGGAAAAAGCGTGTGAGTGGAAAATAGGGCAAATACTGGGAATACTTTTTATAGATAGCAACCACTGTAAATGATTAAGAGCGAGTGGTGGGCGAAAAAGCAGACAATATTTGGCTAAAGAATCGTATATACAGGGTGGTTGGTAACTGGTGGTACAAGCGGAAAGGGGGTAATTCTACGCGAAAAAAGAAGTCGAAAATATAGAATAACAATTTTTCGTTCGAGGCTTTGTTTTCGAAAAAATCGACTTTGAATTTTCTCTCGGTACGCGTGCACTTTATCTGTAGATAATAGGTGTTTCACTGTAGATCGTTGTCTCGATGGAAAAATTAAAAAAAAGAAAGAAATTAAAAAAGAAAACCACTAGTTACCAACCACCCTGTATATAAATTATGACGTTAATACAACATCGTAGAACTAATACGAAAGCTTGTAATTTAAATCCCACTTACTCGAAACCGCGATTCCTCCGCGTATTTCGCCTCGCATTACGAATTCTCTAGCGGCAAGAGAGCTATTACACCGTAAAGGGTGGGAGTAATTGAAACGAAAGATACAGGGTCACTGTATTCGAAATGGATTTCGATTCCCTGGGTGGCAGGCGATTCTCGCGATACGTAGCCCAAGTGTGACAAAGAAGGAGACGTGAGTTGTAATTCTTAAAGAAAATCATCGAACGAAGCGAATGCTTGGAGCAAGCAACTTAGATAACGAATAATAGAATCACCACGAGAAGAAGATACATTCTTCTCGTTCAGGATATTAGAAACGTGCGTGGATTGCAAACGGACAGGTCAATGACAAGAACCGGAAATAGGTACGGATGCCCGATAGCCTAGTGGAGTTTCTCCGGGCTTGAAGTGGACAGAGACGGGAAAAAAAGGAGATTTAACGGTCGAAGGAACTCGAACGGCCAAATGGAACAGGGGTGGAGACTGTGTAGGGGTTGAAAACCACCCCCTGTTCGTTCTGGGTTTCGAAATTGAACGCGCAAGTCTGCTTGACCGTACAGAACACCGCATCGCGACACGGAGAAATAGGGAATAACCATCCGTTTTATACCGGTGCGATCGCGTGAAATCAATTTTATGCCGGACTGGGACTGGACCGTTGATTGACATTTGGATAAAAACAAAATGCCGGAGATGCTTGATTTTCAATCGACGTTTCCATCGGCGAATAGCAATTTTGTTTTTTCATAAGAGAAATAAATGGGTTTCAAGGGAAATTTACAAATTCCATGTTGATAATTTGTAATTTGTAAAATCTCTCTCCTAACGTTAGTTCGATCGTGCAAGACGATGCAGGGCTGTAAATTTGAACAGCGCGATTAAACGGTAAATCGTGGATAGAAAGTAAGATAATTATTTAAGATGCGATATAAAATATTTCTACATGCGCTGTTGAGCCCGGAATGTGAACGTTTTCGATATAAATTACCCAAGCAGGAGATGTGAAAAATTGAGGACAGATAACATCAATGTTCGTACGTGACTAAAATAAACCGCTCGCGCCATATTCGAACACCTGCAATTTTAACACCGTCGCTGGAAACTGGATCGACGATAAATTCATATAATCCGTATATAAACATATTTTTGTCACTGTCCCTCGCATCTAGCACGTTTTTGTCGACTCGTATCGACGCTTATTCCTTCGTAGATGAATACCCTCGTTCGCTCGTCTCGGCGGTTTCCCTGGTAATTTTAATTGCACGCTTCGAAACAAATATTGACCGGGAAAAAATAATCCTCGAGGTTGGTAAATAAACGCGATTGTCGTTTTTATCGGTATTTCACTCACCTCCGATCGCATCTACATGAAACTTACATTCGTTACGAATAATCTCGTATCGTTCCCATGGCACCTGGTAATTCCTATTTGCCTACCCTTTGCCAACAGCATTTCGTAAATAAGTAAATAAATCAGAACAGCGCAAATGAATAGATTGAGAAAGATGAACAAATAAATCAAACAAGAGAAATGTACACAATAAGAGTACTGTAATACTTTGATCTAGTGTGTGTTGCATAAAGCGAACCGCCTCAATCCTTTAATAAATCTTATCTTCGAAAAGCGATTCCAAAGGTCCAGCACCTCGTATACCGGATTACAGAGGAATAAAAAGTACTCTTTCCTACAGGATTTTATTCTCCATACTTTCAAGGGAGAAATTGATATATCTGTTCTCCTGCTATCCCTCGAATATATCCGAAACCGACAGCTTCTCGCGAACAAACGAGATTCTACCTTTGCCTCTGATCCTTTCATAAACGTCTCAAACAACGTTCACACAACTTACGTAACAGTCTCAAAAATGGCACGTATTTTCTACGCTTGGCTACGGCGTACAGCGACAATTTCGTTTCACTCGCGGAAGATAGTGTTTGCCGCCGCGTTTCCCCAACATCCATATATTTGTCAAGGGTCAATCTTTATTATCCGTAAAACACTCTGTCAGCTATATTATAGTTATTCATTCTTAACTTGCCCTTCAATTTCTATGTCTATCACTTTTTTTCTCTTCTGCACGTAATATACATATCATTTTCTCTCGCGTTATCTTTCTCATAGCATTTTCGCGTTATCTTTCTTACGTGCGATGCTTCGTATCTTTATGAAAAAGCATATATAGTAAATACAACGAAACGTAATTCACATTTTCGCCCCTTCTACGGTGCGCTATGCTCGTCTGTGTTACCGTGGAAAAGAGGTCGGCTTGCGCGCTGACCTCGTAAAAGCTATGAAACCAGAACCATCTTAATAATGATAAAAATAATAATAATCGTAATCGCGACGGAAGACAATAATCCGTGGTGAGCTTAAGGCGCAACGAAATTGTCGGCAATAAAAGCTTAGCACTCCATCGATGCTGCTCGTTCTCTGTGGTTAAGCTCGACAAAGTCGAGTTTGGTCGGCTACGTTTCAGCCCTCTGGCCGCCGCCACGGAACAGACGAGTCTGCCTCCGGGAAAGGAACCGGAATATGGACGAAAAGAGGAGAGCGAATAGAGTGGAAACCCGGTTATCCCGTTGGAATTCCAATTTGTTGGGCGCGCCGCGTGTATTTTCGCGCGGGGGGAAAGAAACCAGCCGTAGGCGAGGAGATGAAGCGTATTGTCCGGCGGATGAGTTCGGCAAAGACAGAAAAACGGGACAGGGAATCGCCTCTTTGAATCCACGGCATCGTCGAATCTGTCGCATCGTTTACGTTCGATGGCTATTATCGCGTTTATCCGTCGATGCTGTGGTCGTGCGCGACATACTTTTATGTTTCTGAGGATAGCGTTATTTTTGTATCAAACACGCTAGATTTTACGAATACGTAATAGTTTTTTATTATATTACACTTTTTTGTTCTAGAAAAGTTTTACTGCGACGCAATTAACGTTACGAAGCGATTTATGTTTAACTCTAAATTTCAATTTTCACGACGATTTTTCCGTAGATTTAATATTCGTATTCATGAAAGGTTCGTTATTCAAAGTTCCATACATGACTGATTATATTTCATTGACGATTTACAACAATAAGGCCTCCGATGATCGTATACTGCGTAACGTGTCAATAACAAGCGAAGCATCGCACAGCCGTGTGGCAAATACTACCCGTAGAGAATTTGAAAGCTCGCAATGCAAGTAACTTGTAATTTTACGTTAATCACGGTATTGTGCAAGCTCGTTTACGTATTACCATGTATAATTGCTTTCGTTGAACGCTTCGTTCTACCGAATTACTAACTGAATCAGATTATCATGCTAGGTAACGGCTGGCAAAGCGATCGACACCGAATTCACTAACCTGAATAATCCGCTTTCTAATGGGATCCTTCTCCTCTGTGAACGAAATAAAACATCGATAATACATCGATGGGAAAATATTTTCAATCTTTATCTTTCGTTATGCTATTAACAAAAATCACAGGACGTTCGCACTTATCTACAAGGTGGTCCAAAGATACGACAACATTTTTTTATGAAAGGAGGAACAAAAGTGAAGCCACGTTTCACGGTGATGTAGAAAAATGGCAGAGATGGAGCGAGTGCGGCCGCTGTAACTGATGCAAATGACCCGCTTGCACGACAAAAAGATAGACGAACAATGTCATTCGTGTCAGCTCTTCTGCTGTTGTACGTCACTTTCACGTACTGGCGTATTATCGTTTCAGTCCTAGCGACGATAGATATCGCGACCTGTTCGACCACCGTTAACAACATTGTAAATTTCTACGCGGAATGACAGATGGAAAGAAAAAGAATTTTGTTGAAATATGTCAGAAAAATTATAGACCGGGTACAGAATACCGACTGCACTGGCTGTTACTAGATTTCGTTACGATATTAATGAAACTTGAAAACATTTCGTATAGTATATTCACAAGAGACTCGTAGTATTCGGTTAGATTCGCGAGCCTGTGTATATTCGCGTTACGAGAAGTCTTTCGAGTTTCGTAAACGAGAAAGATAAGACGTTTTATCTCTTCCTTTCCCAATGAAGATTTCGCACGAACAGAGTTTTAAAAAGTCTCTCGCGTAAAAGTATCGCTAACGAGAATTTTCTTTCCTTCGACTCGATCCTCCTCTTTCTCGCCACTCTTTTCTCTGCCAAGCAAGTAAGTAAGTAGCAGTCCTCGAATCTTCTCTGAGATTCGCATAATCAAACGTTCAGTCAGCGAGATGCATCCGGTATGAGGAGGACTTTCATTTTGCCCGATATGTCATCCAAAGAACAAGAAGGAAAAAGAACAAGAGACGTTTGAAAGGTTGACGAGGTGAAAACGAGGGCGATGCTCCCGTTTTCGGCAAGCTGACGGTTCACGCGCAAAAAGATGCGTGTCACTGGATCAGACTTTGTTCTTATTGTCCTACGTCTTCCCCGGTGCTATTTGTTCTTCCTTTTAGAGCTTAATACGTACACGGACTGTGATAGGCAAGTTTTCTGGTACGACGTCCCGTTGGTACTTCGGCCCTTTTCTTTTTTCCTTTCTTTTCTCGTCTCGTTGAAAGTTTACCTGGAAGATTAATACTAAATCTACACAGTTTTCTCTGCGAGTTGCCTGAATCGGTGGTTTCGTCGTTTTACTTGGGGAAATTATCTGTTTCAGAAGAAACGAGGTTGGAAAGCTCATTGAGAAAAGAAGGTTCGGAGAGTCGAGCATTTGGCAGCGGAGTTGAAAACTGAAAGGCGACAAAGTTTCGCCACTAAGTTGGAAACTTTGAAACTGATATAAATGGCCGGTCGGTCACTCGGGCTAAGCGGTTTGCAATTTACTCGCGAAAAGTTCTTCCCCCCGTTTGCGGTAATAAACCGAATCGATTAGAGCTTCGCACAGGATGCAATATCGTTGAATGAAATCGCTGCTATATCGCGATGGGAATGGCTATCTCTCTCTTCCGACCGAATTTCCATTTCACAGAGACAACCTGTCTTGTCCATCGAGGCTCGGTTTTCGAATTCCGTTTGATATCGCTGGCAAAATTCTAATAACAGAAGATATTCCTCCTTGCGCGGTAAATTAAAACACGAAGTAGCGATACAATTAGAAGCGGCACTGCAGACAATTTTGCTACGAAGATTGAAAGACGACAGTATAACGCTGCTCTAATCAGACCCTTGATAAAAAAAGAAAAAAAGAAAGACAATAGAAAGTTACTAAAAAGAAACTTGGTTCGTTCGAACAAAGTTGTGTAAAGGCGTTGAAAGAAGAAAAGCAGCAATAAAGAAACAGCTTGGAAACAATCTAGCGAGAATTTCAGAGTAAAAATGAAAATAACATAAGCGTACTAGAAAAAAAATTCCACTGAAATAAAGACGATGTAGGAATAAAAAACACCAGAAGTACAATATACGTAAAGAACAGGCACCATAAAGAAGATAGAAAATATCACGTTAGGAAAAGAAAGAAAGTTCTTCTAAGTAAAAATATGATGTCTGTAAAGATCAACAGGCTTCATAATTTCTAGGATATCCTAAATGGACTACGCGAAACTTGGAGCTGACGGCTTTAAGCGAAGCACAGTCGAATTACAGAATCGTTAATGTGAAAGTATGATAATACACGAGCTGTAGACGATGCCTGATGAATGTTTCGTACAAAAGAATTTGACTCGCAAAAATTCGAAACGCAACAGCCGTTAAACTTTTCAAGAGTGAACAATCCAAACAGCTTGATGAATAAAAAAGGCAATTTCCATGTTATACGGTCGGGTGGATTTTTATGTCGAACATTTCCACGTAAGCTTTTTAATTACACGTTTTTTCGACGCGTTATCGCTACGATGAGTGTTTCTCTGAAAGGTATTTACCGTTCGTTGGAATTGAAAAAAAGTGGATCGTTTACACCCCCACCATTTTACAGATCAAATACGTAGTCGAACGGTGTTTCGACGATGCACGGTTTGTCGACGAAATTTTAATCGAACCATACATTTCCGTTGGTAATTTCGAACAAAGTTACGGCCGATCGCGCATATCGTGTCATCCTTCCTCTTTCCAAAAACCGAAAAATATATTCCCCCCAAAAAAAACAACGACGAAAAAATCGGCAGTACATCGCAACTAAAATAGCAGATTCGCGACATACCACCAACGGCGTATAAGCAACCCTGTGCTCCGTTATTTATCCAGCGAGTATTTCAAAACTGTCTCGCGTTTAATTTACCGTCTCGCATTGATCAAAACTGTCTGCCGTGTTTTGACAAAAAAAAAAAAAAAATAATGCAAATGCTACAAAACAGAAGGGCGAAACGAGCGTACGAGGGAAATATAAACGCGTCATAAAGTTGCAGCCTGATCTCGCGCGAAAAACGGGTGGTTCACGCTTCTCATCGTGCCTACCCCTTTTTTCTTTCTCGTTGACTGGAACGGGGTTTTATTCCGACCGGGGATGGCTGCCTCTAAATTAGATTCGAGAAAAGTATTTAACTTTCGATCAGATGCGGCTTCTCGATTGGCGTAGCAGAAACAAAAGGGTCCCGAGAGCCAGCTAGTTTCGACCATTTGTTTCAATTACATAACATGCTCGAGACATTCGCGCGTGATTTGCTGTTCCGCAACGCCATTTACTGGTCATCGCTGAATTATGGTTTCCCAACAGCCCCATATATATCCTATCAGATCCCTATAGGCTCGTTTTCCAGATACGATTACAGTTTTAAAACAAATTCGACAGTTATCGTAATCCTCGCCGATCCGGTTGGGGTAAAAATGCACGTTGCGTGGGATGTGTTTCACGCGCGGTTTCAACAACGGAAATCCGATTGCGTCGAACAATCGAACGCTATGCTTTTTTCTTTCACAGAAAAACGAACAGATCAGGATTTCGCGCGCGAACCCATCCCATTACCGATTATCGTAAAGCTGCTAATTGAATGTTATATTCAATATATCCGCGAATTTGTGCATACCGATATTCCGTTTTATTTCTGGTATTGTAGCAACTTGAGTTCGACGCTTTTATGGAGTGGCTCGCGAAAGTATTTGAACATTTATCAAATCTTTTATTCATATGTTGCGAATGTTTTATAAAACATTTTATGAGAAATTTCATTAGTGTTGTAACGAGACTGATCGAAAGATTATGAAAAATATTGTTTAATGTGAATTTGTTTGACGTTTCTGTGCAATGAGATAGAAATACGTGGTACGATGTCATCGTAGGAATATAATGTATTTGATATTCAAATCTTGCGCACTGCGAATAACATCCAGCATTCCTATTTATACAATTAATTTGCACATCATAGACGCGATGCTCATGAGATACCTCGTACAGTGCAGAATCGAATTAATATAAAGTTCGTTTCATTTAATACGATATAATTGCATTTAACAGTAATTACAATTTAATCTATAAATCTAAATCCTTAATATTTTACCATTCAGTTTGCACATACTGCATTGCATACTAAATAACTAAATGAATATAACCGAAATAACATTCTTCAAAATATTCTTCAACTATATCTATCTATACATTGTTACATATATATTTCGGTTCTTCAAACCGATATTCCAGTTGATCTTTGGCAGTATCTATTTATTGTTAATAGTATCTAACTCTGCTGCATTCGTCGAAACGGTATCATTCTCGCTAAATATGGTTCCATTATCTAATATTGAAAGCAGTCGTCCCAGCGGCAAATCGACGCGAAACGGGATCAAATGAAAAGTGCTAATTAAGCGGTATCGGCGCTGAGCACCGAAACAGCATTTTTAGATTATCCGTTCTCCGTGACGTCCATTTGCCATAATCATTACAAACGCGATCAAACGCAAAGCAACGAGGCTGAGCTGCGCGTTATCCGCGTCCCTGTTCCCAGACTACAGTTTTTCCCGATGCACGCGTATTAAAGACGAGGCATCGGCGGAGCGGTGAAATAGGGTGAATCCGTCGTCAGATGAACGACACACGGCGATGCATATTGCGACTGGTAATATACGCGCATCGGCCTCGTTTCTACCTGAAAGCGCACTGCTGTTTGCACGGCCGCTGCATTATACGTGTGAGTGCACACGGACTTCGGCGATTAATTAGATTGCTGCTAACGCGGTGCATCAACGAATTGTACACAATCAGAGAGAGAGAGAGAGAGAGAGAGAGAATCTGATCCGCACCTTCATTCCTGTACGTTGTCTCTGTACTTTTTGCCCCCGATGCCGATTTTCAGCTACTTTCCTCGATCGTCTACAAACGCGCATAATACATTCATATACATTCTCGTTCATAAATATGGAATATTTATATAACACCAGGTGTATCTTGCCGATAATTTAGTAATTGAAATTAATGAAATTTTAAAACACGAATTAAAACCGACTCGATTGATATTTATTTATCTTTATTAATTTTTAACTCTGTAATTATAGAAGAATGTGGATAAAGGATTGCCCAGTTAACGGTATTTTTGCACGCTAATTTCAAACACTCGATACTTTCACGCATCTATAACGCTGAAAACTCAAAATCTCACCTTGAATTATTCACCCCCGAATTATTCACCCTCGAATACAATATATCACGTTTCAGATTACTTTCAAATAAAATTCTTTTCCGATTTTCACGACCATCCTAATGTTTTCCCGTTTTCCTTTTTATCTATTGTGATATTCTTGTTGAACCGTTCCCGTGCGCTCGAGTTCGACTTTAACGCGAGTTGTACCGTCTGTTTCCACAAAATTCTCCGCAACTCCTATTTCCACGGGCTCTGAACTTCGATTACCGTCTCAAGATGTTCCCCTTTGTTTCTGTATTTCGATTTCTATTAGTATTACGTCTCTGCACCTGTCTTCCGGCGGCAACCGTTCTCTCGCGCGTTGCGCATTTCGAATTCCATTTCTCTGTCCCGTTCCTTCTGTTTCCGCAATTCTCGGCACCGATGCCGGAATCTCAATTCCCGGGCCGAGAATGGTAAAGGAAACATATTAACGCGGACGATGTAATTACTGTGACTTTTCGAGCGCCCTCTTTGCTCCGCGAATCTACGATCAGCTCGTTTCTTTGAAGGGAAATATCTCTTCGTGGCGTCTCTTCGTTACTTTGAAAATTCGTGAAAGCTCATATCCCTCGTGTATTTGTTCGAAATTCATCTCGTTTATTCACAGAATTTATGCATTTGCGCCAACGTTACCTTTCGCTTGGTACAGATCAAATTTTCATTCGTTGATACGTAATCCGAAACGTTGATACACCGTAAATAGAATAAAAACATTCTTACGACAAAAAGTCGATGGCAGATGCAAGAACAATACAGTAATATGCAATTATTGGGGAGGGATCGCTATCGTAACATTTTCCTCCATAATTCATCGGTAACTATTGGTCCGAACGAAATACGATTAAACACGAGGAAAATCAGAGTATTACGATTGAGAGAACAATTAAGGTGACAAAGGATTAGTCGATGAAAGCAATTAAGGATTCTCCTCGCCCAGAAACGGCCAAAAACCTACTTCCATCGAATTTAATCCGCGAATGTTTCTCGGGAGTTCTTTGTTTCGTAGAAAAAGGACGAAGAATGGAAAGAAAGAGTAATTTCAAGTAAAATCTGTGTCACGCGACGTGCTTAGCGTTAAATCAGACGATTGCATAGTTGTTTGAAAGGTTGGCGAACGAAACGTCGTCGTGTCTTGCGAAATAGGTATTACGATTCTAACGCTATTAATTAAAGGGACGATACAACGCTGATAAGAAAGGAACTCGTAATTATTCGCAAGCTGACGCTTTAATAAACTTATGCTCGCGGCCTGTAATCATAATTAGTCAAAGCACAGCTACGTGTTTCTTGCAACAGGCGCGTGTAGCACGGCATTTAAGTTCAACACAATTCGCAAGTAGGTAACTCGTGCGCACGTGTGTCAACATCTCGTTTCCGCTTTTCCATGGGTATTTAAAAATTTGCTAACTCTCGCTGCAAGTTTCTGCAATTTCCACTATCCAGAGATTCTCAGATAAAATTCTCTTGATGTACCAGGTTCGATAAGATAGGATTATCCGTGTCGCAAGGATATTTGAGTCGAGCTAAGTAATTTCCCTTGTAATTCTGCAAATTCGGTTATGAATTTTGTAATGCTTCTTGGTTAGATCTAAAGTACACAGAATTTTCTCATTCTCCTGTTATTATATTAAAGACTAATGGTGTCCCGTGATATACTAATAGTATCTCAAGTTTGATTATTCTATACAAAGTTCAAAATTGAATCTTGAAACGTTCGAGCTAAGTTGGATAATTCTACTATATCGTTAAACTCGAAATTCAACGACAAAGGATCGAATCAATGATATACTTGGTGAAAAAGATGCCTCTCTGGTTAAGCGTAGAATTTGAACGCGTATCGCTTTGAAGGTTTTCGAGTAAGGGAATCGATAGATATGATTTCCTTGGAAACGAGACAGGCTCCCTGATGGAATCGATTCGTTCTCGTTAGCGGCGGTTAAACGACCGTCGATTGGAATATCGGCTTAAAGTTGCTCAGTACCAAACTTCTTTCATTAAACTTGCGAGAATTCACATCCGCTCGTTCAACCCTGTAAGGAAATCCTTTCGGATCACACAAAGCGACAAGGAAGTTCGAAAATTCGCCCCAAACCGCGACAAATTTAAATAGCGAGGCAAACGAGCCGTATCATTATCCGGTCGTCGCTGGCCCTTCTGGTGACATTATAAATTTGAACGCGACCAAAGGCCACGAGAGACCGATGGAATCCAATTACGAACCTGCTAACGAAATTATTGCAAGAGGGATTAACGCCACAAACGTGTGCCAAGGTGTGAACTCTTCGTGTAAACGTTTCTCATGGAGAAGTCGCCAGAATCGTCGACGCGGTGGCAAGTGTTATTTTTTTTACTCGACGTCGCGTCTTACGCTCTTTTATCCGGCAACCATGTACACGTTTTCTTTCGCTTGCAAACTGTTATGGCTGAAATCGAAGCTTTAGCCGAAGTATAAAGTTGTTGGCTGCGAGCCCAAGCTCCTTTTAGGCGGCTCGTAACACGACTGAATTATACCAACTCTACCTCTGGCTCTCGAGAGAGACGCGTCATCTCTTGCGACTTAGTTTCTCCAATCGCGACTCACGCCACGATTCACCGAGGTTAACGTGTTCCGTGACGCGTCGGTTATCGATGCCACATGTCGAAGCTTATGTTTAAACTTACGTTTTATGGAAAAATAAAATCACCACATACCTTTTGATTCCTAATGTATTTTAACGAATTTCCTTCCACATACTTTGCGGATAGAACTGATTTTCTCATTTTGAATACTTCACTTTTTCTTTTCCGCTCTTTTCCACCTTTTCTAAGCAACAATTTTCGGCAAAATTTATTTAGGTAATACATTTCTATGTATTAACGATTAACGCTACGTGTCATCCGTATCGTCATCGCTAGCTGCACGAGTGTATAAGATAAAGACAATAAGACAGATTACATTAAGAAAATTATAATTTTATAAAGTAAAGACAGTCGTGTATATTTTATAGATCAAGCCCTTTGTTTGCAATATAATAACTTTTTAAATTCTGTAACCATTAGACAATATAATTCATCCAACAAGTATAACGAGCATGCTATACACGTCACAAAATCTTCTAGAGAATGATAACGTGCTTTTCTAGAGAAAATAGAACAGGTCCAAGTAATTATATTTTATGCTTCGTGGTCTCGGACACTCGATCCAGTTTTTTCTTCGTTCAACGGTTTATTCCATCGGAATATCGGATCAACGATCCGCGGCATCGAAGTTCTTTCATTAAACTTGAGAGGATTCAGTCGCCTCCGTAGATCCCCCGAGGGAATAACGCGTCGAAGGATCGATAAAGTTACCGGTACCGAGACAAAGAACGGTTTATGGCGCGCATAATTTCCAACCCTCGATCCTCTCTCTTCGGTCAAGCCTCGATTTCTCACGAAATCGCATGCACATCGCGAACTTTGCCGCTTATCCGTGACACGCGAATTTTTCCTTCTGTCCGACACGCGTTCCCCGAGCTATCTCAACTTTTTGCGTATCCTGCCACATGTAGCATAGTATTCGCATCTGCGATCATTCGTAGCGTTCGTGCGATCGCTTTGACGCGAAATTGGTCGACGAAATTTGGAACGATTCCAATTTGAAACGACCAAGCTGAAAGGAAATTCGTAGGGGAAAGTAATGAGAATTCGAAGCGAGTATATGGAAAATACAGAGGCTCGCAAAATTCGAATATTTAACGCGAGAAATTTTTACAAATGCGTTACGTACGTCGTACGAAACTTTTTGCAATTTTCAACGATTATATTAGTAAGATTTGAAAACAATCACTTTCTTGGGACAGAGAACGACGTAATTTTGAAGTAAGAACGCGGTGCAATTAATGGAAACAGCAAACGGAACTTCGATGGTAGATATTTCTAATAATCACACAACGATTGATTATATTTTTGCTCGAGTGGGCTCGCATCGTGCAGTTCCACGATAGCTAGAATTTTCGCAAAAAGCTGGTTCGCATAAAGTGGTTCCAATTGAAAATTACTGCGTGCTGCTCGCGACTATTGCGTTATCGATAATCAGAAATCGGTTCTATCCGTCATTTCCGAGAAGGAAGAAGAACCGGTGAAAAATCTCGGTCAGGCGGAAAATGAATTTATCTTCGTTATACATCTATGAAAACGAATAGGATTTACATTATCGAATCAGCCTAGAAAATTACGATTAACGATGCGACATTGATATAAACGCAAATGCTGCATGGAAGAGTACAAAGCTCAGTTTAATTAACAATAGCACGACTGGTCCATAGGAGGACAATCGGAACTCGCACAGTGGACTCTGTGGAGTGTGCAAAAGCGTGCAATCATAAAGGCAACGACCAATAGGGGCGTGTAACACGGGGAGAAATGCAGTTGTCGTTCAACGCCAGGGCGAAAAGCAACAATATGTCTAAGTGCCAACAGCCAAACGCTATCGTAAACATCGATCTGCCAACGTCCAGCGGTTCCCCTCCTGATATCAATTTTCCACCAACGAGTCGCTGTCGTAGACAAATGTCGAATTTAAGAAACCTACCAAAACGAACAGCCTCCATATGGGTCGCATTTATGCAAAAGTTACATATATACTGGAGGACGCTTTGCAGAGTATGTAAAGAAATTAATCAAACCAATACTCTTCGTGTTAAAAACTATTGATCGATAATAATCAGGTAAATACGAAGGTTTAGAAATGTGACTATTGAAGAAAGAAGATGAAATTGATTCGTCTTCCCTTCATTAACGGTTAGGAATACCAGGATTTTTCTTTTCTCGTGTTTGTCTTATAGATATCTACACTTGCATAAAGACACTTGCTAAAGAAATTATACAGAGACGATAAGCGACGATAGTGACGTCACTTGAAAGGTAAAGTAGACATCGAAGGAGGGAAGACAAGAATTGATAATGTAATCAGCCTCATTTTTTGGCGCAGTTATTTCAACGAATTCAGCGGCGAGTACCACGTGGGAATACGCCTCACGTTCATGGATATTAAAGGCGGCATAAATATGAAAGTAAGAAACGAGGGCCAGCCTCAATTGCGTTTCTACGAACGATGAAAAGGGGGAAAAAATTTGAGTGGTCGCCGGAACGAATGCAACAACATAACGGAGCGAGCCCTTAGGCAACCAGGACTTGAACTTTCACCATGCTCCTACTAATTGAACGCTCTACCGGTAGCGAATTGCAAACAAAGAAACGTTTAAATTAAGACTAACAGGCAAAAGCTTTTACAACGACCATTGATATGGCATGTTAATCGAATAATGTTGTCAAATAGAAACGCTCGTATCATTTGTAATTCAAATATTAAAGGAGATTTTCGTTTACTATGAAAGTATTAAACAAAAAGCTTTGGCTCTACAGACACAAGACGGTGCTGATAACTTTTCTGTACTTTTTACTTTAGAGATCAATGATCGATCAATGTGGCTCGTGAATGATACATATATCAATAAGCGAAACTAACTTACGTAAGATACAAATTTGTACGAATTTCCACGCATAAGTACACACGCTGACACACAAATATAGACGTGTATTTTGTAGAAAAAAATGCAACGTAAAACTATAATTAATCGTGCAGTAGAGTAAATAAATTATAAAGCGTAATGGTCGATTACGGCGTCGCAAAATTCGCAGAAAATTCAGAAATTCAAATTTTGAAACTCGAGCGAAATCTTAATATCGTGATTCACGAAAACAACTGAAAAATCTTTGTATACTATCAGTGCAAACGGTTGGTGACAGAAGTGTACCTATTTGAAGAGGGTTTATTACTCGTCTCGATTCAATTCCACGGACAATAGAGAACCACGCGTCGCAATGAAAGGCGTCCAATCCAGAAAACAATTGGTGTTGGTACAAGGAAACGAAGTGATGTTTTATTTGGGAGTGAGCGAGGAAAACTGGCGAGATTGAAGGTACAGCACGGCAGCGTTAGATTGGAAGGTAGCACAGAGCTAGCAATATGTGGCGATTGTCCTCATCTTTCATCGCGCGAGGAATGGTGGACCTCCAGAGTGAGAGAGGTCAAAGGCGAGGCGCGAAATGGAAAGCTCTCCTTGAAAGCTGTCGCCGGAAAATAGATACAGGTCGCTTATATACGACCCAGTTCCTCTTCCGTTTTCATCCCCCTTTTCTTTTTGATCCTTTGCCCGTTCTCTCCCTCTCTCTCTCTCTCTCTCTCTCTTTCTCGTTATTTCGTCCTCTTTTCCTCTCTTTGGTCGTAGACCACGTTTCGCGAATCACCGGTTGACCATCCGCCCCGATATGGGTCTTTCAAACTCCTATTTACTCTCTCAGTTTTTTCCTCTCTGAATGTTGCCTGGAATCACGCGAAACTGCATCGCGAAATAAAAACGTATCGACCAGTCTCCAAAGAATTGTTTCCCCTCGGGAGTTCCTTCTTCATAGCTCGTTCCAATTTCATTACTTATACATTACCTCGGGCTTATATCAAATAAACGCGACCACCTAACTTCCTAACGAAATTTGCAAGCTTATCTTCTGCAAGTATTGGAAACTCTTTAAGCACACAATACGATGTTATTAACAAGTTGCTCGTCGACAAGCACCACCGCTTGCAGGATCCTCCATCGAAAATTCTATTCTATCGTGGCCCTGTTTCTTCTTCTTCTTTTTTTGCTAGCTCGATCGATTCAGCACCGATGATTACGATGCTCACGCACAATGAAACACAGGCGAGGACGGTTCCTATTTCTCCTGTATTTTTTTCTCATTTCTTTGGCTGTAAAATCTAAATGGACTTTGGTCACGGGCTATTCGATAATCCACGAGATTTATCGTATTAATGCATCGCTGATTTCTAAGTAGAAGCAACGAAGATCTCTGGCACCGTTAATAAATTATATCAAACAAAGCCGCGAAACGGAAGAGGAGCAGCTAAATCAAAAACGCTCGAGGAACCGCTCAAAGGCTCAAACTCAGCCGATGGCAGCGAGCCATCGAAATGAAAATTATGACGGCACGAACGAGCTTCCGCCTCTTCCGAGATAAATATTAGTCGGAAAACGTGGCTACAATTTCCTCCAGCGGATTATTCGTCTTCGTGTATGATTTATACAAAGTAATCGTGGCAATTAAAATTTGTCATTCCGATTGAATTTATATCGAGACCCGCCATCGTTACCTAATCAAATTATTACAAGTACAGCATTCGTCGTAATATTCGGTAAATAAAAGAAATGCTTAGATTCCATTTCTTAGAATTCCGTTTCTAGTCGTATTCGTAAAAATATCATAAGTATCCACGATCTATCGATCGCCTTAAACACCGTACTCGATTCCGCTATAAACTTCGCCGCTGTTACCTAATCAAATTTTCTCTTTGGTTGAACAGGTGCAATGAGCTAATGGCGTAACCGGGAACACGAGGCCCCGAAACCTTGGCCTCGAGTAGCCCGCCGTGACCACCACACCGATCCAGACGATCGCATCGGCGCTCACTAACGTGCCGCCCAAAACACGTCCAAGTACGTGCACGCGAGTGACGTGGTCGTCGTTCGAAACGACGACATGTCGTTCTTGCTTAGTCGAGGCGGCCGAAAGGGGCCCATCATCTGCTTCGTCGGCCTTCTTCTGGTCTTCGCTCTTTATCAGCTAGGCATCATCTGCGGCTCCATGAAGTACGTGCCCACAGCGATGATGGTCGCCAAAGAGGTAAGTCTGTTCGCATTTTATATCCGTTAATTAGGTCATCGTTACAACGAATACGTGTTGTATCGAACTGTTGTTCTCGCCATAGCCTACAAAATAGATGAAAACTTGACGAATCGGATCGTTGGAATTGAATTATTTTAAAGGGAACCCCTCGAACAAACAGCATTCGAAAACTTTTCTGGAAATTTCTCCACCACGCATGAAGTTATTATCGTATTGACGATTTACGAGCGTGCCTCGACTACGGAGCCAGTAATTACGAATTAGTTTTATCCCAGTTTTCGCGAAATTGTCGTGCAAACAGTGGGTACGTGCCGCAGTCGGAGCCAGAACAATCGTCGGTGCCTGAACGCCTAGACAAACGCGTGTTTCCGCCAACTTTGTCTCCCCGTATGTGTTGCTACGATGAACGAAATGCCAGAATTACATGTTTTATCGAACAGTAAGGATCAACTGACCATGGTGTGAAGAAATTTTATGTGGGAAACTCGGTGGAAAACGAGGTGGGATTTAATGATATTTGTATACTTCACAGTTGGATGCGAGAGATGAAAGGGCTGTTTATCTATGAGCATGAAATATTACGGGTTCTCGTAAACCAGTTTTTCCCATTTTCTCCGTGCAGAGTTACGTTATTAAATAATAAACGACTCTAGTCGGAAATGAAAATAGTTTTGCAATTTAAAGGTTTGATTAAAAGTCCTCGTACGTGGTGTGTAACGTTTTAAATTTATGTACGATTGATTTAACTTTAAATATAGCTTACGATGAATTCTATATATTTCCACTGCTGATGTTTTACGAGATCTTTAAGTTAGACTGAAACTCGATCATAAATTTGAAATGATCTTCGGGCGGCCTTAATGTCATTGACGCGATCTCCACGATCATCTCGTTACCTTCGAATGAATTTAAGGGTCAATAACGCAACCTACGAGACCTTCGAATTCACTTCTACCATCTCACCTTCCATTCTCGTCATTATGTTCGCATCGTCTTATATCATCGTATTCCCCAATCCAGTATATACAAATCTGCCGTGTTGAATCTAATTTGAATAAAAAATACTCACGCTACGAGTATAATCCTGCGAAATTTTCGATGATTTAATAACAATAGATCAGTCTCGTCGCGCAAAGGGAAAACGGTCGTAATCCAATAGAAATTATTGCGTAGCTAATAGTCTAAAGAAACGAACTTCCAGTACGACCGCTGAGGCATGAAGTGGGTCGTAGGTCGTTTTACAGTGTTTCTACGAGTTCCCCGAGAAGATTTTCAATGGAGATCCGGGTTGGAATTAGGCGAGACGCAATTATAGCATCGTCAGTCGGATTTTATCGTGCGAATTAACCGCGTCCCAGTTGTTCCTTTCCTTATACCCGGTCGTTGTCTAGGCCCGTCTTCAACGCTGCAGAAATTAAATTTCCTCCAACTTTTTGTTTTACCACCCGAAAATTCCTCTCTAATTCAACAAGAATGCAATGCTCGTACATAAAATTCTTTATATCCGCCTGGCAGAAACTTTATTCGTTTTGCGATTCTTCCATCCCCCCACTGAGAAACCGCTTTAACTCGTCGATGTTTTACCAAGCGATTCCTTCCATTCAACGTGCGTAATTCAACGTTCGAGTAAGACAGTAAAGGCTCGCGCGATTTTCACGCCATTTTCTCACAAGAGGACCGTGTTTACCTCGTCGCACGGATGTCCGGTAAAATCAAGGAACTTTTAATCGAATTTTCAACGGTGGCGCATTATGAAAGCAATTAATTAACAGGGGCAAGGGTCAGGATGATGAGATAGGAGAGAAAATCGATCGAACGACGAACAACGATGGAACAACGAACGCTCCTGGCCTCTATAGGCTTCATAGAATTCGAAAGAAAAACAGAAGACATACACACGGTGCATTCTAATACGTGATTCTTGCGAAATTCCAGGTCAGTTGCCACTGCTTTGACAACCGTAGCACGCGTCTCTATGCATAGATTACGAGGGAAGTCGGAACGCAACGGGCGCTATGAACTCATATTGTGGGTTCCGAGAGGACAGAAATTTCCTTGGAACTTCGTTTATGCCGTGGAAAGTTTGAAATTGGATTTTTGTTCGTCGAAATTAGTCGCGACGAGAAATACGTCAACCGACGTTACTTCGCGCCGTCATTCTCCATTTTCGTCGAAGTAAAAAAGGCGAAAAAGAAACCGAGAACTAGCAAGAAAATTGCGGCTTAGCCTCCGATGTGGGTTTATCCGACTAATTACTCTGTCATAATCGCGAACTCCTGCCTTTTAACCGATCTTTCGCTGAGCAGAATGAATCGATTAATCGAGTCCTATTATCGGCGTGAAAGTTTTCCCTCTCCAATAATCGATGAGACACGTCTCGAAGACGCGTTTGACTTAATAAACGATTAGCATAAGCTGCCCTCTTCGTGGGGAAATTTTTTACGCCTTGATTTACATGTAGTCAGTGGCTCGTGAAAGTATTTGGACATTTAGCATAAAAATCTTTCGTGTGTATATCGTGTGCGTTATATAAAACATTTTGAAATTCTATCGGCACTGTTACGGGACACAACTGTCGCGGTTATATTAACCAAATTTGAAATCAGCCTGGAAATTTATATCATAATGGTTACAAAAATATATTTAATAAGAAATTTACACGAATAGCCATCTTAAATATACTGCGAACGTTAAAGATGGTGGACCTGCTGAATATCGAGGCTTCTTAGTAGATGGTATTTCTAATAATTCATCCTTTCTCGACAGGTGAATAAAAAAATCATTATTTCAAAATCTACCTCTCGAGAGATATCAAAGAGTTGTTGAAATTAAATTATAAGATAATATTTCCATTTTGCTGGTTTCGTTCTTCCTACGGGTCCTTTACTTATTAAATTTTCTCTGCAAGAGAAAAGAACGCACCATCAGAGAAAATAATAGAGGACGAAGCAAAGAAGAGGAATAGAACGAAGCAAGAAATTATCCTTTGGGTTGCGCAGAGAGGAGCGGAAGTAAATCAAATTTTGAAAACGTGCGATAACCAACGATAACGCAGCGATAAGAGGAAACTTTCTAAAGCTCAGACACTCGATCCGCTGGTTGTACGACACAGATGCGAAAAATCGCTTGACGACGAGAACAGCGCAGAATGTTCGCCGATTGATCGTACTCGCTAATTGTTTCGTTAGCAAACGAAAGAATGAACGAAAATAAAACCGAAGCGGCGAAACTTTTTCTCGTCGAGACTGTTATAACGAGAAACAAAGAGATTCCCGTTAAAGGATGCACTGTAATATTAAATCCTGTAGATAATGTATCAGAAGCACGAACTTTAAAGGGAACTCGACAGCGTGTGCTTGATCCGACCGGCAAACAGCTTGGTCTAGTGAAAATGGCAAAGGAAATGTTGCGTCTTTCTAACGACCAGATGCACTTTCCTTACCAGGGCTTTATTACTTTCACATTTCTCCTTCAAATAAAAAAAAATCGACGTTCCATTATCTTACCGAGGAAAATATGTGCCCTTTTCTAATATTTTCATGAAAATAAAATAGCTGGTACCCCTTGAAATAATTAAGAGAATCTTATCATAAACAATTCTATCGTATCGATCAAGTGAATTTCAATACATCGATGAATAAATATATTGAAACAGTAATTCCATTTCTAACTTGCTATTTGAAAGCTCAAGGGAAGAACGAGTAATATCTACCTATAAAAGAGCGTTCCACTAGCAACGGAAATATTATCATTGATTTTACTAACGTCAAAGAAGATCCTCGAACTGATAGTTTCGAGCAATTTAATTAAATCGTCCGCCGACATGTGTACAGCACGACCGCATTTCCGGCACAGATCATATAGAAACGGGGCTATTCGTGTTAAAAAAAAAAAAAAAAGAGAAAAACGTTAGAACGCTTCTGCTGATTCGTGTATCCAGCGTTAAACGTGTCGCTCGTGGAAGAAAAGGGGGTGGAAGGCGTGTCCCCGTGAAGAGACGAAATCGCGGTTGTTCGCCTCGAAACTTTCCGCCAACGCGTTCGACCTTTCTACCTTTTTGCGAGAGTTTTCAGAGCACGCGCGTCGCGACGTCGACCAACCAGAGAGGATGGGAAAGACAAAAGAGAACGAGAGACGCAAGAAGATGCAACATGCGTGAATACGTGCACGCTCGAAGCAGCGAGCATAGTTGTATTCGTAGGTTCCTGGCGGGAAACGCGCGCCGACGGAAGAGAAACGAATTTCTGTCAGACTCACCACCCTCCGCGCAACATAAATCGCGTCGGTTGAGCTTCACGCGTACTTTTCCTCCGTGTGCTTCGATGCTAAAAGCAAAAGAGAATAGGAAGGCCGGCTGACGGCAGGCCGAACAGCGAAGCCACCACTGTTACCCGAGAAATGCTAATTGCGAAATGTAGTTTTTTCTTTCTTCTCATTTCTATTTTTTTTTTTTTTTTTTTTTGCTTCTCCGTTTTTCCCGTTGTTCTTTTTCTTTCTTCTCTCCCTTTTTTTGTTTTCAACGTCGACCTCTGACAACGATGTCTGGCGCGCGAGAAAAAAATCGTAACGCGAGCCAGCCTAACAACACCCCTTTGTTCAAAACAAGAGCTTATTTTACAGGGGTAGATGAGGGATCGCGATGGAATCATCCATCTATCTTAACCTTCTGCGATCCACCACGGCAACGTTCCTTCCCTGTTCTGTTCAGCCTTCGTGATCTTCTTTTATTTATATCTATTTCTCGTATCCTTTTATTATTTAGAATAGGAACATCATCCAGGTGTCTGCTTTTTCTTTATTACCAAATCCAAATCTAACCAAAACGAAACCTAAATCGACATTACATTTACTCACAACGCGATTACACGCAGAGTGTTAAAAATATAATTCGAAAACTAAGTGGCGGCTATACGTATACGGAAAAATTACTCGGTACGTTGATCTTGACAGTTTATTTCAGGCTCGTTAAAATCGGTCGAGGTGTCTCCTATTGTAAATAAGTGTTACTTCTTTTTTTCTCGTTTTTCATTTAATACTCGGTACTATTGCACAGCTTGTATGCATATTATCATTTATTGTTTTTCTCGGCCGTTTGGACAGATTTATTTACGCGATCGTAACCAATGTTACAACGCGATCGCAGCTGTGATACACGCGAGTTGCGGGTCGTAACATCAATTGTTCCAACGATTGTTCATTTGCATGCCGGTGTAATTTTAATCGCGCAGCTAATTAAACCGACGATCGCTAAATTTTGCCGCGCGTTGCACGTCAGCCCCGACATCCAGCCGTATTTTCAAAAGTACAAAAGTCGCTAGACACTCGAACGACCGTGTGCAAAGTGTATTTTTCATCGCCTCGAAAACCACCGACGCTACCCTTTGAATTTCAAAATGCGGACACCGCTTTCACCTCTGAAAGATACGACCGTGTTTCCAATTAACCCGCAATTAATTATTTTTATCGCGGAGTGCCGCGATCGATACAATAATTAAGCCAATATAACTACCAATTAGAACGTTAATTGCTAGTTTTTATTAGAACCTGGTTGCCGCCTAAAGCATAAATTCTACGGGCAGCGTTTCAGACGCCAGTTTATTCGACCTTTTCAAATAAAAGCACGGGAAGATACAGAATGCCGGGCAAGAAACGACGTAAGTTATTTGTTGTAGCGCACGAAGGCGAAAAAAATATACATTGAAATTCGTATTCTTTGCGAGATCTAGTTGGAGCACCTAAAATACACGCGCACCGAGAAGTTTCAAGCATGTCAAAAGAAATAAGACTCGCTTAAATAAAACATTCTTAATTAATTGAATTAATTATTTACATTAATTAAATCGTTCTTAAAAATAATGTACGAAAAAGTTTGTCTAATCCAAAACGCCAAGTATCTCTAGCTACGCCTTTAATTAGTATTAAATTCGGTTAATTTTGAAAAGAAGAGTCACGTGTAGATAATGCGTGATAAAATTATACCTAGTAATTTAATTTCAATTTGTACGCCACATAAATGAAGAGTAACGGACATAACATTTATTAATAATCATGCAAAATAGATGGACGATTCGATCAAACGATAAAGTTCTTCGTATAATGTTCGCTTAATCGAGTCCGAGCTAGTTGGAATATTATCCTATTTCGCATTGATTGCGGCTAATTAAATCCTATAAAATGTGCTGTTAATTTTACCGTTCGTCAAAAGAGGCTATCGTGAAATTTATCGCGAGTCATTAACGTGGTCGCTTTACCGAGAACGAAATTTACCTTGTGAAAACATTTTGATAAACTATCGATCTGCGTCTCTCCGATCGCGAAATTTAGGTGCAACGCAAACATAAACAGCGTAGAAATTGCCGCTAAACATAGATCGAAGTCACTCTCTCCCTTAGATATAGCACAATGTATGATGTAATTTTTAAGTTTGTAATATCCACAGGTCTAAGTAAAGAAAGATACTCGAAGATAAGAAAATAAACGAGAAAAGATCGAACTTGAGAAAAGTACAAACTTCGTAATAGCAGGCGAGTCGTTTGAACTTTTTCCACGATCGAATCGTCATCATTTCGGAAAAGAAGTGACGATTCCTCCGTACAAAATTTAAAGCGTATCGATCCTAGTTCGAGGCTTACGAAGTATCATCTTCGTAAAGTTCGTTCGTTAGGCGATATTGTAGGACAAGGGAGAAACTCCTTCGTTGCCGAGGTTTAATCAGGCTCGCATAATTTTAGAAGAAATCGTTCGACAAACTGCATACATGCACATGGCTAGCAGAAACTTCTCGATCATTCACCGAGCAACTACTATCGTCTTCGCTAACCAACACCAAACCAAACAAGAAATTATCGTCTATCTTTATCGCTGTTATACGGGAATCTATGTTTTATCAACGCTTTCTAAAAATATGAAACCGAATTTTCCTGCATGAACGAGTAAACTTTTTCTGCGCAAAGTTACTGGACCTTAAATATCGGATTTTACGTGTTCTGCTCTTAAAATAACCATCTCTGCTTTAATCCTCTGTTTTAATTATAATCCCGTTGTAAAATAAGGAGAAAAACAGTTCTGGTCGTGTATTTCGATGGACGTAAAAATTGAAATAATTAATTCACGATCCTCGCTGATGAATCGGTTATTAAATATAAATATTAACGACGGGTATATTTTTCAGAAATACGTGGTGGGCCCGTTCGATCACAAGAGATACGCGTACGATCGCTACATGCCGCTAATTTTTATCGGTGGCGTGCCACGATCTGGCACTACCTTGGTACGCGCCATGCTCGATGCACATCCCGATGTCAGGTGAGTTCCATACACCGGACAAATCGCCAATTATCGGCGGATACGACCGACGTTGAGTGTTCTTGGTCAACATTATCGTCAAAAATCAATCCATCGTTCGAGTATTTTATACACGGATAATTTTTCATCGACAGGTGCGGACAGGAGACACGGGTGATACCAAGAATCTTGCAGATGAGGATGCACTGGCTGAAATCTGAAAGGGAAAATCTGCGTCTTTCGGAAGCGGGCATTTCGAAAGAAGTGAGTATTTTTAGTAGCTTAGATCATTTTATGCAAGCGATTCGTCTATACGGTTGATCAAAATAGAGTCTTTTGAACGACTCATTCGATATTAAAATCAAATAAAAAGAGAAA
This sequence comes from Bombus vancouverensis nearcticus, assembly GCF_051014615.1. Lineage (NCBI taxonomy): Eukaryota > Metazoa > Arthropoda > Insecta > Hymenoptera > Apidae > Bombus > Bombus vancouverensis. Next base: position 18,517,749 of record NC_134913.1, read on the forward strand.
AATTGATAATACGAAGTGATTGGAGCGACGTATTGAATTTTAAAATTATTCCTCGGTAAAATATGAAAAGTTTGACATGTTCTTCTCCTGTGATTTTCGTGTCTAATTAACGATATTAATGAGAAAATAATCGATTGTTTAGGTAATGGACAGTGCTATAGCAGCATTCTGCCTGGAGATAATAGCACGACACGCGGAGCCGGCACCGCGGTTATGCAACAAGGATCCCCTCACTCTGAAGATGGGCTCGTACATTCTCGATCTCTTCCCAAATGCCAAGTTTATCTTCATGATCCGCGACGGTCGTGCCACCGTGCATTCCATTATCTCGAGAAAGGTATGGCCCGATCGAAGGCTTCGACCTCCGCCCTGTCGGCCATTTCGGCTGATGTATGCAAATTTATCCCACTTCATTCGCGAATATTAAAATGAGACGTACTCGTCGGTACAAGCGAGAGCGAAAAAAGAGGACGAACAGGAATTTACGTATTTCTTTTATGCAAAACAGAATGAATCGAAACGAGATGTAATGGCAGCATGTAAAATCATGCAAATCCAAAAGCAACTCGTCGTAATCTTGTAATCGAGTGGATCGTTGATTTTATGCGCAGTTGATCGAATATTACCTTATCGTTTCGAACGAGACGAAGGACGTATATCCCTTTTCGAATAACTATACAGATCGATGGTTGTTCTACGTAACTATAACTATATAGAGAACGATTTGTCTTTCAGGTGACTATAACAGGATTCGATCTGTCCTCGTATCGACAGTCGTTGATCAAATGGAACCACGCGATATCTATAATGTACGGCCAATGTAAAGAAATTGGCTCGGACAAGTGTTTGATGGTTCCGTACGAACAACTGGTGCTACATCCGCGTGAATGGATGAAGAAGATTCTCAAATTTTTGGACGTTCCTTGGAACGAGTCTGTGATGCATCACGAGGAATTCATTAACAAACCAGGCGGCGTGCCATTGAGCAAGTAAGCATATACGTATGTACATAATTGGTTCGATGAAAAATTAGGGTTTAATAAGAGACGAGACCTCTGTTGAAATGATAAATGCAAGATACGAAAATGAAGAAGCGGTCGGGGACTAAAATCTATCGTATTTTTGGAATGTAGAGTGGAAAGGTCGTCGGACCAGATCATAAAGCCGGTCAATCTGGAGGCACTGACCAAGTGGGTAGGCCACATTCCGGATGATGTGGTCAGAGAGATGCCTGACATCGCGCCGATGCTTTCTGTGCTCGGCTATGATCCTTATGCTAATCCGCCGGTGTACGGAGCACCGGACAGGCTGGTTAGCGAAAACACCAGACGGTATGTAACCAGATAATCGGGCAACTTTTAATTATATCATTTCCATCGGTAAATTCTTGACCAGACATCGTTTTCTTTTCAGGGTGCTAGCAAACGGTGAAGTATGGGCAGCCAGGGCACGCCAGTTCTCTCTAGAGAAGCTGATTGAGCTGAGCAAAGAGGACGAGGCTACCAACGCCCCAAACGCGTGACCTCGGACACATCTTTCCCTAGGCACGCGAATCTCGAACCCGTACAATTTCTGTAACGTCTAACGACGGTCTTGGGAGAGCCAGTAACGGATAATACTACCGGAAAAACGCCAGATGAGTGCGGTCTTTTTCATGCGAAGTTGTTTCTCTAGATCAGAGCCACGCTCGGACGTCTTGTCAAGAGAATATATTCGAGGACAGTGAATTGTAACCTGGCGAACGAAAGGGACGCAAGGATCCGTCTAGTTTAAGGTTCACTCTCGATTATATGTACATGTTCAATCTCGGCCCATAAACACGGAGTTATAGATTGCTGTGCAATTTTTCGCATACGCGAACGTGATTATTCTCTCTGTACAATATATGTTAACCGGTAGATATTCATCTTCGATTCGTACCGAACGCGTAACGATCTCGTTACTTTCCGTGATTCAGTACTATTCTTTTTCGACGAATTAGATGAATTTTCTGCGATACATGATTGCACAGTGCGGAATACAAGCGTACTGAATCAAGCAAAGTGCAAACGGGAGAAGAAAATGCCATGCTAGAGTTTCTAATTGTTTCGGTATTGTTTGTTCTTTTTTATTATCATGAATGATATAAATCTCGCCGAGTATGTGCTATGTTGAAACTGTTTCTGTACGATTTCGTCTGATGGCCAGTGACAAGAACCTATGTATGCTATGGAGCTTCTATGTAAAAAGTGTACAAGGTGAACGTGCTGAATGTCCTGGAAAGGAAGCGAAAGTATTGTATCGATGCGAACAGGAAAATCTCTGTACAATATTTTGTATTGTGATAGAAATGATTTCTATGACGTTCTACATACAAACAAAATACGCGTTTTCGTATGTAATACTTATTTCTTAATGAGACATGAACTTTGATCGATCACGAGATAAAGGAAACTTTTGTGTTCCCTTCCTTCTCTGCTTTTTGTTAACCTTTTCTCTACATTCATACATTAACGAAAATCCGAGCTGGTAAACTGGCGAGAACTTTATCTTTCTATCGTATTCATTGTATTATGTATATTAGCGTGATCGTGATTCGATTAATTGCAAGAAAATTATATTTATATGCTAACGAAACGTGAAAAAGTGTACCGAATTAACAATTGCAAAGAAAAAGGGTGTCGAAGAAGCTATTCCCTGAATTTATGATTTCGTTATTGACTGTCAATAATGATGCGCAGCGAATGTTGCTGCAAGAGCTACTACGATTGTAAGAGGACCGAATAATGTTCTTGATTGTTGTATCAACCGGCACTTGATACAAATGCAACAACTTCGATGTGGCATTATGTCATTCGTGTCAACCGTGTTACTGTCTATCGAATTATACAATTAAATTATTTTAATATTACAAAACCTGCAGCTATTCCTTTCCCTCCTTCGAGCACGAAATTTCAATGGAAGAAAGTAAGTATGAATGTTACATACCAAACTGAGAAACTCGAATAATTTTGATTTTACAAACTTGGAGCTAGATTGTACACATAAAACATGCTAAAAAGAAAATAACAAAACAAAAACAATTTGTCACATGATCGTTGACGCAGCTGAAAGGGGACACAAATTTTGAAATTTTAAAATCAATGATGCCAACTCTAATAAACTTAAAATAAATTACACTGTTAACTGATGGAACATAAAATTACATTTTTGCAATAGATATTTATTTTATTCCATATTTAATCGGAATAACACGTACTGTTTAGTAATTCATACAATATTTTAGTAGTTCATTTTATTTTGTATTATAACTTTGTTCAGACTGTAATGAGAACGAACATTGTACTTGTTTAAAACCGCTACAAAAGAGTTGTGAACTATCTCATAAATATATTAATGTACTATATTTAATTTAAAAAAGACATACGACATACTATTTAATTGTTGACATTCGTCTACATAAATTAAATTCTTTTTAAAATTTTAACCATAATTATAGAAATACTGATATTGACTTGAGTAGTAAAATTGGGCGCGAGATCTTCCACATAAGTAACTGTGGTATTAATATCTTACCATTTAAAAATTTTAACAAAAAATTTAAATAGAAATTTAAATGAAATATTAAATATTGTTTTATTGGGCGTAAAATAACACGTCTCTTCAAAATTAGCGATCCTTCTAAAATCTATTTGTGAAAGCAATCTAACCTATCATCACGACTATTAAAAACTGGTAATACCTAAACCTTAACATAATTTGTCCAGTATAATTTTTTAATAAATAAATAATGAAGCTTTCGAGTTGTTTTAGTTATAAAATGTGTAATGTGTAAACATAAGTCTCTGACATATAAACATTTTATTTTTTCATTGAATATCTATTTGTCAAATAAAAATCGTATCAGATTCAAAGAGACAGTGAAAGACAGTATTTAAAAATGACGAGTCAAGGGAGCCAAATTGTAAATATAAATGTCTATTTTATTGTATCAAATGAATATAATTCTGAAGATGATTGTGGTGAAGATATGTGTCATGCATACAATGTTAGTAAATTCATTTTTACATAAATAATAACTTTTAAGCAACAGTAAAAACAATGTAATGAATTGATCTTTTAGAAATGTTGTGAAAATGATTTACACCCAATATGGATCAGTGAAAAAGATTGTAATAAAATGAAACCTAACAAAACTGATGTCTTTGTAATGGAAAAATTCGAAGGAGATACATTTAATAAATTAAGAACATTTAAATGTTCGTAAGTAGGAGCTTAATTACTGATATAATTAGTAATAGTTTAATGATACTTTGATTTTTTTTTAATAGTAGATAATGTTATTTTACTTCTACAGCATAATTGGACCAAAATGTTTATTAGTTTGTTTTAACAATGGAGAACCAATTCCAGAAGGGACAAGCCCAGTGTATACAACAACAATGAGAGGTCTATGTGTATGTGCTTCTGGTTTATCTTCAGAAGAAAAGGTATACCCATTAACTGTTTCTACGCACAACAAAGAGGAAATTATCAAAAAATCTTATTATTACAGGAACATGTACAAAAATTAGTAGAATATATGGGAGGAATTTTTACAAAACAGTTACGTAGTCGTGTAACACATCTTGTAACATCATCTGTCATGTCTGCTAAATATGAGGTAAGTAAATTTATATCGGTAAAATTATATAGATATTCTTATCATAATGTTTATTTCTTTTTAATAGACAGCAATAGATATGAAAATACCAATAGTTACAAAAGAATGGATTGAAGCAATCTGGGAAATGAATTTAAAGGATTTTGTTACACCACATGACAAAATGTTTGATAAATATAAAGCTTCTGTGTTTCTTAACTTAGTTGTAACATCAACAAATCTTCCAAAACGTCAGAAGGAAGAAATTAAACGTTTAATTAACACTAATGGAGGAGTAAGATATATAACTTTTTAAATTTTTATTTTCTTTTTTACCTAACTATTGTCTTATATTATTATTCTCTTTCTAGATATTTATGGGTCCTTTGGATGGCGCAAAAGTGAAAGTTGTACTTGCACCTGAAAATAGTCCAATAAGTGAGAAGCTTAAATATGCAAAAAAAGCAAATATTGCTTGTTTAACACCAAATTGGGTATATGAAAGTATAAACATTGGCTATGCTTTGCCTTTTAAAGACTATCTAATTAAGACACTAAAAGCATGTTCCACTCCAGAAAAGTTCAACGGTAAAAATATTTCTTTAATGTTATAAATCTATAGATTAGTAACTGATATTACAATTTTTTTAATGCACAGTATGTGAAAGTTTTAATTGTTCTACGATAAGTTCCATAACATGTGACACACAGCAAGGCAATTATATAGATGAAACCTCAGTAACAACAATGAGCAATGTTTCTACCCTCGATACTTTATATAACAACGTTTCTACTGGTTAGTATTATAAAATGCACGAAAGTGTCTTATAACAAGGATAAATTGTATTCTAAATTTATTTAAATTTCTCAGTTTCTACAACTACTACAGTCTTGGATAGACTTACATTTAGTGAAGCTAAAGCGGCTGGTCCGTTTCTAGATGGTTGCAATGTGCGTAAATTACATAAAAAATTTGTCATGTTCTATAATATTGTCCCATGATATTTCTCTAATCAATTCTTGTTTTTCTCTTTAGATTTACCTAGCTGGATTCGCTTCTAATCAACGGGATAAACTTAACAAAATATTAAACGTAGGTAGTGCAACGCGACTTGATGATATATCTGACGCTCTAACACACGTTATCGTCGGGGACGAAAACAGAGCAGCTAGTGAACTAAAACTACTGAAATCGAAAAGATTATGGTATAATGTTAATTTAATGTCTATAAATATCTATTTAGAATTCTGTAATTTAATACCATGGATATTTGATATAGTCCATACATATTGACACTGGAATGGTTGGAAGAAAGTGTCAAATTAAAACGGCCCGCGCCAGAAGAAAATTTTTTATGTGGACAAAAAAATACTGTAGTTCAAAAAGTTACAGAACCAGCGTCACCATTAAGTAAGAAGGTAAATACATAAAAAATATAGTATATAAGTATTTGACGTGTGCATGTATTTTTGCAGAATTTACAAATGCTACAAAAACCGAAGAAAGTTTCTATACCGTCTTTTGACATAGACCGAAAATTGGCGATGTTAGAAAAAGAGAAAGAATCATCCGATCTACTTCAACATTATCTTCAAGATACAGCTGGTAATATCTGTAAATAATTGGTTATATTGTTATAAAGGAAATGAATATATATCTTATTTATTATCAGATGCAACAAATGATAAAACAATGCAAGAATTTTTAAAGCCCGATACACTTGTTTCGGGAGAAGATAATGTTAAAACCTTGGTAGATGATCATGAAAGTAAAAAAAAATGCTTAAAAGAATCTATAACACTCGCAGCAGATGATACTGCAGTACCGATTAATCAAACATCTACTATGAATGATAGACTATTTGAAGGTAATGCACTAGTAGAATATGTATAGCAATGAGCTAAAATAATGCTAAAGTATACATATAGGTTTGACATTTGTCGTAACTGGCTTCAACGAGGAAGATAATTTTGTAGTTGAAACTATAATGGCAATGAATGGAAAAGTAGTTTCAAGTACATTCGCTGGTATTCCAGATTATGGTGTAGTACCAAAATGTGGCGCACCTTTAAAACATACAGTGAATGAAATCGTTACCGATTTGTTTATTGTAAGTTTAAGCTTTTTATTTCGATTTTTATATTTTGATATATCTTTTAATATTAATATTTTTTTGTAGGAAGATTGTGTAAATCAGGAACAAATAGTTGAAATTATGTATTATCATAAACCTCTATCTATAAAAAAGCATTCTACCCCATTATCAGACTGTGTTATTACAATGAGCACATATGTTGGAGTAGAACGAACGTATCTTATAACATTAGCTGCGGAATTGGGTGCCATGTATTATTCTTATCATACACCTTAAAGATAACTAAACTGAATCAAGTATTAAAGCATTGTTAATTTTAGGTGTCAAGATATTTTCGTTCGTAAAACTAATCTTGAAAAAAATATATGTAGAAGCACCCATTTGGTTTGTCCGACACCCGAAGGAAACAAATATAACGCTGCAGTGAAGTGGAAATTACCAGCTGTTACTGCAGAATGGTTAAAAGCCTGTGCAGTTCAATCGAAACGGGTTGACGAAACACCGTTTCTTGTAGGAGAAACCATAGGTACACAAATATTTAACACATCCATATTAAATATGTATACACAAATTTTTTTAATATTAATCCCTCCTCCAAGCTCCTGAAAGACCAACTGAAACTAACGAAACAGACGCAAGTTCACTTAAAGTGAACTCAAATCAAATGGATCTACCAACTGAACCAGCAGCTAGGAACATTATTACTCCAAAACGACATTTATCAAATTTACAAGTATATATATAGTTTTACATATTTCTTTTATTATTAATTTGCGATTTATTAGTAAAAATATATATTATAGAATCAAGATGGCAGTTCCGGCGATAAACCGTTAATAAATAAAAGACTCAGTTTACTTATGAACAAAACTCCTCAATCACAGTTTCATATGTCTACGCCAGAAACAACATCTAGTCAAGTATCCAGACCCAATTCTTCACCAGACACAAGAAAAGATTGGGCAAAATGGGTTGATAATTTTCCAGAGTCAAAAATAGAAGAACCTCCTTTAAAAAAAAGGGCACTTAGTACAGTTAGTATTTGTTTTAAGCTTAATTATGTGCATAATGCATAAATATCTAATAGATATTAACATAGTTGAATTCATAGCCTCTTTCAGAACTTAAAAGACAGTTATGGCAGAAACTAAAAAGTGAGACTTGTGATCCAGAGGTAGCATGCTTTATTTATATATAATATATATATATATATATGTATGTATATTGATATATATATTAATAAATATTATAACATTACAGCGGAATAATGCAGATGAGACATTATCTCGTAACGACGATCAAGCGTCAAAAGAAGCACCGGAAGAAGCAAAAGATGATAGCAGAATAACCGCTACTACTCCCATTAGGAAAAAATTAGAATTCACAGATGAAAATAATGCACTGCCAAATAATGAGATTAATATGTAAGTTAATACATAAATGTGTTTCGCAATTTATGTATAAAATTCTTTATAGACCTTTCATAGGATTTTGTTTTTTATAGGCAAATTGCACAACTGGATCAAGTACTTCAAAGAGCATCAAGTACTCCGGAGAATAGGTATTCTCTTTCCGGAGAGAATGCAGACACATATAGCGCTGAATGTTCCGATCCTATACAAAAATGTACGTACATTTATATCTATTTGTTAATATCTAATTATTTAATATATATTCTTTGTTATAGTTATTGTAAAAGATTCTCAACCTGTCGATGCTATTGTATGGGAAGATCCCAGCCACTCAAAACGGGTAGGTTCTTTTCATAAATCGATTCTATTTTGAATATTTGATATCAATTAACCGTAATTATAAACGTTGCTCTATACTAAGTTTATAACGCATGGAGAACAAAATGAAAGTATCGCACACGAAGGACATACTATAAACAATGATGAAGAAGAATCCTTAGAAGAAGAAATTGAACCAGTAAAAAAGAAACCAAAATTCATGCTATCAGGCATGAAGGTATATTAATTGTTATATCTATGCATTATACATATTCAATACGTATATGCATGCATAATATTTTATATTTATCTCAATAGGATAGAATATCATATGAAAAAGTGATAAGAGATCTCGACGGTGACGTATCATCGGATGCTTGTTTTGATATAAGTGCAACACATTTGCTTTGTATTAGACCATCAAGGAATGAAAAAATGCTTGGAAGTATAGCATCAGGAAAATGGGTTCTACATTGCATGTATTTGCGGGACTCTGAACAAGAAGGGAAATTCCTTGATGTTAGTATTGATTCTCTTGATCGTTATCATATTTTACCTATATTTTATGTTTACGAGTAGTCTTTTACTTCACTCCAATTGCTTATTGGCAGGAAGAAAAATATGAATGGGGGAATCCAAAAAGTAAAGGCATTATACCGGATCCTAATGACAAAATTGAAGAAACAATCGCAGCAGCCGCGTATAGATGGAGGCTTAGATTATTAAAAGAACCGAATAGGCCGTTTCACAATATGGTTGCTTTGTTATTAGCTTCTGGGGACAAATACGATCAGTTTAAAAGATTAATCGAAGCTGGAGGTGGGAAAGTTGTCCAAGCACGGTAAGTTTGTTTTTTTATTAAACTCATATTATTTATATATTATTTGTTACATGTTATATATGTTATATATAATATTACATATTATAGTTTACATGTTATTTGTTCTAGACCACCATACGATACAAGTCCAACTGGAAAGAAGATTACTCATTGTTTCGTGAATCCTAAACAAGCCAGTCAACCGATCGACTGGGCAATGTTGGCCAGTAAAGGTATTCTCTGCTTTATGCCACAATATTTAAGCGATCATCTTACTGCACAAACCCCATTAAATCCACGAGAATGTGTAATTGACGAATTTAAGAAGTATTTAACATTATTACCGAAATAAAACGTTAACAAATAACGCCTCCAAAAGATTTTGTATAATAGTATTTACAAATGTATATCTGTATATAGAAAAAATACATATGTCATATTTTATTAAATAGATTCTTTATTCCTTTATGACGTTCCCTTTTGTTCCTTTTTATGGAAGTATAAGAAGAAGAAGAAGAAAAGATATATTTTTCAATAATGCGATAGATTCCTTATAGTTTTGTAAAATTTAACCTAAAGTCTTCCGTTACTGTCAAGAAAACATTACGAACATCAATGCCATCTTTGTTGCATGTGGGATCTAATGAAATTTCGTAATCTTTAAGTATCGCAATTAAAGCCATACTACTTTGCAATAGACCGAGTCGTACTCCTACAATGAATATGTCATTAAAGTGTAGAAGTTAACAATATTATATTAATTTTACAAGAATATTTTATGTTAAATAATGTTAAATAAATATTTACCGACGCAAACTCTTGGTCCATCGCCAAAAGGCATGTACGTGCATTGTTTGATATTATCTTTATTTTCGTCGCTAAATCTGTCAGGATCAAAATGCTGTGGATTTGAAAAATATCTTGGGTCACGGTGGAGACCCGTTAAAGCCACATAGACGGGTGTACCTTTTTCTATAACTGTCTCAGTTCCTGGAATCTAAAAAATCTATCATTTAGAACGTTATATGACCAATGAAATATTCGACTACAGCGTGTAAGAGATCTTTAACGGTACAAAAAATAAGACTCTTTTTGTCTTATCTTATAAGATAATAATATGAACTCATATATTATAAAAGAAGAACAAAAGAATAACATCTCTGTTATTGTGGCTATATATAATATTTTTTTCATTTTTGAAACTTATAAAAGACTCGAATAAAATACAAAATTTTGATAACAATCGAATTAAAGGAAAATATGATCTTCATAAAAATTTTTACGAGGAAAATAATCCGTGTTGTTTGCTAAGAATTGCATGTCCTTCGATCTTGTTTGCAATGGTAAGTAAACAGTTATTCGTTTCCTTATTTGTTACATAATAACTAAAACAGTTAGATAATAACTAAACACACGCTCGCAAGAAAAAGATACTCTTCATATTTTAATATTCGAAATATCCGAAGAAAATATTTCGTTGAACAAGTTTATAACGAATCATTATTCTAATTTGTCGATTTACCTTGTAGTCTTTCACACAAATACGGTCAATAAGTGGAGCTGGAGGATAAATTCGTAGAGTTTCCGAAATAACTTGATTCAGATATTTCATACTCTGGAAGGCCTCGTAAGTCATTCCATGTTCCTTCAATTTCTCGTGAATTTCTTCTCGCGTTCGTTTCTGAATCTCCGGATGTTTAGCAAGTTCGTAAAGCGTGAAGCATATAGTTGTTACGCTTGATTCACGACCAGCAACGAAAAAGATTGCTGCTTGACTCACTAATTCATCGCCCTCAAGCTCTAAAGATAAATCATTATTTTTTTAGACAAATTACACGCATAAGAGAGCTAATCAATGGTTATGATTAAATATCTAGCTCTTACTCAAATCATTTTTATTTTTCAAATCTATTAAAGAATCGATCAAGTCCCCTCGCTTAGCTTTGGTCATATTTCTGGTATCCATAGAATTCCAAAATATTTTACGGAAGTAATTTGTAGACGATCCTAGCATTTGACCGGCAATCCACTTCGAAAATTGTGGAAAGAAGAACATAACGCTAAATTGGATAGCACGAAGAAACGTTATTCGAGTGCCTTCTTGAGCTTTTACGAAAAAGAAAAGAAGAAACGCAATAAATGTGAGATCGTTCCAACTTGCAAGAAAACAATAAAATAAAATAATACACAGCATCGAAAAACATTTGACAAATACCTTTTTCAAAGAATTGTACCGTTTCAGGATCGAACGAATTTACTTTAATTCCAAAAGCGACGGAAGATATAATGTCAGTCGTATATCTCAAGGCAATATCCCTTACGAAAATAGTTTTCGTTTTCGCGTCATGTGAAAATTGCTGTTCTAAGTATTTGATCATTGAACCAGCGGTTTCGCCGATCAAATGAAAAAGTTTCTTCATTTTCCCGCTGCTGAACACCGGCGATATTTTTGTCCTAACAAGAGTACACGTTCGTCAATAAATTCTTTTACCACGCTCATAAACATTATTTCGATAAACGTTTTAAAAATTAGAAACCTCATTTGTCTCCATTCCGGATTGTGCATCGTGAAGAGATTACTGCTTCCTATTTTATCGCGAATTGATTGAGCCGTGAAATAACGATCCGGGAAATAATCAAAGTCCTTGATTAAAATCTGTTTAATTAATTCCGCATTTCTCAATAACAAGAACGGTTTGTGGAAAATGTAAATTCCAAGAACATCGTCGTTGTCTGAAGCTTCACTGTGTAGATCACCGATCACAATGGACGGAGATTTTTTAAATTGCATCACATCTTTTACGTTACCAAAGAACCAGTGGGCAGGTAGGGTAGGAACACCTCGTCTTTGCCAGTAGGTACGTCTATACTTTACGTATAAAAGCAGGAGCGTCACAAGGGTGGCGATCGTAAGAAAAATATTGAGAAAGCAGGAGTTTAGTATTGCCATCTTTTGATGACATTCTTCCAGCTACTTTGAAATGATACTGATGGAGTCTGGTTATCCGCACTTATATAAGATTGGTCATCAGTTGAGTTATCTATAGGTGATACTTGAAATTATTTTATAAAATTGTAGGAATAATGCATAGTTTTCTAATTATATATTGAGCATATATAAATTCTTTTATATATTCTTTCTTGTAAAATGAGATAAAAATATTTATTATAGTAAATAATCATAATAATAAGAGTTTATTTATTTACTTTAGTATTGAACACTTCATGTTTTCGTTAGAACATAAGCTGTATCAATGACGTTTATAATAAAACAATGACTGTGCATTTTAAATATATGCATTCATCATGCAGTTAGAAGATAAAACGTATTAGCCAGCCAAATTAACATTTTTTTAGGAACAAATTGATATCGAGGATTTTCTCGTAAAAAAGGTTGAAGATGTTTATTATGATATTAAATAATCATAAAGGTAAAAATTTATTTATTTATATCATTATACAATGCTTTATATGTATGACAACATAAGCTCTATCGATGACCTTTAGCAGTGTTTATCGAAGAATGACTATGCATTTTGTATACATTCCATTTATCTGCTATAATCAGTGAACAAGATATGTCACATAACTGGATAATAGTCGGATAATAGTGCAGACCATTCGGAATTAACATTTTTCCAAAAACAAATTAATGGTAGAAATATTTCGTATGATATGACTCGGAACGATATTGAAAACAAAATAAGCGACATTTAATAAGCTCCTCCGGAGCCCCGTGAACAAAATATCAATTGAACGAGAAAAACACGAATTCTTTTTACGTTTTGCTTTGTATCTTATAAACTATTGATCGTACGTGGAAAGTTCCGATAGAGATAGTTGCAGTTAATAAAATTATCTGTAAAGTGAGACCTATTACGTTACGATAAGTCCAATTGTTAGGTCGCAAATTAATAAAAAGCGCAAAGAAATCCATTTTTAGTAGGAAATGACCACAGACACCTCCACGCACCGTTTCTAACTGGACCGCGCGAAAACGGTAACTAATGGAACAAATCGCATTATCTCGGCAATTATAAAATAAGCTCGAGTGTAGTTAGAATAACAAAGGCTCAGTTATATGTTCATATAATTAACGCATATAATTAACGTTCGTATAAAGAAGGAACGGATAAACGAAGTTCCACTGTACACGATCAAAATTATCAAATGGATGTAAAAATGTGTCTGTTTATATATATGGGTGTCCGGCTATAGGTATAAAAAGATTTAAGGGGTGATTCTTGAAGTTAAAATAAGATGAAAATCAGAAATAAAAAAATTGTTTTCAGCTTTGTTTTTTAGTTACTGTCAATTAAAAGGCCACCGAAATACCCCTGTACGCGTGCAAACCTCCTTACACGAGCGAAGTAAGTCAACCAGAGCAGCGGGATGCACAGCAATACTCAATGGAACATGGGCAGCAGAGCTTACCTGGTACAAGTCATAGAGAAGATTGTGGCATTCCGGATGTAAAATATCCTGCAGGACATTTCGTAAGAAAAATCGTAGATTGAACATTAAATGTATCTACTCATAAAAATCCATAAGATAATCCGAGGTATTTCGGCTGATTTTTAATTATCAATAACTAAAAAGCAAAGCCAAAAATGCCAATAATTTTCTTCTTATCCTTGATTTTTATCTTATTTTAAGTTCAAGAATCACCTCTTAAATTTTTTACACCTGTAGCTGAACTCTCTATATACAGCGTAGCCCACGAACTCTGTCCACCTGAAATATGTTTGTTGTTTCAAACAATACGCGAAAATATTTCTAGCAGAAGATACGGGATTTAAAGGAATACATAACATGGTAATAACGGTTTCTTGACAAGTTATTTGACAAGATTTCGTTGGAATACACAAAATTCCTTATGATAGATTTATTTTAGCGTCTATGATACACGAATTATACATATTTATATATATTATTAGTACAATCTTACACAATTCGGTAAAGATTCTAGTATAAACATCGTATCATCGAATGAATTTTTAATTCCTACAGGTAACTATAGATACATATACAGTCGTAGCTTCGTAGTACTCTTTTCCATTCGTGTGTATCAACAAATTAAACATATTTCTCGAAGCTGAATCGCCTCTTCTTATTTCTTACAGAGTCAAGAAAAATACATCTTAACATATGATCAGGATTATCGTAGAGATATCTTGAATTTCATGATTGACTTCTATAAATTACTTGCTCCTCTCGGGATGACATATTAAGATTAACTCATATACACCATATTATTTAAACAGAATTGCATTGCTTAATATAAATTAGTACATCAATACCTTCGCAAAACATTCAAATCGCATGGACTTACATTTCAATGAAATTAAAAAATTAAGCTGTGTACTTGTATTGCCTTGCCACTTCTGTTGCTGTTTGCAATTTCATAACCTTTTCCGAATTTTTATGAGCACTTAAAACAATGTCATAATACCATATCGCAATTTCTCAAAACTTAGTAGCGCACAAAGTTTTTCTCTTGATGTTATATACAAATTCGACTAGCAAATTTTGAAAGGCGATAGTAGAAATATCAGTTTTCGTAGATAGAATTGAAATACAAAAGAAAGAAAACCTTCTAGTAATATAAACGTAAAGATGTAAGAAGATAAAAGATCACATCATCAATTATAACATCAAATTAATTGTAGTTAAATTACTTGCAATATTTTTTGGAATGTCATCATTTGTTTTTTATTCCACAAATAAAAGCTTTATTTCGACTAACGTAAGTAGAAAAATTTGTAACATCTAATAAATTTGAACGTATGTAATGAAACATATTCACTTCGGTTGAGTATCTGGTTGAGTTTGTGATTGCTGTTGTTGTTGTTGCTGTACCTGCTGGGGATGAATGGGATGTGCAAGAGTTTGCAATTTAACTTGACTAGGACCAGGACTACCTCTTGCAGCTG
Organism: Bombus vancouverensis nearcticus; assembly: GCF_051014615.1. Classification (NCBI taxonomy): domain Eukaryota; kingdom Metazoa; phylum Arthropoda; class Insecta; order Hymenoptera; family Apidae; genus Bombus; species Bombus vancouverensis. Next base: position 18,532,949 of record NC_134913.1, read on the forward strand.
TAACGACAGGTTTACCCTGAGCAGGTGCAGCTTGGCGCAATTGAGCACTACTTGCAGTCATAACTTGGATCGTCTGTTTCAAAGCAGCGGATGCGACTGGAATTACTCTCGTCTGCAACGGAGACTTTGCTAAAACTACTTGTCCAGGTTGAGAAACTGCTTGTCCTGTAGAAACCTGAAGTCACATTTTATTTTAAAAGAATGTAAAAGAAACGAACGATATCAACAAAATCGGCATCTGAGGTATATAACATACATGTGTAAATTGTTGCATCGCTGATGGTTGAACGTGTTTCATAACTTGTTGAATCTGCTGCACGGTCATAGTCGCAGGCAATGATTTCTGTTGTACAATCAGTTGAGTCTGAACACCAGTTTTCGCAGCGACTTGCGTTAGTTGTGCAACTTTCTGCGCTGGCAATTTTCTTTGAGTGATGATTTGTGGATGCAGAGCGAGCTGACGAATTTGTTGAGGTGTTGCTGTACGTACACTGGCAACGTTTGCAGTTTTTACTAAGGTAGCAACTGGAGTTCCACTAGCTGATGTTCCAGCTTGTACCTGCAAACCTGCCTGAGCAAATATTTGGGCCGGAGTAAGTCCAGTCTGTGCAGGTACCTGTACTTGAGCCACAGCTTTTGCTTGTTGTTGCAAAGCCTGCCGTTTTATTAAAGCAGCCATTTCTGTCTCTGATACTGTACGAGCTACCGTCTGTTTTCCAACAGTTGCTTGTGCAACAGTACCAGCAGTTATATTCTGCTTCATCAACGTAGCCCTTTGTTGCGCAGCGGCAGCTGAAACGGCTACCGATACCTTTTGACCATTTGCAGCAGCCTGTGCTTGCAATACCTTTAGTTGCTGCTGTCGCAACAGAACTTGCTGTTGTCGGTAATATTGTAATTGCGCCGCAGTTAACGTTTTAGTACCCGGAGCTGTCGCCACGGTAACCCCAATACCTTTCTGCGTAGCCGCGGGTGAACTTTGTGCAGCGGATACTAAACTCGCTGTTGCAATTCTTTGAGCGGCTTGAAGATTACCGACACTGACAACGGTTGGCGTTGCCCGTGCATCTTGCATATTTAACGTTCCTCCTGGTCGGGCTTTAACTGTCGACGTAGCAACTGTCGTACCACCCGTAGTAACACTACTAATTGTGGTAATAGGTTTCATTGTAGTTAACCCTGTTGTGACGGTGGTCGCAACTTGCGTTAGTTGATGCACTTGAGGACTTGAGGTATTTGAAATATTTTGTTGAGCTTGTTGTTGCTGTTGCAGTTTGATTTGCTGCTGCTGCTGCTGAACTTGTTGCTGCTGTTGTTGCTGCTGCTGCTGCTGCTGTTGCTGTTGCTGTAATATGCGAGCGGCTACTTGTTGCTGTTGCTCTGCTGATAAAACCTGGATACAAAATATTGAATTATGCCATTAAATGTTTAAAAATTTCGATAATTAAAAGACATTACGCCTTATTATACTAACAGCATGTTTCAGTTTCTCCTTTGCGATCCTATCGGCGCGTCGCGTTGCAACTTCTATAGGAGCTAATGGGTTATCATATTGGATACCACATTCAGCTAAAACTGCAGCGTTGGTAGGATTTTTCATTAATGGGTTAACGAGCAATGGTTTAACAGTAGGCGTTCTCTTATTCGAAACAGATTTAATGGTGTCAAATCTCTGACAGCACATTAATGTAAACGAATGATTTTTATCCTGATTATATAACTGAGACGTTTTCATTGGCCTGTTTGTTTTACTTTGTTGCTAAAAGAAGACGATTAAAAAATGATAACTATTTTCCAACAAATATCTCTCGTCAAATGTAGAATAAAAGTATCTCGATATACCTCGGAAACCTGAGGCATTTTGTAAACCCCTTTCTGTTTCTTTTGTTTCTTCGGCGTAGTATCATAAAGTAACTTTCCCTCTTCTCTTGGTACTATTACTGATTCGTATCTGCTTCTACATTGTTTAGGAGATCTATATATTCGAGAAGTATTATTAACTATATCCGCAACCAAATCCCAATTGGGAGTATGACCAGGAGATAAAATCATCAAATTCAACGGCAGTCCTTGATAAACCTGAATTGCTTGCAGAAGGGCCCAATCCTCGTGTATCATCCAATCTAAAACATGTTCTTGGTCCGCGGAAGACTTTGACATATGCGACGGTTTTATACCAGGCAGTGGAATTGGTGGTCGAACTATACGATATTTATGTAGTTTCATATCGCGACGTATTTTCATAAGCGCTGGTGAAGGTCGATCGAATAAGGATCTCGGTGCATAAACAGATTCTTCCTTGTGTCGCATTTTAACCGTTCGCCGTCCTACATAGAAGATAAACAATTTAATATACAATTAAAAAAACAATATCAACTGTATATGTACATAAAGAAAGTACCATAGATAGATTTCTTATAAATATATAAACTACTTACCATCGCGATCAGTAATTCCAGCTTCAATCCTACTTCTTTTTTGTTCCTTTTTAATGTATATTGGAGGTAATTGTGCCTCTGACATAGGAGTATTTTCATAAAGGAATCCCAAGGAATAGTCGATGTAAACATCATTATCTGTTGTAGGAGGTGTAGGAGGGCACCACATCTAATCATTAAAATAAATTTTACATAGATTAAACTGAAAATACAAATAAATAATAAATGAAAATAGAAATAAAATTTCTATACTAACCGGCATTTGCTCCATATTGTCGTCCGATAACCATATCTGCAAGACATTAAAAAGTACGTCTATGAGATTCGAAAGTTATAAATAAAAAATCTGCTTCAACAAGATTTAAAAGAAAGATTACGAAGAACGAGCGTCGTGTACGAAGCACTCACTTTTTAAACATGACGAATAATTTGAAGAAAAAATGATTTCTTCTTCGTTTTTATATATGTCTTCATATGTCTTCTATTAAATGCAATCGAAAAAATGCTAGAATGCTTGAATAACTGAGTAATTTTGGAAGATCAAGGAAATGAATAGGAAATATACATACATTTTGCTCGTTCAAAGGCTCATTTTTCTACTCAAGAAATTCATTATTTCAATCCCGCGTAGATATTAAATATTGTACAAGACGCTCATTAATGTGCCTGCTTATACCTTGGCTGACTCCAAGTTTGGAATGGCAAAGGCAGTGTTTTGGTGCCATTTTTCAAATAATTATTTGGAGCTTTCTACTGCATGCTATTATCTAATATTTGCAAAAAAAATTCTTTTCTTTAATGTGCGGTCATGATAGCCTTGCCACACCAAAACATCGCGAGAATACAAGATCATTACTTTCAATGATCTCAGTATATATAACCAAGCACACTGAGCAAAATTTGACACCAAAACGGAACTGAACCTTTGATCGAACAGACTTGGATCCGCACCAAGAAATAAGAAAACACATGATCTTCATAGCAAGGAATATTTTGTTTATTTCCTTCCTCGGACTCACTCGATCATACAAAATACAGGCACGCAACTTAAATATTACAGTAGGGCATACCATTAAACGAAGAATCTCTTAAGTCTAATATGTAATCAGGTCACGACCTTGCAAAGTATGTAGAGTGCAAGGCGTTAATGAGAACAAAGTACGTCGCATTCACAGAATTATTTCTGCTTTTTACTTTTGACTCGATTGTTTATTTCTTTTTATTTAAGAAATCAAACGCTACAAAATCGTCGCAAAGGCGAGACTTTCGCAACGTACTAATGAGCTAAGCTGTAATGAATCTTTTTTTCCTCTATATATCCTATTATAATACAATCGAATGCCTTGCCTTATTTCTTTTATCATTTTCTTTCGTTCGTTTTTATCACCAAGTATAAATTACAATGTCAATTAAAGACACTTGAATTCTTTACAGGAAAGTACAATTTACAATGCTAAAAATGTTACACGTATGTACTTAGTACAATAAAAGAAACATCTCTCACTTATCTTTACTTTTGTGATTATATACAAGAATCATGTGAAAATTAAGAAACAATTAGAACTTGGTTTCTTTTATGCGCACGCCGCTCCAGGTAGTAGTTCAAGACAATGTTAATGTCTAAATTATGAGAAATATTTATACAAACACGCTGCTAAATGTTACAGCGATAAAGTTTTAGCGGGACTCAAGATATAGTACCGCTACTGAATTTTTCCAATTGAGTTGTTTGCGAAGAAGGAGGAGGAGGAGTAAGCTGAGTACGAATCGACTTTTTCATTGGCGGTATCTGCTCTTCGTCATCTGGAGCGTCAGCTATTTGTGATTCATTCGTTTTTCCACTTATCAATGGCTTTGCAAACGATGACAGTCGTGTTCGTTTAATTTTCCTTCTTAATTTCTTTGATCCATCTGATGAATCGTAATTAGAGTCGTTGTCCAAATCGACCAATGCTATCACTGTTGATTGTATCGGAACCTTATCAGTTTTAAGTTTAGAATTCAATGACGTATTTTTGTTCAATGTCGGTGATTTTCCTGCCTTATTGGAACTGGTATAAGTACTTGCTACATTGGAAAATACATTAGAGGAAACGCGATCTCGAGAACCAGTATCCAATCCAGAATCACACCACCCATCTACTTTACAATTCGGAGTAACATCTGAAATCCTAAGAACGCAATTTTTCCCTGACGAATCAGATGCAGAATTTGAATTAGAATCGGCGTTTTTTTTATTATTTTTCGTATCAGAGGAATTGCAATTAGATGTTTTTGCATGAACGGAACTAGAAGCTTTACTGGTATGATTACTTCGTGTATCCAAAGTAAGAATAGCAACGACTTTAGCAGTTCTTTGTGGTTTCTCGTTAATTTCATTAAAGGAGGATAGGGTTGAATCATCTTGTTTGGGGAAGGTTTCTGATACAACCGCGTTACCATTTGAATCTGTGTTCAACGTTTCTGTTTTTCCAGACAATGATGAAACGGCAGAAGAAGACTCCTCTTCCTGTGATTTTGAATCAGAAGACGAATCTATCTTCCGAATGTGCTTATTCCCTTTGTTCGACACATGATTAGGACCCTTTGCCGAATTTAGCGTAAAATTCAATCCAGATCGAGTAACTCTCGATCCTTGTTCAGAAGTAGGAACAGGTGTATCCGGTCGTCGTCTCGGTGTACTTGTATTCGTACTTGTAGATTCACTATTTCTTTTACATCTAGTTGAAATAGAACTAGTACAATCTTTCGAATCGGATGTTGGTTTCATAGGTGGTATTGAACTGCTTCTTCGAAACACAGTTGGATTCAAAACACCATTATCCAAAGTCTTTGACCTACGCGTCATGGGTTTCTCATATGACGATGTATTTTGTTCTTCGTTTCTTAGTGATGAACTCAAATTTGACATAGACCTCGTCGCTAATCGTGGGGAAGATCTAAAGCATTCAGGCAAAGGAGTGTCTGGTCGTTTTTTTTGCAATGATTTTGTGGAATTTGAATTCGGTGGAGGTGTTAAAGAACGAATTGCACTTGACCTTGTAATCCTAGAATGTTCTACCGTCGGTCGAGGTGTGTCGGGCCTTCGAATCTGTGTTACTTTGCTAGTTTCTTTTCGATGAGTATTCGAATTCGAATTTGAATTTGAAATTTCGCTTCCTTGACTTTCACATGTATCACTACATAATATCAAATTTTTATTTTCAGTAGTTTCTACGCTAATGTTTACTTTCGCGCTTCTTGTAGTCACTCCGTAAGATATCGTATCTGGTTTACGAAATTTAATCTTATTCTCTGCATTAAATTCAGATCCACTTGATTCATTCGAGCCTAAAGTATCAAAGGAAAAGGTATTGTCACTGTTTTGTGTCGATGAGATCGACTGAACTTTTGTATCATCTTCATCGCGCACACATTCATCTAATTTAGTATAGTTTTCTTCTTGTTTGCTGCTACTAGGTTCTTGACTAGAGCTTGATTCTATCACAGAAATGGATTCATTATCATTGACAGACTTATTTGTTGTATCTGAATTTGAAGTACTTTCATCGTATTGTTTATTATTTGTTGAAGTTTCTTTCATATCCATGTCTTCTTTCATTTCGATAGGACTCTGCGCTCTTGTATCATTTTTTACACTATACTCGTCATTAGAAATATTTATATCTTGGAGCTCGTCTAGAGATTTATTTTTTAATACCTTCGATTCTGCGTTAGAGATAAGTAGTTCTCCTTTTAATCCCGTATCTGATTCATCAATGGCAGATGAAGTTATCTTACTCTTAGAAACAGTATCACTTACTAATTTCTTTATTGTAGATTCATCATTCTCATCTGTATCTTGAACGACTATTTTATTTTTTAAAGGAGCAATCAATGAATCTTCCGATATATTAATTTCTTCATCTATCTCCAAAGTCATTGAACTTTTCAAGCATTTTGAATCAGAAATTCTTTTTACCATGTTCAATTCCATTACAACTGAACGAGGACTACTATTCTGTGAGATCAGATCAACGTTAGAATATTCGGAATCGTCATTACAACTTGCAGTACCTTCTAAATTACTAGATTGCGCCATTGCTGTGGGCATTAACTTTGTAATATATATTGAAGATGTGGTATTCTCTGTTAACTGTTGTGCTGCTTCACCACCGTCTTTGTTATCAATTATACCTTCTTCTAAATCTTTACTCTGTTCTGACATGCCCGATGAATTACCTGATTGAGAACACGTTTCTATTTCTAACGAATCTAAAGCTATGGTGGCATTAGATTCGTCTATGACAGTTTTATCGCAGTTCGATTTTGGCGAAGTTGCAATGGTGCAATGATTTACAATCACTTTACAATTTTCGATGCTTTCAGATCGCTTTTCATCAGTAGGCAGAATTGTACTTTTTTCAGCATCTGTATGTTTTAAATCAGCTGTTACCACTTCTTTCTCATTCACAGTATGATCTCCTTCATTGGGATTATTCGAAATGTTGGTATTATTTAACTTTTTCGGACTTGAAGAAACTGGTGGCAAAGGTAAAATGAAATTTTCTTCTGCTTTCATCCTCATTTCAAGCTCACGTTGTTTGCGCAAATTGCTGGCTCTACCTCGGCATTTCGGTTTTATACCAGGCAAGATAGGACTTACGTCCAATGTCCACAAATTAATTTTAACATTTCCCCTTGATCTCGTCCGTGGACTGTTCAGATCAAAATGATTTTGACTAAATGATTTATTAGAACGGTTCTTACGTTTGGGATATCCGCCCTTTTCAGAATCATTTTGATCGTGTGCCTCTTCCTCCTCCTCATCCTCGTCGCCTTGACTTTGACTTTCCGTATGACTCGACTCTTCGTCAAGGCTATCTTCTACCACATCTTCTTGTGACTCTGATTCTGATTCTGTAGTAGTCTCAGTTTCACTTTCCGATTCTTGAGCACTTTTACTAATATTCTTACGCGAATTCCTCCTCCTATTTGGTGGGAGTTTCTTATTGACTAATTTCTTAGAATTACTAGCACTATTAACCTGATTTTGCGCATCCTCGCGTCCAAACGTCAAAGGCTTCTCATCGTCATCTGCTAATCGCATTCTCCTTTCTTCCTCCTCGCGCAATGCTCGTAGCCGATCCAACTCCCATTCTTTCTTCTGTTCTTCGAGTTCACGTTCGGCTGCTGCAAGTTGTGCCGCAGAAAACGCACCCTCTGATTCCTCGACAAACTTCATCGCGTAACGTTCTATAGGTGTTAACTATGTACAAAAACACAAACATTTTTATCGATATACATGCTAAGATTTGAATAAAATATTATAAAAATGGATAAAAACGTTATTTTACCTGAGATACTAAATTTTGTACTTCAAGCTCAGCCTTGCTAACTTGCATGTCATCTCTGTCCGCGTCATCCAAGGGTATATTTTCGTCAAATTCTGCTAAATCAGCAACAGCCTCTGCTTTAGCGGTCTTTGCGGCTTGGACATCAAGATCCTCTTCAGCAGCAGCAAGAGCGCTTTCAAGCGCACCCATCGCTACTTTATCCTCTAAAGTTTGACCTTGGTTATCCTTTTGCAAGAACTTCTCTCGATCTCTATTTTGTTCCAATACTTCGGCCATTCGAGTCGTTGCATCATTCTCCGATTGATCGATGTTAAACAGATCTTGAATCGTAGACTGTAAAGATAATTACAATCATAAAATATTATGTTTTAGAGCATATTTCTTCGTTAAAATTTTTCAAAATACTTACACTTTTGAAATAAGCAGTTGTGAAATTACCACCCTCGATAGCTAAATCTCCAAGTAGTCTCTTCTGATTAGCTTTTTTCAGAATATTTTCTTCTACGGTTTTTTCACTTACTAACCTAAAACATGTGAAGAATAATTAAATATATTCATAAATATAATATACGTATATATATATATATTATTATTATATATGTCGGGTTAAAATCGGAATTTTGGGCGCGTGACAACTCTTCGCGTGAACTAGCCATCGTTTCACAAAGCCAAGATATGTACACGTATATACAAGACTATCACTAAGCTTAACAAATAATTAAGTCTAATGAATGATAAATTTGATGAACAATGAAGTTAATGAATAATATGATTTACGAATAATGAATTTATGTACACTATTAACAATGTTTTTGTTCAATTCAAACGAATCCACGGCCAACGAGATAACTCTTTACTAAGCGTAAAAAAATAATCTTAGGCGCAAAATACGATTGACGAGAAATGTTCGATGTGTCACTCTCCAAGGCAATCGCACGAATGCCAGCCTCGTCTGCAATTCGATACGCACTCGTTAGAAGCATCGAGAAGTTCCGAACGCCGTTGCTAGGCAGTTTCTGCCTGGAGTTTGGTTATTGATACAATGTATGTCCCATCGTCTCGGCACCTCCGAGGTAACCTCACACGTGGCTAGGCCCGCTCAAGAGGCCGCCTGCCACCACAATCACACTTCTCGGAAAACCCATACAACCACTCCAGACCTCCGTTAGGCAAAACGCTTATCTCGTGACCGTGGCTACGTTCAGTGACCAATTGTCACCTTGAACCCAATCTCGCTATCACAAATTTTAAACAATTACAGCTATAATAAAATCTAGGCTAATGTACTAGAGGATGTTCCCAAAATTTCCAAGGAAAGGCTTCGGCTTTCCTTTCATCTCCGACATATATATATAATATATTATATGTATATGTATATATTTTTTTATATATACCTGTAGATATGTACATCACGTGTTTGACCTATTCTATGACACCTGTCTTGTGCTTGGGCATCCATCGTAGGATTCCAATCACTATCATAAAATATAACAGTGTCTGCTCCTGTAAGATTCACACCTACACCTCCAGATCTCGTCGATAAAATGAAACAAAATATTCGTTTGTCTCCATTAAATCTTTCCATCAAAACCTACAGTTCCCCATAAAATAAACCATGTTAGAGAACAATAAAAGAAATAATGACATAATAATTTACAGTAAATAATTATTACCTGCCGCTGATCTACTTTAGTAGTACCATCCAAACGTAAATATATGTGTCCATGAAAATTAAGAAAAGCTTCTAATACATCTAACATTCTGGTCATTTGTGTAAAAATTAAAACTCTATGGTTCTCAGATTTAAGCTTTCTAAGAAGTTGATGTAAAGATTGCAATTTTCCACAGTCATACTGTATCAATCTGGGATCTGGGAACTGCGTCATCATTGCACTAGCTACTGGATGGAACAATGCCAATTTTGGCGATAGTTGACGTTGTAACTCCATTTGTATACGTCGTTGAGCGAACAATTTATGTGGAGGAGGATGAGAAACGTGAAAACGTGGCGTAGGGGCGCACACAGCAGGAACATGTACAACAAACCTAGCATATATTATATTGCGTCAAGAATAATTAAATAACTTCAATAAATTACTAAACACTGAACTCTCTTTTTTTATCAATATACAATACCTCTCAAAAACTTCCTTCAGCTCCTCAACAATTTGTTCTGTACTTTTGATCGCCTCCGCAAGTGCTTCTGTGCGAGAAAAAAACTGCCTTCGTGTACGTGCATTATCTTTAGCAGTTGCACAGTGAACCCAACCATTATGCCACCGACATGCCGTAGATGGTTTACCAATTCTTAATGCCATAAACAAATCTTCTCCATATAGAGGACATGCGGCACATCGCCTTTCATTAGTATTTGCAAGTAGACGAAGTTTAGCTTGTCTTCTTTGTTTCCGTTCTTCTTCTAATTGTGGCTATAAAGAGATATTATATTTTAAATTTTCTAAACCTTTAAATCCTTCGAATATTTACAACCTTATTCGATTAAGATAATTACCAAATAAAATTCGGATTTTGGACGTTCTTTGATTTGTGCCTTTTCTGATTCTTTTTGTGCGTGTCTAGTAACAATACCACAACGGTTTGATTGTTGTTGAGATTGTCCATTGCCAGCGGGAGACTGTGCAGTGACATTAGGAGAGGCAGTAACATTAAGAGGCGGCACCCTCATAACGGGTCTTCCACTTGTTCCGCTTGTAGTTGTCACCACTCCTCCTATAACTTTGTTTACTGTAGTTGCCGAGGTAGATAGGCCCATTAAAGATTTTGGTAAAACTTTCAAACGTGGTACACATGGAGTCATTACTGGAAATGAAACTGTAAATATAAACAATGTTAATCATTCGTATACAAATTTAAATAAGATCTGAAAAATATATCAATTTACTAGGATAGAAATATTGCCTATTAATCCTTCGCGGACTACCGCCGAATATATGCGTTCTGCGTAAGCCATCAATTTGACCGAGGAAGTCATATATCCGTTTGGCGAAAACAACTGATAGAGCCGAACGACTCATATATATGTGTCATTTTATTTATCCTGTGGAGAATCTGTGCATGTACATATGTTAGAATTTGACACCTATGAACGAAAAGCGCGTCTAAAGCAGAAATGTGCGCTGGCAATTTTAAATGACTATCGCGGCAGCAGCTCGGCCCAACGGCACGGCAGACTTCGAACCGTCCCGTCCGCAAAGGGTTAACATACGGAATATTGTAATCATGCATTTTTGTATTATTCTTTAACATTCATCTAAATGCATACAAATGACATGAAAAAGGATATATGTATATGGTGCACATTTTTTGAACACAGAACATAAATGAAATCAGTGGGATATGAGCACTCTTAGGACAAACCTGTGTTAGTGTTTTGTTGATTTGAAGTCAGAATGATATGTCTACCAATAGATGTTTGAACCACTTGTGCAAGATTAGGCATTGCTATTCTTTGGACGGAATCACCTTGTTTAACTGCAACTGTTTGTGTTGCTAGCCGTTGCAGTCCATCTATAATATTTGCATTCCCTACTGTAATCCTCTGTGCACTCGTTGCTGCTGTAGTTGGTGTCACTGTTGTACTTTGTGGGTTATGTGCTAGTGTTCCAACAGGAATTGCTATTTTCGAAGCAAACACAACAAATGTTTTACACAAACTGTGATTCACAAATGTTAGATTGTAATTAAATGTAAGTTTTGTTAATGTGCTCTCGGTTCTAGAATGCTTATAACATGGGAAACTATAAACAAGCTGGCCCGAGATCAATTGCTCTAGCACCATTGCAAGAATGATTACACAGCGATAAGTTTGAGTGCAACCACTGATCGATGATGCACAAGGATTTCAGGTTTTGGATATAAATATACGTAGTAAAGGTGTAAAAACACACGAGAGAAAACCCTCACCTTTTACACTACCCTGATGTTGAACTAATTGTACGGAATATCCTTGCAACTGTTGGCCACCTGCTACTTTTAGTGTGACACCTATGAATTTATAAAAACAGAGAAAATTAATTGCAAAAATTGGAAAAATCCAAAATATGAAATGTCTATAAATCTTATAATCATTCTTACCTTGCCCTGGAGTACTTTGATTATTTGCTGTTTTTATTAAAGGAGATGTTCCAACTTTTGGAGTAGGCAATATTCCAGTCAAATTCTTTAATTTTGTTTGCGTCTGCCGCGGTACGGATGACGGTTTAACTTGATTAGATAATCTAACATTAATTTTAATCTTTCCAGGTGGACATCTTGGAGACGGATCTGGTTGTGTGTCTATTTCTTCTATAAGCTTGCGTGGTGTTTGCAATCGTCTGACTCTATGCGCCACAAACGCAGTAAGACTTAACTCCAAATCACATAATAAAAGATTAATACTAGATAGATCGATATGCTAGAAAGTAAAAAATAAATATATTATACTTTCCTCTAAACTTCTAAGAGCATAATTAGTATTAGAAAAAATTAAATTATATATTTTACCTTAAATGGATCATAATCAAGAGCACTCCATACTAACGAAGCTGTGACATATTCAATAGCTTCCATTTGAAATGGTGATACAGTAGGTCTAACTTCAAATAAATTTGGGTGGTTGCATACCTTCCGTAATTGCATTAATACATTAATCACACTTAACAGATTGCCACTGGCGAGGGTCTCCTTTGTTCTTCATGAAAAACAATTATAAATATATATATATATATATTCATATTACATAAATCTTTGTGATATAAAAAAAAGTGACAAAATATGTAATACTTACTTTGCTCTGGACATAAAATCATCGTATAGGTATCGCTGACGTTTTGACAAACGGCACATAACGACGTGCTCATACTTTTTGGGTAATTGTTTTTCTACTTCTGTTTTTAATCTTCGTAATAAAAAAGGCCGCAAAACCTACAAACAATATAATTGCTATATAAATAACATATAACAAAGATACACAAATTTAGAGGAAAAGATTGATACAATGAAAGTTGTAAGTGTTTCTCTAGACAGGATTCGTATGTCAAATCAATACTTTACGACACGCGAGTTTTAATAGAGAATTTTTTTAATATCTCGCTATTTATATAAAACAGACATGCGATACGTAATCATCATATATCCGTGTCGGTAGCGAATAATTGCATATGTGAAACAAAGTATATAAAAATAAATTACGTACAGACCTTATGCAGACGACGAATAATATTTTCATTGTATTCACTATTTCCTTCTATCATTCCAGTAACAGGATTACTAAACCATTCTTTAAATTCTCTATGTGACTGGAATACATTCGGCATTAAAAAATGCATCAATGACCATAATTCCATTAAGTTATTCTGTAGAGGTGTACCAGTAAGCAATAATCGTCTGTAATAATAAGGATTTTTATATATAAGTTCTTCATATAATTTAAAGTAATATATTTATAAATTATATTATCCAAATAGATATTTACCGTTGGGTTTGAAAATTCAATAGTAATTGCCATCTCTGTGATTTGAAATTTTTTATATTTTGAGCTTCGTCCAATATAAGATATTTCCACTTTTTCCTTCTAAAGCTTTGATGATCCTGTATAACCAGTTTATATGATGTTATGCAAATATGAAAAGCGTTAGGTTTAGTCCAACCTAAAAATAAATAAAATATTACAAATATTGCTATTTTCAATTATATTTCTTCAGAGATAAACTAATACCTGTTCTTTTTTGTTTCCTTTCTTTTTGCGTTCCGTAGTAAGTCAAAATCTTAAATCCTGGACACCATTTCTTACATTCCATTTCCCAGTTAAGCATCACAGATGTTGGTACTATTATGAGATGAGGACCCCAATTTCCTTTTTCGCATGCCAAATGCGCAAGTAAAGCAATCGTTTGTATGGTTTTACCCAAACCCATTTCATCTGCTAAAATACCATTTAATTTCCTGTCGTACATTGTAACAAGCCAGTCTAAGCCTATATGTTGATATTCTCGAAGGGGATGTTTCAGAAGAAATGGAATTTTCGTAACAACCTAAAATTATATCAGTTTCGTTAAACAATCATACATAACTTTATTTTAATTCGTATAACTGGTAAAATTTGTCATGATAATTCTCTAAAATAAATCGATGAATCAATTTACTTGTTAAAAGAAAATCACTTATGCTTTAGCCTTCGTAAATGGTCATGTGCAAAATATTGTTACACAACCTTGGATGAAAGGCTGAATAATTGATATACCCACAATGGAAATACAAAAATATTTCAATGACACATACACTGGTGGTAAGTAAAGTATTTCCTTTAGGTTGGATACTTTCTGCCAATGCCGCAACGTTATCCATTTCATCGCGAGCATTTGAATGGTCCATCTCTGCAGTCTGTAAAAGGCAGATTGACCAGTGCAATTATTTTTTTGTATACAAAATTCCTATATGAGTGTTACGCCGCGCGACTCTCTGCCTGGCCCAGGTCACACACCGCGGGCCAGACGGACACCAGAGGTCCGCTCGTCCGCACGGCGTACCCTCATTATCCTTAAGCACCGTCCATAAATCATAGATTTACGAGAAAAGGTCCTTTAAACAAAACAAACATCTGGTCCCGAGGAGTTTCTAAACACTATTGTCTACCACGGCAGGACAAGGGAAAGTTGTTTTTTGTCACGTACGCGGCAACTTTTCCCCCGTTAATCACTTTCTCTCGAGGGCAATTAAGACCCTTCGTTTGAGCAATTAAAAACGAAGGCTAATCCCTCGCTCTCCTAAATAACATCGGCTCCAACAAATCCGATGGTCCCGTGCGCTGGGGGGACCGATCCTTAGCCTTCCACCGAGACATCATCGTCTCCCAGGGACAGTGTTTTTGCAACCTTCGAACGAGCAGCATCCTTCGAGCTGGCTCTCTACCAATCTCGTCTATACGCACCAGTGTAACTATCCTCGTTATAAGTTGTGGAATAAACGGTGAAATATAACTTACTACTTTGTCAGATTCAATCAACCACCTCTGTTATCCTACCCGAAACAGGGGAACGACTACTTCGCGGCGTCGATTCACCGAATCGTAGCGAGAATTTACGCCTCTCGCTGACGCGTTTTCCTCGCGACCGCGTCTCTCCGCGATCGGTCGTAACATTTGGTCCTTCGAGCCGGATCATCAGTGGCAGTGGATAGTTTTGTCACCCATCCGGTCGAAACATTTGGTCCTTCGAGCCGGATTCAGTGACAAGTGAAAAGTGTGGACACGTAACCGGTCGAATCATTCGATCCTCAAAGCCGCATCACGCGTCAAGTGAAAAGCGCACACCAGTGACACCCACTAGCATACAGTGCCACGTGAATCCAACATAACCAGCAGCGGAAGCGTTACCCCCCAACGAGGTCAGTAACGTCAAGGATCGTCACCCTTGAAGAGATAAAATTCAGTGGTTAAAACGCAACCACGCAACCTCCTGCCGCAACTGGACAATCTTCAACAGAAGTAAGTTAGAACCATTCCACTCGCACTTATCCAACGAACAATGGCGACCGGAAATGCAGCGAAAATTACATCCTTGCATCGGAGACGAGGCTTTCAAATCGGTCGATTCACCTCTGTGTCGAAACGACTCGATGAATACGAAAAATCTACACAACCGATTAAGGCCCAATTAACGGCCTATATGACAATGCTCGACGACGCATGGAAACAATATCGATTGTTACAAGAGGAATTAGAAGATCTAGGCGAGATAGACGACGCGCGCGTTTCCGAAGTAACCGACACATATGACGATCTTCTAGTCCGAATACACACCCTCATGGATGATACACCAGCATCGCCGTCGAAATCACAAGGCCCCGAGTCGTCTAATGTCGCCGAGCCGACATCGCTTAAACTGCCGGAGATTCGAATACCCACATTTGATGGTACGCTCGAGAATTGGCAGTCATTTTACGATTCCTTCTCGTCAACGATAGATCAAAACGAACAACTAACACCAGTCCAAAAATTCTATCACCTCCGATCAGCCTTGACTGGGAGGGCCGCGCGAAGTATACAATCGCTAGCCATCACCGAGTCAAACTATGCCATCGCTGTTGACGTACTCAAGGAAAAATTCGACTGCCACCGTCAAATCTGCATGCGCCACCTCGACTTGCTTTTGGACTATCCAAAAATAGTTAAAGAGACACCCGAAGCCATAGATGACTTTCTCGAGACGTTCAAGATAAATATCCAAGCGTTAGAGAACCTCGGTGACCCAATCACATCCGACACCGTTCTTCTCAAATTACTTACATCAAAGTTACCCCCAGCCATCATTCGCAAATGGCAATGCACCTTACCAGACAAGAAGTTACCGTCATACAAGCACCTAATAGACTTCTTGCAAACACGAACAAACGGCGATCAAACGAACGCTCCAACACCAATGGGAGAAGGGGGTACCTACCAACACACTCGTCACCGACCAAACGCACGACATGAACGAACACACATTACAGATTGGATGTGGATGTGTCCGACCTGCAAAGGATCTCACGAACTCAGATATTGCAAGGTTTTTAAGGCCAAATCGGCTACAAAACGCCTCGAAGTTGTAAAGCGGGCATCGCTCTGTATAAATTGCTTAGGCAGAGGCCATTCACTCACTCAATGCACATCCGGTTCATGTCACATGTGCGGGCAACGCCATCACACAAATTTACACCGAGCGCTCACTCAGGTCAGTCCACGGATTTCAAGCGATCGGGCCTCAAGCGATCGGTATTCAAGCGGTGGGTCAACGAGCGGTCGGTCAACGAGCGGTCGGTCAACGAGCGATCGGTCAACGAGCGGTCGGTCGTCTGGAGATCGATCGTCGGGCGGTCGTTCGCCGCACAACCGATCCTCTAAGGGACGATCTCCACCTGGATCATCACAACAGCACTTTACACATCGATCGAGACGCACAACCGAATTTTCGCGGAGATCTACCCAGTCGACTCCAAAAGACCGAGCATCTCATCCTCCTCATGAATCTCGAGCATCGTGGAACAAAGGCACCGACCGAAGCTCATCGCCCAAACACCAATCGAAGACGAGGAAGAACTAAATAACCAAACCTGCGCATTCCTAGCCGCTCTACGCCGATTCAGCTCTCGGCGAGGATACTGCGCGAAAGTCATCACAGACAACGGCACCAACTCCGTCAAGGCTAACAGGGAGTTGCTGGAAATTCGGACCCCATGGCAGTCCGACGAACCCAAGAGAAGGGGCACAAGTTTTCTCGACGACCAGCAGATACAAGGTCTCCATCCCGTATCACCCAATCCGAGTTATCTCCCTATCCTCATTCCCGGTCACTTCCCAATAGGTGACTCACTAACGAGTTTACGGGAGCGTGATTTCAGGCCAGCTTTACCATGCCGGCATCCAGTTGGCAGCGTATCCACCCGATCAAGCACCACTTCAGAAGCTGAGGGAATCATAAGGAACGCTACCGTGCACACGGCAAGCCACGGTCACGACATCCAACGGTCATTCTCCACCGAGGGTCATTACTAAGAGAATGCGATTCGAGCTGGTCATCGGGGGGAATCCAGCCTCCCAGGCAACCTCAAACCGCCGCACCGCGCTTGATGACTCTTCACCAAGCAGCACCGACGTTCCCTTCGACGATACCTCCTGGGCCGAGGTGTTTAACGACACTTCCAGAAACAAGATTTACGACACTTCTTGGGTCGTGAATTTCACCTGGAAATCGCTCGGCATCGGCGAGGAAGACGGCGATCCAGACTACAAAGGGGACAACGTGCCATCCAGGCAACGGGCCTTCGACCGTATCTTCGAAGTCACCCTGGCAACAACGACCTCATCCAGACTACCACAAGTCATACGGCAACGAGCATCTTGGAACGACGTGCCACGCAGCGCGCCCTACCAACGAGCCAATCCGATCACGCAGAATAAGGACAATCAGCAATCAACAAGGAGTCGGGCGGCTGCTCCAATTAACTCCACCTTTAATGAAATTTTGATCGGTACCCTCTCAACGGGGGGAGGATGTTACGCCGCGCGACTCTCTGCCTGGCCCAGGTCACACACCGCGGGCCAGACGGACACCAGAGGTCCGCTTGTCCGCACGGCGTACCCTCATTATCCTTAAGCACCGTCCATAAATCATAGATTTACGAGAAAAGGTCCTTTAAACAAAACAAACATCTGGTCCCGAGGAGTTTCTAAACACTATTGTCTACCACGGCAGGACAAGGGAAAGTTGTTTTTTGTCACGTACGCGGCAACTTTTCCCCCGTTAATCACTTTCTCTCGAGGGCAATTAAGACCCTTCGTTTGAGCAATTAAAAACGAAGGCTAATCCCTCGCTCTCCTAAATAACATCGGCTCCAACAAATCCGATGGTCCCGTGCGCTGGGGGGACCGCCGATCCTTAGCCTTCCACCGAGACATCATCGTCTCCCAGGGACAGTGTTTTTGCAACCTTCGAACGAGCAGCATCCTTCGAGCTGGCTCTCTACCAATCTCGTCTATACGCACCAGTGTAACTATCCTCGTTATAAGTTGTGGAATAAACGGTGAAATATAACTTACTACTGTGTCAGATTCAATCAACCACCTCTGTTATCCTACCCGAAACAGGGGAACGACTACTTCGCGGCGTCGATTCACCGAATCGTAGCGAGAATTTACGCCTCTCGCTGACGCGTTTTCCTCGCGACCGCGTCTCTCCGCGATCGGTCGTAACAATGAGTAATAATGAAAACACCATCTTACCTTATCATTTGATGATTTTTCCATGGATACATCTTCTAAAAGAGATTTAAGTCCAATATCGGCTTCATTATCAGTTTGTGTTTGAGACTCTTCCTCATCAACTTCGTTGTCACTCTCTTCACTTTCACTTTCGTTACTCGTAGATTCTTCGTCATTTTCCTGAGCTTCTTCTTTTATGCTTTCTTTATCTGACTCTACACAAATAAATACATGTATATACGTATTATAAATTTTCATGTTTATTGGATTATTGTAACAAATGTTAATTTTCAGACAAATGCCTCAAGTCACATCAGTAACAGGAATTAAGAATGAAAACCATTTCTTAAACCATCAGGATCGGTAGAATATCATCATCAATGAACAAATATAATATGGCGAAAATTAACTTAAATAATATTGACCTGGAATAGGTTCTTGTTCAACATCTATTGGCACATCCGACATGTTACCATATTTGGCCATAAGTTCATCAATAGACATTTCATTTTCAGCCTAAAAGTATTAAACTTTTATAGAGAAAATCCATAAGTCCTCCATAATAGCTAGAAGAGTATATACATACTTTAAGATCGTCTAATTCTTGTTTATAATCCGCATTTTCTTCCAGTTTTTCTTGTTCCATAATAGTCTCTTCCTCATCGGAAGATTCATCCGATGCGGCAACAAAATCCATATCACCATCTGTTGTCTTTTCACTCTCCTATTAATAAATACATATAACAAATTTTGTCTTACAGTAAGAAATAGTGTCATTAAAACCCTTGGTCTAAAAATATTTTACATACTTCCTCTACTCCTTTTGATGCAGGTGATAAACTTTTATTTCTATTTTCCAAGTAATCAGGTGGTAGCTCTTTAAGGAGATCTTCTAGGGGTAGCTCTGATTCTTTTTTCAGCAGTTCAACTTCTTCTTTATGGTTTGTCACAGATTTCAATTCTTCTTCTGCTTTTGCTATGGTTTCTTCATCATCATCTGAGCTTTGGTTTGGTTGAAAATCCTCTATATTAAGAAGATTAAAACTATTAACATAACTGAAATACGATGAGCTTAGGAAAATGTATTTTACATACCATCAGAATGAGATTTGCCAGGTGGTACTGGGGAAGAAATACGCGAACTATTCATGGAGGCTGGCACACTTTGAGGACCATCAGTTTTATTAAGTCCTTCAGTTAACCATGTAGAATATTTCTCTGTTTGACCCACAATAAAATTTAAGTGTTGATCTAGTGCCTGCTTCCTTTTCTCTTCAAGCCTTGTCTGTTGTTTATATTCCACTAACTTGAAAACAAAATATAAACATGAAATATACATTCAATCTTATAAATAGTTTGTGTTATATAAAAATATATGTCCAGCATCAATTCTTTGATTATACCGTAATAATAAATACAATCATACACAATGAGCAGACTTTGCTGTTCCCACAACGAGCACACAGTTTCAATTGAAATACATTGAAATTGTCGGCTTAATAGTGTGGGGTAAAATCTTTATTATTATAGTTTACAATTCTAACTCCTTTTCTTGTTACTTACTTTTTCCACATTTGTCCAGAAGGTTTTGATTTCTTTAGCAATAAAACTAGCAATTTTCTTTAACCTAAGCTCTTGTGATTTTTCAGCTTTTTGTGCTTGAATTGCTTTCTCTTGGAAATATTTCTGTACCATACGCGCACACTTTTTCGCTGCAGCTTTTTTCCACTTTCGTTCTTGAGCAAAGTCAGCAGCTAACCAAACCATCTCTTCTAACAAATAGTCCCAGTGAGCCTTTGTACGAGGTGGTTCTTGTACTTTAGGCAACCTTCTTTCTGACCATAATCCTTCCCGCTGTAATTCCGCAATCCTTTGCATAACGTATGCTTCCTACAAACATTTTACGTATCAAATTATACCAATTTGTAGTTATCACAATAATTCATTAAGTGTTGCATAATTGCATAGAAATTACTTTACCTGTTTTGCCTTCTCTACAATTTGTTCTTGGTTATTTGTGATATCACATGACGTAGCCGCATTAGAGGCAGGTAACTTAACAAGTTTAACAATGGGCTGAGTAGGTATAGTAGGCGCAGAAGATGTTTTTGTAACAGTAGTAACAGTAGCTGTAGTGGTGGTAGCTCCAGTAAAAGTAAGGGTAGGAGTAGTCATTGTAGTAATAGTTGTTGTAATAGATGTAGCTATTGTAGATTTATCTATCACTGGACTTGTAACAGTTGTTGTCACAGGTTTTGGTGAACCTGGAACTATTGGTGCATTACCTGTAATAGTAATAAAATAATTTAATACATGAAGAAATCTATTTAGAGAAAATTAGGAGTATGTATACATGTATCAACAGCGCCCTTAGGCTGAAAAGCATATTGCTAAACAACCTTACTTATGCTGTGAATTAATATTTCCACTAAGAGTGAACTGATCCAAAATGTGTAACTTGAATCAGCCGTCTACTGTGGAATACTCTACAATATCAAAAATAATATACTATCATAATACATAAATGATTAACATAAACACAGCTGTAAGTTTTTTTCAAAGGTATAAATCACTAAATGAAAATGAACTATGAATTTAATATGATTGGATTAGAAGATAAAATAAAAAAAATTACATCTAATATGAAAGAAAATGGCCTATTGCATTTTTTTTAATGAAAATCGTTGCTCTTAATACTTTAAGGAATATACAATATTATTTGAGTACAAAAAGTAGCCATATCATGTTTCACTCACCATATCATGTTTATTTAATGAAACCTATAATAAACTGTTTCACTAATAATGCAAAGTAATATCTAGTGATATTTTCTCAATTAAGTGAAATTTTTTTTAGATATATTGAAAATAAGTTTACAGAATTCAATAAAGATTATTTTTTAAAAAAGTAAGGAGTCTAAACATCAAACGATAAGCCTGCAGTAATCACCTATAATGAGCGTGGGTGCTAGAGTAGAAGAAGTAGGTGGAGGGTGAGCGGTGACTGGTGAAGACTGAATTGCTGCTCTGAAGGCAAACACCATGCCATGGCGGCCCCCTTGAGGCCTACCTGGTACATGTCCTATTATGCAAAGTAATTACATATTTGGTTGTTGTAAAATATATACTAAAACTCCTAATTGATTTTCCACATTCTCAAAAAACTACTTATTAATAATGAGAAACTAGTATAAGTACCTAAATACAGAACATATTCTAAAATATGTTTATAGTTTTTGTGCAAGGTTAATACATTACACATGAATTGAAATTATCTTTTACTCTATAATATTTATACTTTTTTGAAAATAATGGTGTGCCTTTTAATATTCTAGTGAAAATGATTAGTGTTAAATGTAAAACATCTTATTAGGAAGTAAGATTGCTATAATATAATTTAAATTATCAAATCAGTTACAACTATATTCACAATGACAATATGATTACCTTGTTGATTAAGTTGAGCTACTGCAGCAGGCAATGTCGTGGACACCGCAACTGGAGCAGCATTCATTCCAGAAATTTTTACTTCTGTACACTGATTCACAGGAACTATTGTAGAAACAGTTGTTGCAGTTGGTGTTAATGGAATTTCTGATATTGCTGGCAGTGGAGCTGTTAAATCTTCATCATCATCTGGATCTAATCTATTTTGCTGTAAAAAATGCAAATATTGGGGTGTTGGAGGTTTCTTCTTCCATGATTGAAAATCCATCATATTGCCTCCAGCATGAAGAAAGAATAATTCTGATGCATTTTCTGCATATCTCTCTCTTATTGCACGCATCCTTTTCATTTTATGTTCCATAATTCTTCTTCTATAACCCATTGCATCATCAGCAAGCATAGTATGTTTTTCAGTAGAATCTGTTAATTTCAACTTTTTTCTTGCAGGTGGTGAATGCATAGAAGCTTGCGAGGTTGGTGCAACAAACATATTTCCAATAGAAGTTCGAACAAGTTTTGGAGATGTTGCTAAAACAACTTTAGGTGAACCCTGACGAGTAGGAGATGTAAGAGGTGAACTGCTTGCACCTGCAACTCCCATGCTACCTGCACGTGGTGGTGTACCACTGATATTAACAATTCTTGTAACTCCAACTTGTTGAATGTTTGTATTTGTTGTTGCATTACTTGGTATAACCTGCAATCATATAAAAAACAAAAAATCATTAAATTTTTATTATACAGCATTTATTATATATAAAATTTCATAAAAAATTATGTATAAAAAAAGTTACAAAAATTAGAATACACTAAAAAATATGCACCTGTGTAAGGCCAGGGACCTGTGAAGTAATAACAAATTGCTGTCCAGCGCCTGTAGTAAGGACATTAAGTCCTTGGGCAGTAGCAAGAACTTGTTGTAAATTAACAGTCTGTTGCGGTGCACTTCCATTGCTACCCCCATTATTTCCTCCACCCCCATTGAGGGGTGGTAAAATAGGTGCAGTCTGCTTATCACTCATTACACATTACACTATAATATAAAGTAATAAGAAATGTTATTAATAACTTTGTCATTTGCAATCGAAAAATAAAGGAATGAAACCATTTATCATTTGTAGCAAAAAAAAAATGATACATAAGAATAAAATATTGATAATATTTAAAGAAATATAAATGTATACAAGCACATTACATTGAAACTGAAAAACATACTTCAATAGATAAATATAAACATATATTGTTACCAATAAATGTTAAATTGGTATATTCTTACTCAAAATCCAGATTTTTGTGTAATTCTATCTATACCTTTATCTATCAAACCAACAATACAAATTTAAATAATTTCTAATTATATTAAAAAAAATATATAAAACAAATATTTTTTATACTTTATAATAAAAGTAACTTTACTAAATGTGTTTGTTATTCTGATAAGTATCTTAGTAATAATGTATCAAGCATTAAATATTTTAATCTTTGTACCTTACATTTATCAAGCAAGCTTTTTTTTAAAACCTATATGTTTGTATTCAGAACAAATTAATAAAAAACAAACAAATAGGGAAAAGAAAACAAACATGAGCAAATTAAAAATTGAAAAGATATGAAAATAAATTGAAATTGTGCTTCTTTGTAATAAATTGAACATTTATGTAACAATTACATATCTATTTTGCAATAAAAAAATAAATATATGAAATTGATAATAAGAGAAAAAGATGTATAAGAAACAACAAACTAAAGCTTCACAAATTACTAACAGTTTATTTTTCAATTATTTAAAATGTATATAAGTAATTTATTATTTAATTGTAGATCAAATATGTACATTTCAAGCTTATTCTAAGTAAAGTAATCTCAATAGTTCAAAATGAGAACGTTAATTGATTTGTGAAAAAAGCGCCGAAATCAAAATTTCTCCGTTGATCCAACTGATACACCACATTGGAATTTGTAAAACATGCGTATTGCGCAGAAGAAAAAACACCCTCAAAAATACGGCATCATGAGTAATAAGAACATATCTACAATCAACCGAATAGTGAAATGAACGATGTCATTTAGAATATCAAAAGATTGCAACGAATACGCAAACGTCCAATATATCAAGCATTCAGGGCGTTCAAGTCTTTTTATTAGAAAAATGTCAATTTATCTTAATGTAATAACGACAATCATCACACCGGTCTATCAGTTAAGCTTTTTAAGAGTGGAAACAGCTTTTCTGGTCTTTTAAAGTGTATCGCTTTCCAAATAATACATTTTTCACAATTGCGTCAGTGGAGCCTCGCGGCGATACAAAGGAAATTTTTCGTCCGCCATGTTGGCGTTGGTCTGATAGGAGGGCGGACTTACCATACTGTAATCACAAAATTCTGCAACGTAGGTGAGCCATCCACAAAAATAATTGTTACACCCGTGATCGACAAGCATTAAATTGTAATTAGGTACTTCACGTAATGTACAGTGCATGAGCTATATCTAATATTTTACAGAACATTTTCGCTCGACTCGCTCAAGGACGCACACACTTCTAAACATGGCGACGGCTCCCGACAAATTTCGACCGCGACCAGATCTTGAGCTGCTCGCTACTTCACGTTTACACAAGCCACGGAGAGATGCCGCTCCAACTGGGCGCTGAATCTACGATTGGCCGAATACAACCGGATACTTGGCAACGTGGCAGTATCAGACGTTCCCGATTGGTTAGTAGTAAAAATATTAAAAGGGCTCGTTTTCCGACTAACAAATCAAATCAGCAACTATTATTTCTAAGTGTAAAACATGCATTCTTTACAATCTATCACTATATGGATTACAATATGCATGAAACCTATTAATAAAAAGATACTACATGTTATTACTTGTTGATAAGGATTGAAGATATATAAAAGCTTTATCGTATTTGGTAAAACAGTTTTATCTGATTATCTGTAAAATAATCAAATTTCTTAAAAATGATCACAAAGCGGGCGCTCTTATGATGTTAAAAATATAGAAATTAAAAGATCTTGTAACAGTAAATTATTATTATTATCCTTCGGTAATAATTTTATACTATTGTATAGTAACCGACAAATATAGACATACATTACATGTAGTATTACATCACTTTACATTCCTGGCATCGTATAGAAAGCCGTTATCCAAATGTTTCGCTTTAATTTATAATGCAAACAAATTGTTGAATAATATCACGAAACTACAAATCTTTTAAAACATTTTCTCTTTTACTTACAGCTACGCACCACGTGATTCGTGCATTATCTGTATATAGTATTTTGATAATTAAGTATTATATTTTTTCTTATTGTTTCTTGCTTTGATCATTATAGTTATTTATAAGGGAAAATGCCATACATATTATTAAAATACTTGTAAAAATATTTATGAATTTCATATTTTTAATTGATAATATATTTATTCAATGGTAATGTTTTCTATTTTAAATATACACAATTACTGAAGTATTATTAACACGGTGTATTTATTAGAATAATAAATTTTAATCAAGTTTCATACTAAGCGCCGCATTATATACACTTAAATATACCACATGCTACTTATAACCATTATAATGTAACTACTATTAATAATACATGTAAGAGGAAGTACAGTTAAAAAAGAAGAAAATTGTACTTACTTTTTCGTTAATTCCTTCTGTGATTTTCTGTATCCGTGAATGTGCACATTTTCTACCCAAAATCGAAAAAATATATATCTATATGCTGAACACATGCGCAACTTCTCGTGATACAACGTATGCTAAACACATTTTCAAATGCAATGACACAGCCTCGATAAGTCTTCTCACAGAAAACCATAATTATATCTACGATAGATTCTATGTGAATCGTAATCGAATAATAAATGAAATTTTGTATACTTCAAGTTTGTGACACGTTTTTCTGACTCTACTCGACTCTAGTATGCTCAACGAGATGTCCACGTGCGATACGGTACGTACAATCGTAAGAATGACGCTGAGGTCATTTCGGTACTCGGCGCATCATCTTTTGATTGCCTCTGTTACATTTACATTGATCTACGTAGTACGGGAGATAATGATTTAAAATTTTTACCTAAAATTAATAACGAAAGATAGCAAATTTATTAAATTATTTTAGAACGATTATAGATTTTTATACGAATATTTTCAAATTCGATTATGATTAATCATATATATCATGCAAATTGAAAAGTAGGGTTACAATATAAATAATAATCCTAACTTTCCGGAAGTTTGTAAGTTTCAGTTTCAATTAATTTAAAAGGAAAATTACAAAAAAAGATTATAATACAAAAGTAGGAAGTCTAAAGTATGATGTATAGAACTAGCGAATAGCGACAATAACGACTAAAGTACTGATTATCTTAAATATGACAAAACTAAGTGCGGCCATAAATTCAAAATTATCAAGCTCTGTGATAGAACAATTAGAACGTCAACACATTTGTACTATTATACAATTTGTAGATGAAGATCCTGAAAGATTGGCACATTTTACAGGATTATCGTTCAAGGTATATATACAAGATTATTTATAAAAAAAATAATCGTAATAAATATTTCTGAATTAAATTTACTAATAAATAATAATTTTTATAAAATGTTAATTTTAAGGTTAAATTTACAGGACATAATTGAAATTAAGCAAAATATTTTAAAAAGGTTTGGAGGTATGATTAGAAATGCACTTGATTTATTTGAAATGGAACAGAATGATATAATTCCTACTAATTTATCAAGGTATATAAGTATGTTAAATACAAATGGCATTAATTGAGAAATTGATATTGAATTTGATTGATTAGTTTAGACAATCTATTAAAGGGTGGTTTGTATTATGGTCAAATTTATGAAATATGTGGTGTATCTTCAAGTGGCAAATCACAATTATGCTTTGCAATTGCAACTAACATTGCATTGAAGACTAATAATATTGTACGGTACATTGATACAAAAAGGGATTTTTGTGGTTCAAGAATAGAACAAATTTTATTAAAACAGGATTTTAGTAAACAGGTATATATAAATATAAAAATATAATTATGATTTAAAATGCCAGTAAAACACATTTTTATTTCAATTTTAGGTTATAGATGAAACTATGGAACGTATCAAAGTATGCTGTGTATACAGTATACATCAGTTGTTTAAAGTTTTATGCTTGTTAACAGTTAGTTTGAAAGAAGAAGGTGGAGAGTGTCGTACTAGGATTATAATCATTGATTCTTTACCAGGAATAATTTTTAAATTTTGTAAAGATAGAAAAATAACAGTTGCTTTAAATCAGCTAGCAAATATGTGTCACTATATTGCAAAAGAATTTCGTTTGTCAATTATTATTGTTAATTTGATTACTCAGTGGGATGTTGTCAGTGAAGAAGGACCTAGCACAAGTTCAAATGAAAATTATAGTGTAACTCCTACTTTAGGAAAATATTGGTTACATATTCCTAATACAAGACTGTTATTGGAAAAAATTGAACTTGGAAAGAGAAAAATTTCAATTTGGAACAGTTGCCAATTGGAAGCAAACCTTACATGCACGTTAACTATAAATGATTCTGGTATTTCATGTCCATAAATACATCATGTACATCTATAATTAAATATAAGTTTATTATTACTTTGATTTACAAGGATCTTGTAAATAATATAAATAAATATATATACATATATTTTGTATGCTACATAAACTGTTTGCTAAATTATCAATAAGTATGGAACTCATGTTATTCGTAATATATGAAAAATATGTATAAATAAAATAAATTAATTCTATTTTGGCATTTAACCATTAGAATTTTAATATCGATTAATGCGGTAAAACTAATCTGACAGAATATAAAATATAGAATAGACTCGCGTAGTAAACTTTACGTTTACCGCTAATTTCAAAACTACAAGAACGTCGTCAATAACTTCCGGTGACGTTAGATTTCCAGCGTTGCCATATTTTGTGAATGTGGACAGAAGCACAACTGTTTATAATGGTTATATTAGATTAGTGTTTGTTAGAGAATATTGTTAATTAATTGCTAAGAACCATGGCTTCCTTAGTTGCGGATTATGGAACTTCCTCGAGTTCAGAAAGTAGTGGCGATGATATTTCAGACGGTGCCGATAACACGTAAGCTTTTACCCTCATGAACCTGTTTCCCTATTGTTTGTTTTCTCCCTTCCTTCGTATAACCCTTCATAATCTCATAAATTTTGACTCCTAAAACAAATTACATATTATTATGTCATTACATTCTTAACACTGTATTTTGTGTAAATGTATGTTTATTTTTCGTGAAATATATGACTTTATATATTTTCGTCTGAATTGGCGAAATGAAAATTAGAGAAAGTATGTTCACTTCTTAAATTTTACGTTCTACAATATTAATGTGGTATTTTTTTTTTCTTTTCTTTTGCATTAATAATTTTTTAATGTCACGTTTCGATATTAATAAACTAAATGCATAACGATATTCTGCATTTTTTATAGATTAATGTTATTTTTATATTTATATTAATATAAGCATATTAAATCACAGTTAGTAGTTACACATCAGATTGAATTTGTTCTTTGTAATCTGATATTGCCTAACCCTTAGTTTTAAGGAAGAGGAAGAAGAGGATGACGAAGAAGAAGAACATAATGAAAATAATGAAATATGTAAAACAGCTTCCAAAGAGAAACTTCCATTACCAACTCCAGACTTTAATGGTATACCCACGATGAAAACTTCGGTCTTCTCAAATCCATTTGTTGAAGCAGAAAAAGCAAAGAGTGCAATTCTTGAGAAACATGTGAAAATGACGCCGACTCTTGATGATACAAAAATGATAAATGGCAGAAAGATTTGTTGGAACTATAGGAAAGGTAGATGCCGATTTGGTCATAATTGTACCTTTGCACACGATTCAGATTTACATCGTACAGCAGCTGAGTTAGAAGCAATTAGAACACCACAGGAAACAGTTATTTGTCAGACTCAGTATAATGGCCAAGTTCCCATCAATGACGATGATGAGATAGATCAAGAAAATAATCAAATGAATAGACGCAAGAAAAGGCCAGGATTAAGTCAATCTTTAGTACCAAGCAAAAAAGTCTTAAAAATGTACAAAGCACAACAAGCTAAAGCTATTAGTAGATAAATGTAACTGTGTCAAGCATACGAATGATGTTAACATTTAATTAGATGCTCTGAAATGGGAGTAACTTATGATTCATATGCTTTATAACTCAAATGAATTTATACAAGTGAAATTGATTATAAATTGTATAAAAAATGATAATCAAAAAACATGAAATGGTTTATAAGCGAAAAACAGTATAAAAGATTAATAATTTCTTTACATATGAACAAAGGAAAAAAAATAAAACAAATATATGCTTCCAGTAAAATTTTACAAAAAAGATATGACACATGCAGATAATGCCTATTTCTAAATGAATTAAAAGTTTCAGGATGATTTAAATACTACTTAATATTTATAAAAAGAAGCGTTTGTTATGTATATAAAGAATATAGAGTTTAATTGTATAATTAATACTTCCAGGGACCTGTATAAGTGGATCATAATTCATTGTCTTGCATGCAAATAGTTTTATAAATATATTTCTATTTATACTTGGTATTCTTAACTTGCCCATGAAAAAATGATGAAACATGTCTTCTTACTACTTACATTTTGTTATGTAATTTAATTACCTATATGTCTCTCTTTCATTAGAAAGAGGCAGCTATTTGAAAGTTTTCCTGTATCAGAATTCTGAAATATTTACAAGTAACTATAAATAGTTATTCTACCTAGATTGAGATTAGATAGATACAAAATATCACTGCAGCTTTACTAAAAATTTTTTTAGATCCTGTTTAATGTACAGAGCAAAAATTATCTATATGAAAGCGATGTATGTAAAGAAAGGATTACGCGAGTTGTGTACAATATTGTTAATACTTTTTCTTGATAAACTATTTAATCTAGTATCTACCTTAGATACTAATAACACAATATTATAACAATGGTATACCAAAAAAAGAAAAAAACTATAATTACGCTTCCATTATGCATTACTTTTTATATAATGTTATAAGATGTAAAATAAGGCTTTATAATTCTACATGGAACAATGAAACGTTAAATATTTGGTTTCATCGATGTAACGTCACGTAGCTCCCTTTTCACATGATTTATCTGTGTCAGTATTTTTACTAATTTTTTTACTGTGTATTATAACACACTGTGTGTGTATACTGTCTACTTCCTATATACATAATTCGTATTTCATTAAACTTCAGCAATATATTAAATACGAAAAAAATTAATTTATTAAACCAGAAAATGAATGTGAAGTCCGAAAATGCCTATATGTCGGAGAATGTAACACAAACACAGGTTTACGACTTTCCTTCTTTATTTTATATAGCAATAAGTTTATGAAAGGAAATTTTTCGAAAGAGCAATAAATTACAATGACCAAGATATTACTAGTTTTTATCCTTCTCCTAGCTGTACCATATGAAAATCGGTATAAGTTTCAATCTGCAAAATAAAATGATAATAAATTACTTGGCTTATACGAATAATTTGAAAGAATGAAAAAGAGAAGGGGTATATCAAAATGGGTAAAAAATGATAGGCACATGACATTTTATTAGACAATCATGGGTACAATATATGAATTCAGACCAATTATATATGGCATAAGTGCATTGATAACTGATTATTGCATCTTTCATTGAAAATATATATTTATATATCATTTTTTTCACTTCTGTGACTGAACATCTCACAGGCACTTTGTCTCTAAATAATAGTAAAGTTTGTGACAAATGTTTTTATGTAAAATATATATATATATATATGTATATGTATATATATATATATATATATATATATATATATATATCTTATAACATATTTTATGTTCATTAAGTTATGTTCAATGAGAAAACAATGTTTGCTGATAAATTAAATAATAAAATGAACGTTCTTCATAAGGGACTACAATATAGAAATCGATATTTTTATTTAACCCAACAACATTTCCAATAAATTAATTAATCATACTTTTCATAGTTACTCAACGATATTATTCATCTAAAGACAAGTCAAATATTAGATTTATGTCAGTATTTTACAAGACACCACTAATGATTAATTTATTTGTAAAATTTATGTCTATAGCAGGGACCAAAGTTTTCCGTCTACAGTACTATCCATAAATTTAAAGTTGTTCACATTAGTGCAGAGCGTTACTTTTCTATTGAGATAATGTTAAATATTTCTAAAGGAAAGTATACTTCATACAGATCGTTTGTTCTTGAATAATTACATAGCTCCATACGTGTTTTGTATGCTATGTATTACATGTGTTTTGTATCACAATTATTCATAGTAATATTCTTAAATAAAGAGTTACTACGGTACTCTAGATAAAACACACAACGAAGCAAGGAGATGAAAAGTGAAATGGAGTGATTTAGATGTAAAAATGCTTGGTATATTAATCGACATCATTTGTTAAACAAATTGGTAAAAAATAAGTTACAGTCGAATTATTAAGTACATTTCGCATTGGTACCTTCAAAGTGTGCACGCAAGATTAATTAAAAAATAGGTATTATAGTTTGTAAGTTTCGTATCGTTTGTCATTTTCGTATTGCCTAGGAAATTTTAGATCGAGATAGCAGCTGTCAGTGTCAATAAAATATTTTGTTTCTTTTTAGAATTGTGTTATTTGTCCCTTATCATTGCCTAATGTATTTATACCGTCGTGTTTTCACATCGTTTCGAAACCTGCTCTCATTACACCTCTTCGTACTTTTTCGTTTTAAGGATCGTCATTTAGTGTTTCGTAGGACTACCGCATTCTTGACTATTGCTTTTTATACTATTTTGTTCGGCAAATTTCACGATACCATTCGTAACACCGTAGACACCATTCTGTACGCCATTTACAACTTTATCTACACTATTTATAACAACGTCCACACCATTGACTCTACAACGATCAAGTCCATTTACTGTTTTTTTAACCGATGTATCTTTCGCTTCCGAAGAGCAAGTACTTTTTGTTTCTGTTGATCCAGATTCCGTTAAGCCTGCAAGAGCGTAATCTGTGCAATTTAAAAGAAACTGATCAAACAAGAAAGACAATCAAAGACAGATCTACGCGAAAAAGAGTGTATCAAACGACTTTCTCGATATATCTTTTTCATTAAAGAAATACGCGTAATTTATTAGTTACGGATGTCTGTATAATTTAATGGCAAACGATATTCGATACGTACCTTGCAAATTATGGCAGAATTTATTCGTATTGTTCCATTCTTCTCTTAGACTGAGATTGAACATACTGTAATCCGGGTTTCCAGTGACCTCTTTTTCGATTGTCAGGAACTGTGGTAATATGTTCTTAAGCTCGTCTCCGGACAATGCTGTGTACGTTTCAAGCAGCATCAATCCCCGACACCTGTAATCATATTAGACACATTTATCTATATATATAATAAATTATTTCGTTACACGATTGCGCGTGATTTCTTAACTCTCACCTTGGATGAGCGGGTTCTCTGTATATATCTAATTGGAAATACTGATTGTTGATGAGGAAACATCGTCGACGCTTGAAGATGGTGAAATGCGAGTCATCGCGTTGAGCGAGCATATTCAAATAATCTCGATGAGTCAATTGTGTTTTTACTTCGATCACTTGGCCGCACATTTTTGGACGTCGAATTGTATGAATGTAAGACCAGTGACCTATCAACGTAAATTTATACGTGATTACGCGTTATCGATACAGACGTGTTGGCATTGTAAATCTCAAATAGTAACTGTCTCGCGAACCTTTTTGCCCGCGTTTACGCAGACGAGCCTGCATCTTCGGATTGTTACTTTGGAGGTAGTTATGGACGACATCAAAGTCCTGGAACGGCGGGAACCCAGAGTCCGCCGGTAAAGGACCTTTGACAAGGAACTTGACTTTTCTGCTACTTGCTCTCAATCTGTCTCCGGTATCGATACCCAGCTTCTGGCACACGCATTCGATCATACGACAGAGTTTCGTTTCGAAGTCCTGCGAATTGTCTATCACATCGAAGTAAGGATGCCCAACCCAGGCGGCCGCCGCTTTATAATCGAGTTCTCTGGCTACCACGACGCCTTCCGAACGACACGCGTGATCTTCCGTCGAGTAGAATTCCTCGGCGCCGTTTGCTGCCGAGACCATATGGATGATCTGATTGTACCTATTGTCTCGCAGCTCCACGTTGTTCCATCCGTTCGAAGCCATCATCAATTCCCATTTATCTTTCGATATAACTAAATTAAAGAAGAGAAAGATCTGGTTTAACTTTGATTCGTAAAGGACCAGAGGAAAAGATAGGCAGCATAGTTATTAATATCGCTCACATGCAGAGGCATCCATGGCACCACGATCACAGATAATAAGACAATTTCGCGAACAGCTGTCACCCAGCTGGAAGAACGTATTCTCTATCTGTATCATCGTGCGCAGAAGATTCTCTTGAAATTTGAACGCTGAAACAGAATAACATAAATCACGTACAATTTTAGATCGGTCAATGCGAAACAAGTTATAGTTTCTTGTTTCTACGAGTCAACTTTTACACGCTACCTGGCTGATCGGTAACTACGCAACAATTACTTTTTCCGTCTTTGCAACTGTTTACGTAATCGCAAGCCATGAATTAATTGAACGTAGGAATTTATTAACACATTTGCACAATTGCATTGATAAGCGATAATGATCGTGTATTTTTCTCAACGAATGATCATATGCGTAACGATATGCTACTACGAGCGTAACACGGTGATTAATTTAAATTTCTTCGAAGTAGCGTGCTCGTTAACTTCTATAGGTATTTCAAGTCCTCTCGTTTCGACGTCGTTCAAAGAAAAAAAAAAAAAAAAAGAGAGAGAAAAAAAAAGGTAAATATCAAGCACGAGGTTGATGCTATATTTTACGTGAAAATTATCTTAATAGTTCGCGTAATAATCAACGCGCTACTAACTAAAGCGATTAGGATCGATCGTATCCAAGAACAAATCACAGCCTTATCTAATCGAGGTCAACTGCCAAGAGCTTCGATACACGATTCTTTCAAATAACTAAAATCGCGTTATCGCGAGAGCCGATAAATCAAGTGCAATTAATAGTAGCTCGAAAAGTTTTGCAATTGTCGAAATAGGAAATACGAGGATCGAAGTTGGCTCCCTTAACAACATCTTTCGAGCATCTCTTTCCTTTCCTTTTCTTTTTTTTTTTCTTTCTTTTTGTACAGACGATACTCCAGATCTGTTTATGTACGCGTCTCACA
Source organism: Bombus vancouverensis nearcticus (assembly GCF_051014615.1). Lineage (NCBI taxonomy): Eukaryota > Metazoa > Arthropoda > Insecta > Hymenoptera > Apidae > Bombus > Bombus vancouverensis. The sequence goes on from NC_134913.1 coordinate 18,567,267, forward strand.
GTGTTTTATCTACATGTATATTTCTAGGTTTCTCGCATCTTGACCCAAAGTCAAGTTGGCCCAGCTGATATCTGGTACGGTGCACGTATTCTTTTGCAACGAAATCCACCACAGACAAACAAGTTTCGCATTAGTCGTTGCTTGCACGCATCTGCCAGAGATGCGACGCATCGTTTTAGACGGGCCAGACGGGCCAACCGGCTGCTATTACTGCGTGTATGCGTGTGTGAGTTCTTGTCACGATAGGTTCTCGTTATCGAAACGGTGAGAAAAACTCCAATTAACGGAATGATCGTCCGCAGGCTTTGACGGTGTTCGATAATCGTTCGAAACGATTGGCGTTTTCGATTATCAAGCCGTAACCAGATTCAGCATTTCCCAGTATCAGCGTCGTGAACGCGTCTTCGTCTCGACGCGCGCGGTTCCACGAGCATAAAACAATCGCGACTAATGGTCCGTGGGACGTCTTTATGATTTAACGGATGAACGACGACGAATATCGTGGATATCGTGCGTGCAATTAATAGCATCGAACGTCTGCATACGTTTATTAGCAACGGGCTATTACGCTCCCGAAAGTTAATAGAATTAGCAAGGAGAGCCGACAAGTACATACGAGGTTGATCTTTTATCACGGAGGAACGTACTTTCTTAAATTCTTCTTTCGATGTATAAGTACATCGATTAAAAACGCTCGAGCAAGGTTTCTGTACACGTACACGAATATGATCCAAGTATACAGGACGAACGAAAGTAAAAGTTCGGAAGGAAATGCTGGACGGTGTATGCGATGAGAATGCTCATACCTAATTTACCAAGAGTGGCACAATGACACGACTCGATCGGTCGTACAGGCGGATTTCTAGCAGCAGGGATCGACACGAATCGCTCTAGCAAGGCGACCGGACGGCGAGCCTCTTTTACTTTCGACAACGTTAAACAGCGTACAGAGATTACCGCTTCCGAGAAGTAAATACAATTATCGGGTACCAATGATCGCGTTGTTCCTGTAACTACATACGGTGCATAGAATTACAGACATTACACGAACACGAGCAACAGAATTCGATAAAACGAGAAAAGTGGGTTACCGACAACGGAGAAATACCGAGAAACGAATGTCGAACGAACGTCTTTAGGATGGTTCGGCGTGTAATCTCTGTATTTGCCAGCTTTTTCGTTACGTTCGTGGTGAAAATAAAAGATAGGCAAACTTTTTTTCGTCTGTGTCGCTTTTAAAAACGGGGGCACTTTCTAAAACTCACCCTCACCAGAGTCAACTTCCAAGATCTCCGGCCACCTTGCTTCGCCTTTGTCCGACCTGTTCCTGTAATGTCGCTGCGAGGACTTCGTAATCGAAGGACGCGACCCGGATCCCTTTGCTAGAACCAACCGACCTTGAAGACACTTCCAGTTCGATAAGCCTCTGTTGTCGTGTATTCTCCCCCTCCCCCACCTTCTAGCCGCTTTTCCTTTTTCTCATGCACGGTTTAATTAAATCGTGCCAGGACGATCCATAGTTACGCGTTATCCGCGATCTTCCACCTGTCCCTCCGCATTGAAATTGCTCGACATTTTGCACGCAAACTCGTCTCCACGCGATACCGAGCGTTGCGATTCCCCTTGCAATTAGTTTCTTTTAAGAAAATTTCTCTAAATACACGAGCGACGTTACCAGTTGCTTTTGTATTTGCGAAACTTTCGTTACAAACGTATAGTTCGTCAACGTTCGATCTTCTACGCTATAGCCTGGTTCGAGTTGGTCGTCACGTGCTTGAACTTTGAGCGAAAGAGCCAATTTCTCGCAAGCACGATTCTGTGTAATAAATCACGGTTAAGCTTTCGAAGGATAAAATAGCTGGTCGAGGGTTGAAATCGAGGAGCGAGATTTACTCGGTTCTGCGCGTCGACAAATACGACGAAAGGCAATTGCTGCGTCGACAGACACGTGGGCTCGATAAAAAACACTGGAAATGTATCGCACGCCAGTGGATAATGTTTCCATGCGTTGGCGAAAAAAGAACGAAGGATACGAGCGGTACCAGGCGCTTTCGATTTCAGCTTTCCAACGACGAAAGAAGGAAGACATTCCAATTACGATTTTTAACAAGCTGCGCGAAATTCAACGCATTCTCAACAACGCAGTAATCATTCGCGAAGGTTTCTATCAAAGGAATTGCACGATCGAAAATCGAGCAACATCTGCATCATTTATGTTTAATAATCGCGTCGGATAGAATGTTCTTTCTTTTTTTTTTCTTTTTTTCTTAAATAAAGAGAAGGGATTTAGCCGTCAGTTAACGAAATTTTTAATGTAATTTTCTCAAGTACGACGCAGATAGAAAAATCTACATAACTGAATATACATTAACTATTTCACGATGCGTCAACACTCTTTTACTGATCGCGCAAATTCATTCGGCTCGCGCCAGCTTGAGATATCTTGTCATAACCAGAAGACTTGTTAATTGTAACCGGTTGTTATTAATTCTTGGGTGCAGCTCGACATTGAAACAATTACTGCCGCTCCACTAAATTCACAGCAAAAAGACGAAAAAAATGTTTTGCGTTGTTTGCGTATATGAACTTGTACGACGCGATAGCGTATCGATATTTCATAAGCTACATTTTTGTCGTTTCATTTGCATACCCAATTACACTTCATTACCGCGAACTGTTTAAGGCTTAAGTGTTTCTGGTCGGAACCGGAAAGCGTTAACGCGTTCGTGTCTTATCAACCATATCCTATCTGGCGTACGAAACTTCGTAGGAAAACGAAAGATGAAATTTTGTGTAAGAACAGACACGGAAGAAGTTGATCGATCAACGAACGGTGCGGTTCTTTGACGACTAAATTATTTTTTGTGAACATCGTGCATGAAAAAACGTTGCGTTTCGAGCGTATACTTAAATCGTTTGAAACTGTGGCTCGTTTCATCGCTTTTCCGCTACGCTCGTTTAATCATCTTGACGAGCCGACGAGTTCGCAACGACATTCGACGCGCCTCTTTGAAACATAATTTCATTTCCACATCAACTTTGATCCGCGAGAGGTTTGACGTTTCAAAAGCTAACGGGAAGCGATGTCTTTGGAGGTCCTTTTCTTGACCTTTCTTCCGACTCTCGTTTTCATTCGAGTCTTTGACTTTTCGCGGAATATGTTAAACCTACTAATCGGTCGATGTTGCGTTAACGCAACGTTTCGTTTGTAGCTTGCTTTCAATCGGTTTACTATTCCACCTTTATCGGTTTAAAATTCCACTTTTTAACATCGTAACCGTGAAAGATTCCAAAGATTTCCTCCATCCTACAGTTTCGTGAAATTTAAAGAAATTGTAACGCTTATAACATTGCGATAAACTACTGCTCGATCCATAACGGATCATAGAAGAGACAAAGCTCGTAACGAATTCTTTATTCCCATCATCTTTAACATATCTTGTCAGTTATCGTCTCTGACAAATATGTTTTGTGCCCTACCGTTTGCTGCAATAACGTACGATACAAGGAGGACTGTTTTGGAAAAGGGGTGAAAAAAAGGGGAAGAAAGAAGCCGAGGCGATTGGCCAGACGCGAACTCATAATATGTAAAAGCAAATTGGCGTTAAGCCAGAGAACGGTGCGCGTACCCTAACTACGATAGAGGGGAACTGACAATCGAGTGGACAGCGTCGAATATGAATTTATTAATAACCGGTGCTCGGTATAACGAACTTCTTACGAAGTGTCTGATACATCGGAGAATATATGGAACGCACTTCGTCACAATCGACCTACATTAACCAATGAACGTTGGTTCTATCGCGCGTATCGATACCAGCGAATAATGATAAACTGTAATGACTTCAATTACGGCCTACCACGCTCATTTACACCATTTCCCTTTGTTATATTTCACGTACGGATAAACAAAAAAATGCATCAATTATCATTCTTTGCTCGATAGCGTAAATGCGATATAAGCGTAAGAAGAAATCGTGCTTGACGATGGCAACGAAAATCGACAAGCATTATAAGTACAATTCGATGAATCTATTTAAAGAAGAAGCCAAAAGGAGGATATAGTCGTATGAAGCCCGATTTGTATCGGTGTTTCAATGCCACGGATCAAACCCGACAAATACAATTACATAAAAGCACGTAAGACAGGCTGAAGCAAACACATGCTTCACATGAAACAAAAATTTTAAAGAGCTTTAGTACTTGGTACTTGGTACTTTAGTACTTGGTACTTAGTACTTGGTACCTTAGTGCTTTAGTACTTGGTACTTGGTACTTTAGAGCTTTAGTACTTGGTACTTTAGTACTTGATGCTTTAGTACTTGGTGCTTTAGCACTTGGTACCTTAGTGCTTGGTACTTTAGTACTTAGTGCTTTAGTGTTTTAGTACTTGGTACTTAGTGTTTAGTGTTAGTGTTAATAGCACGAGACTTAAAGGACAGTGTTGTCTCTGTTACAAAAACACGCACGTTTCATGTTAATTGGTGAAGTAACTTTACATGCGAGAACGAAACACGATGCACGGGGAGAATTGGAGCAGTTTGGAATGCAAATTTCTAAGTGGTGTTTGCATCGAGAACTTGGCGTTGGTCGTTGGATCGCCAGGTACATAGTTACCATCCGGCGACTCTTTCGCATCGAAAAACCTGTTGGAAGCTTCGAAGACGATGGAACTGGTATTTCAATTTCATATAGGATGAAGCAACGAATCTGGCAAGAAATAGCGGATGATACGTAACGACTGGTACGTTTTACAAGAAAATACATAGGAAGACGTGTTAAATAAATAGCAGTAACGAGAAATCACGAATTTCAGGCTAGGCACGTTGCCTTTGACAAAACTCTGATCCCAATTTTCCGTTACGTAATTCTTTTCGGGTGGTATATTATTATCTCATGGTTAATCTCGTAGGGTGTGCAAATAGAATGGAAAATATGTATAGATCGATGTGACACCTGGTTGGATCAGTTGGTCGCTTTAATCGATACGTGAACGAGCATTTTGAATTAATAATTGATAATTATAGCTTAATTTACGTGGGATTTACGTGGAAGATGAGAAACGCATAGCTGTGGATTGCGCTACAAGATGACGAGTTGCGGACGAATAAAATGGTTGGGACAAAGGTAAAGCGAGAAAGGTGAAAGAAATATTACCGTGGTATCTTTTGCGTTATTTTAAGGCAAATGTGCTCCACTATCGCGATACTCGGGTGTATACAGCTGTCTGGTACAATTCCACGCAAAAAGCTTTAAAAAATCTTTTTGTGGTAATTCTTTAGGATAATTGTAGCCTACAAAACCGTCGCGATAATATAATCGTGTGTATTACGTAACGAAAAGCGACTTAGCAGTTCTGCTTGCAAGAAAACGTCCTATCGTAATCCAGCTATCAACCATTTATCAGAAACATATAAATGCTTTTTTGTAATTAGGTATGAACGATTAATCGCATAACAAGTAGGCTCGCACAAGGAGGCACCTAACTGACCTATCGAAGAAAAGTTCACTATCCAGAATGGAACAGGGATGCTTTGTCATTGAAATAATTATAGAAAGCCCACGTTTCAAAGAAGACTTTGTATTCATGGCCGCTCCATAGAAGACTCTTTTAAATACGTACTTATATTTTGTCAAGCAGTCGAGATAACGATGTTTATAATATAATCAATAATTAGATAATTAACGATATACTTCTTAATGATATACTGTTTTATGTTGATAAACTTCCTCGTCAGGTCAACGACAAATATTTTCGATTCTAACAAAGTACACACATATGTATCGTACATAAATCTCGAAAGATCTCGACTATTTTCTCGTCGTCTTTGAACGTTTCTCGGCGGAAATCAATTATTTTTGTTTTCTTTTTCTTTTATTCTTGTTATTTCTCTCTACTTAGTTACCCATTGAATAACGAGCGAGTTCAGAACACAAGGATCGTGTCGTGAAAAACACGGTCTGCATCTCGTGACTCGATCGCGTTTGCCACTTTGCGAGAATCTTGGCAAGTCGCCGATTTTGATTTTACGCAATCAGCGAACGTTATACATTGGCCATTCTTCTTTGGCCCATCCGCAACCAACTGTATGAATTGTTCTGTTTTTAATGTACGCGAAATCCTTTGCTTTTTTAAAGGTTTCCCCTCACGGCTCTAAAACTAAATCATTTTCTACGTCGTTTCACTCGCTTCGACGTTTCGGCGAAGTATTTGACAGAAACTCGATGATGGAACACCGAGTGACGTAGACTGACGTAACGTTGCGTAATTCGACGTGAAACAGCCTCACGTTGGCAAAAAATTGCAATTTCGATCTTTGACGATCATCGACTGCTACGAACGTTTGTTCGGTTGCAAATACGCTTTGTTACCGAATCGTCGGTCTTCTTAACGAACGATACTGCGAAAAAACAGTGTTCAAGGTAATCCGATCTGATTTTCTCGTAACCGGTCACGTATTTTGACAAACACGATCCGATGAGTAACCATAGGCTTCGTAATAATAATCACAAATATATTTTGCAAAAGATCAGAATTATCAGCTTTTTTTTATATATGTCGTAAAAAAATACACGCGCTTTTATCTGTTTCCGGTCCTGTATTTGAACAAATATCGTTGATAAACACCAAGAGACTTCGTAATGTTGATTTCGTTTCGACGTTTTTCAAAAGTTCGTTCTTTCCCCGTAAATCGTACCAGCGCTCTTATCGTTTCGCGCCATTTCCATCTCTGTCACATTTTGCGCGGTAAAAACGCGGTTGTGTTTTAAACGGATAGATTTGACGGGATTTACGTAGCACGCGACTTAAGGCCAGCACCGACGAGCCAGGTAATTTGAGATTGTCATTGAACATGGATGGCTTCTTCGGACCTAATGGAAAGTTTCGTCGATGACAGTCGACGCATACGCAATGATATCAATACTTAAGCGGCAGCAAGGGGTAAAACGAGAGGGCATGAGAGGTACTCGTGCAGACCAGCGATCGATACCGCCATGACATTGTGTCTCTCCGCGTATCCGCTCTACCATAATCGCAAGATAACCGCGTTCAAAATCCGCCACGAACTTCCATCTTCGTCGTAAATTCAGATTTATTAACTCCAAGACGTTTTACAAATAAGACAGTTCGTTAGTCGATGTTTTAGACTTTCCCGTACAAGCTGTACAATGTTTCAGCGAAGAAATAAATCGGGGAAAATATTAGGATCTCCGCGATTCGTTATTCTGCTTTTGAGTTTGATTCATTCTAGATACGGTTAAAGTTTCGTAAGGCGATTCACGGATATACCGGGCTTCTATGTTGTTTCGCGAAGGCCAGAACGCGCAGATGTAATAAAAGCGGCCAAGTATAAATTTTGTAGCCGGGTAACGTTTCCTTTCTCGTGGAAGCCTCGTAAACGCCTTGTTGCAAGTACTTTTTTATCAGCACCGTAAACTCAGACCGAGTCTTGCGAAGTTGCGGATACCAACAAGAGGTCATAGATAAATGCATAGTAGATAAAACGCGAATCTAAAATACGGTAGCTCGGAATACGCGGATACGCGTGTTCAAAACGAGACTAAAGCTAGAGGTCGTTAGAAAAGGAAAAGTTGAAGTGAACTTACCCTCTTCGGCGTTCAGGTCTGAAAACTTTATGCCGCCGCTGAAATGGAAAAAGCAGACGAGAAATGAAACAGTTGTTAAATTAAAGTTAGAGAAGTGGAGAGAATTTTGGAGAATTCTGTTCGTTCATCGGCCAGAATTTTTCCTCCCTATTAGATATATAGTACAGTCGATGTTACTCCGTCACGAGTGTTGTTTTTCTAAAGAGTCGTGTACCGGCATGCCAATGTCTCGGCCAGAATAGAATTGTGCGCGACGCGTATATTCGTTGAACTGTTTCTGTAATGTATACGTAGCGTTCTTTCGAATCGATTGATTTTACCGTTGATGAATCATCGTTTGTCACGATCGGAGTTTATAGCAACTTCCATCGACTGCCGTTCCGATCGTTGACAAAGGATCTAGAAGCACGTTAAACACCTATTGTATATTCTTTCGTGACGAATAGGATCGTGAATCTTTCTTACGCTGTCGCGATTATTACGTTTATTAGTACGGTTATGTGGAACGCCTTAATTAATCAATAATTCTATGACTGGGCAGTGGAAGGTAACGAAGTAAGTTCTCAACGAAAGCTTGGGCTTACGAATTAAAGCGATTCCTTGCGCATGGAAAGCCTATCCATTTCCATCAATATCCAAGGACGTTAAAAGAACGCAATTTCGCGAGTTCTTTTATCCTAAGAGATCGAGGGAAACGAGGAGAGACCGGATGGTTTCCCAAGCAGATCGAATCGGCTTCGGATTCGTATCGAAAACTTTCGTTCTTCGGTTACGTTCGTTCCCTTTCTCTGCGACTATAAATTTGTTATCGTGTAATTGCATACCTGAGCAGCACGGTCGCTGTCTCGGGAACACGGAACACCTGAAAAAGAAGACAACCAGCGCTCTATCGAATCCACATCGTAAGGTGATGATAACCCCAAAATCAGTTCGCATATTCGATTCATTCTCTTTTTCTCATAATTCGCTTTTTTTCATACCGTTTATCTCAATGGAATACGATTTAGCTCTTATTGCTAGCGTTGCTACGTGGGCGAGTAATCTCGATGGAGTAGAAAATCTTTATTAACAAATTTTACAAGACGAAAGAGTTATGTATGTAAAAACATGTACACGGCGATCCCTTTGTGCGTTGTTAGATATATATGTCGGAGATGAAGGACATCGGGACCTTTCTTTAGAATGTTCGGAAAAACCAAATACTCCAATTCGGATGTTTACGACAACGACGTTTAAACGATAAACGAAGAAATAGCTATGCAGGTACTTAAGGTTTATGACGATGGGTTTGGGCTCGAAGTGACGTAATGAGTCACCGAACGTACCTACGGTCACGGGAGGGACGTGTAATAACGGAAGTAAAAAATAGTTGTGCAGCTCTCCTCAAAAACAGAGAATGCCCCAAGGAGTGGAAAAAGGACTATATAAGGTCAGTTTCATTTGAATTACGAGTTAGTTAGTTAGTTAGTCGTTGGGCGAATTGCTGATTGAGTTATCGAGAGAGTTATCCGAATCGTGTATTACGATGGTACTCGTCATCCCGTGGACCGTGGGTACGTTCGGTGGCTCATTATGTCACCTCAGAGCCCAAACCCATCGTTATAAACCTTAAGTACCCGCATAAATATTTCTTCGTTTATCGTTTAAACGTCGTTGTCGTAAACATCTGGATTGGGGTATTGTGTTTTTCCGAAAATTCTAAAGAAAGGTCCCGATGTCCTTTCATCTCCGACGTATATACAAGTTTCATTGAACGAACCGGCTAACGCGAGAAGATTAAACCAAGTAAACTTTATGTCCTGGACGATCCGAAGAAACAAAATTAGATAAATGGATTTGCTTGACGGATTTGTATAACTCAGTTTGGCTATATATGTGTGTGTACATATATATAGACTTTAATTAATCAAAAGCTACTGAACTGTTTGGGGTGTTTTATTCAGACCGAATCATCGGTCAAAGAGATAGGCTCACGTAGAAGGAGAACTCATGGGATCCTTTTTTCACAGGGTTGTTATAAACCCCTTTGTTATACGTAAAGCGGAATGAAAAACAGAGCGAAACATGCCTACCTTCCAACCCATGTTCTCGAAGAACGTGCATAGCCGTGCCTGTCCGGTTGTTTTACCACCACAAGGTCCTGAAACACAAAAGGGGAAAAATTCTTTAGCCACCTCGCTCGTTTCTTTATCTCTCGGCCGAGAATCCCGATCTCGGCTACTTTTGCGTCTCGTTATTATTCGTGAGACGAAGATCAGACGAACGACATTAAAGAAATTATGCGATATTAACCATTTTCATTTCGATAGATAACGGCATATCGATAAAAATAAATGGAAAAAGTAGGACTTAAAGCACAAAACTTCTACCTTCTTAGATTAAACTATCGTACTTGGAACACTATTCTAAAGAAAATTCTATTTTATTCGCTCACTTTAAAGTAATATGTCGCAAAGGTCACGAAAATGAAAATTAAAAATGTTACCAAAAGTTGGCCCGACTTTGAGAGACGAACAAATGCGGAAGGAAGGAAAGAAGAAAAACTGCCTGCTCGAAGATAAAATTACTTTTATTACAAACAATTATAATAAATTAACGACATAAATTAGAAAAAATGAATGATAATACCAGTGAAATCATAAGTGTGACTAATTACTCCTCCAAAATAGGATTAGTACTATCGCTTGCTTTGATCATAATACATACCGCATTGATATGTGTGATCTGTCGATCAATCTTCGCAGTGATATTAGAGGCTGATGTCGCTTGTGTGTCATCCATAATGCTGACCGCGTGTATGAAATGAAAACAAGAATGTGAGAATGAGAATGAAAACTCCTGAATCGGACTAGTCGACAGATCATACATAACGGTATTTAGCATAATCTAACAATACGATAGTAAAACTCCAATCTTAGATTCGCTATCAATTTTCAGCTGAAAGATACAAGAACATGATCATGTACCTTTACATGCTTTAAAACTACTATGAAGTCAAACGAGACAATGTTATCTTTGAAACACTAGCCGCGTTGTGTTTTAAGACGTTGCCAGATTATAAATATTTATTTTAGACTATCTCGTTGGTCATGGTATGAAAGAAATAGTATTCGCTCGTTACAGTTGTTATGAAAATTATTATTGCTTCAATCACTTTTTTAAATCTTCTGATTTTTTTGATGACAAAATTATCATGAATGTGATCTGTAATTACCCATTATTATGATTTCATCAGTATTACCGTTAATTTTTCTTGTTTACTATCCATCATCAATTTATTATAACTTATTTCTATATAACAAAGATAATTAATTTTGAATAGACGGTCCTGTCATTTCTTTTCACTCAATCTTTTCCTTTTTGTTCTTCCTCCTTTGTTGATCTCTCAAGGTCAGACCAGCTTTTAGCAGTATTTTTAATTTGCATTTTTCGTGACTTTTCGACATACAATTTCGATCTATATAAAAAGACCCTGCGTGATTTTATCATCAATTGAATAGCCTGACAGATTAGGTTTAAAAAGTCAAGTATTTTAGATAAGAAAACTATTTATTTTAAATAAATAAGATTTACTATTTCGAGTTATTATTGCGTTTAGGATAGCACATAGCATTTCGTTATTTATTAGACACGCGATAAATTCAACATTAAGATTCGTCTGTTTTATGACACCGACTTTCCGTATGTTTGAGCATATTTATCGCTGTTGCTCCGAGCAGTGTTGGCGAATGAAACGATCCGCGGAGATTAAAAGACGCTCCCCGAGATATGAGATATGATGCATTCGAGATACATTAATGCACCTCAAGTGCATGCAATCGACGAATACTCCGCGTGCAATTGGCTGGCCGTGCGCTCATTGACTCGTAATTGGTTCAAATTGTCACTAATACGATAAATATGACTGATGATGACATCATAACGCGATACATAAGAATGTTTGATGTCCGTTCTTTGGATTTGTGTTCATTGGCCAAACGCTGTCGGTAAAAAAGTTCGAAAATGTGCGGGTAACACACTGGTCATTGAATGAATTCTACGAATATTTAATTTACTTTAAAATATGGGAAATATCCAAAATTGTACGTGTAACGATATATCGGAGTGTTTTATTATGGACGTAAATGTAAAATTACGATTATGTGCTCGAGTAAATCGATAATCATTGATTATGATTTATTCATAAAAATGTTATCTCGCAGAAACATATCTTTTATTGCTACTGTGTATAACATTCGTGTAATTCCTGATAAAATAATTGCACGCTGAACACTCATCGACGGCTGACATCGTGGATATAAGAAAATGTCGTTTACAATTACAAACAATTGTAAAGACTAATCGTGTTTATATACCAGCGCAAAACGTTTGATTCAAGACTATCGAACCAGATGAAGGAGCCGATCATTGATCATCGTGATCTTTTATTTACGAAGGCTAATAATTCTAGAATAGTCGCTCTATTTCTGACATCAAGTTTTCTCTGTTCAATTAGTCCTTGTTTTAAGTTACATAAAAAGGAAAAATAAAAAGTAAGTTGCTGATGTATATATACATATAATGTACAATGTGTTTGAAAAACCATTCAATATGCATATGGTATATAAGACACACCATACTTAGTAAAAAACCTTGGTAAACGTACGTCGAAAATTCAGCCATTTCTAAGATATAAAGATTTTCTATCTAGCATTATAATTGACTTACTACTGACTTTCCGACATTTACATTTGGCATCTTCTTCTTGATAGAGTCGCGAAATATGGAATGGTTTTTTCTGAACACCCTGTATAGTCAATGTATATATATGTGGATTTTTATAGAAGTCGTAATTCGACCCTGTATTTTATTTACAAATGTAGAAGTACATAGCACAAACGGGAAAATAAGTTTTTATGCATCATATATTGCTCCGATGCTATGTAAATAATTCGAGATATATGTTTTCGACGAATTAAATATAGCCGGATCAAGTTTGTTTTGTCAACGTTTTTGAAGTAATAGCCGTATTCTATTAAATACAATATTTCGGGTTATTTTATTTCATTTGCTTTGTCTATTCTAAAATCAATTTCAAGTTATCAAATGTGTGTTTTAAGATATTCGTGAAACAGCAGGAAATTTCAAACTGGGTTTGTATAGCTGTCCTTGCGATTAAGTTTGTACGGACTACAAAAAAGGGGATGACTTTCAAAGCACGCAAATTCAATTCGAAATAATGTAATTTCCTTCGTATACCATAGGAATTCAATCAATATTTTCACACCACGGATAAACTCGCAAAGCATTCTACGTGAAACGTGATTGTCACAGCAACGAAACAATGGAAACGAACCACTTTGCGTTTGTTTGTACGTAATAAAAGTTCAGAAATAAATTTCTATAAGTAAAAACTATAGAATCAACGAAAGGATTATAAGGTAGTCAAAACACGTGGTTTCCGCAGACACACGCACAGCTCGCCTTTTTCGTAGATATCTTTGTCGAGATAAATATATTATTCGTTTGAAAATATATGAAAGTATCTATTCAAACGAACGAATGTTTTCGAAACGAAATTACGACGCACGGAATGCATGACAATGAATTGTTTGCTCTAAAGAAAAAAGCCGCTTACCTCCAGTGAGCACCACTTTATACAGACGTTTTTGTTCCATGTTTCAATGAATATTTTTAGAGGTTTTTTTCGCTGATCAAGTCCACGAGGTGTTTCGAGTCGACGTCGATGGACGGATCTTCGTCTGGCACGTGAACGGTGTCTACGGTTACAACGAATACTACATGAAAACTTCACCGTATATTTCGATATATCTCGAAGTTAAATACGTTGGAGACATGGGAATAAAGTGATGATATCTCGACGCAGAAAGATAGCAAACTGCTACTCGAGGAAGCAGACGTCCGCCTTAAAATGAAGCGATTCACGAGTTTGGTTAATCGGGTTATGCTATTCCCTCTGCGTTACAGTCATGCGCGACACGGAAACGTACGAATCTACGACCGCTGCTCACGAAACTACCCGAATAACACTGCACGTTTGTCGCCTTGCTCTATCAGCCGATCACCAATGAATGTTAACTTAAAATTTCGTATTTCGTAAAAATGTTTCCGTCAAAATTGTTTTTCTCCTTTCCTAATCAATATAAGAAAAAAAAATTGAGGAAGATTTTTGAAATTTTAATATCGAATAATTTACGTGATCGAACCGTATTCGTTGACTACATTTAGGTACGTCAGTTATGCTTATAGAAGATGCAATTTTTAACACCTTCAAAGAACGTAATACATTCCCGGACAAAATTATAGCATATGTGTGTTATCTTCTGAGAGGGCAACAAAATAGGCTACTATACGTGTTGCCTCAAACTCGATGTTAACATCTGGCAAAATTGCTCACGTACCAGGTATATCTGCAAACGTTCAGTGTTCGCTGTGTTCTTTAGAAGTGTAAATTTACTTAATTATTGAAAACGAAGCAAGTACCTGCGTTAATAAAACCTTTATGTCAAGGACAGCGATTAACATTCATAAAAGAACGTATTCACTGAAAGGCGTAATGGAGAAGTATTTTATTTACTGATGAAAAAATGTTTGTTATGGACGATCTAGATGAATCTTCGTTTTATTATCATGATTGACGAAAAGAAAAAATGGTGAAAAAGCGATGACAAATGGAGATAGTAGTGATGATGTTCTAAGTCGGAATTGAGTATAAAGGCAAAACCGATTTATGATTCGTTGAAGGGAAAATAAATGTTCAAAAACATATAAATTTAATCTTAACGTATTCAACGAATTACCAAAGGAAATTTATTTTTCAGTGTAGCTATGCTACCGTTCATCAAACTAAAGTTGTAGAAACATTCTCTACGAGAAAATACGACATGACCTTCGCCATGGTTTGCACGTTCCTTAGTTTATATACATATATATAATTGAAAATTATCGAAGAAAACTCATACGTGCTGTATGCAAGAATGGAAGTCAATACGATAATATTTTACAATTAAAAGAATCTACTAAAGTAAAATGGGATAATTTATTCTAGAATACCATCCAAAAACTATACAAATTCTTATCATGGTTGGTCAAAATTATAGAGAACAAAAGCGTTTATAGTCATTATTAATTTTATATTAATTATGATGTCAGTTTTCTTGTTAGGCTAAATATACGTATAGATTTTCTTAATTTGCTATCATTTTCTCCACATATACTGAATGTTGGTAATAACAACTTTATTTAATAACAGATTCCTTTTTTATTATGTACTATATTTCCACTTTGGTGCTGTGATACATATGAGTCTCTGATACATATGAATATTCGCTACATTTAAAAAAGTCTTAAATTGTCTTCGAGAAATTAAGGATAGCACACATGTGTTATCATTTTCTCCGGAACTGTATGTAATGCCTTTTTAAAGGATTTTGCGCGCTAAATTTAATTTCGGTAATGTAATAGAAAGAAATGGTAGAAGCAGTTCATATAGCACCTCTTTATCTTTCCATCGATCGTTACCTGTACAATGGCTATAAATTACAACGACCCTTTTTTAAGCGTACAATAAAATTTTCCACTTGTTTTCGTAACGAAATTAATTTACAATATCTTCCTTGGCAATACGCCATTTAATAAATCAATCACAATGTACGTCTGTAAAATATATTTTATTTTCGCTTCGATGGGTATTGCGTATTTTTGTTAGTTCGAATACAACCAAAAGATACAAACATTAATTTATATATCTAGCTAGTTTAACTCTAATATTTAGAAATATAGTCTTACGTATTTGATCTCATCGACATAATAATTTTGAATTCTTTTTTTTTTATCTTCTCGCGTCTGTTCATATCATTAATAGAACAATTGAGATATTAAGAAATGTTGTCAGTCTATCGATATTCTATGAGCAGACGTAATAATACTTAAGTAGTATATATCTTATCGTTGACGTTTTGCGATCATCGTGAACGCGTGTACACGCATTTAAAGGCACGAAAACAAACACGCGTACTATAAGATACTTTCACTGTCATTATTAATAAGATAAAGGCAACAAGTGGAATTAACATCCAGACCGTCAAATGAGATCTTAATTGCTTCGTTAATGTACCAATTTAGATTTCAATGTAGTCTTTGCACAGCTGTCTGAAAACCCTTACTTCGTTTGGTAATTTCGTTTAATATGAAGTCGTAGAGTATGATACTTCAACTATATGCGATGTTTATAACGATATAATTTTTACAAAGTGTTTTGTTACATTGCTTTTCCAGATACACTTGTGCATTGTCAACCACCTGTTACATATGTAATTACAACATTTACAATTTCATATTATAGGGAAAAGATTCTTTTTACACAAACTTTTTGATCATAAAATTCGTAAGCATTTTCAGTACATTAGTTATAATATAAAGGGTGTGTGAAGAGAAATAAACAGGATTAAGGGTATCAGCTTGACTGTATTCAATTTCCTATTTACAATCTATCTTTGCTAATACGTTCGCCTATGGCGCGCGTCTCCTTAAATTTAGATAAATAGCACCGAGAATTGAACAATATAAGAAGAGAAACAACTTTGTGTCTACTTAAATGTAATTCGTGTGATTTTTCGCATGCCGATACGATCCACTCATATGGAAGGTCAATAAGAATTTTTTTTTTTACTGTATTGTAATTATTGACGTATCGCATACAAATATGAATGCATTTAGCTTATCTAATTTTAAGGCAAGAGTTACTTTGCGTTTCATACAAATTCACGCGAAATTTATCCTTCTCTTTACCATCATTTGTTCCCCGAGTTCTCTTTCAATAGTCATGCCTACTAATAATAATTAGATGCATTCTGCACTGCGTACTTAAAGTAACTTTTAAGCTATTTTGTACTCCGAAATTGGTACGCAAATACATCGTCTGTTTGATATGGAGTTCTGCTTCAGAGAAACTGCAAATGCAGAGAAAGGCAACATCCTATATGGTATTGTTTTCTGCCGAAAGAGAAGCAATATTTTAGTTTTTTTTTTTTATTGGAAGTGAAGAATCTTCTGTATAAAGTCATTTCAATTTGCTAAAGAAATTTTCTCGTTTCTTTATCTTAAATGTTCGATGATATTCGATCACTAACATCTCTTCGAAATTGTTAAGATACTTCTTTTCTATGCAGATTTCATAGTCCAAGTATAATTTACTTAACGCATAAATGAGAATCAATACAATGAGAATTTTGGTATTAGACTTTGAATTCAACTGCCATTCATAATGTTGAAACTTAGCTTGCAATGTCACTAAAATGTTACTAAACAGTATAAGTTATATCGTTACTGATTTCTGTTAATCTGTTATTCATATCCGCAGGCCAGCTTATATTTATTAAAAAAATAATAATCTGTAATATGATACAGATAATAAATAGATATTGTGTAATTAATATTCTTATCAATAATATCATTGTAAAAAGGCTGTCGTTTGCAATGGAGCACTTTCTGCTATTCAATTTCCCTGAATAGAAGTAGTGAATAAAATTATTTCGATTATGTCGTATAAAAATTAGATTTAGGAATCGTTTCTTCGCCGAACTAAATAAAACTGTGTTATCTGAAAGAGTAAACTTATATTGCCTAAAGATTTGTGTATTATTTGTACTGTTGATCTGTATGTGAATGTATAAAATTTGCTTCTAACCGTTGTAGATTACATTAATTCATATAATTTGTCTCTGCAAAACAATAATCGTTTATTATAAACAGAAGGAAAATTTTATCTACTAAATAATATGTGACAAACGACAATTATATTAATATATTACGGTACTATTGTGGTATTACATAAATTTATTTTTCGACATATTGAACTGAATAACTATCGTAGCTAAAGTGAGATAACATTTTTTCGATGTCTTTGTTTACATGTCCTTATTCTTCCCTTTTCACTTCAAGATATACGTATATTATATGAATTATTGCTTATATATATATTTATATATACATACAATGATGTAGTGAATTTTATTGACAGACGTTTTATAGTGCAAATAAAGAAAAAACAGCATAGTTTTTTAACAAGGTGTGTGTATGCATAGTTCGAGATGAAAATTTATATGCTGTATTATAGGCATATCTGCTGTGAATGTTATATAACAACTAAATTAATGAGCATATTTACCAGCAACCTTGTATAGCATGCAATACAATTCTTTGTTCGCTATGAGAACCTGCTTTATTAAAAGTTCAAGTAAAAAACAGGAAAAGAATAATTCAATTCGACGAGGTAAATAATAATAAAATAAAATAAGATGTATACTATAAAAAATAATTTAGAAACATGATTTGAAAATATGATTCTGCAATTGTTTCCATAAATAAAGCTTTGTATAAAAAATTGTACTTACAATTTCTAGATCCACAAACTTAGAATTCTTATAATAATAACTGAATAAGATTTGGAAGGAACAAAAAGATTTTAAAAGTATTATATATATCTTTCGTTATATCAAGTGTATTAAAGCATTTGATAAAGATAAAACTTTAGAGTGCAGATTCTATTTATCATAACAAGAAAAAGAATTTATATAAACATATTTCCTGAAATGCTTCTTTCCAGAAATAGAATTTGATTTAGTTCTAGTATATTTCAATCTAATACGTTTTAAACAGCTACATATTTTGAAATTCTTTTGACATTAGTATTCATTTCTGAATATATGTTTATAAGAACTTTTCTTCTATTTTTAGTATGCATAATGCATAATTTCATTCAATACGTAAAATATTGCACGATATAAGTAAATTTGAAGAAAGTGATCCATTGATAATATTTGTCGTATTAATTGCCCAACACACTATGTACCTTTTTTTATAAAAATATCGTAAATAAATTATGGCAATAATGATCAACAATTACAATATTCATGCAATAAGTAACTGGTAACAATGGTCGGAGTGGTAACGCTTTGAATGTGTAGCAAATATCAAAAGAGTTTCTTAAATATTATGCATCATACCAATCAATTCTTTGCACAAATTTTAGGGGTATACCCATGTGAAGCAATTCATCCTGTGACTTGTGCCTTAAGTCTGGATAGTAATGAATTAATGCTTGCCAACATATTTCTGATAATTTAGGAATTGTTAACCAAACAGAATGAACTGCATCTGTCCTTACAACCTGCAATAAGATTTTTCACGAAAATGTAGGAAACTGTATATATTAAAGTAAAAAGATAAGAAAGCTATAACAACCTTATTATTTTCCTTAACGATACCACCAAATGTATACATGCGTCCTTCCGGAGTAAGAGCTGCAGAATGAAAATACACAGGACATGGAAGTATACATTTCCTTAAACATGTCCATTGTAACAGATTTAAATCTAATCTCCAAACATCAGAGAAGACATGATCTCCATTATATCCTCCAGAGATTACTACTGATGTGACACCTGTTTTTTCATTTGTATATTGCACAGATCCATGACAACGTCTAGGTTCTGGCACTGTATTATCATCGTTATCACCATATGTGTTTAATATTATCCATTTATTTGTTTCTAGGTCAAAAGCAGGAATTTCCTAAACGTAATTTGTATTTAAAAAATTTTAATGCAAGTATTTAAAACTTATTTTGGACGATTATATTAAAATTTACATACCGAAAAACCAAATGCTTCTGTAGCTGTTCCTCCTCCCAAAACATATATAAGTTTCCCATCAAAAGCTAATTCGTGTCTATATCGTCCTGTAGGTTCACTCTGATCTCTTCCAGAACATATATAAACAGTCTCCCAAATACCAGCCCTAAGATCAAATCTATGAATATCACAAGTATATTCGTATCCTGTAGTACCACCGACAGTATATAAATATGACCCATGACATATTAAAGCTTGTCCATATTGGGGTTCAGGTAGATCTCCTTTTGCAGGAACTATGCACATTCTACCATTATTAACATTACACACATACAGATGATTGCTACAACTATGACCAAATGGTACACCAGTTCCACCATAAACCATCAAGGCATTGCCCCTTAAAATCACTGCATTCGATGCCAACTCATTGGGCATATTATTTTGACCTGGTAAGCGTTTCCATTGTTGTGTAACAAGATTGAACTTCCAGACTTCTTTGAAGAGTGGTTTACTAGAGATCCATGTCTGATCATTTTGCATATCAGGATCAGTATCAGGGATACAGGGATTAAACCCTCCATAAGAATATAAATTCTTATGATCACAGACTATTCTATGTCCACTTCTAGCTTTTGGACGTTCTATACTCTGTGCTTCGTGCTTTATGAACACAAATGGTTTAAATGTATACATGTTTGTCAATTAATTGACAAACTGATATTAATTCCCCAAAAAGTAGTTAAAAGTACGAGTTGTTCTCGTCACAGGTTTTCTACAGAATCCAAAAAAAGATGTTTAAAAAGAACCATGTGTAACATTTATACATATCGTTCTCTGTCTATCTAAACGAATTACTTGTCGCGTTAAGGTTTATATGTTAAAATAAACGTCGTGCTACTTTGAATAAACATGTGAGCATTGTTTCGATGTTCATAAGAAATTTTTAACATAGACATTTTGCACGAACTCTGCAATACATCTGGTGTACTTTTCTCACATCGGTGAACATGGCGTAACGCAATAAAATTCTCCGCTGATTTTCTGAACGATCGTTTAGTCAACAGATATCGAATATTCTACTCTAATACAATTTTTATATTTCACTTTTAAACCACCTTTTTTTAACTGTGCACATACAGCTGTAAACTTATGCTTCATTTAAAACAGCAAACTTGTTCTTTTACGCCTATGCAGTAATACAACTGCGACTGCGCGGAGCTGATCAGCTGACTGATTATATTCAATCGTATTCAGCTAACAGCTTATTGTGAAAATTAGTCTCATTTTATGCAAATAGTGAAATACTATATAAAATTGAACTACATATTTCATAAATCCTATTTAGCGTACAAATTATTTATTGAAATCTCAGATAAGTAGGTATTAAGTTCCAGTGCTGACCTTATATGGCTCTTACAGCACTTCCCACAAAATGTTATAGTTCACGACAATTTTATCATTTTATTTATAATAGAAAAGTTTGCTTTATACTTTACACAAGTTTAATGAATTAAAAAGAAGCGTATCCCACATTTTCCGTTTATTTGTAATTTTAAATTTATGTCGCCAACGAACTGCACGAACAACTTTTGTGCCATCTACTTGCTATATTCGTAAACAAGTACGAATTCTATTAACAATCGGTAAATATTCGCAATTTTTTGATACAAAATGTATGTAAGCGAATAAAATGATTAATTTGATTTATTTAGTTTATACGATTTCATTTTTTAGAAAACTTTCCAAACGTCGTTTTGTTTCATTCTCTCCTACATTTTGTCGTATCTGAAAAAAATAAACTTAATAATTTATCATTCTTCGATATTATTATTATTTTTTTTATATATATAAAGGAATATATTTGAATACTAACCTCTGCAAGCAAAGGGCCAGTCAACTTATCCGGAACTACAATGTTATCCTCTATTTCTTCTTCATCTGTGGTATTCCAGTTTGAAAATACCGTACCTTGTGTCAAGACTTTAATGCTATTGCGCGAAAGGACCGGAGCAATTAGCGCAGCAAGAGGTACGCTCTCATCGATTAGACCTACATAAAAATCGAGAAATAAATTATAGATATCACAAGTTCTACGATATTAATTTAAACCGGATAAGACCTTGATTATTAATTCTCTTGGTCTTGAGAGAGGCACACATCTGTCCTACTAAGATTCTCTGAGTGTTCGTCATTCTTCGCAATATTACATGATTTGCGTCTAAATGGCCGAGATCCTGGGCACTCTTCCAAGACTGCAACCACATGGAATAGGAAAAATATTTGTTATCAGATCTCTTCCTTTTGAATATTTCAGAGTTCGAAATGCCGTTGCAATCATTTTTTCTCTCTTTGCCCTTTTTCTCTACGGAGACCTTACTTTGGAATTCGAAGTACGTTTGGCGAGAACATTTCCTGAAACTCTCGGTTGGTCGGCCGCTTTTATCTTCGATGTTTTCCTCAGGCTGTTTCCACACTTTGTCTCCGAGAGTTGCATAACATTATCTTCTTTCGACTTGTTATGTGCGAACGCATCTTTGCTGCAATCTTTACTCTTATTCCAGTTGGGATGATTTTTCAGCTTTGTTATGTTCGCACCTCTTTTCTTTCCAATTTTTCCTCTATTTGGATTCGAAGATGTCGTACCGGTATTTCTACTTGGTTCGGATTTCTTTCTTGTATTATCGAGAAAAATGTTATTTCGTATCTCGGTAATCAGAGCATCCAGAGATGGAAGTGACGGCATTTCTAGAGTCAACGCGATTATCTCCTTTTCTAGAATTCCTTCGAATCGAAGATCTATCTCATTCGCCATTGTCGCTACTGAAACTACGAAACTTTCTGGGGACGAGACCAACGATTGACCCAACAGATATTGTATAAAATTTTGTATTTCTGGACGTGATAACATCTTATTTATCTCTCCCATATCTCTCGCAGTATCGATTATTTTCTTTGATTTTTCAGGATTCACACGTTCAAGAACTCCAAACACCGTCTGCACCAACGCTTGCAGCTGATAATTCACAAGAATCGGTACGATTTGATATTCTTTGTTTCTAAGTTCGATGCATTTAACAGGTGCGTTCAGATAAATACATTTTCTATATTTTTTAATTGTCATCTCTGGATTTAATGTGGCCGAGACGAGAGAATTCGCGGATTGTCGACTGCCAAACATGCTGTGAAAAGGAGATTTGGTGCTAGAAGTTTTCGAAGATGCTTCTTTCATCGCTCTAGTACTAGATTTTATAGCAATAAGATCTTTAGGCATGGCATCGTGATTCTTTCTCCGTCTCGGCTTTAACATGGTAATTTCACGATTGATTTTAAACGTGGATCCAATTGTAGACCTTCTCGAGGGACTATACGATTTCGCAATCCAATTTCTAGTCGATAAGTTCGTGGTTGTTCTACTGGAAAGATCGTCATCGTCATCGAGACGAAAAGACAAACTATTCTCATCCAATTTGTTCAATTCTGTATTAGGTCCAGCGTGTCTTCTCCTGACTATACCTTCGGCTAGAGCTTGTTTAATCCGCAGCTCATGCGAGGCTCCAAGCAAAGAGTAGACGTGAGGTGAAATCGCGGGCATCTTATCAATCCCCTGTAACATTATTCTCTGCGTGTGTTTAGCATTGGACGACAAAGCTCTCTCAAAATCAGCGTCGTTCTTCATATACTGCTTATATTTCTCCTCGAACTCGTAAATCGCCTGATCATCCAAAATCTTCTTCCGTGGATCTTCGTGGAGCTTCGTGTCTGATGAGATTACCTGAGTGTCCACCACGTAACAGGGTATGACGTTGTTCCATGCGCCAGAAAAGTGTTTGTTCTTAGCTTCAAAGATTCACAAATAGATAAGTAGGTATGATTCATAAATGCTTGTTCTTAGCTTTAAGGATACAAATTCACAGAATTATCGAATAAGCGTTTTTTGATCTCATTCGTAGAAAATTATACCTTTTTCCATTAAAGGTGTAACGGGTCTGATGGTGGTGTCGTCGTTGCCTTTCCATTTCGTACTGTGAGCGGACAGTAGATGGAGACAAAGAATTTTATCAGGATCTACCTCGCCTCTGGTGAATACTATCGAACGCACGAACTCGTAGGAATCTTTCGACGCCTGCTCCTGTTCTATCGTCTGGCCACCTTTTTTTATGGCGCCCGTGCAATGGTAGCAAAAGCCGGGATTATGAGTTTCGTACATGCGCACATTAATAGCCTGCGCGTCAATTACTGTGCTCGCAATTAGATCGGAAGATCAAACGATGAACCGCGTGTCCGCCGATCGTACGTGTCGCGTAATTGTCAGAATACACGGTGCCGATCTTTGATCTAGAGAAATCTAATCTCTAGTCGAATCGTGAAACGTTGCAATCGAAATCCTGCAATTAACGTTATTTCAAGCACTGTATAGACTCACGAAGGTATTCGAACACTTGCACGTTCAGAAATATATTCTGAATATGTGATTTACATGATACAATTATCATGATGAAATCTGAAACGAATACTTTCGTCAGCTCTAGAGACAGTGTAACATAAAATCATCTATTAGAAACGAAAAGAAAACCGTGCGCATCCTTGGTAAGCGTTTATATACGCATTTTCCGAGAGATCTTACGTTCGATCCAAAGGAGGGCTGCCGTGTTTCCAGGTTCTTGTGACGCGATCGAAACCGATGCCTCGCAGTCTCTAACATCCTCAAATCCGACTTCTCCACCTTCTCAAGTTTCGCAACTTCTTGCGCCAACCTTTGACGGCTAATCTCGTTCTGCTTAGCAAGCTTGTCTTGCAGCGTTGCATTGGATTTCATGGTCGTCGCGCTTATGATTTTCGTGGTAGTCGAGAAATTTTGTACGTCGGATAAATTGGTGGTAGGGATGCGAGAGAAAAGTCAAGGATGAAACGGTCCTGCTTTCCTTCCGCTTTGCTCGATTGTGCAGAAACGTGAATGTAAACGCGCTTCACTTCATATTGGATAATTCTTCTATTTAGTCGTTCCTGAGATTTCCCCTGACTTTCGACCAATTAGGCTTGGAATTCTAATAATAAGATTAATTGAGATAACGATACTTCTTATTTTTATACTTTGTCCTGGGAATTACTTCTTCTAGCACCAGAGACACAGAAATCATCGTTACTATGCGTGATCTTTGTTTTAGATTGAATTCATTGCACGCTAGCGTATAATTTATACATTTAAAGAGACGATAATATACCGGGGGTTTAAATATTTAGTTAATTGCGAATCAGCCTATTACGTAACGCGTTAGAACGATTGGCACGACTAGACCTACACAGAAATGAGCTTCCTTATAGGCTTTTGTTATTTATAGGCTAAAGAATTTATTTACCACGAACAAGAATATATAGCAATGGCGACTGTGCATCGTTTGAGCTACTACGATCGCAACAAGCGTAAATACGCTCTAATCGTGCCAATTGTAATCGATTGCTTTTCTTTGATTTCTCTCGTCAATGACAATCGTGAAGATCGCCGAGTATTCCAATCTTTAATATCATTGAGCATCCAAGTACGTCACAATAGCAATGGCACATGGTGTATTCGAAAATTATTCTTCAGTCCTACGTCCTATTACAGACATACGTCAATTTCTACAGATCATCGAATTCGATTTGCCCTCGAGCGTGTTGATCGATCGCTTCATAAATATTACAAGGTACGAGTTTCGTAATCGATATGCGCATTATCGATCGTTACATCGACCTTCAAGAATTACTGACTTTCGAAAATTTCATTGCTCGTATCTTCGTAGATACGATAAACTAATTAAGAGAAAATATGTCGTCTGGAATTTGGGAATTCGTTAAAACAAAATTATCTTTCATATGTGCAAGCTGTATCAAAACTCATACAATCGAATATCTACGGATGTCAAATATGCAATTATGTACAAAACATTTAAATGGAAGTACAGTATTTTAGTAGTATTTCTCTAGTATAGACAATAACAAGTTCGATAATAATGTACACATATTTTACAAACTACGCGTTATCTGATCATCTTATTTAACTTACAAAAGTTAAATTGATTATAATGTCTAAAACATATAGTAAATCTTCATTTAGACTATATCTCTTCAATTATATTCATAACAATATTAATTTCCATAATCATTTGATTTTAATCCAATAATCCGTTATTTCATTTCAATGTACTAATCGATAATAAGAATCTCAATTCTTTACGTTTCTATCGATTAGAAAACTTCGATATAAGAATAATATAGAAAAGGAATTTGAAAATGCAAAACAACGACATCGTCGATTGGCTGATAAACAATGCCCTGTAATTGGTGGAGTGCCTCTAATATGGTAGCTTTGATTGGTCTAACGGTTGGTTAGATTGGTTGAGATTGATCGCGCGCGCATCGGTTACATCAGTGTTTGATCGCGGAGCGTGCGCGCGGGTTACTGGTTTTGAAATGCGTTTTGTTTACGCGGATTTGTTCAGTAGGGTAGAAGCGAAGACACGACGAGAGTGACGAGAAGGCACGACGGTTAGGAAGGCCGGCAGTGTGACGGGCCGCGTGGTAGGAGGTTGCTGCGATTCAATTTCAGTCGAAGCGCGCCAGGCAGACCGAGCGCCAGCAAGAACCGGCTGCTCTCTTTTCCGCACCTCGTGCTTTGCTTTTCGAATACCATCGAATCTCCTGGTGCACGCGCGCACCATACTGTGTCTCTCTTCGTCTCGTTCCACCACGGTGTATATACGTATGTGAGCCTAGGATGCATGTGTGTACGTAGTCAGTATGAGAGATGTTGGGTTGTAAACGTAAAGGTGTGTGTGCACGCGACCGAGAGCGGCCCTCCAGCATCCGAGCAAGTGTTTACGTCGTGCGTGTAATCCACTGCGGACAACCGTTGGTCTAAAACCAGTATAACCCTTGTGCGTTTTTGAACGCGTTCGAAAAAACCGATACGTCAACGACCCAGGTTCATTTGGAGGAGCGACGAGACTGCCGGGAGTGATCTTTGGCTTCGATCGAGTCATATCGAATCGAGTCGAATCGAATTGAAAGTCGTAGTCGATCAAATCGAATCCGCAAAGTCCGTTAACAACAACTGTTCGAACAGAACGAGCGTTCGTGTTGACGATTTCACATGGACGACGCGCGTGCAAGATATCTTTGAAAATAAATAGGCAAACGGTGGATTGACTCGTTAGTGTTTATGATTCGCGAAGGATGCGTTTGTTGACGCTGGGAGGAGACACGGTAAACGAAAGTTTCAGTCCAGGGACATGGACGATCGAAAGATTCCTACGTATTGTAAGCGCAGTTCTCGATCGTATACTGTAGTAAAGAGTTTTGACGACTCGCAGATAGACTTTCTTCGAGTTATGATCGTGTAATCTGTGCGGCCACGTGACACACGAGATGCGACCGTTTGCCTCCATGAGAACACGGGGATAAGGAAGGAGGATACACGTCTCTCAGGATGGAATTCGGAGGCTACAAAGGTACCGGTCCCCGTGTTAGGGTGCGACGACGCGCGGAATTAGGTAGACGGCTCACCAGGAGGCTATCTCTGGTCGCGAAAATGCCAGCTGCCATTCTTAGCAAAGCGAATCCACCTGAACCAAGGCCAGTCGAGATCACGGCGATCGCGCCTGACAAGACACACCTCACCGTGAGTAAATTCTATTTTAATCTATTTATTTATTTACCGTTAAAAATGGAAGCTCTCGCTAGTGTGCAAGAAGTTGCAGCTGAGTTTATTAAACGTCAAATCGATCAACTCTACTTTTCGCAAATTCCTCGTGCTTATTGGTTACGCGATTAATTTTCGATTCTCAAAAAATAAATGATTTATTTTTATAAGTTTCTCTATCGTAAGAAGATGGCACAGACAAAAACGATAAATTCTATAATGGAACTTTTAAGAACAGTGTTCGTAACATCGCCATCTTTTTGTTATTTTCAATTTATGAAGTTGATCAATATGGATTCCGGACAACTCGATTAATCATAGTTTAACCGTTATAAGAGAAGAAAGCATAAAATAGATTTCTCCCATTGGTGGCACGAGGAACGAAAAAGCACATTTTTTTTCTCTTATTCGAAATATCTCGTCGTTTTAGCTTCGCGATTACGAATTCGAAGTTGAATATACGTTGGTTGTTGGTATTTGGCTTGCGAGTCACACGCGTCGATCCATTCGGTGCGATATTTTAGCGAAGAGTTCGTGAACGATCGGATCGATTCGACTGTATCGCGTTGAGACCCGATTGTTTCGAACTGTGTCGCGTATCTCCGCCGTAACATCGTGGAAAAGCTCGAACCTATATTCGAGCAACGCGGATTCCGTGGTAGAAATCGAAACTCTCCGTGTAGCTTAGGGTTTGAACGATTAATGTACCAACACGTACACCATGCACCAACTACAAGGTGGCGTACATTCTATACAGGAGTAAAAGGCGTTACCTTCGGTATTTAAGCGGTCTATAGAAACGCTGCACGTCATTCTCTCGCGTGTTCGTACACGTTTGCTCTTGCCTCTTTCTCTTTGTGTGTAAATTGTACATACCCTTTCGATAACTTTTGTTGCTACAATATACAGTCGGCGAGTAACGTTTATTACAGAACTTAATATATACGACATATACGATACGCTTAATTATTTCCGGAAGAATTAACGAATGTTTGGATTCTGGTTCGATCGTGTATTTACAACATTCCGATTAATAGAGCCTACAGGCTGTAGGAAGTAAGATACGACGGTGTAGCGATAAATGGCTGGAATTTTGTTTCGTTAATGGGACATTGTTATCCTCTTTACTTCTTGGAACCGACTTTGTTGAGTGAGTCTTTGGTTCCCTTGTACAATTAAAGCAACGTTATTAGTGAATTTTGCCCTAGTGTTATCTATCTAACGTAAATAAATGCGTTATTACGTATTTGTACCTCGTTTACGCTCGGTTTATGGTCGGTTAACGATGAATTGCTATATATATATAAAGCAGCAACCTTTGATTCACAACCGCTTTTCCCTCCATTCTTTGACAGTCTGGCTCGTAACAAAGATCGCAATCTTTACATGCTTCTTCGAATAATCATCGTTTCCTCTTTTCTATTTTGTATCGCGGTTCTCTATCATATAGGATGAGAAATATTCTCAGCTTCCGAATAATCTTTAATATATGTATAGTGTATGGTTGTTTGCACGTGCGTACGTCGAGCTCGCGAAAAGAAAAGTGAAGGCGTCGTTATATACGTATGCACGATGGCGTTCCTTGAACTCCGCCGACTTCTACACGTAATCGTCGTAAGAAAGAAAGTGCGCAACGTGATCGATAGCAGCACTTTCTACCGGTGAACAAAATGCACTTTGTCCCCGTTCGAGCTTTTACGAGCGGTTCGCGTTCGCGATGTATCGATCTCGCGATCGATCACGATATCGGAAGTTGTGCTCGACAGAACGCGTGGGTGGAAACAAATAGGTACGAACCGCGCGTATCAGTGATATCATTTTTTAACGCGTTACACGTACGACACGTAACGTGTCAAAGGCCTGACATTCTCTTGATTACGGAAAATGCGTGTATAAAGTTATCAAATCGAACACAGATGAATTTCACCGTGTTTTATACAAATTTTATCTAGGAATTTTCTTTTCGTTTAATACATTTGCTTTACGATGTTAATTTTGGATATTCTAGTTGTTAATGTGTTCATCTTTTTCTCCTGCAATTTTTTTTTAATATATTTCCCATTTTCAGATATATTTTTCGAACTCTATTCTTTTGCTTTCCTATCAATTCACACGTATAGCTGTAGCAAACAATTTCTACAAACTTTCGCGACACACTTTAGCGATAATTTGCATTTCGGAATAAAATATGACGAAAGATCTACATGTCCTCGTACTTTTGAACGGGGGTGTATCTATACCGTGTATATCTATGTTGCTCACGACATAATGCAGTTCCAACTACCGATTGCGAACTAGATACCGATCGTTTAGACCGGAATGATAATTTTTCAATTTTTACCTGGACATACGTATAGCTGATTGCACAAAGTAGTCGCACGTGCACGCGTAACATGTAGCCACGGTTGCATCGTGCGGATAACTGTTATTTCAAACGAGCTTTCGTGCCGTTTACCTATAAACAGAAAACCCTGATTA